>NC_135235.1:549581120-550256953 GCF_051348905.1 Ranitomeya variabilis | reverse complement strand
CTGGAGGCCCTAAAGAGCGGTGACATCACCCGATGTCACTGTTCTATAAGGGAGATCATCGTGGGACACTTAATTGGACTACGGCGGAAAAGGAGTATACGGTTAGTTTATTATTTTTTATTTTTTGCAGGTGATCGAGGGCGTCGCAGGAATTAGGCGTGCTTGTAAGTATGGTGAAATTAAGAATATTAAATATTTTTTTCTGGCTGTGTCTTTTTTTAACTCTTTCACTACTATAGGATTAGTAATTGATAGGTGTCTTATTGACGCCTCTCCATTACTAACTGGTCTTAATGTCACCTTACAATACCATGATGACATTAACCCCTTATTACCCCATATGCCAAAGCGACAGGGCAGTGGAAAGAGAGAGGTTAAGTGCCGGAATTGGCACATCTTACAGATGCGCCAATTCTGGGGCAGCTGGGGGCTTGTATTGGTGGCCGGGGGGGGGGCAATACCCATGGCCCCTTCCTAGGCTATGAATATCAGCCCGCAGCTGTCTGCATAGCCTTTCTGGCTGTAAAAATATAGGGGGTCCCACGTCATTTTTTTGGGGGGTCCCCCTATTTTAATAGCCAGTAAAGGCTATGCAGACAGCTGCGGTCTGATATTCATAGCCTGGGAAGGGGCCATGGGTATTACCCCCTTCCCAGGCTACAAATATTGGCCCCCGGCTGTCGGCTTTCCACCTCTGGCACAGAAAATTGCGCGGGAGCCCACGCCATTTTTTTCCCATTTTTGTTCAAAATTAAACATATTGTTCATTAATAAACATTGGCCTTGCTATTATATATCTATGTATATACATTATCTATAGATATATCTATAGATGGATATCTATGGATATATCTATAGATATATCTATAGATATACAGTGCCTTGCGAAAGTATTCGGCTCCCTGGAACGTGTACTCCGGAGGACAGAGAATGAACTTCAATCCAATATTGCGGCCAGCATGCAGCCAGCGGGTAAGGAAAGGGTGAATCAAACACCCGAAAACCCCGCCCATATGACCCAAAACTGGTCCCGCCAAATTCAGGTGACAGGTTCCCTTTAAGTCTACGTATACCATCACTTTCCATATACTAGAAGGGATATACATCATAAAACTGGGTAAGCTTATTGACTCGAGTATAAGCCGGGTATGCATTGTCCCCTCATCCCTGTCCTGCTATGCACGGCTCCCCCGTCTTGTCCTGGTATGTGTGGCACCCCCTATTGTATGCATGGCTCCCCCGTCCCAACGTTGTATGCATGGCTGTTATGATCCCAATGGCAGGGGACCTCAAAGATTACAGCAAAGTCTGCAAAACATAAATACCAGCTCATAGGGAAGTGGTAACTAGGCTGACCATATACCTGATCCTAGCGCAAACACTAACAGCAGCCGGGGAACGTGCCTACGTTGGTCCTAGACGTCTCGCGCCAGCCGGAGAACTAACTACCCCTATCAGGGAAAATAAGACCTCTCTTGCCTCCAGAGAAAAGACCCCAAAGTAATACAAGCCCCCAACAAATAATAACGGTGAGGTAAGAAGAAAAGACAAACGTAAGAATTAACTAGATTTAGCAAAGAGAGGCCCACTGACTAATAGCAGAATATAGTAAGAAGACTTATATGGTCAGCAAAAAACTCTGCAAAATATCCACGCTGAATATCCAAGAACCCCCAAACCGACTGACGGTGTGGGGGGAGAATATCAGCCCCCCTAGAGCTTCCAGCAATAACAGGAATCACAAATTGTACAAGCTGGACAAAAAATATGAACAATGCAAATGATCAAGAGTACGAAAGCAGAACTTAGCTTATCTTGCAAAGAACCAGGACCTGAAGACAGGAGCAAACAGAAGTGAACTGATTACAACGATGCCAGGCACTGGACTGAGAATCCAGGAAGTTTAAATAGCAACACCCCAGGCCTAACGAAGCAGGTGAGCACCAACCTGGTAAAAGACAATCCAAGTGCCAAATCACTAGTGACCACAAGAGGGAGCCAAAAAGTATAGTTCACAACACATGGCTCCCCCCGGTCCCATCGCTGTATGCATGGCTCCCCAGGTCCCATGGTTGTATGCATGGCTCCCCCCGGTCCCATGGTTGTATGCATGGCTCCCCCGGTCCCGTCCCGTCATTGTATGCATGGCTCACCCCCTCCCCGTCCTACTCATCCTCCTCGCGCCGTTGCTGCATCTCCATTGTCCCTGCACTGCAGCTCTTCCTGTGCTGAGAGGTCACGTGGTACCGCTCATTAAGGTAATGAATATGCGTTCCACGCCTATGGGAGTGGAGACGCGTGCATATTCAGTACCACGTGCCCGCTCAGCACCGGAAGAGCTGCCGGTGCTGAGACCATCAGAGATGCAGTGAAGGCACGAGGAGGGTGAGTATGATGTCTTCACAGCCACCAACTCCTGCCGCTGCTCCCCCTCCCTGCCGGCTTCCTGGCCAATGACTCGTGTATAAGCTGAGAGGGGCGTTTTCAGCACAAAAAAATGTGCTGAAAATCTCGGCTTATACACGAGTATATAAGGTATATAAGTTTGACTTTTTGTATTGAAGAACTGAAATAAATTAACTTTTTGATGATACTAGTTGGCTAGTGCAAAATTTTCGCACATTGGTTGTCTGGGGCGCAGACAATTTCAGGAAAATCAAGCTGGTCAAATGTAAATGTATTGAATGAGATGATGAACGCAGAGAGGTATGTGTCTCACTGACATATATATATATATACAGTTAGGTCCATATATATTTGGACAGAGACAACATTTTTCTAATTTTGGTTATAGACATTACCACAATGAATTTTAACCAAAACAATTCAGATGCAGTTGAAGTTCAGACTTTCAGCTTTCATTTGAGGGTATCCACATTAAAATTGGATGAAGGGTTTAGGAGTTTCAGCTACTTAACATGTGCCACCCTGTTTTTAAAGGGACCAAAAGTAATTGGACAGATTCAATAATTTTAAATGAAATGTTCATTTTTAATACTTGGTTGAAAACCCTTTATTGGCAATGACTGCCTGAAGTCTTGAACTCATGGACATCACCAGACGCTGTGTTTCCTCCTTTTTGATGCTCTGCCAGGCTTCACTGCGGTGGTTTTCAGTTGCTGTTTGTTTGTGGGCCTTTCTGTCTGAAGTTTAGTCTTTACCAAGTGAAATGCATGCTCAATTGGGTTGAGATCAGGTGACTGACTTGGCCATTCAAGAATATTCCACTTCTTTGCTTTAATTAACTCCTGGGTTGCTTTGGCTTTATGTTTTGGGTCATTGTCCATCTGTAGTATGAAACGACGACCAATCAGTTTGGCTGCATTTGGCTGGATCTGAGCACACAGTATGGCTCTGAATACCTCAGAATTCATTCGGCTGCTTCTGTCCTGTGTCACATCATCAATAAACACTAGTGACCCAGTGCCACTGGCAGCCATGCATGCCCAAGCCATCACACTGCCTCCGCCGTGTTTTACAGATGATGTGGTATGCTTTGGATCATGAGCTGTACCAAGCCTTCACCATACTTTTCTCTTTCCATCATTCTGGTAGAGGTTGATCTTGGTTTCATCTGTCCAAAGAATGTTATTCCAGAACTGTGCTGGCTTTTTTAGATGTTTTTTAGCAAAGTCCAGTCTAGCCTTTTTATTCTTGATGCTTATGAGCGGCTTGCACCGTGCAGTGAACCCTCTGTATTTACTTTCATGCAGTCTTCTCTTTATGGTAGATTTGGATATTGATACGCCGACCTCCTGGAGAGTGTTGGTCACTTGGTTGGCTGTTGTGAAGGGGTTTCTCTTCACCATGGAGATTATTCTGCGATCATCCACCACTGTTGTCTTCCGTGGGCGCCCAGGTCTTTTTGCATTGTTGAGTTCACCAGTGCTTTCTTTCTTTCTCAGGATGTACCAAACTGTAGATTTTGCCACTCCTAATATTGTAGCAATTTCTCGGATGGGTTTTTCTGTTTTCGCAGCTTAAGGATGGTTTGCTTCACCTGCATGGAGAGCTCCTTTGACCGCATGTTTACTTCACAGCAAAACCTTCCAAATGCAAGCACCACACCTCAAATCAGCTCCAGGCCTTTTATCTGCTTAATTAAGAATGACATAACGAAGGGATTGCCCACACCTGTCCATGAAATAGCCTTGGAGTCAATTGTCCAATTACTTTTGGTCCCTTTAAAAACAGGGTGGCACATGTTAAGTAGCTGAAACTCCTTAACCCTTCATCCAATTTTAATATGGATACCCTCAAATGAAAGCTGAAAGTCTGAACTTCAACTGTATCTGAATTGTTTTGTTTAAAATTCATTGTGGTAATGTCTATAACCAAAATTAGAAAAATGTTGTCTCTGTCCAAATATATATGGACCTAACTGTATATATATATATATATATATATATATATATAGAGAGAGAGAGAGAGAGAGAGACTGTATGTATGTTTGTATGTTTTCACGAATATTTGAGCCCATGGATCCATTGTATGTCCATTTTGCAAGTCAGCGAGAAAATTTCACCGTACGGATGTCACACGGATGCTTACATGCGAGAAAATCGCATCCTCGCACTGCACACGGATGACATACGGATCACTGTTCAGGGAACATTTCTGCAATTCTCGTCCGTGTAACACGGACCGTTTTTATACGTTGCATGTGACTGCAGCCTAAAGGAGATCCCCCAACATTAAACATAATGGTATTTTACTTACTGATTAGAAGGGGTCTGATTGTCAGGACCTTGCAAAAGAACAGGGGCAGCAGCACTTTTTCCCCCTCCACAGCAGCACTGCCATCTATCTGCAGTGTAGGGAAGTGCAACGCAGCCCTATGTATGTGAACGGAGCAGCTCCCTGTATAGCAGTGCCACTTTGACAGTAAAAATGATGAAGGAGACTTGACCTCATAACTGAGCATATTTACACCATTGTATAATAATTGGGAATATCCCTTTAAAAAAAAAAGTAAAAAGATTTTTTTTTCAATTTTTGCAAGGTTGCTTCCAGCAATCTCTCCCATCGGGAAACATTGTACAGTCTGAGTTATGTCAACGCTGCAGTTTTTTTAATTGAAACCAGAGGTGACTCCATGTCACCAATAAGCTGCAACCTTAGAAGCAAGATAGACTTTTCAATGACTGTCCAAAAATCTGATGGTTCAGAACCTGTCCGGTCCCTTTTAGGCTGTATTCATTTACATCTTCAGTTTTAAAGCTGAAGTCTTAACAGGTAAAGTTTTACTTTTATTCTACTTCCACATATGTAGCAAATATTTTATATGTACCTGCCTGAAATCGGTTGGGCAAGGAGTTTGGCAAGCTGGAAAGCCCCCAAGGCAAATGTTAGGATTTGTTTCAGCTTTGTGGTATTGTGCTTTGGGGTAGTGTGGTGCCACCTGCAGGTCATTTTTCCTTACTGCAGTTTTATGAAAATTAATTTTTAAAATTTTAAAAGTTTAAAATGTATTTTGTGATAACATCATGGATGTGTGGTTTGTTTCGCTATTTTCTTGCTGAAGGGGGCAAGTTTACCTTTCAAATGGTGTATCATTTGTGTGTGTGGGTGCAGTATGAACGGAGATAAAAAGTAATCACCGAAAAAGAGGGTTTTGAAATAATGTAGAAGGATTCTAATTTTGTGAGAAGCACTTTCATTACTGAGTGGGAAATACTCACAAGAGAAAAATCTGTACTTAGGAAACTACTTCTCCTATCAGGTGGTCTAACAATTAATGAAGTGATAAAGATTTCAGACTGAAACTTAGTGCAACTTTTTGAACTTTAGGTAAACACTAACATGTACATTTTTTTCATGGCAAAGGTGTCCTTAGCCTTTAACCCCTTCGCACCCCAAGGCTGTTTGCACCTTCATGACCAGGCCAAATTTAATTTTTTTTTACCAGTGTCACTTTATAAAGTGATAACTCTGGAATGATTCAATGGATTCCCCTGATTCTGAGATTTTTTTTTCAAAATTCAATTTTTATTGAAAGGTAAAATAATTTTCAATCGCAAAAATACAACAAAAAGAAAAGAATAGCTAGGACAATATCAGCATCAATATATCATAGAATATAAGCATAATGTCCAATAAAATATCAAGTTATAGGAAGAAAAAAGGGGTAAGGGAACATTTTAGGCCATCAGTAATACAATTATGAAGTTACTAAAATCCAGTGGAAACCATACATAGCATAGCCAGGCGCGAACCAATGCGGAGCACAATCTGGACAGAGAAGAAACGCACCTGAGATTGTTTTTTAATGACATATTGTACTTTATGATAGTGGTAAAAGAAATTTCGATATGACTTGCATTTATTCATTAAAAAAAAAATTTAAATTTTGAACATTTTTCAATTTTCAAACATATAATTTTTATGCCCTTAAAGCAGAGAGTTGTATCACACAAAATAGTTAATAAATAACATTTCACACATGTCAACATTACATCAGCACAATTTTTGAAGCATCATTTTTTTGTTAGGAAGTTATAAGAGTTAAAATTTACAAAACCATTTTTTTAGGGATCTCATTACATTTAAAGTATCGTATATACTCGAGTATAAGCTGAGATTTTCAGCCCCAAAAAATGGGCTGAAAGTGACCCTCTGGGCTTATACTCGAGTCATGGAAGGCGGGGGGGGGTCGGCGGGTGAGGGGGAGCGACGACGGTCACATACTCACCTGCTCCTGGCGCCCCTGACGCGGTCCCTGCGTCTCCCATGGTCTCCGGCGCCTGCACCTTCTTCCTCTGTTCAGTGGTCTCGTGGTACCGCTCATTAAAGTAATGAATATGGACTCCACTCCCATAGGGGTGGAGCCGCATATTCATTACTGTAATGAGCGGTACCAGTGACTGCTGAACAGAGAAAGAAGCTGCGGGCGCCGGAGACCATCTGTCCGGGAGAAGCTGCCAGGGACCGCGCCGGAGCAGGTGAGTATTTCATATTCACCTGTCCCTCGTTCCAGCGTTGGCACCGCCCCGTATTCCGCGTCCTCTGCAGTGACTGTTCAGGTCAGAGGGCGTGATGATGTATTAATGTGCGCGCCGCCTGAACAGTCAGTGCAGAGAGACGGGACGCTGAGGAGCAGTGACGAGAAGTGAGTATGTAATTTTTTTTTATTGCACCAGCAGCAGCATTATATGTGGCACATTGTTATATGGAGCGTCTATGGGGCCATACTGAACTGTATGGAGCATTATATGTGGCACATTTGTATATGCAGCATTATATGGGGCGTATTTTAATATGGAGCATCTTATGGGGCTCATCATGAACTGTATGGAGCATTATATGGGGCATATTTGTATATGGAGCATCTATGGGGCCATAATGAACTGTATGGAGCATTATATGGGGCATATTTGTATATGGAGCATCTATGGGGCCATAATGAACTGTAAGGAGCATTATATGTGGCACATTTGTATATGGAGCATTATATGGGGCGTATTTTAATATGGAGCATCTTATGGGGCCCATCATGAACTGTATGGAGCATTATATGGGGCTCCTGATTCAATATGGATAGTCAAAAACACTTAACCTACTGATGTCTCAATTAATTTTACTTTTATTGGTATCTATTTTTATTTTTGAAATTTACCAGTAGCTGCTGCATTTCCCACCCTAGGCTTATACTCGAGTCATTAAGTTTTCCCAGTTTTTTGTGGCAAAATTAGGGGGGTCGGCTGATACTCGGGTCGGCTTATACCGTATATACGGTAACTTAGTCTAATCTCTATTGTTGGTAAAATATTTGAGGGGTTTCTGAAGGATGTTATTCTGGATTATCTCAATGAGAATAACTGTTTAACTCCATATCAGCATGGGTTTATGAGGAATCGCTCTTGTCAAACCAATCTAATCAGTTTTTATGAAGAAGTAAGCTATAGACTGGACCAAGGTGATTCATTGGACGTGGTATATCTTGATTTTTCAAAAGCATTTGATACCGTGCCACACAAGAGGTTGGTACACAAAATGAGAATGCTGGGTCTGGGGGAAAATGTGTGTAAATGGGTAACTGGCTTAGTGATAGAAAGCAGAGGGTGGTTATAAATGGTAAATTCTCTAACTGGGTCGCTGTGACCAGTGGGGTATCGTAGGGGTCCGTGTTGGGACCTATTCTCTTCAACATATTTATTAACGATCTGGTAGAAGGTTACACAGTAAAATATTGATATTTGCAGATTATACAAAACTATGTAAAGCAGTCAATACAAGAGAAGATAGTATTCTGCTACAGATGGATCTGGATAAATTGAAAACTTGGGCCAAAAGGTGGCAGATGCGGTTTAACAATGATAAATGTAAGGTTATGCACATGGGAAGAAGGATCCAATATCACTATTACACACTGAATGGGAAACCACTGGGTAAATCTGACATGGATAAGGACTTGGGAATCCTAGTTAATGACACACTTACCTGGAGCAGCCAGTGCCAGGCAGCGGCTGCCTAAGCAATCAGGATCACTAAAAGAGGTCTGGATACACATGATGAGAGCATTATACTGCCTCTGTACAAATCCCTGGTTAGACCGCACATGGAGTACTGTGTACAGGTTTGGGCACCGGTGCTCAGGAAGGATATAATGCAACTAGTGCGAGTACAAAGGAGGGCAACAAAATTAATAAAGGGGATGGGGAACTACAATACCCAGAGAGATTAGCAAAATTAGGATTATTTAGTCTAGAAAAAAGACGACTGAGGGGTGATCTAATAACCATGTATAAGTATATAAGGGGACAATACAAATATCTCTCCTAGGATCTGTTTATACCAAGGAATGTCACAGTCACAAGGGGGCATTCTCTGCTTCTGGAGGAGAGACGGTTTTTCCACCAACATAGAAGAGGATTCTTTACTGTTGGGGCAGTGACAATCTGGAATTCCTTGCCTGAGGAGGTGGTGATGGTGAACTCAGTCAAAGGGTTCAAAAGAGGCCTGGATGTCTTCCTGGAGCAGAACAATATTGTATCTTACAGTTATTAGCTTCTTTAGAAGGACGTAGATCTGGGGATTTATTCTGACGGAATATAGGCTGAACTGGATAGACAAATGTCTTTTTTCGGCCTTGCTAACTATGCTACTATGTAATTTTTTTATTTTTGCAAGGGTAACAGGGAAAAATGGACCACAAAATTTGTTGTGCAATTTCTCCTGATCATGCTGATAAACCACTGTTTGGGCAAACGGCAGGGTTCGAAAGGCAAGGAGTGCCATTGACTTTTTGAATGTAAAATTTGCAGGAATCATTAGTTTACACCATGTCACTTTTGGACAGTCCCTGATATGCTTAAACAGTGGAAATCTCCAACAAGTGACACCATTTTGGAAAATAGACCCCTCAGAGAGTTTATCTAGATGTGTGGTGAGCACATTGAATCCTCAGGTGCTTCACAGAAGTTTATAACATTGAACCATGAAAAAAAAAAAAAAAATCACATTTTCCCCACAAAAATGTATTTTAGCCCCAAATTTAGCATTTTTACATTTAAAATTTCTTGTGCTATTTCTCCTGGGTATGCAGATACCCCATATGTGAGAGTAAACTGATGTTTGGGCTCACGGCAGGGCTCAGAAAAGAAGGAGTAACATTTCGCAATACAGACTTTGATGGAATGGTCAGCATTGCTATACCTTATAGACTGTCAGCCCTGCAGACACAAGTTAGTTAGAACATTCACTGCACATGATCTAACTAACTTGCTAGTGCCTGGTGACCCAGATGTCATCATGAATAAATGCTGTGATCGCAGCATTTAGAAGGATAAAGTGTCAGGAGCAGTGCGGGACTGCTCCTGACACTGAGAGTCGAGCGTCAGCTGTCAGAATCGGCAGACACTCGGCCGCGATCGCACATTCACGTGCCTTGTGCATGCAAAATCGCCAGGACATATCCATACGTCCAAGGCTGGTAAGTACAAGCCGACCTGGACGTATGGATACATCTAAGGTCGTGAAATGGTTAAAGTAGAAAACGATCAAATCATACTAATCTTCCCTATCTAGTAAATAACGTAGGATAATAAAAATAAGAAGACTTATATGAAGCACTTTCTTGGAGTTATAGAAATCCTCTGCGAATACTAATGACCCATCAATGTTATCATGTGAAATGTCACTTTGATTAAACATAATTTAAAGCTGCTTTATTACATTTGGCTCATTCACCACTGAACCAATCTCTTTTGTACAACAGCAGCAGATGTAACTTTTAATAGATAAATGCTTAAGAAAAGGAGCCACGACTCAACACCTGTATGTATCACAGTAACATAAAACACTCACTAAATATACTGTATACAAATAACAAAGTTGAAAAGAACTTTGTTGAAAATGAAGAGGGGTGTAAAACAGAGACAAGGTATGCCACAGTCACAAGTTCAGTAACAGCAAAGGTGCTGGGAAATGGGGAAGAAATTTCAGAAATGATACAATTGATAAAAGATACAACTGATCTACTCCTTAGGTTGGATGGCCTTACTTTTGACTTTGACATTCTTCTGGCAAGTATTGATGTGGAAGCTTTGTATTCATCTATACCTCATGACAAGGGTGTGGAATGCTCAAGTTGTTTTCTATAATCAAGATGTTGTTAGTTTCGTTCTCACAACAAATTTGTACTGAAAGCACTGATGTTCTATCTCACCACAAATTATTTTCTATTCAATGGTTGATGCTTCCACCAGCTCTGGGCCATAGCTATGGGGAGTGCCTACATATGCTAATTTTCCCCTGGGCTGGTGGGAGGAAACCATAGTATTTTGCAAATGTAAAGAGGTGGTGAACCATACAGTCAAGTTCTGTATTGCATTGTGGTGTTTTTCTGCGTAATGTATAGCGTGTGATGAGTATTTATAGTACTGTATATGCATAGTGTGTAGCAGTGTTATAGGGAGTGTATAGTTTAAGATAAGTAATGTAGTGTATAGTGGGTAGTGTACGGAAGTTCTGCCCAGCAACAGACAGTACGGTCAGAAGTAATTAAGTGTTGGGACTAGCCCACAGGGGGAGGGCTTAGTGATAGGGAAAGAACTGTGGCTCCTGGGTAGAGTCAGATAGAGTTTCGAGAGTAACAAGTGTGCTGTGCTGCCAAGGGATGATCCACAGCTAGAAGAGACTGGAGCAAGGAATAGCAAGATTCTAAAGAAGGTTACTGACGAGACTGACCTTCCAGAAGGTGTTATCAGATAAGACTCAGAGTCACGATAAACCTAAGAGCTTGCTAGTGCCGAAGGTAATGGACCTAAAGAGGTCTGAGAGTGTGGGACTAGGGGGGGTCCCAAGCAGTAGATCCAGGACGTCCATAGTGATAGGACGCGGAACCACTGAGGTAGTAGAGAGAAACTCACTGAACAGGACAGTGGCCTAGAGGCTGGGTTGTGGCGACATAGAGACGAAACAGATAAGCTGCAGAGCCCTGGAGTAGCCTCCAGAGAAAGAATATAGTGAGAATGAAAAGGCTTATTACTGTGAAGGAAACACCAACACCCAGTCAGGACCCGCTCTTTCTTATAGCGCACCAGGACACAAGGACAAAAATGCCGATACGATTAAAATCGAACTTTGGGCACGTCATATAGACAACATTTTTGTCTTCTGGAAAGGCACATCCTCTCAGTTTTCTAAATTTGTTGAAAGATTTACCGTATTTTTCGGACTATAAGACGCACCGGACCATGAGGCGCACCCCAAATTTGGGGTAAAAATTGCAGAAAAAAAGATTTTTTATAAGATGGGGTGGGTCCGTCTTATTGTCAGAATTTACAGTATCTTACCTGAGGGCTGGCGGTGGCAGAGCAGGGTCACAAGAGGCATGGTGTCGGCAGAGGTGGGGTGATGCGGTACGGCGTGCACCTGAGCAGGGTCCCTTCCTGCTTAGGTGGGCGATGCCACGGCCTGGTGTCCATGGGAGGGTTGCAGCAGTGGTTACCGGTACAGGTGCTGGGATGAGGAGGCGCAGTGAGAGGTATGGCGTGAGAGGGGTCATTTTCCCCGGTGAGGTGATGCAGCAGCCCGGTAATGCAGCAGAGCCGGGTGAATCCTGTTGTTACCGGTGGTGGCGGCCATCTTCCTGAGGCCGCGCGTGCGCAGATGGAGCGCTCTGCTGCCCGGGGCTTCAGGAAAATGGCCGCGGGATGCCGCGCGTGCGCAGATGGGGATCGGGGTGGCCATTTTCCTGAAGGCGAGTTCGCATCTTGGCTTCAGGAAAATGGCCACCGCGATCCCCATCTGCGCACGCGCAGCCTCAGGAAGATGGCCGCCACCACCGGTAACAACAGGATTCACCCGACTCTGCTGCATTATCGGGCTGCTGCATCACCTCACCGGGGAAAGGGACCCCGCTCACTGCGCCTCCTCATCCCCGCACCTCTGCCGCCGCACCTCTGAAGCCACGGTAAGCCTACATTGCGACTATTAGACGCACCCCCCATTTTCCCCCCTTTTTTTGGGGGGGAAAAAGTGCGTCTTGTAGTCCGAAAAATACGGTAATTGTAACACATTAGGTCTCCACTTCACTTTTTCACTTTTGAAATAGGGACCACTTGTTTGCCATTTCTGGACATCATAATCAATAAAATGAAAGGGGGGGGGGGGGGGTCTTGAGACACAAATTTATAGAAAGCCCACAGCCACAAATTCACTCCTTAGTTGGGGTAGTAGTTATCCAAAAGCATTGAAAAGTGTAATACCCAAAAGACATTACCTACCATGTTTGCCAAAAAATAAGACACAGTATTATATTATATTTAGCTCTCAAAGATTGGTTAGTGCTTATTTTTAAGGGATGTCTTATTTTTTTCCATGAACAACAATCTTTCTATTTTATTTAGAAACACTCTTTTTCGGTGATTCCTTTGTATCTCCGTTCATACTGCACCCACACACACAAATGATACACCATTTGAAAGGTAAACTTGCCCCCTTCAGCAAGAAAATAGCCAAACAAACCATACATCCACGATATGATCAAAAAATACATTTTAAACACTAATTTTCATAAAACTGCAGCAAGGAAAAATGACCTGCAGGTGGCACCACACTACCCCAAAGCACAATACCACAAGGCTGAAACAAATCCTAACATGTGCCTTGGGGGCTTTCCAGCTTGCCGAACTCCTTGCTCAGCCGATTTCAGGCAGGAACATCTAAAATATTTGCTACATACAGTATGAAATAGAAGCTTTAAAACTGAAGATATAAATGAATGCAGCCTAAAAGGGACCGGACAGGTTCTGAACCATCAGATTTTCAGTATTATTGGACAGTCATTGAAAGGTCTATCTTCCTTCTAAGGTTGCAGCTTATTGGTGACCTGGAGTCAACACTGGTTCCATGTAAAAAACTGCAGCGTTGACATAACTCAGACTGTACATTGTTTCCCGATGGGAGAGATTGGTGGAAACAACCATGCAAAAATTGAGAAAAAAAAAAGTCCAACCGTAGGGGAAAAAAAGGTAAAATAATCTGCAGATATTACTTTTTTTTTTAAAGGGATATTCCCAATTATTATACAATGGTGTAAATACGCTCAGTTATGAGGTCAATTCATCTTCATCATTTTTACTGTCAAAGTGGCACTGCTGTACAGGGAGCTGCTCCGTTCACACACATAGGGCTGTGTTGCACTTCCCTACACTGCAGATAGATGGCAGTGCTGCTGTGGAGGGGAAAAAAATGCTGCTGCCCCTGTTCTTTTGCAAGGTCCTGACTATCAGACCCCTTCTGATCAGTAAGTAAAATACAATTATGTTTAATGTGGGGGGATCTCCTTTAGGCTGGAGTCACATGCAACGTATAAAAAATCAGTTTACAAGGACAAGAATCACAGAAATGTTCCCTGAACAGTGATCCGTATGTCATCTGTGTGCAGTGCGAGGATGCGATTTTCTCCCATGTAAGCATCCGTGTGACATCCGTATGACATCCATATGACATCCGTACGGCGAGATTTTCTCGCTGGCTTGCAAAATGGACATATAATGGATCCATGGGCCCAAATATTCATGAAAACATATATACAGTCTGTATATACAGACAGATATATATATATATATATATACAGTATATGGCAGTGAGACACATACCTTTCTGTGTTCATCTTCTCACTAAATACATTTACATTTGACCGGCTTGATTTTCCTGAAATTGCCTGCGCCCCCGACAACCAATGTGCGAAAATTTCGCATGAGCCAACTAGTCCACATTTATTCTTGAACAGTAAGACATCAACATTTATTCAAATGCAATCATGTAATAACATACACACACTGCACATATACATGTACAGGTCCTTCTCAAAAAATTAGCATATAGTGTTAAATTTCATTATTTACCATAATGTAATGATTACAATTAAACTTTCATATATTATAGATTCATTATCCACCAACTGAAATTTGTCAGGTCTTTTATTGTTTTAATACTGATGATTTTGGCATACAACTCCTGAAAACCCAAAAAACCTGTCTCAATAAATTAGCATATTTCACCCGTCCAATCAAATAAAAGTGTTTTTTAATAACAAACAAAAAAACCATCAAATAATAATGTTCAGTTATGCACTCAATACTTGGTCGGGAATCCTTTGGCAGAAATGACTGCTTCAATGCGGCGTGGCATGGAGGCAATCAGCCTGTGACACTGCTGAGATGTTATGGAGGCCCAGGATGCTTCAATAGCGGCCTTAAGCTCATCCAGAGTGTTGGGTCTTGCGTCTCTCAACTTTCTCTTCACAATATCCCACAGATTCTCTATGGGGTTCAGTGTCATGATCTCAATGGCAAGAGAACATAGCATAAGCATATATAGGAACTAGCTCTTGGAAGATGGGAACTAAGCTGACCATGAACTAAACCTAACGCACAACTAGCAGTGGCCGAGTAGCATGCCTACGTTGATTCTAGATGCCCAGCCCAGCCGGAGGACTAAATAAAGCTAGCAGAGGAAAATATTAGTCCTAGCTCACCTCTAGAGAAATACCCCGAAAGGAGACAGAGGCCCCCCACATGTATTGGCGGTGAGTTGAGATGAAATAACAAACGTAGTATGAAAATAGGTTTAGCAAATTTGAGGTCCACTTACTACATAGCAGAAGACAGAAAGGACACTTTCATGGTCAGCTGAAAACCCTATCAAAAAACACCATCCAGAAATTACTTTAAAACTCTGGCATTAACTCATAACACCAGAGTGGCAATTCCCGTTCACAAGAGCTTTCCAGACACAGTAACGAAACTACAGCTGTGAACTGGAACAAAATGCAAAAACAAACATGGACAAGAGTCCAACTTATCTAGTAGTTGTCTAGGAGCAGGAACAAGCACAGAGAGGCTTCTGATAACATTGATGACCGGCAAGCAACTAACAGAGCAGCAAGGTTATATAGCGACTCCCACATCTTGATGGGAACAGGTGAACAGAGAAGATGAAGACACCAGTTCAATTCCACCAGTAGCCACCGGGGGAGCCCAGAATCCAAATTCACAACAGTACCCCCCCCTCAAGGAGGGGGCACCGAACCCTCACCAGAACCACCAGGGCGATCAGGATGGGCCCTATAAAAGGCACGAACCAGATCGGAGGCATGAACATCAGATGCATTCACCCAAGAATTATCCTCCTGGCCGTATCCCTTCCACTTGACCAGATACTGGAGTCTCCGTCTGGAAACACGAGAGTCCAAGATTTTCTCCACAACGTACTCCAACTCACCCTCAACCAACACCGGAGCAGGAGGCTCAACGGAAGGCACAACCGGTACCTCATACCTGCGCAATAATGACCGATGAAAAACGTTATGAATAGAAAAGGATGCAGGGAGGTCCAAACGGAAGGAAACAGGGTTAAGAATCTCCAATATCTTATACGGGCCGATAAACCGAGGCTTAAACTTAGGAGAAGAGACCCTCATAGGGACAAAACGAGAAGACAACCACACCAAATCCCCAACAGAAAGCCGAGGACCAACACGACGGTGGCGGTTGGCAAAAAGCTGAGTCTTCTCCTGGGACAACCTCAAATTGTCCACCACCTGCCCCCAGATCTGATGCAATCTCTCCACCACAGCATCCACTCCAGGACAATCCGAAGATTCCACCTGACCAGAGGAAAATCGAGGATGAAACCCCGAATTACAGAAAAACGGGGACACCAAAGTGGCAGAGCTGGCCCGATTATTGAGAGCGAACTCCGCCAATGGCAAAAAAGCAACCCAATCATCCTGGTCAGCAGACACAAAACACCTCAGATATGTCTCCAGGGTCTGATTAATCCGCTCGGTCTGGCCATTCGTCTGAGGATGGAAAGCGGACGAAAAAGATAAATCTATGCCCATCCTAGCACAGAATGCCCGCCAAAATCTAGAGACGAATTGGGTCCCTCTGTCAGAAACGATATTCTCAGGAATACCATGCAAACGAACAACATTTTGAAAAAACAGAGGAACCAACTCGGAAGAAGAAGGTAACTTGGGCAGAGGAACCAAATGGACCATCTTAGAAAAACGGTCACACACCACCCAGATGACAGACATCTTCTGAGAAACAGGCAGATCTGAAATAAAATCCATCGAGATGTGCGTCCAAGGCCTCTTAGGAATAGGCAAGGGCAACAATAATCCACTAGCCCGAGAACAACAAGGCTTGGCCCGAGCACAAACGTCACAAGACTGCACAAAGCCTCGCACATCTCGTGACAGGGAAGGCCACCAGAAGGACCTTGCCACCAAATCCCTGGTACCAAAAATGCCAGGATGACCTGCCAACGCAGAAGAATGAACCTCAGAGATGACTCTACTGGTCCAATCATCAGGAACAAACAGTTTATCAGGTGGGCAACGATCAGGTCTCTCCGCCTGAAACTCCTGCAAGGCCCGCCGCAGGTCTGGAGAAACGGCTGACAATACCACTCCATCCTTAAGGATACCTGTGGGCTCAGAGTTACCAGGCGAGTCAGGCTCAAAACTCCTAGAAAGGGCATCCGCCTTAACATTCTTAGAACCCGGTAGGTATGACACCACAAAATTAAACCGAGAGAAAAATAATGACCAGCGCGCCTGTCTAGGATTCAGGCGCCTGGCGGTCTCAAGATAAATCAAATTTTTGTGGTCAGTCAATACCACCACCTGATGTCTGGCCCCCTCAAGCCAATGGCGCCACTCCTCAAAAGCCCACTTCATGGCCAAAAGCTCCCGATTCCCAACATCATAATTCCGCTCAGCGGGCGAAAATTTACGGGAAAAGAAGGCACAAGGCCTCATCACGGAGCAGTCAGAACTTTTCTGCGACAACACTGCCCCAGCTCCGATCTCAGAAGCGTCGACCTCAACCTGAAAAGGTAGAGCAACATCAGGCTGACGCAACACAGGGGCAGAGGAAAAACGGCGCTTAAGCTCCCGAAAGGCCTCCACAGCATCAGGGGACCAATCAGCAACATCAGCACCCTTCTTAGTCAAATCGGTCAATGGCTTAGCAATATCCGAAAAACCAGCAATAAATCGACGATAAAAGTTAGCAAAGCCCAAAAATTTCTGAAGACTCTTAAGAGAAGAGGGCTGCGTCCAATCACAAATAGCTTGAACCTTGACAGGATCCATTTCAATGGAAGAGGGGGAAAAAATATATCCCAAAAAGGAAATCCTCTGTACCCCAAAAACACACTTAGAACCCTTCACACACAAAGAATTAGACCGCAAAACCTGAAAAACCCTCCTGACTTGCTGGACATGAGAGTCCCAGTCATCCGAAAAAATCAGAATATCATCCAGATACACAATCATAAATTTATCCAAATAATCGCGAAAAATATCATGCATAAAGGACTGGAAAACTGACGGAGCATTAGAAAGACCAAAAGGCATCACTAAATACTCAAAGTGGCCCTCGGGCGTATTAAATGCGGTTTTCCACTCATCCCCCTGCCTGATTCGCACCAAATTATACGCCCCACGAAGGTCAATCTTAGAGAACCACTTGGCCCCCTTTATGCGAGCAAACAAATCAGTCAGCAACGGCAATGGGTATTGATATTTAACAGTGATTTTATTCAAAAGCCGATAATCAATACATGGTCTCAAAGAGCCGTCTTTTTTTGACACAAAGAAAAAACCGGCTCCTAAGGGAGATGACGATGGACGAATATGTCCCTTTTCCAAGGACTCCTTTATATATTCTCGCATAGCAGCATGTTCAGGCACAGACAGATTAAATAAACGACCCTTTGGGTATTTACTACCCGGGATTAAATCTATGGCACAATCGCACTCTCGGTGCGGAGGTAACGAACCAAGCTTGGATTCTTCAAAGACGTCACGATAGTCAGACAGGAACTCAGGAATTTCAGAGGGAATGGATGATGAAATGGAAACCACAGGTACATCCCCATGAGCCCCCTTACATCCCCAGCTCAACACAGACATAGCTCTCCAGTCGAGGACTGGGTTGTGAGATTGCAGCCAAGGCAATCCTAGCACCAAATCATCATGTAGATTATACAGCACCAGAAAGCGAATAATCTCCTGGTGATCCGGATTAATACGCATAGTTACTTGTGTCCAGTATTGTGGTTTATTATTAGCCAATGGGGTGGAGTCAATCCCCTTCAGAGGAATAGAAGTCTCCAAAGGCTCTAAATCATACCCACAGCGTTTGGCAAAGGACCAATCCATAAGACTCAAAGCGGCGCCAGAGTCGACATAGGCGTCCGTGGTAATAGATGACAAAGAGCAAATCAGGGTCACAGATAGAATAAATTTAGACGGTAAGGTGCAAATGGAAACAGATTTACCAAGCTTTTTAGTGCGCTTAGAGCATGCTGATATAACATGAGTAGAATCACCACAATAGAAACACAACCCCTTTTTCCGTCTAAAATTCTGCCGCTCGCTTCGGGACAGAATTCTATCACACTGCATACTCTCTGGCGACTTCTCAGTGGACACCGCCAGATGGTGCACTGGTTTGCGCTCCCGCAAACGCCTATCGATCTGAATAGCCATTGTCATGGACTCATTCAGACCCGCAGGCACAGGGAACCCCACCATAACATCCTTAATGGCATCAGAGAGACCCTCTCTGAAAGTCGCCGCCAGGGCGCACTCATTCCACTGAGTAAGCACAGACCATTTACGGAATCTTTGGCAGTAAATTTCCGCTTCATCTTGCCCCTGAGATAGGGACATCAAAGTTTTTTCTGCCTGAAGCTCCAAATGAGGTTCGTCATAAAGCAACCCCAAGGCCAGAAAAAACGCATCCACATTGAGCAACGCAGGATCCCCTGGTGTCAATGAAAAAGCCCAGTCTTGAGGGTCGCCCCGGAGCAAGGAAATCACAATCCTGACCTGCTGTGCAGGGTCTCCGGCAGAGCGAAATTTCAGAGACAAAAATAATTTGCAATTATTTCGAAAATTCTGAAACCCGGATCTATTCCCCGAGAAAAATTCCGGCAAAGGAATTCTCGGCTCAGATACAGGTGCATGACAAACAAAATCTTGCAAATTTTGTACCTTCGTGGCAAGATTATTCAAACCTGCAGCTACACTCTGAAGATCCATTACAAACAGGTGGACACAGAGCCATTCAAGGGTTAAGAGGAGGTAAGAAGCAGCTAGACAGCAATTAAGGGCTAGGCAGCAAAACTCTGAGGGGAAAAAAAAAAAAAAAAAAAAAAAATTTCCCTTCAACACTTCTTTTTCTCCTGCTTCAGCCCAAACAATTAACACTTTGCGGGCCGGTCAAACTGTCATGATCTCAATGGCAAGAGAACATAGCATAAGCATATATAGGAACTAGCTCTTGGAAGATGGGAACTAAGCTGACCATGAACTAAACCTAACGCACAACTAGCAGTGGCCGAGTAGCATGCCTACGTTGATTCTAGATGCCCAGCCCAGCCGGAGGACTAAATAAAGCTAGCAGAGGAAAATATTAGTCCTAGCTCACCTCTAGAGAAATACCCCGAAAGGAGACAGAGGCCCCCCACATGTATTGGCGGTGAGTTGAGATGAAATAACAAACGTAGTATGAAAATAGGTTTAGCAAATTTGAGGTCCACTTACTACATAGCAGAAGACAGAAAGGACACTTTCATGGTCAGCTGAAAACCCTATCAAAAAACACCATCCAGAAATTACTTTAAAACTCTGGCATTAACTCATAACACCAGAGTGGCAATTCCCGTTCACAAGAGCTTTCCAGACACAGTAACGAAACTACAGCTGTGAACTGGAACAAAATGCAAAAACAAACATGGACAAGAGTCCAACTTATCTAGTAGTTGTCTAGGAGCAGGAACAAGCACAGAGAGGCTTCTGATAACATTGATGACCGGCAAGCAACTAACAGAGCAGCAAGGTTATATAGCGACTCCCACATCTTGATGGGAACAGGTGAACAGAGAAGATGAAGACACCAGTTCAATTCCACCAGTAGCCACCGGGGGAGCCCAGAATCCAAATTCACAACAGTTCAGGTCAGGAGAGTTGGCAGGCCAATTGAGCACAGTAATACCATGGTCAGTAAACCATTTACTTCATCTCCATAAAGCATTTCAGCCGATGGAAGCATGAAGTGCTCCAAAATCTCCTGA
The DNA here is from genome assembly GCF_051348905.1 of Ranitomeya variabilis. NCBI lineage: Eukaryota > Metazoa > Chordata > Amphibia > Anura > Dendrobatidae > Ranitomeya > Ranitomeya variabilis. The sequence continues at coordinate 550,236,349 of NC_135235.1, read as the reverse complement.
TAGCTAGCTGCATTGACCCTGCCCTTGATGAAACACAGTGGACCAACACCAGCAGCTGACATGGCACCCCACACCATCACTGACTGTGGGTACTTGACACTGGACTTCAGGCATTTTGGCATTTCCTTCTCCCCAGTCTTCCTCCAGACTCTGGCACCTTGATTTCCGAATGACATGCAAAATTTGCTTTCATCAGAAAAAAGTACTTGGGACCACTTAGCAACAGTCCAGTGCTGCTTCTCTGTAGCCCAGGTCAGGCGCTTCTGCCGCTGTTTATGGTTCAAAAGTGGCTTTACCTGGGGAATGCGGCACCTGTAGCCCATTTCCTGCACACGCCTGTGCACGGTGGCTCTGGATGTTTCCACACCAGACTCAGTCCACTGCTTCCTCAGGTTCCCCAAGGTCTGGAATCGGTCCTTCTCCACAATCTTCCTCAGGGTCCGGTCACCTCTTCTCGTTGTACAGCGTTTTCTGCCACATTGTTTCCTTCCAACAGACTTACCATTGAGGTGCCTTGATACAGCACTCGGGAACAGCCTATTTGTTGAGAAATTTATTTCTGGGTCTTACCCTCTTGCTTGAGGGTGTCAATGATGGCCTTCTTGACATCTGTCAGGTCGCTAGTTTTACCCATGATGGGGGTTTTGAGTAATGAACCAGGCAGGGAGTTTTTAAAAGCCTCAGGTATCTTTTGCATGTGTTTAGAGTTAATTAGTTGATTCAGAAGATTAGGGTAATAGGTCGTTTAGAGAACCTTTTCTTGATATGCTAATTTATTGAGACAGGTTTTTGGGGTTATCAGGAGTTGTATGCCAAAATCATCAGTATTAAAACAATAAAAGACCTGACAAATTTCAGTTGGTGGATAATGAATCTATAATATATGAAAGTTTAATTGTAATCATTACATTATGGTAAATAATGAAATTTAACACTATATGCTAATTTTTTGAGAAGGACCTGTATATACACAAACACTCACTGCAAATACAAATCTACTGTGACAAAGTCACTGGTAAAGTGCTAGAGGGGAGATATGCTTCACTACGCCTAATGGCGTCAGGGATATAAAACCCAGAGTTTTTCCTCCAGCACCCTAAGTGCAGTGAGGGGTTAAGCTAATTTGTTATAATGGGCTGTCTTTTATGTGGACATCCATAGAGGGAATGGGAGGACGTCCACCTTATCTCCATCCCAGGCTTAAGTACCTGGCATCCAAAGGCAGCATGTTCAGTGTCTGGAGACGAACACTCCAGAGAAGTGTTGGTGTTTTTGCTTATGCCTGAACCGTGGGTCTTGCTAACCTTGAGCGGGCTGATCCCCACTAATAGAAGAACTGTGCCTACTGCTACCATTTTGTTTTTGTCTGCTGTTTTGCCCAGAGGGCCATGTTTACTTTGTGCTTCACCTTGGATTATGCCGCATATAAACAAACCAAGTGGATTCCTAAATCCACAGTGTTCTCGTGTCTACCTCCATGTACAGCTGAGTGAGCCGATCTACCCCAGGTGGTGTTAAAAGCGTGGGCAGTGTTCCAGTGAACACATGTGACAGCTACAAGACATACTGCATGTCCTGGATGAAGGCGGGGACAAGCCAGCATATAACATCAGGCAAAATGGAGGACCTGCTTAAGCATCTAGTACAAGCAACAGTAGACAAGTAAGCTGCTTATACAACATATGTAACAGTAGCACCAGCAGCAGATTGAGTTGCTTGCAGAGGCAGTTTGTGGAAGGTCGGCAGCCCCTCCCACTATTCCAGGTGACGACACATACATCCTGAAGTCGTAACACGAGCCATGCAAAAAATGACCCCGTGTGATGATGTGGAAGCATGTTTGAGCAGGTAGCGGAGCTTGAGAAGCTACTGCCAGAGCAGGGGGCGGAGATGCTGGCCCCCTATCCAAATTGTGAGACCCAAAAGGCTTAATATGATTTTATGTTACAGGATGCGCAGGAGTATGCCAAATTTAAAAACTGAAATTTGGGACACATGGGAGTGACTGTCGTTCAGAGCAGAAAGGTTTTACCACTGGTCGTATTATGGGGACAAACTGCCTCGAGCCCAAATGTTTGACTTACTGCATCTTGTGCAAAAATGGTTTCAGCCAGAATCTTACACTGCAGTCCAGATAGATGAGCGCATTGTCATGGACATATTTATTCACTCCCTTCCTAGGCCAGTGCAGACCTGGGTTGCCCAGGAAGATACCCAGAATGTGGTCAAGCTGGTGGGCCTAGTGGAAAGGGACCAGGTGGTTGAGAGGTCCCTAAGAAAGCCAGGGGGTGGTGCTTCCCCATACTGGGGTACCCAGCGGGAATCTGAGCCTCAAAAGAGGGGTAGTAGAGCCACTACTGGGGGGAGTCCTAGATCCCAATGGGTCACTGAGGGGTTTTCAAAGGCTGTGGGTAAAGACTTGCTCTGCTGGAGATGTTGCGGTTGGGACATATAGCCACCCGTTGTCCTTTTGTTCTCCAAGCAGATGGACTGCAGCCTAGGGAGGCGCTGCTCCTAGAATGCCTATCCCGCCTGCAGTGTGGACTATCAGCCCGTTGAGGAGTCGCAGGCATGTCCTGTGACAATAAATGGGGTGCTGTTGTCAGGCCTCTTGGGCTCAGGAAGCTTGGTGACCCTGATAAGTGCCACACTCCAGCACCAATTGATTCCAGGGAAACTAGTGGATGTCCGCTAATCTGGGGCCCCAAAGACTACTCCGTCACCAGAGTGTTGATAAAAACAAGCCGGGTACTGAGTCCCATGAGGTTGGAGTAGTCAAAGGTTTGCTACACCCTGTGATAATTGGGTGGGACTTCAGCCTGTTCTGGGACTTGTGGGCAAAGGCGGGATACCAAGTGATGCAGACAGGAGCCGGTCCACCCAGGATGATTCCCCATCACAGTCGGAGGCGGATGAGTTCCCCCTGTGTGTCCTTGCTGGTGTCGAGGACGAGATAGTGACCAGTGAGGTCAAGATTCCTCAGTTGGTGGTTTCTGGGGGGAATTTTGGGACTGACCAAATGCAGTATCTTACTTTAAAAAATGTATTTGAAAATGTGACTGTGATAAATGGGGTTGCCCAAGAGCCAGGGGTCGATATCAGGTTCCTGTACTTTGCAGTCAATGCAGAATTGCCTTATTGGGTCACTAAACAGTGAGTGGAAGTATTAGAGCAGCTGTTAGTCCAGGGACCATATAGACGTAGAGTACTAGATCTGGCCCATGCTCATGTCTTGGAGAGGCATATAGGCGTTGATAAAACCCAAGAGCGAATCCTTCAGGGGTTCTACTGGCCTGGATGTCACAGGGACATTGTTAATTCCTGCCAATCCTGCCCTACCTGTCAGCTAACTGCTCCTGTATCCCATCCCATTTCTGCAGTCCCCTAGTTCTGTTACCCATAATCGAAGTCCCATTTGACCGGATTGCCATGGACCTGGTTGGGCCCTTAGTTAAGTCCACCAGGGGTCAGCAATACATCCTGGTGGTAATGGACTATGCTACATGGTACCCAGAGGCAGTACCACTGAGACACACCTCCGCCAGGAGTATAGCATGAGAGCTACTTCATATTTTCTCCCAGAGGGGCCTGCCGAAGGAGATCCTGACAGACCAAGGGACACCGTTCATGTCCAAAGTAATCTATGAAATCTATGTTGAAAAAGGTCGTGGAGAAGGATGGCTGATATTGGGATTGCCTGCTGCTATACCTACTGTTCTTCATTAGAGAAGTCCCACAGGCCTCTTTGGGGCTCTCACTGTTCGAGCTGTTATACGGACAGCACCCTCGGAGTCTTCTGGACATTGCAAAGGAGACCTGGGAAGTTGAGGTAACAACTCACCGAAGCGTTATCGAACTTGTGGCCCAGATGCAGGACAGGATTGCGAGTGTGATGCCGATTGTGAGGGAGAGCCAGTTTAGCCCTGGAGACCAGGTGTTGGTGTTGATCCTCACAGTTGAAAGTAAGTTCCTGGCCAACAGGCAAAGGCCATACGAGGTGGTCAAAAAGTTGAGTGATGTCAACAAAAAGTTCCACCAACCAAGGAGAAGAAAACCATACCAGGTGCACCGCATTAACCTACTGAAACTGTGCAAAGACAGGGATCCGGTAGAAGCAATGTGCCTAGGGGCCCATCTTGAAGCCAGAGTCGAGGATGTCACATTGGCAGAGACACTGTCACCGGCTAAGAAACAAAAATACAGTGAGCTGCTTCACGGGAACCGAGACCTGTATAAGGAGTTACCAGGTTGTATGCCAGTTGTGGAGTATGAAATCCTGACTGAACCGCATGTGAGGGTGAACCAAAAGCCTGATCGGATTCCTGAAGCCGCAGCTAGGTGATCTCCAAGGAAGTGAAGAGAATGTTAAGCCTGGGCATCATCGATGAGTCAAAGAGCGGCTGGTCCAGTCCTATTGTCCTTGAGCCAAAGCCGTATGGAAAGTGGCGCTTCTGTAACGATTAAAGGAAGCTCAATGAGGTGTCCAAGTTTGACGCGTATCCCATACCATGGGTCGATGAGCTCATTGACAGCTTATGGTCAGCCAGATATATCACCACCCTGGGACTAACGAAAGGGTACTGGCAAATCCTCCTGTCACCAACTGCCAAGGAGAAGACGGCCTTCTCTACACCTGACGAGTGCTTTCAGTATACCCGGATGCCATTCGGACTACAAGGAGCTCCAGCTACCTTCCAGAGGGCCATGGACCTGATCCATGGTGGTTTCTAGCTCTCCAAGACTTTCATTTTCATGTGGAGCACAGGGCCGGGAAGTTACTCTGCTTTGGGCAGAGGGGGAATATGTGACAAAGTCACTGGTAAAGTCCTGGAGTGGAGATATATTTTACTACGTCTAATGGCCTCAGTGATATAAAACCAAGAGTTTTCCTCCAGCACCCTAAGTGCAGTGAGGGGTTAAGCTAATTTGTTATAATGTGCTTGCTTTTATGTAGAAATCCATAGAGAAGGTGGGAGGATGTCCACCATATCTCCACCCCAGGATGTGGTCTGATCCTTAAGTAGCTGAGCTCCAAAGGAAGGCAGTGTTCAGTGTCTGGAGAGGAACACTCCAGAGAAGTGTTGGTGTTTTTGCTTATGCCTGAACCATGGGTCTTGCTAACCCTGAGCAGGCTGATCCCCGCTAATACAAGAACTGTGCCTAGTGCTACCATTTGGTTTTTGTTTTGCTGTTTGGCCCAGAGGGCCATGTTTACTTTGTGCTTCATCTTGGTTTATGCTGCATCTAAATAAAACAAGTGCATTCTTAAAGCCGCGGTGTTCTCATGTCTACCTTCATGTACAGTCAAGTGAGTCGATCTACCACAGTATATACACCCTGCACATACATATGTATATACACACATGCTGCACACACACACACACACACACACACACACACACACACACACACACACACACACACACACACACACACACACACACACACACACACACATACAGTATATATATACACACACTCTGCACATTCACATATCTACACATACACAGTGCACAGACACATGTATATATACACACTGCACATACATACACATGTATATAAACATACTGTACATACCAGCCTGTCTCTTCTTCAATTTGTCTAGACTGCCGCAGTTAAAGGATCTTTGGTGACATCCAATAGCGTAGCTACTGGTGGGGGGCAGAGTGGGCCGTTGCCCCAGGTCCCATCACTTGCTGGGGCCCACCAGGAGCCATGGCCACATTTAGCTTGAGGCCACATCTGAGGTGTCAGGGAGAAAGCAACACAATGCCGGCTCCCCTGTCTGACAGACTCTGCACAGTGGCAGGCTGCAGAGCCTCAATCCGTGCAGTGCACGATGCGATCTCAGCCGAGGAGCTTCTTCCAGGATGGGCCTGCAGCTGCTGTTAGACCCTGCACAACAGAAACTGATTGGCTCAGGCACTCTGTGTCCTGGTGCCCTCCTTGCATTTAACTTGACGCTTCCTGGTCCTGCCTCACTGCCTGCAAACTTCATCGATAAGTGGGGATGGAATTTATTACATTGATTCAATTTAGGCATGTCATGTGAATGTGAGAAAAAGGGGGTATAGTGGGGGCTGAAGTGGAGGTGAGGGACAGGGCACTGCGGGGGTGAATGTGAGAGGATGGGGGTATTGTGGGGGAGGGGGAGGGCACTGGGGGTGAATGTGAGAGGATGGGGGTGTATTTTGGGTGTTGGGGGAATGGGGACAGGGCACTGGGGGGCTGATTATTATACTGTTTAATGTTATGAGATTTTATGCACTCCATCACATCTAATAGTTGCTGTCTTGGGGGGCTGGAGATGGGTGAGTTGGGGGCTTTTTATACTTGTGAGTTGGGTCTATTATAAGTATTAGTATAGCAAGCATAACAATACAGGTTAGTAGCATTAATACTTTAATAATAGGTTAATATTTAATTATTAGTATAACATGGATAAGTATTAGCATAAGGGCATAGATCGGACTGGCCCGACACCTCTCCTGAGTCCTGACCTGAGTGTGACAGCGTGATGGATTACTATGCAGCTGTCATGCTCAGGTCAGGAGAGCGGATGGTCAGTCCGAGGATTGCGATGCGATCCTTGCACGAGTTATACATCCGTCTATCTGCCCCCTACAAGTATAACAGTACAGTAACTACGAGCTGCATTCTATTTAATAATTTCATAATAATCAATTTATTATGATAAAGTTGTGAAAGGCTTGGGATAAATGTCCTCAGTCACTCTGAGACTACAGACTGCCAAGTCATGATGGGGTGCACCTGCTGTCATGAGACCCCAATACCACTGGTGTGATCAGGCGGTCATGCGACCACGTCAGGCAGGCGGTGCTTAGCCGGCTGCCAGTCAGTACCAGGGTGCTGTTGCAGCCAGCACTCTCTACTGTATACACAGAGTGGTGACTGAAAAAACGCCGGCGCCACCCTTATGACTGGAAGAGCAAGGCTGCCGGGAGGAATAAAGTTAGTTTCAGTGGGGCTCTCAGTGCGTGGACCGCACGGTGTCAAAACGCTATTAACCTGCAGATTAACGCCATATCTGCAGGTTAATAGCATTACTTTACTTGACAGGGTCCCTTTAAGCTCTGCAGTAGAGCAGGGAGACACGATCTCACTGCACTACTGCTCTCCTGCTCTCCATTTTCTAGATGACCACAGGTCACTTTTAGCCTGCTGGCCACAGAATGGCAGGATGATGCACTGGCTAAGTCACCAGTGCATGCAAAGAATGTCATAGTGGGAGCTAACGAGAGGGTCACTATACAGTTTGGGGGCCATCATACATTGTGCTAGCCCATATACAGTGTGGGGACTACTGTAGGGGCCATCATAAAGTGCAGGGACTACTGTGGGGGCCATTACACAGTGTGGGAGCTAATGGGAGGGCCATTATACAGTGTGTGGGCTACTGTGCTTGTCTCTCATAATGTGTGGGGACTACTCTGGCAGCTATTATGAAGTGTGAGAGACATTATGCAGTATAGGGTCTACTGTGAGGACCAATAAACATTGTGGAGGCTACCGTGGGAGCCAATATACAGTGTGGGGGCCATCATAAAGTGTGAGGACTACTGTGGGAGTCATACTGTGTTTTGGGTGAGCAGTTGGGACATAATTCTATGTATAGAGGAACTCTGAGGGACATCATACTATATGTAGGGGAGCTGTGGGCCCATCATACTGTGTATAGGGAAGCTGTGGGCCCATCATACTATGTATGAGGAAGCTGTGAGGGCATTATAATGTACTGTATATAGGGCAGTTGTGAGCCCATAATGCTGTACATAGGAAAGCTGTGGGCCCATCATACTGTGTATAAGGAAGCTGTGGGGGCATTATACTGTGTATAGGGGAGCTGTGGAATCATCATACTGTGTATAGGGGAGTTGTACATGGGGAACTCAGAGGACATTATTAAATGTTAAGAGGGCACTTAAACATTATTATAAAGAGGGGCACTCAGTATTGTGACCATCAAAGTTGCACATGGATTACATTATTACTTTCTAGGGTCAAAATGTGAAGGGCACAGGCACAGGAAATTAACATTTTCTAGGGGGCAATTTTACCATCTGGGGCACAAAGGAGGCATTATTACTATGTAAGGGGCACAGTGGTGGAGTTGCTATGTGGGCACTAAGAGGAGCTCTGTTTTTGTACCACACAGCAGGTGCAGTAACAGGGACACATATGGCAGATGCAGCTCAGTATTGAGGTTTTAGCAGGATGAGGAGGTTGTGCAGGTTGAGAATAGATGGAGATGGGGCTGGAAATGTGAGAGGTCAGATGTGTCGTTGTTGTAATCCCTGCAGATGAGTCCTGGCTGGAGAAGTCGACATGTTGGTCTAGGCCAGATGGAATAAATTTGAAAAGTGAATGACTTTATTAGAAAGAACTTCATCTGTAAGTCACTATCTGTAACTGTACTGTAATCTCTATTTGTCATGCAGGTCTGGTATCTACCACTATATGTCCCCATATGGCGGTAATATCAGTGCTGGGTTTTGTATAGAGATTAATTTTCAATAACTGTGCGGTCATCTCCTGAGGTTCCCCTACACCAGAGGCGTAGCTAGGGTTTCAACTTAGGGGGGGCGAAACATCTGAGTGGGTCCCTAACCAGCTAACTCTGATTACAGCTACGGTTGCGCACTCTAATTGTGAATATAGGGGAACCTCAGAATATGACCGCACTTTTATTGAAAATAAATCTATATACAAAAACGAACATTGACTTTACCGTCATATTGTGACCATATGCAATTTGATGGCCACAATACTCTGAGTGCCCCTATAACAATGATGCTTAAGTGCCCACTTAACATTTAATAATGTCCCCTAAGTTCCCCCATGTACTGCTCCATTATACACAGTATGGTGAGATTAAAGCTTCCCTATACACAGTCTAAGGCCCCCACAGCTCCCCTATACACAGTATGATGGACCCGCAGCTCCCATATACACAGTATGAGCCCAATGCTCCCCTATACACAGTATGATTGGCCCACAGCTCCCTTATACACAGTATGATGGACTCACATCTCCTGTATACAGTATGATGGACCCACAGCTCCCGTATACACAGTATGATGGACCCGCAGCTCCCGTATACACAGTATGATGGACTTACAGCTCCCGTATACACAGTATGATGGACCCACCGCTCCCGTATACACAGTATGATGGACCCGCAGCTCCCGGTACACAGTATGATGGACCCGCAGCTCCCTTATACACAGTATGATGAGCCCGCAGCTCCCTAAAACACAGTATGAGCCCAATGCTCCCCTATACACAGTATGATTGGCCCGCAGCTCCCGTATACACAGTATGATGGACTCACAGCTCCCTTATACACAGTATGATGGACCCGCAGCTCCCTTATACACAGTATGATGGGCCCGCAGCTCCCGTATACACAGAATGATGGGCCTGCAGCTCCCGTATACACAGTATGATGGGCCCGCAGCTCCCTTATACACAGTATGATGAGCCCGCAGCTCCCTTAAACACAGTATGAGCCCAATGCTCCCCTATACACAGCATGATTGGCCCGCAGCTCCCGTATACACAGTATGATGGACTCACAGCTCCCTTATACACAGTATGATGGACTCACAGCTCCCTTATACACAGTATGATGGACCCGCAGCTCCCTTATACACAGTATGATGGGCCCGCAGCTCCCTTATACACAGTATGATGGACCCGCAGCTCCCTTATACACAGTATGATTGGCCCGCAGCTCCCATATACACAGTATGATGGACCTGCAGCTCCCTTATACACAGTATGATTGGCCCGCAGCTCCCATATACACAGTATGATGGACCCGCAGCTCCCTTATACACAGTATGATTGGCCCGCAGCTCCCATATACACAGTATGATGGACCTGCAGCTCCCTTATACACAGTATGATGGGCTCGCAGCTCCCTTATACACAGTATGATTGGCCCGCAGCTCCCATATACACAGTATGATGGACTCACAGCTCCCTTATACACAGTATGATGGACCCGCAGCTCCCTTATACACAGTATGATGGGCCTGCAGCTCCCGTATACACAGAATGATGGGCCTGCAGCTCCCGTATACACAGTATGATGAGCCCGCAGCTCCCTTAAACACAGTATGAGCCCAATGCTCCCCTATACACAGCATGATTGGCCCGCAGCTCCCGTATACACAGTATGATGGACTCACAGCTCCCTTATACACAGTATGATGGACCCGCAGCTCCCTTATACACAGTATGATGGGCCTGCAGCTCCCGTATACACAGAATGATGGGCCTGCAGCTCCCGTATACACAGTATGATGGACTCACAGCTCCCTTATACACAGTATGATGGACTCACAGCTCCCTTAAACACAGTATGAGCCCAATGCTCCCCTATACACAGCATGATTGGCCCGCAGCTCCCGTATACACAGTATGATGGACTCACAGCTCCCTTATACACAGTATGATGGACCCGCAGCTCCCTTATACACAGTATGATGGGCCTGCAGCTCCCGTATACACAGAATGATGGGCCTGCAGCTCCCGTATACACAGTATGATGGGCCTGCAGCTCCCGTATACACAGTATGATGGACTCACAGCTCCCGTATACACAGTATGATGGACTCACAGCTCCCTTATACACAGTATGATGGGTCCGCAGCTCCCTTATACACAGTATGATGGACCCTCAGCTCCCTTATACACAGTATGATGGGCCCGCAGCTCCCTTATACACAGTATGATGGACCCGCAGCTCCCTTATACACAGTATGATGGGCCCGCAGCTCCCTTATACACAGTATGATGGGCCCGCAGCTCCCGTATACACAGTATGATGGGCCCGCAGCTCCCTTATACACAGTATGATGGGCTCGCAGCTCCCTTTATATACAGTATGATGGGCCCGCAGCTCCCTTATACACAGTATGATGGACCCGCAGCTCCCTTATACACAGTATGATTGGCCCACAGCTCCCTTATACACAGTATGATGGGCCCGCAGCTCCCTTATATACAGTATGATGGGCCCGCAGCTCCCTTATACACAGTATGATGGACCCGCAGCTCCCTTATACACAGTATGATGGGCCCGCAGCTCCCATATACACAGTGTGATGGACCTGCAGCTCCCTTATACACAGTATGATTGGCCCGCAGCTCCCATATACACAGTATGATGGACCTGCAGCTCCCTTATACATAGTATGATGGACCCGCAGCTCCCTTATACACAGTATGATGGGCCCGCAGCTCCCTTATACACAGTATGATGGACCCGCAGCTCCCTTATACACAGTATGATTGGCCCGCAGCTCCCATATACACAGTATGATGGACCTGCAGCTCCCTTATACACAGTATGATGGACCCGCAGCTCCCTGTCATGATTTGGATATCCCGGTCATTTACTCATCCTCCGGCGTATTCACTATTTTGTGGCACTGCTGCAGTGCAGCTGCTCAAACTTGTGAGCGCAGCTTCTGACAGGCCAGAAGTTAGAAGCTATGTCACAAGCGCTCAATGTAAGACTATGAGGCTATGTGCACTGGTTGCGGATTCGTGTGCGGAATTACCGTGGATTTCCTGTGCTTTTTGTGCAGATTTCACCTGCGTTTTACCACCTGCGGATTCCTATACAGGAGCAGGTGTAAAACGCTGCGGAATCCGCAAAAAGAATTGACATGCTGCGGAAAATACAACGCAGCGTTTCTGCACCATGTGCACTGCGGATTTGGTTTTCCATAGGTTTACATGGCACTGTAAACCAGATGGAAAACTGCTGCAGATCCGCAGCGGCCAATCCGCACCGTGTGCACATAGCCTGAGAGTGAGAAAGAGGCCAGAACGAGGCTCCCACAGACTCACACTGATTAGTGACCTCTGCGCTGCTCCATGAAACACTGGAGCCTCGGACAGGTCACAAACTGCAGGAGCCGGAGCCGAGCGGAGACAAAAACAGATGAAAACGCCAGAAGGTGAGTATCAGACAGGGGGCAGGAGACGGGGATTTTCAGCACTGCTCCAGCAGTGAAATAAAAAATAATGGTGGAGTGGTGCTGTAAATGTGATGCAGCTCTTGGTTACTGTATGCGGGCTCCTTATATGAATACTCATAAAAGGCCCAGGTGGTACGTATCAAAAGCCCCCTACCCCCCCATCTCCAGCCTCCCCAGACAGCAAATATTACATGATGGAGTACATATAATATCATAACTAAACATTATAATATTCAGCCCCCAGTGACCTGTCCCCCCTCCCCCACTTCAGCCCCAATACCCCCATCATCTCACATCCACCCCTCAGTGCCCTGTCCCACCTCCCACCTTCAAACAACACCCAAATGGTCTCAGTGCATTCACCCCCCCCCAGTGTCCTGTCTCCCCTCCCCCACAATACCCCCATGGTCTCACATTCAGAGTACCCTGTCCCCCCTCACTCTCTTTCCGCCCCCACAATACCCCAATGGTCTCACAGTGACATACCTGAATTTAATAAACCTAATAAGTTCCATCCCCAGCACTTACTGATGAAGTTTGCACTGCAGGCAGGACCAGGAAGTGTGAGTGAAATGCTAGATGTGGCCACTAGGACCCAGCGTGCCTGAGCCAATCCCAGCGTGCACAGAGTGAAGAAAAACTGCAGCCAGGAAAAGCTTCATGATCAGGTCAGAGGGGCGAAACCATTCACTGCAGGAGGGAGACTGCAGCCGCCACTGTGCTAGCAGCGTGCAGAGTCTCCGTCAGACATTACACTGCTCTGCTCCTATGCGGTGTTCTGCCTCGTCACAGAAGTGGCTCTAGCTCCCAGTGGGCCCCCTCATGTGACAGGGCCCGGGGCAATGGCCCCCTCTGCCCCCCCAGTAGCTACGCTACTGCCCTATACCCACCGTAGTTATAATCATGGTTACCTGGTTAAGGGCCACAGGCGGACACAGACAGAAAAGGACCCATGTGAAAGAACAATATATGGGCCCTTTTCAGCCCAAGAGCTCCTAAAAATGCAAAATTGCACCTTCTTTGGAGGTAGAAATTATCTATTATACACTCACCGGCCACTTTATTAGGTACACCTGTCCAACTTCTTGTTAACACTTAATTTCTAATCAGCCAATCACATGGCGGCAACTCAGTGCATTTAGGCATGTAGACATGGTCAAGACAATCTCCTGCAGTTCAAACCGAGCATCAGTATGGGGAAGAAAGGTGATTTGAGTGCCTTTGAACGTGGCATGGTTGTTGGTGCCAGAAGGGCTGGTCTGAGTATTTCAGAAACTGCTGATCTACTGGGATTTTCACGCACAACCATCTCTAGGGTTTACAGAGAATGGTCCGAAAAAGAAAAAAAATCCAGTGAGCGGCAGTTCTGTGGGCGGAAATGCCTTGTTGATGCCAGAGGTCAGAGGAGAATGGGCAGACTGGTTCGAGCTGATAGAAAGGCAACAGTGACTCAAATCGCCACCCGTTACAACCAAGGTAGGCCTAAGAGCATCTCTGAACGCACAGTGCGTCGAACTTTGAGGCAGATGGGCTACAGCAGCAGAAGACCACACCGGGTACCACTCCTTTCAGCTAAGAACAGGAAACTGAGGCTACAATTTGTACAAGCTCATCGAAATTGGACAGTAGAAGATTGGAAAAACGTTGCTTGGTCTGATGAGTCTCGATTTCTGCTGCGACATTCGGATGGTAGGGTCAGAATTTGGCGTAAACAACATGAAAGCATGGATCCATCCTGCCTTGTATGGAGCATCTTTGGGATGTGCAGCCGACAAATCTGCGGCAACTGTGTGATGCCATCATGTCAATATGGACCAAAATCTCTGAGGAATGCTTCCAGCACCTTGTTGAATCTATGCCACGAAGAATTGAGGCAGTTCTGAAGACAAAAGGGGGTCCAACCCGTTACTAGCATGGTGTACCTAATAAAGTGGCCGGTGAGTGTATATTGGGCCCATGTGCGGCTGCACAGGTTGTACTAATGATATGTCCGCCTGTTAGGGGCCCACTCACATGTTTCGCCCACCCCTGAGTTGAACCCCTAGCTACGCCTCTGGTGACATCATAGTCACATTACAGTGACGTCACCAAAGGTCCTTAAACATTCTTAACTTTGAAGTAGAAATGCTGGGGGCTTGCAAGAGAGTGGGGGCCCTGGTCAATTGCCCAGTTTGCCTCCCCCACAATGCTGGCCCTGACTGTAACTAAGGTTTATATTTCAAGCATACTCCAAAAACACTTCAAAATCATGCCAGGGCTTATTTTCAAAGTCAGTCTTATTTTCGGAAACAAGGGTACAGAGGAGTTGATCAAACATCTATAGATTTAAACTACAGACAAAAGAACAGGTTTCTTAGCAGAGGGTACCCCCTAAAAAATGCTAAGAAAAGCATATAATGAAGCCTGGACCTCAAAAAGAGAACAGCTTCTTACCCTAAAAACCTAAGTCTGATGAGACTGAAGAAAAAAAATAGCAGACTTATTATTACCACCTTTGATAATGGGCTAAAGCAGTTAGGACAGTGCAGTAAAAATACTGGCCAATTCTTGAAATGGATGAACATTTAAGGATGTATTGGGTTCCTTCCCCTGATTACGTATAGAAAAGGTAGATCCTTCAAAGACGCTAACAATATATCCTGGCCCTCTCCTGGTATATCCCCTGATGAATCCTGTGTGGAAGAAATACGATTTTCCTTTAATATCCACCCAAAATTACCCCATTGAGGATATGACAACACCGTCTGCTTGCTACATGCAGCCGAAACTTCAGCCATACTCAGAGGCTAATAGATGCAATATTTTGTTAGTAAATGGGCAGGTTATTGGCCGGTTTATGTCTACATGCAACATCTTGACCATGTGGTCTTAAGCCAGCCATACACATTAGATGACTGTCGGCCAAACAATGCTTTGGCCGATCGTTCGCCTGACAGCCAGCTCAGCCGACTCTCGCATACACAGTAGAGCTTGTTCAGCCGGGTGCTCCTTTGTTATCTATGAGAAAGCCACTGGCTATGGCACAATAATACAATCAGCAGTCCAAAATCAGACATGCGTGATCAACATCTCTTCAGATCATCAGTTGGACAGGACCCCATTCATATTAGACCATTGGCTGAACCTGCCAATTTTGGTGGGTTTGGCTGAAATTAGTCTAATGTATATGGGGGCCTTTATCTTTAGTGACCCTGGAAATTGTAGTTTTTTTTATCTGTTGTTTGCATAAGCATAGCTCAAAACTGTAGGATCCCAAATTAAAATCTGCACCAGTGTCCTCATAGCGGTGTTGTGCCATTATACTAGACTGTGGGAACAAAGAGCAACCATTAGTATTGTGATATAGGTGCGGTTATGCTAATTGCATCATTAGTTGCCATCCCACCTCTGCACGCTGTTCACTTATAGAGCAGTGTGCGGTCTTTGGGGCCACTCTGAGACTAGGGCCTCTTGTTACTAAAACCCTATAGCTGCACCTGAATGCTAAAAACATGACATCTGAAAATTTCTCAAAGTAGTTTACAACATCTGCAATTGCATTTATTTTGCAAGTGCACAAAAAGTACACTACAAAGAACAAAACTGCACTTCGAGAAATTTTTCTTACTGTAGTCTTTGACAAGCGGGTTATTGCCTCTCCCATAAATGGTCCTAAGGGTCCCCCTCCTGGGCAGCGCCCTGCCCTGCTCAGTCATTTGTCTCTGTGTGAGGCTGGGAGGGTGAGAGTGAACCTCTTCATATACATCTGTTATTAGACCTTTTACAGGGAACGGCAGAGAGGGCCATGCTGGGGCCGAACATCTGAAAAATAAATTAGATGGATTGTGTTTCCTGTTGACCTCACACTGAAAAATCTGAGGTCGTAAAAGCATGTTTGGGGCTTAGCATCCAGTTCTTCTCAATGTCGGAGAAGCTTTCCGATGCAGAAATGGATCCTACCTCTATAGCGTATAAGAGGGATGTGTGACATAACATACAGCATAGTAAACCTAGACCAATGCAAATATTACCCAATCAGGAAAGCTGCAGTAAATATTATATTATTCCACCAATTTTGTTTGGATTTCCTCATAGTACATTGTTTCCGAGGGAAAGCTGATAATCACCTCAGGTCTACAAATGATGATGTATTGATGGAACAGCAAGGATTATTTTTCTAGCTACTTTTCTTTACTCTGGAGTCAGGTGTATCCAACAGCAGTCAACTAAAAAGAAATAATAGCACTGTAGGGATATCTATGAAGTAATATTAATATTAGGAGAAGATATAGGATAGGTTATATGGAGTAATAGGAGGAGATATAGGGAGGTTATATGGAGTAATAGGAGGAGATATAGGGGAGGTTATATGGAGTAATAGGAGGAGATATAGGAAGGTTATATGGAGTAATAGGAGGAGATATAGGGGAGGTTATATGGAGTAATAGGAGGAGATATAGGGAGGTTATATGGAGTAATAGGAGATATAGGGAGGTTATATGGAGTAATAGGAGGAGATATAGGGAGGTTATATGGAGTAATAGGATGAGATATAGGGAGGTTATATGGAGTAATAGGAGGAGATATAGTGAGGCTATATGGAGTAATAGGAGGAGATATAGGGGAGGTTATATGGAGTAATAGGAGGAGATATAGGGGAGGTTATATGGAGTAATAGGAGGAGATATAGGGAGGTTACATGTAGTAATAGGAGGAGATATAGGGAGGTTATATGGAGTAATAGGAGGAGATATAGGGAGGTTATATGGAGTAATATGAGGAGATATAGGGAGGTTATATGGAGTAATAGGAGGATATATAGGGAGGTTATATGGAGTAATAGGAGGAGATATAGGGAGGTTATATGGAGTAATAGGAGGATATATAGGGAGGTTATATGGAGTAATAGGAGGAGATAAAGGGAGGTTATATGGAGTAATAGGAGAAGATATAGGGAGGCTATATGGAGTAATAGGAGGAGATATAGGGGAGGTTATATGGAGTAATAGGAGGAGATATAGGGGAGGTTATATGGAGTAATAGGAGATATAGGGAAGGTTATATGGGGTAATAGGAGGAGATATAGGGAGGTTATATGGAGTAATAGGATGAAATATAGGGAGGTTATATGGAGTAATAGGAGGATATATAGGGAGGTTATATAGAGTAATAGGAGGAGATATAAAAGGTTATATGGAGTAATAGGAGGAGATATAGGGGAGGTTATATGGAGTAATAGGAGGAGATATAGGGAGGTTATATGGGGTAATAGGAGGAGCTATAGGGAGGTTATATGGAGTAATAGGAGGAGCTATAGGAAGGTTATATGGAGTAATAGGAGGAGATATAGGGAGGTTATATGGAGTAATAGGAGGAGATATAGGGGAGGTTATATGGAGTAATAGGGGGAGATATAGGGAGGTTATATGGAGTAATAGGAGGAGATATAGGGGAGGTTATATGGAGTAATAGGAGGAGATATAGGGAGGTTATATGGAGTAATAGGAGGAGATATAGGGAGGTTATATGGAGTAATAGGAGGAGATATAGGGAGGTTATATGGAGTATTAGGAGGAGATATAGGGAGGTTATATGGAGTAATAGGAGGGGATATAGGGGAGGTAATATGGAGTAATAGGAGGAGATATAGGGAGGTTATATGGGGTAATAGGAGGAGATATAGGGAGGTTATATGGAGTAATAGGAGGAGCTATAGGAAGGTTATATGGAGTAATAGGAGGAGATATAGGGAGGTTATATGGAGTAATAGGAGGAGCTATAGGAAGGTTATATGGAGTAATAGGAGGAGATATAGGGAAGTTATATGGAGTAATAGGAGGAGATATAGGGAGGTTATATGGAGTAATAGGAGGAGATATAGGGAGGTTATATGGAGTAATAGGAGGAGCTATAGGAAGGTTATATGGAGTAATAGGAGGAGATATAGGGAAGTTATATGGAGTAATAGGAGGAGATATAGGGAGGTTATATGGAGTAATAGGAGGAGATATAGGGAGGTTATATGGAGTAATAGGAGGAGATATAGGAAGGTTATATGGAGTAATAGGAGGAGATATAGGCAGGATATATGGAGTAATAGGAGATATAGGCAGGATATATGGAGTGATAGGAGGAGATATAGGGAGGTTATATGGAGTAATAGGAGATATAGGCAGGATATATGGAGTGATAGGAGGAGATATAGGGAGGTTATATGGAGAAATAGGAGGAGATATAGTGAGGTTATATGGAGTAATAGGAGGAGATATAGGGAAGTTATATGGAGTAATAGGAGGAGATATAGGGGAGGTTATATGGAGTAATAGGAGGAGATATAGGGAAGTTATATGGAGAAATAGGAGGAGATATAGTGAGGTTATATGGAGTAATAGGAGGAGATATAGGGAAGTTATATAGAGTAATAGGAGGAGATATAAGAGGTTATATGGAGTAATAGGAGATATAGGCATGATATATGAAGTGATAGGAGGAGATATAGGGAGGTTATATGGTGTAATAGGAGGAGATATAGTGAGGTTATATAGAATAATAGGAGGAGATATAGGGAGGCTATTATTATTATTATACATTTTTATTCCATTTTATTTATTCCATGGCGCTTTACATGTGAACGGGGCAACTATAGACAAGTACAATAAACATGAGTAAAACAAAGCACACACAAGTACAGGAGGAGAGAGGACCCTACCCGTGAGGGCTCACAGTCTACAGGGGATGGGTGAGGTTACACTAGGAGAGGGTAGAGCTGGTCATGCGACGGTTCAGTAGACTGGTGATAACTGTAGGTTGTAGGCTTGTCGGAAGAGGTGGGTCTTCAGGTTCCTTTTGAAGGTTTCCATAGTAGGCAAGAGCCTGATGTGTTGGGATAGAGAGTTCCAGAGTATAGGGGAAGCACGGGAGAAGTCTTGGATGCGGTTGTGGAAGGAAGAGATGAGATAGGAGAAGAGAAGGAAATCATGAGACAATCGAAGGTTGCGTGTAGGTAGGTACCGGGAGACCATGTCACAGATGTATGGAGGAGTCAGGTTGTGAATGGCTTTGTATGTCATTGTTAGTGTTTTGAACTGTAGTCTCTGGGCAATAGGAAGCCAGTGAAGGGCCTGGCAGAGAGGAGAGGCTGGGGAGTAACAGGGAGACAGGTGGATTAGTCGGGCAGCAGAGTTTAGGATGAATTGGAGTGGTGCCAGAGTGCTAGATGGGAGGTCAGAGAGTAGGAGGTTGCAGTAGTCAAGGCGGGAGATGATAAGGGCATGTGCTAGTGTTTTTGTGGTTTCATGGTCAAGGAATGCACGGATCCGGGAAATGTTTTTGAGTTGGAATCGGCAAGAGGAGGCAAGGGCTTGGATATGTGGCTTGAAAGAGAGGGTAGAGTCAAGGATCACCCCGAGGCACCGAGCGTGCGGGACTGGGGAAAGTGAGCAGATAGGTCGGGTGGAGGGATAGAGTGAGGTGGGGGAAAGATGATGAATTCTGTTTTGTCCATTTTCAGTGTTAGAAAACGAGCAGAAAAGAAGGATGAAATAGCAGACAGACATTGTGGGATTTTGGTCAGTAAGGAAGTGAGGTTGGGTCCAGATAGGTAGATCTGCGTGTCATCAGTGTAGAGATGATATTGTAAACCATGGGATTCGATGAGCTGTCCCAAGCCGAAGGTGTAGATGGAGAAGAGTAGGGGTCCTAGAACTGAGCCTTTGGGAACACCGACAGGCAGGGGGCGAGATGAGGAGGTGGTGTGGGAGAGGGAGACACTGAATGTCCGGTCTGTTAGATATGATGAGATCCAGGATAGGGCGAAGTCTGTGATGCCAAGAGATGAGAGAATCTGTAACAGGAGGGAGTGGTCCACAGTGTCGAAAGCAGAAGACAGGTCCAGGAAGAGGAGGACAGAGTAGTGTCGCTTGCTCTTGGCGGTTAGTAGGTCATTGGTCACTTTAGTTAGGGCAGTTTCAGTTGAGTGATGTGGTCGGAAGCCAGATTGTAACCGGTCAAAGAAGGAGCAGGAGGAGAGTGGGAGGACATTTCAAGATGGACATGCTGTTCCAGTAGTTTTGAGGCATAAGGGAGAAGGGATCTCGGGCGATAGCTGGACACAGAGGATGGGTCGAGGGAGGGTTTTTTGAGGATAGGTGTGATTTATGCGTGTTTGAAGGATGAGGAGAAGACACCGTTTGTAAGGGAGAGGTTGAAGAGTTGTGTTAGGGTTGGGATGAAGACTTTTGCGAGGTTAGGGTTGAGGTGGGACGGGAGCGGGTCAAGCGTGCAAGTGGTGAGAAGTGATCTTGACAGAAGGATGGAGAGCTGATTGTCTGTCATGGTGGAGAAGCTGGCTTTGGAACAGGGCTGAGAAGTCAAATGGAGGGGCATTGGGGGCTGCGGGCCAAAGCTTTGTCTGATGTTATCTATCTTCTGCTTAAAGAAAGAGGCAAATTCTTCAGCAGAAATGAGAGGGGAGGGAGGAGATGCTGGGGGACAGAGTAGAGAAATGAAAGTGTTGAAGAGCTGTTTAAGGTTTTGAGTCAGGGAGGATATGAGAGATGAGAAGTAAGTTTGTTTTGCGGCAGTGAGCGTGAGCCAGGTTTCAGTGATGCTGAGGAAGGAGAGTTTGTTATTGATAAAGAGGTCGTGGATAAATGACAGGTTATATGGAGTAATAGGAGGAGATATAGGGAGGTTATATGGAGTAATAGGAGGAGATATAGGGAGGTTATATGGAGTAATAGGAGGAGATATAGGGGAGGTTATACGGAGTAATAGGAGATATAGGAGGGTTATATGGAGAAATAGGAGGAGATATAGGAGGTTATATGGAGTAATAGGAGTAGATATCGGGAGGCTATATGGAATAATAGGAGGAGATATAGGGAGGTTATATGGTATAATAGGAGGAGATATAGGGAGGTTATATGGAATAATAGGAGGAGATATAGGGAGGTTATATTGAGTAATATGGAGTAATAGGGGGAGATATAGGGATGTTATATGGAGTAATAGGAGGAGATATAGGGGGTTATATGGAGTAATAGGAGGAGATATAGGGAGGTTTTATGGAGTAATAGGAGGAGATATAGGGAGGTTATATGAAGTAATAGGAGGAGATATAGGGAGGTTATATGGAGTAATAGGAGGAGATATAGGGGAGTTTATATGGACTAATAGGAGGAGATATAGGGATGTTATTTGGAGTAAAAGGAGGAGATATAAGGTGATATATGGAGTAATATGAGGAGATATAGGGAGGTTATATGAAATAATAGGAGGAGATATAGGGAGGTTATATGGAGTAATAGGAGGAGATATAGGGATGTTATTTGGAGTAAAAGGAGGAGATATAAGGTGATATATGGAGTAATATGAGGAGATATAGGGAGGTTATATGAAATAATAGGAGGAGATATATGGAGGTTATATGGAGTAATAGGAGGAGATATAGGGGAGTTTATATGGACTAATAGGAGGAGATATAGGGATGTTATTTGGAGTAAAAGGAGGAGATATAAGGTGATATATGGAGTAATATGAGGAGATATAGGGAGGTTATATGAAATAATAGGAGGAGATATAGGGAGGTTATATGGAGTAATAGGAGGAGATATAGGGATGTTATTTGGAGTAAAAGGAGGAGATATAGGGTGATATATGGAGTAATAGGGAGGTTATAAGGAGTAATAAGAGGAGATATAGGGGAGGTTATATGGAATAATAGGAGGAGATATAGGGGAGGTTATATGGGGTAATAAGAGGAGATATAGGGAGTTATATGGAGTAATATGAGGAGATATAGGGGAGGTTATATGGAGTAATAGGAGGAGATATAGGAGGTTATATGGAGTAATAGGAGGAGATATAGGGAGGTTATTTGATGTAATAGGAGGAGATATAGGGAGGTTATATTGAGAAATAGGAGGAGATATAGTGAGGATATATGGAGTAATAGGAGGAAAAATAGGGAGGTTATATGAAGTAATAGGAGGAGATATAGGGAGGTTATTTGGAGTAATAGGAGGAGATATAGGGAGGTTATATGGAGTAATAGGAGGAGATATAGGGAAGGTTATTTGGAGTAATAGGAGGAGATATAGGGAGGTTATATGGAGTAATAGGAGGAGATATAGGGAGGTTATATGGAGTAATAGGAGGAGATATAGGGAGGTTATACGGAGTAATAGGAGGAGATATAGGAAGGTTATATGGAGTAATAGGAGGAGATATAGGGAGGTTATATGGAGTAATAGGAGGAGATATAGGGAGGCTATATGGAGTAATAGGAGGAGATATAGGGAGGTTATTTGGAGTAATAGGAGGAAATATAGGGAAGGTTATACGGAGTAATAGGAGGAGATATAGGGAGGCTATATGGAGTAATAGGAGGAGATATAGGGAGGCTATATGGAGTAATAGGAGGAAATATAGGGAAGGTTATACGGAGTAATAGGAGGAGATATAGGGAGGCTATATGGAGTAATAGGAGGAGATATAGGGAGGTTATTTGGAGTAATGGGAGGAGATATAGGGAGGTTATATGGAGAAATAGGAGGAGATATAGGGGAAGTTATATGGAGAAATAGGAGGAGGTATAGGGAGGTTATATGGAGTAATAGGAGGAGATATAGGGAGGTTACATGGGGTAATAGGAGGAAAAATATGGATGTTATTTGGAGTAATAGGAGGAGATATAGGGGGATATATGGAGTAATAGGGGGAGATATAGGGAGGTTATATGGAGTAATAGGAGGAGATATAGGGAGGTTATATGGAGTAATAGGAGGAGATATAGGGGTTATATAGAGTAATAGGGGGAGATATAGAGAGGTTATATGGAGTAATAGAAGGAGATATAGGGATGTTATTTGGAGTAATAGGAGGAGATATAAGGGAGGTTATATGGAGTAATAGAAGAAGATATGGGGAAGGTTATATGGAGTTACTAATAGGAGGAGATATATGGGGGGTTATATAGAGTAATAGAAGGAGATATAGGGAAGGTTATATGGAGTAATAGGAGGAGATATAGGGGAGGTTATATGGCGTAATAGGAGGAGATATAGGGAGTTATATGGAGTAATAGGAGGAGATATAGGGGAGGTTATATGGAGTAATAGGAGGAGATATAGGAGGGTTATATGGAGTAATAGGAGTAGATATAGGGAGGTTATATGGAGTAATAGGAGGAGATATAGGAGGTTATATGGAGTAATAGGAGGAGATATAGGGAGGTTATATGGAGTAATAGGAGGAGATATAGGGAGGTTATATGGAGTAATAGGAATAGATATAGGGAGGTTATATGGAGTAATAGGAGGAGATATAGAGAGGTTATATGGAGTAATAGAAGGAGATATAGGGAAGGTTATATGGAGTAATAGGAGTAGATATAGGGAGGTTATATGGAGTAAAAGGAGGAGATATAGGGGAGGGAATATGGAGTAATAGAAGGAGATATAGGGAGGTTATATGGAGTAATAGAAGGAGATATAGGGAGGTTATATGGAGTAATAGGAGGAGATATAGGAGGTTATATGGAGTAATAGGAGGAGATATAGGGGGGTTATATGGGGTAATAGGAGGAGATATAGGGAGGGTATAGGAGTAAAAGGAGGAGATATAGGAGGTTATATGGAGTAATAGGAGGAGATATAGGGAGGTTATATGGAGTAATAGGAGGAGATATAGGAGGTTATATGGAGTAATAGGAGGAGATATAGGGAGGTTATATGGAGTAATAGGAGGAGATATAGGGAGGTTATATGGAGTAATAGGAATAGATATAGGGAGGTTATATGGAGTAATAGGAGGAGATATAGAGAGGTTATATGGAGTAATAGAAGGAGATATAGGGAAGGTTATATGGAGTAATAGGAGTAGATATAGGGAGGTTATATGGAGTAAAAGGAGGAGATATAGGGGAGGGAATATGGAGTAATAGAAGGAGATATAGGGAGGTTATATGGAGTAATAGAAGGAGATATAGGGAGGTTATATGGAGTAATAGGAGGAGATATAGGAGGTTATATGGAGTAATAGGAGGAGATATAGGGGGGTTATATGGGGTAATAGGAGGAGATATAGGGAGGGTATAGGAGTAAAAGGAGGAGATATAGGAGGTTATATGGAGTAATAGGAGGAGATATAGGGAGGTTATATGGAGTAATAGGAGGAGATATAGGGAGGTTATATGGAGTAATAGGAGGAGATATAGGGAGGTTATATGGAGTAATAGGAGTAGATATAGGGAGGTTATATGGAGTAATAGGAGGATATATAGGGGTTATATGGAGTAATAGGAGTAGATATAGGGAGGTTATATGGAGTAATAGGAGGAGATATAGAGAGGTTATATGGAGTAATAGAAGGAGATATAGGGAGGTTATATGAAGTAATAGGAGGAGATATAGGGGATGATATTTGGAGTAATAGGAGGAGATATAGGGGGTTATATAGAGTAATTGGGGGAGATATAGGGAAGTTATATGGAGTAATAGAAGGAGATATAGGGAAGGTTATATAGGGTAATAGGAGGAGATATAGGGAGGTTACATGGAGTAATAGAAGGAGATATAGGGAAGGTTATATGGAGTGATAGGAGAAGATATGAGGAAGTTATATGGTGTAATAGGAGGAGATATAGGGGGAAATATAGTGATATTATATGGAGTAGTAGTTTGCATACCCAAATTGTCTTTACAGTTCACTTAGATACTGAAACATCTATCACCTGGAGTGTTCTTCACTTGGATCAATGTTGTGAAGAGGTTTTTCTTCACAGTGGAAAGGTTTCTGTAATCATCCACCACTATTGTCTTCCATGGACTTCCAGGCCTTTTTGAGTTGCTACGCTCACCAGTTCACTCTTTTTTTGCAGAATGTACCAAACTATTTATTTGGCCACTTCTAAGGCCACGTTCACACTTTGCGGCGTCCCTCTGCGGGTTCTCCCACAGCGGAATTGATAAATCTGCAGGGCAAAACCGCTGCGGTTATCCCTGCAGATTTATCGCGGTTTGTTCCGCGGTTTCCGCTGCGGGATTACTCCTATACTATTGATGCTGCATATGCAGCAATATGCAGCATCAATAGTAATGTTAAAAATAATAAAAATTGGTTATACTCACCCTCCGATGTCCGGATCTCCTCGGCGCTGCACGCGGCGGTCCGGTTCCAAAGATGCTGTGCCGAGAAGGACCTTCGTGACGTCACGGTCATGTGACCCGGGCGTCATCACGGTCATGTGACCGCGACGTCACCGCAGGTCCTGTTCGCACAGCAACTCTGACCGGCCGGCCGCGTGCAGCGCTGAGAGGTGAGTATAACATGATTTTTTTTTTTTATTCTTTTTTTACCCCAAATATGGTTCCCAGGGCCTGGAGGAGAGTCTCCTCTCCTCCACCCCGGGTACCACCCGCACATTAACCGCTTACTTCCCGCAACGTGGGCACAGCCCCATGCAGGAAGTAAGCGGATCAATGCATGTCTATGGGTGCAGAATCGCTGCGATTCTGCACAAAGAAGTGACATGCTGCGGGTTTTAAACCGCTGCGTTTCTGCGCGGTTTTTCCCGCAGCATGTGCACAGCGGTTTTCAGTTTCCATAGGGTTTACATGTAAATGGAAACGCTATGGAAACTGCTGCGGACCCGCAGCATCAAAATCGCCGCGGTTCCACGGTAAAAACCGCAAAGTGTGAACATGGCCTAACTTTTCTGCTATCTCTCTGATGGATTTTTTTCAGCCTAATAATGGTCTGTTTCACTTCCATTGAGAGCTCCTTTGACCGCGTGTTGTGGATTCACTGCAATAGCTTCCAAATACAGATGCCACACCTGGAATCAGCTCCAGACCTTTTACCTGCTTAATTGGTGTAATAAATAACCCATGCAGGCCATTAAAGACTTTTTTAAATAAATATCCTATTACTTTGGGTCCCTTGAAAAAAGGCAGCTACATATTAAAGAGCTGTAATTTCTAAAATTTTACACCAATTAGGTTGGGAAGACCCTCATATTATAGCTGAGTCTGCAAATTAAGCCCATATCGATTATATAACTGTATCTTGAATATGTTTTGGTACACAGCTAAAACGCTAAAACTTGTGTCACTGCCCAAATATTTCAGGACCTAATTGTATATAAAAAAAAAGTTAAATATAGTTAAATAAATGGAGTATTTTGGAAAACAGTTGAAAAAAAAACTGTGTTAGATGCGGCCAGCAGTATTGGAGGTACCCTTTAGGTTTTGGAAGTATTTAAAGGCTCTCTTTAAAGGGAGTGTACTGTAAGTATATACATTATACATGTAATTGGCCTGTGTGCGTAATGTGTTCCTTGGTAGTTGATGATTTCTTCAGAATAAGATACTTTTCCTGTCAAATTCTTAACTTCAGTATCCCTTGGTCTGTTTCATTATCTCTTCCCGTACATTAGATAATTTAAAATCAATTTGTGAAATTCCTAATATAATTAGTTTTTAAATGTATATGAATCAGATCGTTAAATATACGTAGTGTCTGTTTCCTGTCATCATCTAATATTGCGAATATTTTCCTGTTGATTCATTGTCATCTCTGTCATCCAAATGAGATCCACATCACATAGAACAACATCGAAAGTTGCATAATGTCATCATTAAAATGTCCATAAAGTGTAGTGGTAACGTTATAAATGCATTATTATTAATGTGCTCACGTACAATGCGCATGGCCACAGGCTGATCCTGATAATCAACACGTAGATGTGGTCTTCTCAGACATTTATGACATATGTTGCCATAACATATAAAGGGATATTAGGGGTCACACCTCTAAAATCATCACCTATTTTGAGAATGGTGGTCCACTAAGTAGAGGTGACTACGTCCTCCGATACAATTAATTATGAGGAGACAACACTTTTATGCTTTTCACTTTTACAATACTCCTATAGATGAGAGTCACTTCTTCAGTCAGCTGTGGCTGGTCATCTCATCCGGTGGGACAGAAGTCCTGCGGATGTGTCATCAATTTCTGAAATTCAAATGCATATTTACCGGGTTTGTCCAGAACTACTTACTTCCACATCAGAAGGAAACAGACACTGGTGATGTGATGTACCATTCAATGTCTGCTTTCTAAAAGTCGACAAATATCATGTAGGCATCCTTATCTAATGAGGTGCACAATACCTGTGTCCCTTAAAGAGACTTGGTAAACAGTCAATGGACCGTGGATGCATATGGATAAGGCCTTTAAGTTGTCTGAACACTTAATATTAACATCATATTATTATTGTAATTTTTTTCTCTTATGTGGTTAATATACATTTTTATTTCCATGGTGCATGGGACATCTGAAGGTCACAGCGGTTCTTGATAGTCTGTTCCGCTAATGAATTCATCCTCATTTTATTTAGTATTTATGCCTGACAATCAGTATCAGTCATTCCATCGTCTCCGTACTCGATAGTTTGTAAATTTTATATTAATTTTTTACATTTTCCCCCTAGAGATGTGAGCCCACCCTCATTGTAAAGGGCTTCAACTTTAAGATCTTGAGCGACTGTGGCAGTGTAATGCGACTCCAGGCTAGGAAAGCCAGCCAGAAACTGGAAATCAGTGCTAAGGAGGAGCAAGGGAAGGAGGCAGGTCTGGTCAGGGCTGCTTACACACAAAGGCTCCCGAGACAGAAAAGGGAGTGAAGGCAAAGTAGAAACAGGAATATGAGCAGTCACAAGTAGGTTACAGGACTGGCCATGGAAACCAGGACTGAGTAGAGCGGTTAGTGACAGTTTAGCCTCAAGGAGAGATAGAGGGTGGACAAGGTAAAGGGTGGGTATCTAACAAGGGGTGGCAATGCCAGGATTCTGGAGAACGATTTGTGGGGGAAAGCAGAAAACGTATGAGCCAAAACATGAAGTGGCTGCTGTGCAGCAGGAGGTCCAATGTGCCAGGATCCATGGGCTGAGAACCTTCAAGAAGATGGGTAAGTCTTCTGCATTTGTGGACCTTAATGACTGGAAATCGAAGAAATGGTGGTGGGTCCTGTTAACGTATCAATAATTTAGTAACGTGGAGTAAATCGGTGTGCAGAATGTGACAGGCACTGATTTGTGGATATGCCACATAGTATAATCATAGACAGCAAGTAAATCAATATATATTTGTATGGGTACTGGCACAAATCTCTATATCTCTCTATCTAGTTATCTATCTACCTAGTTTATCTATCTATCTATCTATCTATCTATCTATCTATCTATCTATCTATCTCTCTATCTACTAATCTATCTACCTACAATTGAAACCAGAAGTTTCGATACACTATATAAAAAGACACATTTACATGTTTTTCTCAATATCTGACATGAAATCAGAACAAACCTTTCCCATTTTAGGTCAATTAGTATTACCATAATTATTAATATTTACCAAATACCAGAATAATGAGAGAGAGAGAGAATATGTTAAGACCTTTTTATTACTTACTGCAAAGTCAAACGTTTTCATACACTAAGATTGCTATGCCTCTAAACAATTCTGGACTGCCCATATGATGATGCCATGTGTTTAGAAGCTTCAGATAGGTGTTTTGTCAACATCTGAAATAATTAGAGACACACCTGTGGATGTATTTTAATGCACACCTGAAACACACAGCTTCTTTATGTAGCATCATGGGAAAGTCTAAAGAAATCATCCAAGATATCAGGCAGAGAATTGTGGACTTGCGCAAGCCTGGCTTATCCTTGGATACAATTACAAGATACCTGAAGGTGCCTCATTCTTCTGTACAAACAATTGTACGCAAGTACAAACAAGACGGGAATGTCCAGCCATCATACTGGTCAAGAAGGAGACGGGTTCTGTGTCCCAGAGATGAACGTGCTTTGGTCCAACATGTGCATATCAACCCAAAGACAAGAGCAAAAGACCTTGTGAAGATGATGGCGTAAGCTGGTAAGATTGTGTCAATATCCACAGTAAAACAAGTACTGTATTATTACTCCAAAAGAAACATAAAAAAGCCAGATTAATGTTTGCAAATGCACACAGGAACAAAGACCTTAATTTTAGTAGACATGTCCTGTGGTCTGATGAAACTAAAATTGAACTTTTTGGGTATAATGACCATCGATATATTTGGAGGAAAAAGAGAGAAGCTTTGAAGCCTAAGAACACCATCCCAACTATCACTGGCGTAGCTAGGGCTTTTGCCGCCCGGGGCTGTTCCCGAGTTTGGCGCCCCCCATTGCCGTCACTCAACGCTGGGCACCGCCCCCTCAGCGCTGTTTACCCATGAAATCCGGCCTGCGCTGTTTATCACTGTTTGGTGCAGGCGCAGAGAGCTCTGGCCGTCTGACGTCACAGCCAGGCTTGCAGACTGCGCCTGTGCGGCGAGTGCGGCCACCCACCTTGGTAATCCCAGCCCCACAGTGTGTTATGCATTATGCAGAGTGCGGGGCTGGGATTCACAAGCAGAGCGGCCGCACAGGCGCAGTGTCCAGCATTGCCCCAGTGTGTCCAGCATTGCCCCAGTGTGTCCAGCATTGCCCCAGTGTGTCCAGCAATCTGCCCCAGTGTGTCCAGCAATCTGCCCCAGTGTGTCCAGTATTGCCCCAGTGTGTCCAGCAATCTGCCCCAGTGTCCAGCATTGCCCCAGTGTGTCCAGCAATCTGCCCCAGTGTCCAGCATTGCCCCAGTGTGTCCAGCAATCTGCCCCAGTGTCCAGCATTGCCCCAGTGTGTCCAGCAATCTGCCTCAGTGTCCAGCAATCTGCCCCAGTGTCCAGCATTGCCCCCAGTGTGTCCAGCAATCTGCCCCAGTGTCCAGCATTGCCCCCAGTGTGTCCAGCAATCTGCCCCAGTGTGTCCAGCATATTTCCCCCAGTGTGTCTGAGTCAGACATAAAGAAAAAAAAAAAAAGTAAAATCCTCACCTCTCCCGTTCCCAGCGCAGGTCCGATGCACTCAGCGTCTCTCCGGCTGCAACGCTCAGGACAGAGAGGCTGAGCGTGCAGTGATGATGTCATCGCGCCCTCTGCCCTGAGACGTCGCAGAGTCACAGGGCGCTGAAGACGCTGCAGCTGCCGCAGGAACCAGGAGAGGTGAGTATTAGAACGGGGGGCCCAATGCCAGCGCTGGCATCGGGGGGGGGCCCTGGTCGTGGCGGCGGTCGGCGCCGCCTGAAGATCTAAAGGGCCCGCGTCTCTCTCTTTTTTTTTTTTCTTCCTCCTCCTCCTCTCTGGGTCGGACCCGCCCCCGGCATTGTGCCACCCGGGGCGGCCCGCCCCCCCGCACCTCCCTTCCTACGCCACTGCCGACTATGAAACACGGGGGTAGCAGCATCATGTTGTGGGGTTGTTTTTGCTGCAGGAAGCTGGTGCACTTCACAAAATAGATGGCATCATGAAGAAAGAAGATTATGTGGCAATACTGAAACAACATCTCAATATGTCAGCCAGAAAGTTAAAGCTTTGGCAGAAATGGGTCTTCCAAATGGACAATGACCGGAAGCATACTGCCAAAAATGGTAACAAAGTGGCTTAAGAATAACAAAGTCAATATTTTGGAGTGGCCAGCACAAAGCCCTAATCTCATTCCTATTGATAATTTATGGGCAAAGCTGAATAGGCAGGTGCGAGCAAGGCGACCAACAAACCTGGATCAGTTATACCAGTTTTGTCAGGAGGAATGGACCCAAATTTCGATCAACTATTGTGAGAAGATTGTGGAAGGATATCCCAAATGTTTGATCCAAGTCATTCAGTTTAAAGGCAATGGTACCAAATACTAATAAAATGTATGTAAACTTTTGACTTTGCAGTAAGTAATAAAAATGCCTTAAAACATTCTCTCTCTCTCTCTCATTATTCTGGCATTTGGCAAATATTATTAATTATGATAATCCTAACTGACCTAAAACGGGAAAGGTTTATTCTGATTTCATGTCAGATATTGAGAAAAACATGAACATGTGTCTTTTTATATAGTGTATGTAAACTTCTGGTTTCAACTGTATATATCTCGTGAGTTTCAGGTTGCCCCCATCTGTAACCATAGCGTGTGAAGCCAGCCTCAGGTAGCTAATATCTTGGGACACAAAAATACACATAAGTATAAACCAGCACTGATATCACACTTACAATACGGTCCTGCACTGATTGGAAACCCAAGCTTTGTTAAACCCGTAGTGCATCCCTTTTCTTGTTTCCTTCCCATGTACACTTGTCCTCTGTATAAAATTTAGGGTCATTGTTACCCGAAGTTTTTATTCTTGTGTGAGATAATAAAATAAATTTTTTGATTATTTATAAAACGCTGTCTCACTATATTTAATTCTTGAGTAATTGAGCTCCATTTTTGTGTAGGTTT
This sequence comes from Ranitomeya variabilis, assembly GCF_051348905.1. Taxonomy (NCBI): domain Eukaryota; kingdom Metazoa; phylum Chordata; class Amphibia; order Anura; family Dendrobatidae; genus Ranitomeya; species Ranitomeya variabilis. Next base: position 550,205,000 of record NC_135235.1, on the reverse strand, counting down.
ATATGGAAACCCAAGCTTTGTGTAGGATTCCATTTGATTTTTTTTCATCCATGGTGGCTGCAGAAAAGACAAAACTTTATAAACCAAGAGTGTAAATATGAATTGCAGTAAAATCACATTTGCTTGAAATTCCAGTAGAGACTTTGGCAGCATAGAAGCAGTCACATTGGAAAGTATGAGGGCAGCCTCTTACTTACCCATAAAATTATGGACGACATAAAAAAAAGGCAGAAATAGTCAGACATGAAACATTTCACCTTGCCCAGTGCTTATCTACTAGTAAATATGAGGAGGCACACCTACTAGGTGAATGGTACACGAGCTACCTAACAAATGACTGCAAACAGCATCTTCAGAGGCTGTCAGATTACACGTGCAGTAAGGAAAGGAAGAAAAATAAATTATACGCTATAAGGTGAAATTATCACTGTTTGTTTTGTCACCTAATTTTCTCTAACGAATAGACACAGGAAGCTCATAATCTACTTATTATCACTTAATAGTACTACTGCAACCCGAGGCCTCCCTGGTTGCCATGGAAAATATGTGGCTATAAATATATATGTGATATATACAGTATATATATATATATACACACATATATCTTAACCATCAAAATCATGTATAATATACACTATGTACTTTTAATTTAATTAAAGGAATTGTCCACGGCTCATAAATGTAAAATATTATTATTTAATATATTATGTGACATATAATAAAAATCATATAATAAAAGTGATCCCATGGCAATAAGCCCCCCCACATACCCACCATATTCCACTGCCCCTCCTTTCTGTTGGTAGTGTCCCTCACAGGTCTTCTGGATTCTTCTTCCAGCAAGGGAGGTGACTGCTGCAACCAATCAGCAGCTGCTGATGGGCTGCAGTGGCGATGTTACATTCAAACAAAAAAAAATAGTAATTAGACTGTTTCATCTGGTGCAAATGCAATCAGACCACTGCAGTCAATCAGCGGCTGTCAACTGACTGCAGCAGTCACCTCCCCTAATGGAATAGGAAGCCAGGAGTTTAGCAAAAAATAGTGGGTAGCAGTACGAAGAAGTGGGTTTTTGGGACCATTATGGTCCCATTTTAAGTGCGCAGCCCCTTTGATATGTACCACATTCCATAGGTAAAATCAGATGTTAAGTAGCTTTACAGATACTTTGCTGGACTTCTCAGTAAGGCTCTAGAGCTACATTCCCAATTCTGCTGGCTTCCTTTTAACATAAGCTATGTATTTAGATCTAAAATAATAATATAGTAAGTAAGCCTTCTTTTCCAAGCAGTATGAGATCCTATTCTATTTTAGTCTGTAAATATACTGTTCCGATTCCAAGCCATATTATGGCTGTATGAATGACACAGAACGACGCTAATATCTCACATGACTGACAGGATGGGTGCATATCTGCGTCAGTATATCTCGTATTCTGTTCCATCATAAGAAAAGGAAACAGAAGATAGCGCCTGATGGACCCCAATGACCTTCCCGTCCAGAGACGTTATTTTAGAGCAGCATGCCGCACAATTTTATCTTCTGGCTTTTTTGATGAAATCTGTGATGAAGGTTCCTAACAAAGCCTCCAGCACAGACATGAACCAGAGTTTCCAAGGTCGCCCCGCAGAATTTTTAAACCTGCTATGTATATAAATGGAGAACAAGACAAGAAATAACGGAATATCGGTGCAATTAGAGTAACGCAGTCTCACAACTATTATTGTGGATTAAACCACGAGATATTGAACATGGAGATATGACTTGAAGCATTGGTCCGCTGCTGCCTGGATTTGGTGAAAAGCATTGAAACTGCAAGGTGCTAATTTGCCAACAGACCAGGAGGGGACACAGAGAGAAGACGGCCCCTGTGCAAGAACAATATATGGGCCCTTCGTGTCCAATATAACATCATAATGCACAATCCCTCCTGCTTTGGAGGCGATAGGAGCCCCTCTACCTCCTGGACCCCTGTGTGGCTGCACAGGTAGCACCAATGATACGTCTTCTCCTGCAACAGACTACATCCCACCACTCCAGCTTTTCTCATTATGGGAAATGCTCATTATTTGATATGTAGTGAAGGAACAACCAGCAATGTCGCACAGCAGATCTCTGCAAAACTGAGCTTATGATTTACATTCACAGTGAGCATCTGTAAATGGTTATTTTCCAACATTACAAATGTATAAATGTATTATATATGTTCCCTCTCTTCAAATAAATAATCTGAGCATATAAATGAATAGGAATGCCATTTATTTTAATTATTAGATAATAATCTACACTCACCGGCCACTTTATTAGGTACACCATGCTAGTAACGGGTTGGACCCCCTTTTGCCTTCAGAACTGCCTCAATTCTTCGTGGCATAGATTCAACAAGGTGCTGGAAGCATTCCTCAGAGATTTTGGTCCATATTGACATGATGGCATCACACAGTTGCCGCAGATTTGTCGGCTGCACATCCCAAAGATGCTCCATACAAGGAAGGATGGATCCATGCTTTCATGTTGTTTACGCCAAATTCTGACCCTACCATCCGAATGTCGCAGCAGAAATCGAGACTCATCAGACCAAGCAACGTTTTTCCAATCTTCTACTGTCCAATTTCGATGAGCTTGTACAAATTGTAGCCTCAGTTTCCTGTTCTTAGCTGAAAGGAGTGGTACCCGGTGTGGTCTTCTGCTGCTGTAGCCCATCTGCCTCAAAGTTCGACGCACTGTGCATTCAGAGATGCTCTTAGGCCTACCTTGGTTGTAACGGGTGGCGATTTGAGTCACTGTTGCCTTTCTATCAGCTCGAACCAGTCTGCCCATTCTCCTCTGACCTCTGGCATCAACAAGGCATTTCCGCCCACAGAACTGCCGCTCACTGGATTTTTTTTCTTTTTCGGACCATTCTCTGTAAACCCTAGAGATGGTTGTGCGTGAAAATCCCAGTAGATCAGCAGTTTCTGAAATACTCAGACCAGCCCTTCTGGCACCAACAACCATGCCACGTTCAAAGGCACTCAAATCACCTTTCTTCCCCATACTGATGCTCGGTTTGAACTGCAGGAGATTGTCTTGACCATGTCTACATGCCTAAATGCACTGAGTTGCCGCCATGTGATTGGCTGATTAGAAATTAAGTGTTAACAAGAAGTTGGACAGGTGTACCTAATAAAGTGGCCGGTGAGTGTATATTAGACGCAATGCAGATATTTAAAGCCCTATACATATTAGCTAGCCAACAGCTGTATCCCCGCTACTACATACACAACAGCGCTCAATGATTCCTGAATTCCCTATGAGAGAGTGTAGTAGAGGAAAAAAAACTAAAAGGACTTTATCAATTATGTAAAAGCAATATATACATATATATATGTATATATACTGTGTGTGTATGTGTATATATATATATATATATATATATATATATATATATATATTTGCTGGAGTGTACAATATTTTAGAGAAATCGGGGCTTAAACATAGGCAGGAGAAATAAAGATAGTGCCCAGATGGTAATATACCTTATACTTTAGATTAATAATTTATAGTTCACAATATTAAATAAAGGCAACAGTAATAAATGGGATAAGTGAGGCAAAGGCACAGACTGGGCTATATTACCCCTAGTATATCCTATATGCCTCCTCTGGGAGCCGCTTATCTCCTAGAGGAACAAAAGGATCAGTCATTGAAATTTCAGTGACCAGATACTTTATTTCTTCAGGTCATCTGTGAGAGAACGATCAGGAGGCTCCTATGCACATTAGACTATTGGGGGAATTTTTTGTGCTGCGTGGTTTGTTTTTTAAAAAAGTGTTTGGTGCGAGTACGAAACATAAATAACATCAAAATAAATACTACAGAATCACTATTCCACTCCGGTACGGCTTCCTTCTTACAGCAGCGCGGCCTATTCCCTTTTTCTACTAATCAATATGCAAAAGAGGGTTTACGTGTCGTTACCTTTTTGTAACAAAACCTGTTTACATCAATGTAACAGTTTGCAAATGGAGATCAAGCGGAAAGAAATTGCAATGTATACGATCCAGGTATATTTCCATATGTCTGGGTTTATTCATAGGGGAGAGGTCTTTAAGAAAACTTCTACTGTAAGTGGATACCTACTCTGTGCAGCTGTATACATTTTGTGATAGATACATTTGAAAGGTAGAGATATATTATGTACACAGCTTTTTTATGTAGTGCACATGAGGAGATGAAGCCTAATTTTCATAGACTTCACCCAAAAGAAATGAATCATGTCAGTGATATATGTAGTTATCTCTTAATTCTAAATTAGGGTGGGTCAGGTTTAGCAACCATTAGTAAATTTGCTAATACTGGATCCCTCCTGATACTACAGTCCGAGCATTATCTGTAGCCATACACCAACTCAATCTCACAACCCTCTCTGCTTTACTGCTCTGTATTCTGTCAGCAGAATGGTTTTCAGGGGTGCAACTATAGTTGCTGAAGGCAGGGCCGGTTATAGTTTAAAGTGGGGCCCCAAATGCTCACGTATTGCACCATCACACAGAAATTGATTGTATTTATATGCGCTGTGTTCAGGCCATTAAACGAGCGTGATCGACAATAATGAAGTCGTTCAACGCTTGTTTGCCAGCCTCTTTACACCGGCTGAGGAAGAATGATGGGAACAGAACAATCATTATTAGATCAATCTGTCCCCATACAATATCATGTTATCACCAGCATATCTGCAGTTTTCACCAGGCAATGTGCTGCTTAGAACAATTATTTCTGCTCCGGTATTCAATACAATCACTTGATGAACAGGCAGCAATTTGCTTGTTTAGTATAATATACCCCATAGTCCTCCATATAGTATAATGCACTCCCCATGGTCCTTGATAGAGTATAATGCAGCCCCCATATAGTATAATGCAACCCATAGTCCTCAACAGAGTACAATGTGGCCCTTCTCATATAGTACAATACGGCCCCCCTCATAGATTAAAAGTTGGCCTCCCTCATAGAGTATAATACAGTTCACCCACACACACAGTATAATGCAGCCCCCCACACACAGTATAATGTATCCCACTACACACTACAATGCAGCTCCCACACACACTATAATGCAGTCCCCCCACACGTACACTATAATGCAGCCCACCACATGCACACTATAATGCAGCCCCCCACACACACTATAATGCGGCCCCCAACTCTCTCACTCAGTATAATGCAGTCTTCTGACCACACACACAGTATAATGCAGACCCCAACCCCCCTGCTCACAGTATAATGCAAGCTCCCCCCACACACTATAATGCAGCCTCCCCACCTAATTCAGAGTATAATACAGTCCCACCACACACAGTATAATGTAGCCCCTTACACACACACACACACACACACAGTATAATACAGCCCCCACACACATGCACAGTATAATGCAACACCCCCACCCACTATAATTCAGTCCCCCACACACTATAATGCATCCCCACACACACTATAATGCAGCCCCCCACACACTATAATGCAGCCCCCAACCCCCCACACAGTATAATGCAGCCTTCCCACCATACACACAGTATAATGCAGCCCCCAACCCCCCTACACACAGTATAATGCTAACTCCCCACACAACACACACTTGTAACAACTCTGCTGGCATCACTGCATAGCCTCCCATCCCCCACCTGCATTACACTCAAACTCACTTATTTCTCTGGGCCTTGTTGTGACTTCTCTCTGCTGCCAGCTCCATGCTGTGTGCCTCATGTCTGCTGTTTGCTCTGTGCATGCTCTGTCTGTGTGCATAGGCGGGCGGCGCCGGCAATTCCTGTTTCTTATAGAGACTGTGTGCACCTTGCTAAGGTGTCCCTGGCCAATCGCCATGAGGCTTCCTGTATTTAAGACATCTCCACCCATTGGTGGGGGCCTGTGCAACTTACTCCCTCAGTCAGTTCTTAGCTGATGAGGTGCCAGGCCCTGTCTCTGTTTACTCTTATGTTTTCCACCCAGGGGGGCATTGTACCCTGGTCTGTGTCCTGTGTAGCCACCCAGTGGGGCTTAGTACCCTGGCCTATGTCCTTGTGTAGCCACCCAGCGGGGCCTCGTACCCTGGCCTATGTCCGCCACCCAGAGGGGCGTCGTACCCTGGCTTGTGTCCATGTCTCTGTGCCTTGTCTCGTTCCTGACTCTGTCTTAGTCTAGTCCTGTTCCTGTGTCTGTTTATATCCCTGTCTTAGTTTGCTTTCTCTGCTGTGCGTACTGTGTCTTGCTTTGCTCTGCTTTCGGCTCCACTCTCTGCGACCTTGCTTTGCTCGTTGCTCTGCATTCTGTGACCTTTCTCTGCACTCTGTGGCTTTGCTCTTGGCTCTGCACTCTGTCTTGCTCTGCACTCAGCTCTGCACTCTGTCTTGCTCTGCACTCAGCTCTGCACTCTGACTTTGTTCTGCTCTCAGCTCTGCACTCTGTGGCTTTGCTCTAGCTCTGCTCTCAGTAACTGCTCTGCACTCTGACCTTGCTCTGCACTCTGTGGCTTCGCTCTACGGCTCCGCTCCTTGCGGTTCTACCTGGCTCCGCTCATTGGGGTTCTATTTCTCCCACTCTTGGCTCCGCCTCCTGCGTTTCTGCACTTGGCTCCGCCTCAGCTCTTGGCTCCGCCTCCTGCTTTTCTGTGCTTGGCTCCACCTCCTGCTCTTGGCTCCACCTCTTGCGTTTCTGTGCTTGGCTCCGTCTCCTGCTCTTGGCTCTGCCTCCTGCATCTCTGTTCTTGGCTCTAGCTCCTGTGCTTTCGCTCTGCATCCGCTCTTGCGGTCTTTCTCTACCTATTCTTAAGTCCTCCTGTCTGAACAGGTTCTTACCTGTTTTACATACCTGCCTGCAGACCGGTCCCTACCTGTTCTTCCAGTGTACCAGTCTTGTCCGCCTGTCCTTCCAGAGAGCCAGCCGTACCTGTCTGCCAACCAGAGATCCAGCCGTGCCCGCCTGCCACTGTCTCTGTTGTACCCGTCTGCCTGTCTGTGTCCCAGCCGTGCTCGCCTGTCTGCCAGAGTGCCAGCCGTGCTCGCTTGCCTGTCTGTGTTCCGTTCCCTGGTGGGATCAGCAGCCACTGCCAGACACCACCCTGGAGTGGTACCTGGTAGCTTCCTATTGCCCAAGTCTGACCTCACCATCAGAGGCTCCAGCGAACACCTAGGAAGCTACTTAGTTACGCCCCTTCCAGGGTAGTTTGGTCTGTGGTCCAGTGGGGCCACACCCCCGCACGCCCGTGCCTACCAGTCTCGGCGCGTGCGAGACAACACTATAATGCAGCCTCCCCGCCAAACACACACAAATACACACACAGAGGTATATCTAGGTTTTCTGGCACCCGGGGCAAGAATTGAGTTTGGCGCCGCCCCCTTACCCCAAAGCACATATGCAATTTGCACACTTTAGTCATGTGCCGACGAGCTTCTCTCCCTAATTCAATGTTCAGTGAAAAACTGAGAGAAGCCAGATGAGGAGCTCATTGTCATGTAACAGAGTAAGTATGAAAATCGCATGAGTGAAGCTGCCATGTGATGACTGCTGGAACCAGTAAGCAGAGCTGAATCCTGACAGTGAGGATATTACATGCTGTTAGGATAGGCTGCAGGACTTCATTTTATAATTAAAGGGTGCGTCCAGGGTTGAAATGAAAATCTGTCACTATAGGTGGCTGCAGGATTCTGAATTCTCACAGAGCATGCACTGCACACTTTTCATACCTTCCTCCTCATATTGTGTCTTCAAATTTCTCCCACTCCCCATATTGTGTCTGCACCTGTCACTTCCTTGCTCCCTAAATTTGTGTGCTGAAATCATACCTTGCTACACGAAATCTCACCCAGCCCTGTTACGCTAAAAATCCCCATCACAGTAAGTCTCCCCACACAGTAAATATCCTAAACAATGTGAATACTCCTCTCATACAGTGAATACACCCCACACACAGTAAATATCCCCCCAAACACACAGTAAATACCCTCCTCACACACACTGTAAATATCCCCCCACAGACAGTAAATACCCTCCACACACACACACACACACACAGTAAATACCCCCACAAACAGTAAACACCCCCACACACAGTAAACCTCCACACACACAGCAAATACCCCCACACACACAGTAAACCTCCACTCACAGCAAATACCCCCACCCACACACAGCAAACACCCCACACACACTAAACACACCACCCCCAGTAAACACCACCCAGTAAATACCCCCCTCCTATCTTTGATATCTTCAGCTCTACTAATATGGAGCACTTACCACCCATCTGCGCCTCTGAAGCGTCGGCTAGTGATGTCAGCAGTATGATCACATGACATGATCACACTGCTGGCATCGCTCTGACCCAGCGGTCAGAGCTTCAATTGTACTCGCGTCTGTTTGGCGCGAGTACTGTTGAACACTGGGAGCTGGCGCACTGTAGTTTCTCTGTGCTGGCTGTCAGCTTGACAGTCGGGTCAGAGAACTGCCAACTTCCAGTCCAGGGGACAGCAGAATGCAGCCGCTGGGGGAAACACTTCCAACCGCCACATTATGCAGCCTGACTGCACCCTCCAGCCGGCTGCGCCCAGGGCACATGCCCTGCTGCCCCCCAGATAAGCCTCTGCACATACACACAGTAAAATGCAGCCCCCACGCCCCACACAGTATAATGTAGCCCACAACCTTCCACAAACATAGTATAACGCAGCTCCTAATCCCCTCCACCACACACAGTATAATGCAGATCCCAACCCCCTCCCCCACACACACAGTATAATGTAGCCTCACACACGCAATATAATGCAGCTCCCCCACACAGTATAATGTGGCTCCCATCCCCCTCCCCCACACAAAATATAAAGAAGCCTCCCCCCACACACAGTATAATGTAGCCCCCAACCTCCCACACACACACAGTATAATGCAGCCCTCAACCCCCTCCACACACACAGCATGATGCAGCCTCCAACTCCCCCCCACACACATACAGTATAATGTAGCCACACACAGCATAATGTAGCCCCCAACCCCCCTACAGACAGTATAATGCAGCCTCCCACACACACACGCAGTATAATGCAGCCCCAACCCCCCACACACACACAGTATAATGCAGCCCCCAATTTCCCAAACACACACAGTATTATCAATCAGTATAAAAATCTTTAGGATTATTAATCCAAATTTTTTTAAAAAAAATTGTATCAGATCAGAGTAACACAAGAAAGCAGGAATATTGAGGGGTAATAATTTGAGGAGTATAGCAGTATTTCATGCAAGTGGAATAACATATGCAGAGCTACAAAAATATATATAGTACACACTGTAGTAAATTAATGAACGTCTTGGCTACATCTATGTATCAAGCAGTCCCGTCAGGGGTCCTAATAAAATGCAACTATTGAAGATGCAGCAGAAATGTTCAAGTAAAGTGCAACAGTGCGCACCATGCAATTACATCTATATATAAAGCTGTCCCAAAGGAATCATGCATAGGTAAAATGCAGCTATTGGAATGTAGCAGAGGTTATAAATAAAGTGCAATAGTGTGTGCTGTGCAGATAAACCATTAGAGGTATCGGTGCAAATGTAAAAGCTAAAGCTCACATGATATGAATGCTGTCAACCCCGCCTCAACGCGCGTTTTGCCGGTCTTCATCATTAGCTCTGCATATGTTACTCCACTTGGATGAAATACTGCTATACTCCTCAAATTATTACCCCTCAATATTCCTGCTTTCTTGTGTTACTCTGATCTGATACGATTTGTTTAATTTTTTGATTAATAAACCTAAAAAAATGTTATACTCTCTGACCTCTTTCTGTGATTTTGATTAATAGAATTGGTTATTTGTGGTAGTTGAGCAATTGAGAGTAATTTTCATGAATATATGATACTTTTTGGGAAATCGGTATCTAATTACACACAGCATTATGCAGTCTCCCTCCCACACACTCACAGTATAATGCAGCCCCTAACTCCCCCACAGACGGTATAATTCAGCTACACACGCAAACACACTATAACGCATATGCACATACACACATTACAGTCCAGCAGTATTACACACACATTAATGCAGACACACACACACACACAATACTTACCTCTCCCCATTCACCCGCTACTCTGGCTTCTGCAGCACGTCTCATCGGCTCCACTGTTGGCGCAGCGTGGCGCATGATGAAGTGACATCATCGTGTGCCCGCTGAGTCAGAAGCAGAGGGGGAATCATGGGAGAGGGATCATTGTCTGCCGCTCTCTTCCATCACTGCTTTCTTTCAACTGTGTCAGCGTCTATGATGACAATAAGTTGAATGCGCGATGGTGGGCCCCTCTTCCTCATGGGCCCCGTAGCAGCTGCGTGGCGTGCTGCTATTAGCGGCACGCCACTGGCTGGAGGCCCATGGGGGATTCAGCTGCCTAGTCTGCCTGCCCCTAACTCCGGCTCTGGCTGCAAGGACCCTGATGGGACCTAAAAGTTTATATGAGAAGACCAATACTATTAAAGATCTGTCGTAGATGGGGGACTTGTTGGCAATTTTGCATTGGAGCCCACAAACTTCAAATTAGTTGATAATGTCATTACTATGCTATTCTAACAATACTGCTGTCCACACATGGGACATAGCAGCGTTCATGTAGTTTGTGTAAGCTGCTAATTTACCCTGACACCTCTGTGAATTTTAGGCATGGCCATCCCGTCTGTAACATTATAATCATGTAATTTAGGAGCAGGTGTTATGGTGAAAGAGGGATTGGGTATGTTGAATTTCAACAAGCCTGATCATTTCTTCCCAAGACAGATAGGCCAGTATGAGATTGGTTAATAAGAAAAACTTGTAAGATGTGGCTTTCACCTTCCAATGAGTTTAGCTGATACAACTTTGATTTACTTACAGCAATTCTTTGCAAAATTATACTTTTTATTCCAAGTATGCCCACTAAAATTTGGCTGAACTCATGTACAGCAGATATTGGATGAAGGAGGGAGCAGGCATGTTGGAGCATTGTTCTGGATTAGTATCAGATTGATATTTAAAGGGAACCTGTCAGCTGATTCATACTGCCCAGACAGCAAACAGCATGAATCAGAGCCTGGCTGCACAATTGGAGTTGGGTATATATATAATTTTTTGCTTTGAAATTATTTTTTCTGAAATGATCTCCTTTGAGTTACCGGCGAAGGACCTTAAACAGAGATGAGACTGCTCCGGCACCAGCCCCAACTGGCTTTTCCCAGTGCCACTTCAGATGATTGACAGGTCTCTACCTATGTACACACATGGGAGAGACCTGTCAATCACATGGGTGGCTTTGGCTAAAGCTGGCTGGGGTCAAAACTGGACTACTCTTGTGTCTGTCTACGGTCCTGATCTTCAAACTATATTTGCTCTGAAAATATAAAAATAGTTTCAGAGAAAAATATATTTGGCTGCAATTGTGAAGCCAAGGTCTGATTCATGCTGCTCAAGGTTTGGGCAACATACATGTATGGTTTCTGTCTTCCAGCAACTTTCGTTCTTGCAATTATCCATACCTTACGGCAACTCTAACAAAACCCAAGGTTGAGGAGGGTATGCATAATTGCATCAAGTCGAAGGAAGGCAGAAATTATGTCCTGCAAACCTTTCTTAATTCACATTTTGATGAGGCCGACAATTGGTGAACGAACGTTTGTGAGGCTATGTTATAACGACAGCTCAGTTGCCGAGTTTTCCCAGGCGAAGACACATCAGTGAAACGCCAACAGTCATTTTCTTGAAGGGGCTTCACTGACGTTTATACCGCTTTTCTTCCTGTGAAGTATAGAGAGCAGATGGCTGCCGAGCAGAAGCTGCCTTGAGAATGGACAGGTCACTTCTTTTAACCACTTCAGAGTTTACAAACTATTTTGTGGAGTACTTTTGCTGGCTTTTTCAGGTGGTTTTCAGATGCCTTGTGCACATAGCCTAATGTTCATTCCCAATTATCAGCCTGTGTAAACGTAGATTACCTGACAAATGGCACAACACTTGATTGTTGAGTGATTATATCGTTTATAACAATCATTGTTATCGACATCACATCACTATGGGTAAATGGGGGATGTGCTGCCAATAAAATGATGCCATTTGGTGCTAGATCAATTATATTAACTATCTTTATGTTCCAATCATTACTTAATGGCCTGTGTAAAAAGGCCAGGAAACAAACACCTATTGACCAGTATGAAGACCTAAAGTACTCGTTAACAAGCCCAGATCTGCTTGTCCAAAGCTACCTGTTAAGACCAGTCTGTTGCTGGCTTCTCTCCAGTGTGAACAAAAGTTCAGCCACATTTCACCTGACTGTTCATCTGCTGTGAGGTCAGACAGATTTTATCCTATAGGAAAGTCGAGCTTTAAACTTTAAAGGAGAGGTTCTGTGACAACTATAGCCCAGAATGCCTGTCCATCAGAGTGAAGCTGATTGTTAGGGCCTCATTATGTTGGGAGCTTGCCTTAATTGGCAGATGTTGGCCAGTTCCCATGTTTTAGTTCTAAATGCCCTGTGGAGGCATAGAAATGATTATGTACGGTAAGACAGAGAAGCCATTTTAGATCATCCTACTATTTTGATTTCTCGGCACTAATATCTATTTTCTAAACAAAGGACATCATCATCATCGTGTTTACTTCCAGTCACTTCCGTCTGTTTTTGCTCATTAGCACACAGGAGAAGAATGCTATTACTTAATGGGCGGAAGCATTGAGGACAGGTAAGCCTTCCTCCCTCGTTTATGTGATTTGTCATCTGTGTTTGGATGGTGGCATTCCTGAAGCACAAACATTGTGATATAAAGTGACCAGTTAGTCACTGCATTGCATTAATACGTTGGGTGATTGTACAGTTGGCTTTCCATATGCAAAACTGGTGACAATTTACTGCAACCGAGTAATATCAGTGATCTCATTTAATCTGACTTTAGCCACCCAGTAACATTAGACAACTGTCATCCGAACGATTGTTGTCTCCCCTGACTTCTCCATACACAGGCGTTTTAGTCTGATAAAGCAAACCTTGATCAGACATACGGATTGCATGTGAATGAACATGAAGTAATAAGGAGATGCACATTAAGCCAGAAGTGATAGCAGTCAGTATTACGATTTGGAGAGTCTACTGGTTTGGTATCCTGCTTGAGCACCCTGATTCTTTGTGAGTGACATCTATCCACATTATCCTCTTTGCACAAGAGGGCTCAGCTGGACAGAACGCTCTCATGCTGTCTATGGGAAAGCTGCTGCCAGACACCTTTTATCTCTTAGAAGAACAAGTTGATCGGCCACTGATATTCCAGTGACCAGATCCTTCTCTCCTCAAGATCTACTGTTGGAAGACAGTCAGAGGCCGCCATGTCAGCTGATCGTGCCAAAAGCAGCAGGTTTAGCCAACATTAATGTGTATGCGGTCCTTATGAATAACACTGTGACATGTCTTGCTAAACCTAGAACTAGGCTTAATGGCCTCAGAATGGAGTGGAGGATATTCCCTTTGTCAACCAAAGCCATTGTCAAAAATGTATATACAGTACATTATCTCTCACATAAAGGAGGTCTTGTGGACCATGATTTGATTGCCAGACTGAGGTTTAGCTTAAAGGGGTTTACGACTACATTTTTACTGTTTGGCTATCCTTAGGATAGTCCATCAACATCTGATCGGTGGGGATGCGACTACTGGCACCTTCTCCAGTCAGCTGTTACCAGTGCCGGCGGCAGCTGGAGGTTCTCAGAAGCTGATGGAACACAGCAGCTCCGTAATTTCTATAGCATCCACGGTGGTAGGACAAATCCGCCCCCTATACAAATGAATATTGGGTGAATCTGCAGTACCTGGCAGTGGCGCTTATAGTTTTCACGCAGCAGAATCTGAGAACTTTCGGTTTGGTAACAGCTGATTGACAGGGGGTGCCGGGTGTCACACACCCTCCGATCTGAATTAAATGGCCTATCCTAGTGATAGGCCATCAATAAAAAAGTAGTGGCCAACCTCTTTAAAGCTGCTGGGCCCCAATGCCCAGTCTGCATGGAGGGCAAACACCAACATGTCATGTGGCATTGAGGCCTTTTTTCAACCGCAACCTCTGCGCTTTCCAAAGGTAGACCCTTGTCAATATGGGTACAGCAGCTTGAATAGTTGGTGCTCAACTGCTATTCCTAGGGAGAAACTGCGGGATGTAACGTTTTGCTACAGAATCCAATGGAGCTAATTCAGTTGAAATTTCAGTTCATCATTTACCATGATGATTCCACCAGAAAGAGACAGACCCTCTGGAGAGGCTTTCCTCTAAGAATAATAGAGAGAGTCCCAAGCAAGGGTCCTTTATGATGGTAAAATGCATTGCATAGCCACTTCAGCCCTGAGTGATATTAAAGTGCCCCTAGTGGCTGAGATGTAGTCATTGCATATCACTGGGATTCTCGCTCTCCATCATGTCACAGCTTGGCGGATGATTTTCACTACAATCTTGCTTAGTAAGACATAAGTGTTGACAGCCCTCTGTACAAAATGTCTGAGCTTATCAGATCACATAGTGAAAGTTCCATGGGTGGAAGCCAAGCTGCATGGTAATAAAAAATAATTTCAATATTAATATTCTCTTCGCTTCTGAATACATTAAACATAGATAAATATGACAATTTATAACATTTTCATTGAGCTGCGCTTTTTTCCTTGCGGAAAATAAAATAAAAACAGGCAGCCTTAAAAAGTTGCCACAAAGACGTTGAAAGAGGCATCGGAAAATACGTTTTCCTAAAGTAGCTTAAAAAATGTGAGTCTAAAAGATGTGTGCACATACCCTAAAGCAGGGGCCTTAAACACATAGCCAACGAGCTGCATGCGCCCCCTAAGGCGCACCGGAGTTCCCAAGATGATGGAAGACCAGTCCAAATGTCCACCAACGCCATCGATTCTTTTCAGCTGGATGTGCTTCATTCTATTGCACCACTATACCAGGCACAAGCCAATCATAGGCCGGCAACTGACATCTGGGTGCCATTGTGGGCAGTGTATGATGTCACTGCCAAGCACCGCATTACTACCACATTACTACAGGATGGGACATGGCTGCAAGATGAGGACCAGGATGTGAAATTTTGCTACAAAATGGGGACCAGTGCGAGGGGCATTGCTATAAGATGGGGATCAGGATGGTGGACATTGCTACAAGATGGGGACCAGGATGGTGGACATTGCTACAAGATGAGGACCAGGATGGTGAACATTGCTACAAGATGGGGACCAGGATGGTGAACATTGCTACAAGATGGGGACCAGGATGGTGAACATTGCTACAAGATGAGGACGAAAGAGCTCCATACTTCGAGACTGACAGGTTGCAGGCTCTATAATTTACTGAACCTCCTATTGAAATCTGCACCTCAACCTGTTCAGCTCTGTAAATGCAAACCAGCGCTCTTAGTCGTACTCTGTATAATTGATATCCAGATGGCGATACTATATGGCAACATAACGTGAGTTAGAAGAATACAAGCACTCACTGCTGCTCACTTGCCGGACTATTACCACCCCAGTCGCGCTGGATGATATAGGAGAGATGTGGAAACCACAAAAAAACGACCATACGGAAGAACTATAAGCAATAAAAACAGCTCTTTATTAAATACAAATATTAAAAAAATATAGACAACGATGGAACAAAAAATGGAGAAAATGGCATGGGTCACAATACAAATATCACCGTGTAAATACAAAACGTGCAGGCCCAACACTGTCTCCCTATAATGTATAAGATGTTAGTATAGGGAGTAGACACCAATCTACCAGGGTGGCTAATATGTGTATAATTGAGCAACGCTCAATCTTTAACCCCTGGAACACTCCATAGAGAACATATATCCCTCACGTAATAAAAACTACTACAGGGGTAGACGTGCGGGCCGCACTCTGGACACTCATCCGTACACCACCCAGGACCAGGTAATATATGGATACAGTATGGGCTGTTTGACTCATGGGTAGTGTTAGTGCCACCTTGGTGTCCTTCCTGGTGTGAATTCAGTGATGGCTGTTATTGATGACCAGCACTATCAGTATCACTGGACACTCAAGTTACTTACTGTATTTTCTCGAGCCTCTCACACATACTGGTGTAGTAGTTTTTAACATCTTATACATTATAGGGAGACAGTGTTGGGCCTGCACGTTTTGTATTTACACGGTGATATTCGTATTGTGACCCATGCCATTTTCTCCATTTTTTGTTCCATCGTTGTCTATATTTTTTTATATTTGTATTTAATAAAGAGCTGTTTTTATTGCTTATAGTTCTTCCGTATGGTCGTTTTTTTGTGGTTTCCACATCTCTTCTGTATAATTGATGCTTAAAGAGTTGCAAATACATTCAGATATTTTTAAACAAGACATAATTGGTTCTTCTCAAATTACCTGGATTTGTTTGATATTCCAGATAGTGATTGATCATAAGGGATGGATGATATTTGCTGGACAGATGACATGTGGTCGGGCAGATTGTGATGCAACACTTATTTTAGTTATAGGCTGAACGTGCAAGTTTATATTTAGTTACTGAGTGACCACACACAGCTTCATCCACATACCGATCGTTCTTGTAGAACCTGATTTACAATCTGGACTTTGCTGGATTTTCACTTTAATTGCTGTGTGCATAACAAAACAAATGCAACTTCTTATGTATCACTAGATCTAGTTATAGAGTTAGTATCTCTTTGCCAGATTTCTTCAAGACCATTCTCCTTTTTGGGGGGGCTGCACCCTCTTTTTGAATCAAAAAACCATACTGAGTTGGAGCAATGAACTAGTTGGACGTTATATGATATATATATATACACTATGGGTTGTAGAAACACTACAGCAAAACTGAATGGTGTCAAAGTGCATAGCCAAAGAGATGGTGCATAACCCAGGGTATTCCTAGAATTCTCATGTCCTGCTTTATCCCCTCACTTTTGCACATTTTTCGAATATTTTTCTTCCCCATTCTATGATCTTAGATTGAAACTGACTCAGATTTCTAATATTTTTTTTTTAAGTGTCACTAAGTGCCAACGAAGGTAACGCGTTTCTTATTCAATCTTTATTTGTAGAAAAGTCACATTAATAATGCAGATATTTCCCGTTCTCTCCTGTTCTCTCGTGTCAGCCCAATGCAAATATGAGCACATCTAAGTCGTGCAACAACCTGCTTGTTAGGGATACGCTCCCAAATATCTGCTGTCTTTACAGTCTTAATCTTGGAGCGAATTAAGATGAGCTATTTAAAACAGGTTTTTTGTACACTTTTTTAAAATATTTTCTACTATCAATCTAAAAAAACAATAATCTTGCAATTTTTATACCTCTAACCACCATTCACAAAAAGTAATAGGCACCTCCCCCTATCCTCAGAATGACCTTTGCTCAGGTTAGAGCATGCTCAGATCACATTTCTATACAAACAAGTAGGAGTCTAACAATTTGAAATAAAAATAAACTTAACGTGAAAATAGTCAGCCTATTGCAACTAATGTCCATATGAAGACCAGGAAGTGCACTATCGTTCAAAAGTTTAGGGTCACCCAGACAATTTTGTGTTTTCCATGAAAACTCATACTTTTATTGATCAAATGAGTTGCCAAATGAATTGAAAATCTACTCCAGACATTGACAAGGTTCGAAAAAAAGATTTTTATTTGAAATAATAATTTTCACCTTCAAACTTTGCTTTCGTCAAAGAATGCTCCCTTTGCAGCAATTCCAGCATTGCAGACCTTTGGCATTCTAGCAGTTAATTTGCTGAGGTAATCTGGAGAAATTTCACCCCATGCTTCCAGAAGCCCCTCCTACAAGTTGGTTTGGCTTGATGGGCACGTTTTGCATACCATATGGTCAAGCTGCTCCCACAACAGCTCAATGGGGCTGAGATCTGGTGACTGTGCTGGCCACTCCATTACAGATAGAATACCAGCTGCCTGCTTCTTCCCTAAATTCTTCTTGCATAATTTGGAGGTGTGCTTTGGGCCATTGTCCTGTTGTAGGATGAAATTGGCTCCAATCAAGCGCTGTCCACAGGATAGGGCATGGGGTTGCAAAATAGAGCGATAGCCTTCCTTATTCAATATCCCTTTTACGTTGTACAATTCTCCCACTTTACCAGCACCAAAGCAACCCCAGACCATCACATTACCTTCTCCATGCTTGACAGATAGCGTCAGGCACTCTTCCAGCATCTTTTCAGTTGTTCTGCGTCTCACAAATGTTCTTCTGTGTGATCCAAACACCTCAAACTTGGATTCGTTTGTTCATAACACTTTTTTTCCAATCTTCCTTTGTCCAATGTTTTTTTGCCCATTTTAATCTTTTCCTTTTATTAGCTAGTCTCAGATATGGCTTTTTCTTTGCCACTCTGCCCTGAAGGCCAGCTTCCCGGAGTCGCCTCTTCACTGTAGACGTTGACACTGTGTGTACTGTTTAATGAAGCTGCCAGTTGAGGACCTGTGAGGTGTAGATATATCAAACTAAAACTCTAATCTACTTGTCTTGCTCAGTTGTGCAGCGGGGCCTCCCACTTCCCTTTCTACTCTGGTTGGAGCCTGTTTGTGCTCTCCTCTGAAGGGAGTAGAACACACCGTTGTAGGAAATCTTCAGTTTCTTGGCAATTTCTCGCATGGAATAGCCTTCATTTCTAAGAACAAGAATAGACTGTCGAGTTTCACATGAAAGTTCTTTTTTTCTGCCCATTTTGAGAGTTTAATAGAACCAACAAATGTAATGCTCTAGATTCTCAACTAGCTCAAAGGAAGGTCAGGTTTATAGGTTCTCTAATCAGCCAAACTGTTTTCAGCTGTGCTAACATACTTGCACAAGGGTTTTCAAGGGTATTCTATCCATTCATTAGCCTTCTTACACAGTTAGCAAACACAAAGTACCATAAGAACACTGTAGTGATGGTTGTTGGAAATGGGCCTCTATACACCTCTGAAGATATTGCATTACAAACCAGACGTTTGCAGCTAGAATAGTCATTTACCACATTAACAATCTACTGTATAAAGTGTATTTCTGAATCATTTAATGTTAGCGTCATTGGAAAAAACTGTGCTTTTCTTTCAAAAATAAGTAAATTTCTAAGTGACCCTATACTTTTGAACGGTAGTATAGCAGTCTAACAATTTAAAATAAAAATACACTTAAAGTAAAAATCTGATTTAAATTACAACATCATAAGAAAAAAATCTGAAAAATAATACCAGAAGTGACAGTTTTTGCTTATCCAGCCTCAAAAAAAATTCAATAAAAAGTGATTAAAAAAACTATACTAGTTTCCCGCTCTATGTTGTTTCTATGGCATTGGGTCAATTTTCCATATCTTGTTTATTGAGGAGTCCTGCACAAGTTCTTACCATCTAATAACAAAGGGGATAAAGCCACCTCAGGCTGGGTTCCACCATAGATTAGGATTGCAGACTAAAGGCCCCGTCTCACATAGCGAGATCGCTAGCGAGATCGCTGCTGAGTCACAAGTTTTGTGACGCAACAGCGACCTCCATAGCGATCTCGCTATGTGTGACACGTACCAGCGATCAGGCCCCTGCTGTGAGATCGCTGGTCGTGTCGGAATGGCCTGGACCTTTTTTTGGTCGTTGAGGCCCCGCTGACATCGCTGAATCGGTGTGTGTGACACCGATCCAGCGATGTCTTCACTGGTAACCAGGGTAAACATCGGGTTACTAAGCGCAGGGCCGCGCTTAGTAACCCGATGTTTACCCTGGTTACCAGCGTAAATGTAAAAACAAACAAACAGTACATACTCGCCTTCTGATGTCCGTCAGGTCCCTTGGCGTCTGCTTCCTGCTCTCACTGACTGCCGGCCGTACAGTGAGAAGTGAGAGCACAGCAGTGACGTCACCGCTGCGCTCTGCTCTCAGTGTACGGCCGGATCTCAGTCAGAGCAGGAAGCAGACGGCAAGGGACCTGGACACCGAAAGGCGAGTATGTACTGTTTGTTTTTTTTGGTAACCAGGGTAAACATCGGGTTACTAAGCGCGGCCCTGCGCTTAGTAACCCGATGTTTACCCTGGTTACCCGGGTGCTGCAGGGGGACTTCGGCATCGTTGAAGACAGTTTCAACGATGCCGAAGTCGTTCCCCTGATCGTTGGTCGCTGGAGAGAGCGGTCTGTGTGACAGCTCCCCAGCGACCACACAGCGACTTACCAACGATCACGGCCAGGTCGTATCGCTGGTCGTGATCGTTGGTAAATCGCTTAGTGAGACGGGGCCTTAAGGGATCGGCTAATGTGTGGGAGGAGGTTGTTTTTGCTTAATATGGAGAATGCACATTTTTTGGGAGTTGATCATCACTTTGCTAATGCTGATGATCCATGCCTACTTGAGTTCAAGCCAAGAGGATATTTTAAGCTCCAACTCAGAAAAATCTCAACTACATTTTTAGTGGCAAGAGCCATATTTTTTTTTTTATCAGACTCAAAAATGTTGGCAAGGGAATCTCATTCCGCTGATTTGAATATAATATAGTTGGATTTAGACAGGAAAACCACTTCAGGTTATTGTGGCTTTGTATACTATTGTTTATTAATTTCTTGCAGGTTCTTGTTTCCAGTGTTCTGCAGATACCATCAGGACTTCCTTACCACTGATACCATCTCTACCCTAAGAAAAACACATCTACCTTAAAGAGGACCTATCCCCACTTCTGATATGTCTCTTTTACTAAATACTTTTATTCCCATCATTTAACAGTTTTGGATTTTCTTCTGTTAAAGCTCTGCATTGTGATGTTCCTTTGTCATTCCTACTAGAAATGTATGAATACATTGATAACTGGGTGTTACTAGTTGGGGGACACCCTACACAGTCATTCAATGTCCAATGAGCGCTGACTGTGTAGAGACAGACCTTGTGAAGGGAAATTGTAATACCCAGTAGTTATATTATATCCATAAACTTCTAGAAGGAATAGCAGAGGAATAACACAATGCTATAAATTAACTGACACAAGGAATAAAAAAGAGGCTTCAGCATCTTATAAGGAAATGTTTACAAGTATTTACTAAAACAGACATCTAAAGAGAGCCAATAGGTCCTTTTTCAAAATTTAGGCCAAATTCACATGACCGTATTTTCGGTCCGACTGCTGCCCCTGGATAAAACTGACATCACATGGACAGCCATAGGACAAATGTTACCGAATGAGGATGTTCAGATGAGCACTTTTTTTTCCTGAACTGAATCTGCACTTTAAAAAAATTAAAGCTTGAACTAGTTTCTTCCATGTGTTTGATGAGACTCGCCCACTCATTTCTATGGGTACATTAAAAAAATTGGATCCCCGTATAGCATCCGCTTTTATGGACACATTGCAATTCTTTAACATAGGAAACTGTATTTGATCTTGTAAATTTATATAACTGATGATTTTTTTAATACACTCATTGTGAATTTAACATCAGTTAAATGACCAGTATTTTCTCAGAAATGGCACAACAATTGTTTATGATCTGTGGCTTGTCTTACAACCTAGCTCCATTTGCTTAACCCCTTCACGACCTATGATGTATAGGTACGTCATAGGTCATGTCCCTACCTATGGTGGGGCCTCCAGCACTTAGCCCACATCTTTACCGACACATGACAGCTGATTTGATCAGCTGTCATGTGCCCCTAGCAGCAACCTCGGGTGGAATCACGATGCACCTGCTGCTGTTAACATGTTGAATGCCACTGTCAGTCTCTGACAGTGGCATTTAACTTAAGCAAATAGGATGCGCATCACAAACTCTGTCCATCGGCTTCAGAAGACCCCCCCGTGCTTATCATTGCAGATCCACTATGAATGCCAGCCCATGCCAGGTGTTCACAGGGGATGATAATTTCTGCTACACATAGCAGCATTGAAGCCCTGCAATGTGTAGCACAAGCGATTGGATGATCGCAGCTTCAAGTCTGCTTTCAGAAATGTCCGATCCATCAAAAAACAAAAATAATCTGATCGGTAAACAGTGAAACGAGAAAGAAAATCAAGACCCCAGAATTTTTTGCACTGAACAGAAGAATCTTCACTGGCTCCCATTCCCTCAGCGTATCCAGTTCAAATTACTAATACTGACCTACAAAGCCATCCATAACCTGTCTCCACCATATATCTCTGGAATAATCTCCCGATATCTTCCCTCATGTAAACTCCGGTCCTCCCAAGACCTCCTTCTCTCCTCCACACTTATCCGCTCCTCACCCAACCGCATCCAAGACTTCTCCAGAATATCCCCCATCCTCTGGAATTCTTTGCCCCAACACACCCGACTATCAACCACATTCTCATCCTTCAGACGGAACCTGAAAACCCACCTCTTCAGGAAAGCCTACAGCCTGCACTGACCCCGCTGCCTCCTCACCACTACTGGAGCTACCGCGTCACCAACACTGGAGTTCCTACAACCCTCGACCTATTGTCTCCATCCCGACAATCCTGTAGAATGTAAGCCTGCAAGGGCAGGGTCCTCGCCCCTCTGTATCAGTCTGTCATTGTTAGTTTGCTTACTGTAAGTGATATCTGTAATTTGTATGTAACCCCTTCTCATGTACAGCAACATGGAATCAATGGTGCTATATATATAAATAATAATAATAATATTAGCAGATCAGTTTTAACATTTAGGGGATCCGCAATGTTTTTTGCGGTGCAGAAACGCTGCAGATCCACAAGTGATTTACAGTACAATGTAAATCAATGGTAAAAAAAATATGCTGTGCTAGTGGTGCGAAAAATTCCATGCGAAAACGCTGCGGATTAAAAGAAGTAGTAAGTCACTTCTTTTTTACGGATCTGCAGCGTTTTTGTACCCATTCCATTATAGAAATCCGCAGGGGTAAAAAACGCAAGAAATCCGCAAAAAATCTGCAGCAAATCCGCACCAAAAACGCACAAAAAACGCGACAAATCCGCACCTGCATTTTCTGCCAAGAGATGCAGAATCTGCACCAGAAATTCCTAAGCCTAATCCGCAACGTGTGCACATACCCTTAGTGAAACAACAAAAAAGAATTGTAGAATTGCACTTTTCTTTGCAGTATCACCACATTTGGAATTTTTTTTCCCCTTTTCCAGTACACGATACGATAAAATCAATGGTATATTTCAAAATTATAACTTGTCCTGTAAAAAACAAGGTCTTACATGTCCATATTGATGGAAAAATAGAAAAGTTATGGCTTTGTTCAGAAGGGGAGCAAAAAAACAAAAAAAGGGAAAATGGAAGTTAAAAAGGCTGAACTCCAATATCTGATACATCCTGGGTATAAGAGTAGCACTATATGACCACATATACCGTATATGGATACATAGTTGTGTCTACCTCCATGGAAGTTACTTTCTGTAAAAGTTCTTCATTCCGGATTTTTGGTGAATGCCCCTATGAGGTCCATTTGCCCTAAGAAGTCACACTCATTGGAGAGTGTTAGGACACTGAGATATAAAAAGATGTCCTCAAATTGGGTCCGTCTTTTCGAACAGATACATAATCAGGAAGACTTGCCATGACCACCCAATGAAAGAAATAACTTCAGGAATCCATTTGTTGGGTTTAGTTCAAGGATTTGTTTTCTTCTTGGAGGAACCTGCATCCTGCCCCGTAAAAACATGATGTAAACAAAAACAAAATCCTTGAAAATGACTAATGAAATGTTTCACTCCAAGACATTGCTTTTTCATTAGTCAACCAATGTTTAATTAATTCAACCATAAAAGTGAGCTTTTTCCTCATAAATCCCTTCCCAGAAACACTGTAAATTAAGCAAACCAACAGGGAACACATTTAACTGTTTCCACCACATGGACAACTTGGCAAAATGTACAATGTGGGATAAGATGTTGGGGACCACTGTGGAAGGTTCCTCCTGACCTAGAACTGGAAGATGGAACATTTACTGTTCTCAACTGACGAAGTGCAAAAATGGACAAAGGTTAAATCTTTGGATTGTTAGTGTTTTAGAGCAGCACACACTGTATACAGCATTAGGCTGAATGCTAAGCTTCTTAGCAAGATCCCAATTCAGACGACAGGAGCTTAGGGATTGACAAGCAGAATCTAGACATTCCTGAAATTGTATTTTGTACAATCCAGTTTAGATGCCATAATTATGTCTTTTATTATTCCTGCTCCATCTGCATTTCTGGAAGGCAAAAAAAGATCTGCTCCAATATTCTTATATACAGTCATGGTCAAAAGTGTTGGCACTCTTGAAATTGTTCCAGAAAATGAAGTATTTCTCCCAGAAAATGATTGCAAATATACGTGTAATTTATTGTCAAGACGCAAAAGAGCTTATATACATGGGTTTCCCTTCCACCTACGAGTCCCTAAAGAATGTAGGTCAACCTAAATTTCCTTAGCTTACTCTTATTAATATAGATTAGTCCTATAAATCGATCTTTAACTTGGATGACCAACTCCTTTTATAATGTCTATTTTGGAAAGGTGAGAGATGTTACTGCTTACTTACTGCTTACTTCTATGGAAGGGTCAAGAGGATGGATTTTTTTGGGATAGAAACCTCCTAGATCTTGGCTCTATGTGCAGACAAATATGTAATGTCTAAAGTCACAATAAAACGAGTACAAAATCCCGGCACTCAATGTAATGAAGAATAATAGTATTTTGTGCTCGTTTTGGATATAAGGGCTGGCTACCCTTTTCCGTGCACCTTACCTACAGAAGGAGTGACGTGTTAGATTATATATAAAGTCACAATAAAGCCCCCCCATTGTTCGGCCTACACGTATCTCGCTAGACTCTCCCATACACTTACTCTGACGAGTGGTCATATGTCCTCTATGACAGAGCCGCTACCAGAGAACACTTGCGGCTGTTTATCTCTATGAAATCAAAAGATCCGGCAGTCTGAAATTGGACATATTGTATCCTTATCTCACCCTAAATAATCTGTAGGGTTGGCTGACATAAGGGTACCGTCACACAGTGCCATTTTCATCGCTACGACGGCACGATTCGTGACGTTGCAACGTCGTATAAGTATCGCTCCAGCGTCGTATACTGCGGTCACACGTTGCAATACACGGCGCTGGAGCGATAATTTCATGACGTATTTGCGATGTAGAAGCCGTTGGTTACTGTGCGCACATCGTATACAACCTGTGTCACACAATGCAATCATGCTGCCACAGCGGGACACTAGACGACGAAAGAAAGTTTCAAACGATCTGCTACGACGTACGATTCTCAGCGGGGATCCGGATCACAGGAGCGTGTCAGACACAGCGATATCGTAAATGCATCGCTGGAACGTCACGAATCGTGCCGTCGTAGCGATCAAAATTGCACTGTGTGACGGTACCCTTAGTCTAATGTGCATGGGGGTCTTTACGCTTGAAGAGATTATGGTCTATAGGAACACATTGTTTCAGATAAAGGTCTATTTACATCATTGTTCCCCAAGTTCGGTCCTCAAGAGCCACCAACAGGTCATGTTTTCAGTATTTCCTTAGTATTGCACAGGTGATAATTGCATCACCTGCACAGGCAATAATTCCATCACCTGGCAATACTAAGGAAATCCTGAAAAGATGACCTGTTGGTGGCTCTTGAGGACCGGAGTTGGGGAACACTGATTTACATGGACCGACCAGCAGCATGTTTCAACTTTTACTGATCGGCGGTTGTTTAAATGCCCATTTACATCGGCAGATCAAAGTAGATAATAGAAACGGGTTTTTTTAACATCGCTTGTTCATAATCTTGCAGTGTAAATGCCCCTTTAGTCAGATTTCATCATACGCTAATCTACTTTCCTTTTTCCTCTTTATTGTGCCTTCCTATGTTCCATATTAGCTTGCCTATGTTTAATGACCGTTACTTTCCCTGGCCTGTGCTGTGGTTTCCCAGGTGTTTCCCGCTTTGCTTTGTGTTATTGCTCTGTAAACAGTTTATAATAAAGGAGATGCTTTGTGGTCGGCCTAAAAACACTGGGCAAATATACAAATCTTAGTCACAAAGCTGTAAAGGGTGGGGAAGGGTAGCTACAGAAAGTAAGCAAGCTGGCAGTCTCCTCAGGTAAATTGAATGATAGATTCTGATTTGCATAGGTCTCTTAGCTTGGGTCACATCTTGGTTCATGCAAAAGTTTTTCCTGCAAAAGTTCATGTCTATAAACTTAGGCCCATAAAAATGACTACAGACATACAAGTAATGCAAATCTTAATCTTTGTCCGTATATAAAGTCTATGATCATTGTTAAATTATAGGACACTACTGTCATAACCAGAGCAGTTATTAGATGTTGTCAATTTTATCTGTGATAATTTGGGCATCTTTTTCTACCCCATTATAGTACCCCAAAATGTGAAAATCGTGATATAGATAAAGCAAATTGTGATTATTTTTGTGTGTATATAATAGAAGCATACTGCATGGCCAAAACTATTATCAGGCATTTTGAAATCATATATGTGATGAATTGAGCATAATTTTATACCCCATTACAGTACCGCTTGGTTTATATTTGATGGTCAATTGACAGAGTGTGTTGGAGGAACATTATTATTGTGCAGCATAAACATTATGATAGTTCCTTCTTAAGTGACAGATTGTGTAATCTGAGCAAAGATTGGAAAAGGGGGTTACCATGAGCTTTTCGCTCTCTTTATTTCTATATGATTTCATTAAAGGAGAAGATCTTTTAATTTAATTTAAGTGTATCTTAGTCCCACATGATGGATGCAGGTGGCAACTGATATGAGAGTATTTGTATTTTTTTTGGATTTATTAGTTTAGCCTGTAGTGCTCAGATTGTGGTGACTGTGTGATGATATGGAGTATAAGGTCAGACATCACGGCAGGGTGGATGTACTGCATGTGTAACAGCTGCACCGAGGCCACTATGTATAAGAAAAGGGATTGAGCTAATGATTCCTTATTCCATTCCTTTTAGAAAGTCAAAGGTGGCTTATGTGGTCATCAAAATCTCATCTTCTATTGTCGCGATCTCATCATTACAGTAGAAAGGGTATGTGATATATTCTGATTTGCTTTGTGCAGCCCTCTCCGATGATGAAGATATAAACACCATGCTTGTGGGTACTCACCTCTGGAAGATTAGGCAAGGATGGCGTCAACAAAGACTGTATAGGCTGGAACCTGATGGGATGACCATCTGGTATGAAAGCAGAGCAAGAAAAGCACGTTCCAAGCAGATCTGTAAGTATAGATTGAACTTAATGATACAGTATGCTGTAAGTGCCCTCTGCAGCAACAGGTACTATTCACTAAATCTATGTGTGTAGTATGTATTAGATATCAGTATCCAAAATCAGCACAAAGTGGAAATTCTTACTAAAGTGCCTAAAGAATGTGTGATTTTGCAGCAAATACTGGGTGATTAATACAACTGCATAGACTGTTGGAATAAGGTGGAAAATGGGCTCGGACAATAAGTGAAAGCAATTATTGCTTAGGCCGTAAATAAGAACTTACATATCAAGGAAGCAACCTGCCATGGGACCTATTAGATAGGGCGGCCTAGATCAGGTTAGACTTATTCACCTTGTCACCTAAGAAAAGGTCAATAGCACACTGCCTTCTTACAAAAAATGGGACGGTATTGTGGTATGTGATAGTTTGGCAAAAAGCCTTCTGTTCTGGGATAGATGGTGTGATGCCTCAGACAAGTATCATGAGAGGGATTTATTTTTTCTGTGCGTTAACCTCTGCTTGACCTGGGCTTTAAAGGGTATTTTTTTGCACAAATTACTCCCTATTGTTTGCATTGATTAGTTTCCCTATTAATGTCACCTTGCAACTTTACACATTTTATTTCATTGCGTTTCTTTATCTCTTTTCCCTATTTTGTCATTTGCCACAGTCTCTGTTCTACATATTGAGTCTGTACGTGAAGGGCGACAGTCAGAAGGACTTCGTAGAAATGGCCGCCGCTTCCCGGAGAGCTGCTGCTTCAGTATCTCCTTCATGGGAAGGAGAAGAAACTTGGACCTGGCTGCACCCACTGACCAAGAAGCTCGTAGCTGGGTACAAGGCCTGCACAAACTGATGGAGAGAGCGGAGGCGATGAGCCAGAGGGAGAAGTTAGTTCAATATCCTTATGAATTTACATGGTAGCCATGAAGTGGTTGATAGGTCTGAGCACCATAGAAACTTGGCTTTACTCTTATCTATTCAAGTCTGTATCTAACCACCCCTCTCTTCTTTCCTCAATATTTCTGCTATGTTCCCTTTACTGGAGTCTTATGGTTACCCCGATATTTGTTTTATGGAACTTCATCTATCAGTTGACTTTTATTTTAAGGAGGCATGTCTATGGCACCTTTCTGGTGAAACTGCTGTGCCAACCTTTCTCTATTGACTCATGGACCTTCTCTGATTTCCCTATATTCTTATATCATCTGGTCTTTGTATTGAGCCTTATCTGTGGCCTCCTCTGCATGTTGACCCTTGGTATCTTTATTTCATCTTGTCTTTACCAACCCAAGGTAATATCATAATTATCAAATCATCAGCCAGGAAGAAGTTTTTCAGCTTTCTGATATGGAAGTATCTCTATACATATGCACTGTATTCTCAGTAGTCAGGTCGTGGTGCAGTCACATAGGTAAGTTTTAATTTGTCACGTCCCATGAATTATTTTCCTTGACTGATCTGCATTTGGATCCGGGATTATCTGCATCAGGCAGACAGAGATGGGGATGAAAAGATGAGTTTCCAAGAAGTGAAGGACATGCTGAGGATGATAAACATCGATATGAACGACATGTATGCCTACACCCTCTTCAAGGTGACACCCTTATGCTTTTATCCTTATATAATTGGCTAGTCAAACCTGGGTTACTATAAGGGACTTATAGTGGCTTTCATTAAAAATACATGGCATGCTGGAAGTTGTAGTTGGAGAGCTGCAGGTTGGCAGCAATCACAGGATTGAATTTAGCACTTGCTTATGACAATATTTGGAACCAGTTTTAATGCAGGGAATCTGTCATATTTGAAACACTCTTCAATCATTGAGCAGGAAAAGCTGAGATTTATATAAAGGTTTGTGGGGATAGATTCAATGCAGCTTTTGCTTTATTTATTTAAAAAGTACCTGTCAGCAGAACAAAGCTTGTCCGTTTTTGCTCTTATTTTATTTCCCGCTGCTCTCCTGAGTATTCTGGTGTTTTGTTTCTTTATATCCACCATATGGTTCCAGAGATATGGACCTTTTTATTTAGGGGCAGCACGGTGGCTCAGTGGTTAGCACTGCAGTTTCTTCACAAACTCCAAAGACATACTGATAGGTAATCTACAAATCATATAGAATGCCTAGGGTAGGCAGCTTCCAATAAACAAAATCATCAAAGGAAGGGAAAGAAGCTATTGCCTTAAAAATGTACACTTTATTGAAGATAGAATCAAAGTTTCTTATTATTATAAAAGACAAAGACAAAAATGTAATAAAAACATGAGGACACAATGTGCAAAAGATGAAAGCCACACCTGGGTGGTAAGGTGCCCAAGTTTACTAATGAAAAAGCCAAATAGATTTCGTGCAAAGGATTATAGGTCAATGGTACATATACACTGCGTGCAGAATTATTAGGCAACTTGTATTTTTGATCACATGATACTTTTTATACATGTTGTCCTACTCCAAGCTGTTTAGGCTGGAGAGCCAACTACCAATTAAGCAAATCAGGTGATGTGCATCTCTGTAATGAGGAGGGGTGTTGTCTAATGACATCAACACCCTATATAAGGTGTGCTTAATTATTAGGCAACTTCCTTTCCTTTGGCAAAATGGGTCAGAAGAGAGATTTCACGGGCTCTGAAAAGTCCAAAATTGTGAGATGTCTTGCAGAGGGATGCAGCAGTCTTGAAATTGCCAAACTTTTGAAGCGTGATCACCGAACAATCAAGCTTTTCATGGCCAATAGCCAACAGGGTTGCAAGAAGCGTGTTGGGCAAAAAAGGTGCAAAATAACTGCCCATGAATTGAGGAAAATCAAGCGTGAAGCTGCCAAGATGCCATTTGCCACCAGTTTTGCCATCTTTCAGAGCTGCAACATTACTGGAGTAACAAAAAGCACAAGGTGTGCAATACTCAGGAACATGGCCAAGGTAAGGAAGGCTGAAAAACGACCACCTTTGAACAAGAAACACAAGATAAAACATCAAGACTGGGCCAAGAAACATCTTAGGACTGACTTTTCAAAGGTTTTATGGACTTATGAAATGAGAGTGACTCTTGATGGTCCAGAGGCTGGATCAGTAAAGGGCAGAGAGCTCCACTCCGACTCAGACGCCAGCAAGGTGGAGGTGGGGTACTGGTATAGGCTGGTATCATCAAAGATGAACTTGTGGGACCTTCTCGGGTTGAGGATGGAGTGAAGATAAACTCCCAGACCTACTGCCAGTTTCTGGAAGACAACTTCAAGCAGTGGTACAGAAAGGCGTCGGATCGTTCAAGAAAAACATGATTTTCATGCAGGACAATGCTCCATCACATGCCTCCAACTACTCCACAGCGTGGCTGGCCAGTAAAGGTCTCAAAGAAGAAAAAATAATGACATGGCCCCCTTGTTCACCTGATCCTAACCCCATAGAGAACCTGTGGTCCCTCATAAAATGTGAGATCTACAGGGAGGGAAAACCGTACACCTCTCGGAACAGTGTCTGGGAGGCTGTGGTGGCTGCTGCACGCGATGTTGATCGTAAACAGATCAAGCAACTGACAGAATCTATGGATGGAAGGCTGCTGAGTGTCATCATGAAGAAAGGTGGCTATATTGGTCACTCATTTTTTTTGGGATTTTGTTTTTGCATGTCAGAAATGTTTATTTCTAAATTTTGTGTAGTGATATTGGTTTACCTGGTGAAAATAAACAAGTGAGATGTTAATATATTTGGTTTTTATTAAGTTGCCTAATAATTCTGCACAGTAATAGTTACCTGCACAAACAGATATCCTCCTAAGATAGCCAAATCTAAAAAAACCCACTCCAACTTCCAAAAATATTAAGCTTTGATATTTATGAGTCTTTTGGGTTGATGGAGAACATAGTTGTTGATTAATAATAAAAATAATCCTCTAAAATACAACTTGCCTAATAATTCTGCACGCAGTGTAATTGCAGAGTAGGTAAAACAGTATCAGGGGTAAAAAAAAACCTCCTTCAGAAGTCACAGTGACCAAATAACTGAATGATATATCCAGAGAAACAATCTGGCAATTAATAAATAACAAGAAATTCAAAAAGGTAGAAATCAGCAGTTCACAATATTAGTGAATAAAGTGTATCCATGCATGTGCAATATAATGTAAAAACACAGACATACCACAAGTATAAAAGATTATTGATTAACCTATATATACCCCTGTGCAACTCGCAATTAAGGACATATACCAATTCAAGTACTCTGTGTAACTTGGTGACTACCACCACCACGTGAGAAAAACGCCCACACACTCTATGTATGGACAACCAGGAAGTACCCAGACTAGGATTAGTATTCCAATATGTCTTTATTACAATATATTTTAGTGACAATACATAACTAAATTTATATAATTAAAAATACATATAAAATCAATGAATGTACGTACCACAGGATATCTACAATTAGTAGAATATCGGTAAACCCATTATTGCACAATATGTCCCAACCAGAGAAAAAAGTGTATAAAAAACATATATCAGTGTGCAAATAACAACTCACATTAAACCAATTACTGCAAAATATATAATTAGAGAGAATTACCAACGTGAAAAAATAAAGTGCCTAGTGCTAGGAGATCCAAATCGCCTCCACTGGGTGTAAATGTGCAAACACCACTCAAATACTGAGTATAACATGTGCTATGAGGAACATGTGCAGATGACTAGAAGGGACAAATGAAAGTTTTTATATAAGGTATATACCTTTGGGTTAGCCGAGTCCTGTGGTAACGCACCCCAACGCGCGTTTCGGACAATTTCCTTCGTCAGGACGAAGGAAATTGTCCGAAACGCGCGTTGGGGTGCGTTACCACAGGACTCGGCTAACCCAAAGGTATATCTAATATATAATTGCCTAGAATACTACTTCCTGCAATTTGTGCCAACTTCCGTGGCTTTGTCCGGAGCTAATGTCCGGAGATAATGTCCGGAGCTAATGTCCGGAGCTAATGTCCGGAGATAATGTCCGGAGATAAGTGACGTCACCAGTGTCCTACACCCAGGCAGAGCACAGGGGCCCCAGGCAGCATATGGGGCCCCAGGCAGAGCACAGTGGCCCCAGGCAGAGCACAGGGGCCCCAGGCAGCATATGGGGCCCCAGGCAGAGCATAGTGGTCCCAGGCAGAGCACAGGGGCCCCAGGCAGCCTATGGGGCCCCAGGCAGAGCACAGGGGCCCCAGGCAGCATATGGGGCCCCAGGCAGAGCACAGGGGCCCCAGGCAGCATATGGGGCCCCAGGCAGAGCACAGTGGCCCCAGGCAGAGCACAGGGGCCCCAGGCAGAACATGGGGCCCCAGGCAGAGCACAGGGGCCCCAGGCAGAGCACAGGGGCCCCAGGCAGCATATGGGGCCCCAGGCAGAGCACAGGGGCCCCAGGCAGCATATGGGGCCCCAGGCAGAGCACAGGGGCTCCAGGCAGCATATGGGGCCCCAGGCAGAGCACAGTGGCCCCAGGCAGAGCACAGGGGCCCCAGGCAGAGCACAGGGGCCCCAGGCAGAACATGGGGCCCCAGGCAGAGCACAGGGGCCCCAGGCAGAGCACAGGGGCCCCAGGCAGCATATGGGGCCCCAGGCAGAGCACAGGGGCCCCAGGCAGCATATGGGGCCCCAGGCAGAGCACAGTGGCCCCAGGCAGCATATGGGGCCCCAGGCAGAGCACAGTGGCCCCAGGCAGAGCACAGGGGCTCCAGGCAGCATATGGGGCCCCAGGCAGAGCACAGTGGTCCCAGGCAGAGCACAGGGGCCCCAGGCAGCTTATGGGGCCCCAGGCAGAGCACAGTGGCCCCAGGCAGAACATGGGGCCCCAGGCAGAGCACAGTGGCCCCAGGCAGAGCACAGGGGTCCCAGGCAGAACATGGGGCCCCAGGCAGAGCACAGGGGCCCCAGGCAGAGCACAGGGGCCCCAGGCAGCATATGGGGCCCCAGGCAGAGCACAGTGGCCCCAGGCAGAGCACAGGGGCCCCAGGCAGCATATGGGGCCCCAGGCAGAGCACAGTGGTCCCAGGCAGAGCACAGGGGCCCCAGGCAGCCTATGGGGCCCCAGGCAGAGCACAGTGGCCCCAGGCAGAACATGGGGCCCCAGGCAGAGCACAGGGGCCCCAGGCAGAGCACAGGGGCCCCAGGCAGCATATGGGGCCCCAGGCAGAGCACAGTGGTCCCAGGTAGAGCACAGGGGCCCCAGGCAGCCTATGGGGCCCCAGGCAGAGCACAGGGGCCCCAGGCAGCATATGGGGCCCCAGGCAGAGCACAGGGGCCCCAGGCAGCATATGGGGCCCCAGGCAGAGCACAGGGGCCCCAGGCAGAACATGGGGCCCCAGGCAGAGCACAGGGGCCCCAGGCAGCATATGGGGCCCCAGGCAGAGCACAGGGGCCCCAGGCAGCATATGGGGCCCCAGGCAGAGCACAGTGATATTTTGGACCACTGTGCGGTGTTTCAGACCCCCTGTGTGATGTCTGGGGCCCTGTTCTTAAGTATATTAAAGATTAAAGTAACGTATATTAAAGTATATTATAGATCAAATTTGACACGTTTATGAGCACCATTGAGTGATATACTCAAGAATGACATAATTTTTCAACATTTTATGGTTTCAAACTGTAAACACTCAGAGTTTTTTTTACTTCAACCAGAAAACCTTAACGGTTCATAAAAAACTTGACTGTTCAGGATATGATAAAAGTCATAGTATTCTGAATCTTTAACTTATAAAGATACCTTTACATGGGGTGATTATTGGTTCCAGAGAGGCTTTCGGCCGATAATCGTACACATGGCTGGTGACAGGACAATACAATATAAACGTTCAAAGGTAAACACTGATAACATTAAAATCTAATATATAATTGCCTAGAATACTACTTCCGGCAATTTGTGCCAACTTCCGTGGCTTTGTCCGGAGATAATGTCCGGAGATAAGTGACGTCACCAGCGTCCTACACCCGCTCATGGTGGACAAAGATATATGCCTTCGTGGTGCGCGGCACTTTTCTGATTGGTTGCCGCCTGCCGCGAGCGACCAATCAGAAATGTGCCGTACTGTCAAGAATTGTCAAGAGCTGGTGAGTGCAGCCATTTTTTGTTCTTTCTTACTATTATTTATTAATTGTATTATTCTTACATTTGAATAAATAAAGTATATATGGATTCTAGACTCCCGATTCTTTAGAATCGGGCTGCCATCTAGTACCTTATATAAAAACTTTCATTTGTCCCTTCTAGTCATCTGCACATGTTCCTCATAGCACATGTTATACTCAGTATTTGAGTGGTGTTTGCACATTTACACCCAGTGGAGGCGATTTGGATCTCCTAGCACTAGGCACTTTATTTTTTCACGTTGGTAATTCTCTCTAATTATATATTTTGCAGTAATTGGTTTAATGTGAGTTGTTATTTGCACACTGATATATGTTTTTTATACACTTTTTTCTCTGGTTGGGACATATTGTGCAATAATGGGTTTACCGATATTCTACTAATTGTAGATATCCTGTGGTACGTACATTAATTGATTTTATATGTATTTTTAATTATATAAATTTTATTATGTATTGTCACTAAAATATATTGTAATAAAGACATATTGGAATACTAATCCTAGTCTGGGTACTTCCTGGTTGTCCATACATAGAGTGTGTGGGCGTTATGCATGTGCAATATTAAATGAAATGGGATGGTTAGATGCTGACAAAAGGTATAGGAAAGAGTAAAAAAGACATATGACTAAGAGGTAACCTGGAAACGAAAGTATAACACTAGTGGTGCAGGCACATTACCTATGAGGTGTAGGCTGGATACCCCGACGCGCGTTTCGCGTGTAGCTTTTTCACAACGCCCCTCGAAAAAGCTACACACGAAACACACGTCGGTCCCGTCTGGACCCGTGGAAGCATGTTAATCGCGAAACGGCCATAGTCCTGTTCTTTTGCATGCATACCTGCATTCGTCCTGCCCTCAAAAACCTTGTCCACGAAAAGCTTTCTTAAATAAAGGACTTAGGTTTTTATGACTTGGTAAATGGAGTGTTGCTGCTTTTTTCTCTATTTTGGATTTTATAATAATAAGATATTTTTATTCTATCTTCAATAAAGTGTACATTTTTAAGGCAATAGCTTCTTTCCCTTCCTTTGATGATTTTGATAGGTAATCAAGATTGTGAGCCCTAGTAGGGACATTGATGAAAATATTCGCTGTGGAATTAATGGTGTTATATAAGTAAGCAGTAATAAATAAATAATAGTGCAAATATTTATGGTCTTTGCCAAAGGGGCGGTGCTCATAATAAAGAGCAGCCTAAAGGCACACCTCCAGAGAATCCAGTGAGCAACACCCTTTTGGTAAAGTCCATGGCTATTAGCTCGAAGTAAAATGGTCCATAGCTCTAAAACCATATCGTAGATTAAAAACAAAACAAAAAACACAGCAAACAAAAATAAAAGAATACTAAGGGGAGCATCAGGAATAAAACAAGAGCAAAAACTGGTACCTTTTGACCGGATGACAAGTTTTCTTTAAATCCCTGCTTACTCTGGATTTAGGAGTCCTGTTGGCGGTCCTAATCTGTGATTGTGGCCTATCCTTAATGAGGGGAGACTGTCAGTCACTGATTAGGACCGCCCACAGGACTCCTAAGCCTAGAAGGAGAAAGGATTGTAAGAAATATAACATGTTATACTGAATCTTTCCCCACAGACTTATAAATTAATCTGCTCTGTGTCTCCTGATTGGTTACGTGATGTCCATATATTATACAACATTTCAAAGAGGAGAAGTTTCCTATAAATAACCGAGTACAAGAGTTTAATGTGTCGTTTTCCATAATTAATCATGCCACCTGCAGTCTTAATACTCTTATATATAAGTACCCTCTTCGCCAGGTACAAACATAAACCGATGAGTGTTTACAAGGGGATAGGGCAGTGCTGCGGCACCTTATTAGTTACTAGCCTCCAGGACCGGCACTTGTCGTGTCCCCTGCCTGCCATTGTGCAGTGAAGCTGTCTGCGGACGCTGGCTACATTTAGAGTGGGTAAGTGGCACACACCCTGGAGTGAGCCCCTGCCAACAGTGACTGTCCCTAGCATGACATACACTTTTTTTTTCAGGTTGACGCCTCGAGGCTCTGTGAGTGGATTAGTTTTACAGTGCTCAGTATTAGCTTTGCTCATCTGCATAACTTGAGGGGATGACATACTAAGAGTAATATGATGGAATGTCACATGTATATGATACAAAGCACATATCCCTCTGGAAGATATACAGACATAAAATATGGGAATTATCTGTATATGCCATTTTCTTAGGAGAAAAGTTTGTTCCAGCACTCGTTTTCAAAGATAAAAAAATTTAAATCCTTAACGTTAAAATCCAATATGATAAAAAAAATCTACGCTCGTTCGGACCAATATAACATATCTTATCATGACTAAGAACTATTTACTACCACGCGACTTCTGTCGCCCTCCATGTGCGTGGACACACTCAGGATTCCTCTTCGCATCCAGGCTTTTTTGAAAACTCTGTTGGAACCAGTTTTGACAGGATATACGTATTTCCCAGTATACCAGTATAATTGTTCTGATGAAGGTCTGGATGTGGACCGATAACCTTCAACTTTTGTCTCTATGGATGTACGTTGAATAAATACTAAAGTTCTTTTTGAGTGCCAAGTTTCTCTATTGTAAGAACTATTTACTATTATCGGTCTGAACCGCGTGTGGATGTTATTTATTATAATGGATTTTAGTCTTATGAAATAAAGGATTCAATTTTTTTTCTTTGAAGACGAGTGCTGGAACTTTCTTTCTTCCTAACAATATAAGTATATTGTGGCATCCATTATCTACCAGACCATCACGTGACTTTTTTTTTAATGTTTTATTCTTCATTTTTCCCTTTTCCTTACGTATGTCATTTTGTACATAGTTGAATGTACACAAAATGAAATTTTCTTTAACCAAAAGATCGAAATACAGTTTCTCTAATCAGTCTGCAGCCCATCAATTGCTTATGTCAAAAGCTTTCCGAAGTGTTAAGCCTCCCGATAGCACAAGTATTATCTTATGATGCAAATACAAGAGGGGATATCACCTGGCCATTTTGTGGTATTGGAAGACAATGTGCCAGTGAAGGAGAAGGATGTTGTATAGCAGGATACCTAGGGGAAGATATGACGCATGATTTTTTGTAAAGTTTTTGGGACTGGGAAGAGCACAAGTTCATCAAAACAGTTGTTTGATTATAAGGTGAAAGAGCTTCCAGGCTGAAGGGGAAGCTCCTAGTTCGCCTCCCATATGGGGTATAAAAGAGCCAAGCAAAGCTCTGAATGAAAAGTATTCAGGGGGCATCTCAGGGGGAAGGTGTCCAGAGGGAATGGAGAGAAGCATTCATGAGGGCAATACCAACGGAGGGACAGTTTTGACCAAGTTGTGCTCTTTCCCCCAATATGTGTACAAGGGAAATAATTTCTTGCTGTAATTAGAATTTTACATGACATCTTGATTATCTTTGATTGGAACTTTACATTCCAATACTACAGAATATAGATCTGTCGGCTACTTGGTATCATCGCTAACATTTGTCCTGCAATAGTAGCTTTTACACTGGGCAATTATCGGGAACGAGTATTCCTAGGAAGACTCATTTGATAATTAGCGGACATTCTAAACACACAGCCAATGACCCAAAGAATGAACAAAATGCTCAGTTGTCATTAACCTTGCTTGAAAATCAACAGTTTTGGCAGCACATCATCCTCTGCTGCTGAGAATAATAGTATGCTACATGCACTGGTCTATCATGTTATACAGGTTGTTAAATAATTGTCTTTTACATAGCCATCCCACAGCCGTTTAACATTGTGGGTCAACTAGTCTACTTACACCCTAAGTAAATACTAGTGCTCTAAGGAGCTTTTGTAACCTAAGTTATCAAATACATTGCTATGTGCACATGATTAGCACTTCTGAAGGCTTTTGGCACAACCAACTGACCTTGAGCTTACTGATTAGACATCTACTTTTGGCTGTAGTGTTGGTTCTCCAATTTTGTTATACATTCAATAATATACAGTATGGTACATCCACATATATCATATATTTTATATCTGTATGTCTTACAGCTCTAAGTAAAAATGACAAATGCCTACTAGACCAGCATCAAGGTATAAACCACTGAGGACTCTCAATTCTAAATATTTTACTAGACCAGCAGCACTAGTAGGCCTAAGTATGCAACGATACAGAAGCAAGGAATAAATGACCACATAACCAGAAGTTGGGGAGCGTTGGATGATATTGGGATTCTAATGGTGGGCTTTGTTTCTGTCAATTCACCTCTCGCCGGCACAAAAAATCACATGTAGATGTATACATAAGTATTTAGAGGACTGTATTTCCTTCTTGTGTAGAAATGTGATCGCTCCAACTCGGACACCCTGGAGGACTGTGAGATAGAAGAGTTCTGCACTCAGCTTATGCAGCGGCCGGAGCTGGAGGAGATATTTCACCGTTACTCTGGAGAGGACAGGGTACTTTCTGCCGAGGAGCTACAAGAATTCCTGGAGCATCAAGGAGAAGAAGTGACTCTGTTGAGGGCACAAAACATAATCCACAAATTTGAGCTGAATGAGAAAGGTAATGGTGACCTTTGTCCACATTTCCCCCATACTAAACAATCTAGATATGGGGAAAACATTCATTTAAAGGAGTTGTGGAAGGGTGCAGCTGATCTTAAATGGGTTGTCTTTTACAAAACAATTTATCACCTATCCACAGTACAGGTGATAAAGTTTTGATTGGTGGGGTTTCCGACCACTGGGACCTGCATTGATTGACAGAAATTAGGGACTGTTATTAGAATGGAGCGCAGCACACATGCTCAACCACTGCTGCATTCATTCCCTAAGGACTTCTGAGTGCTGAACTTGGCTTTTTCTGGTATCTCCATAAAATATAAATGAAGCAGTGGTCGGCCATCTGACCTGCTGCTCAATTCTGTAACAAGGGTTAAAAATTACGTATCAGGAATAAAAATTCCCCATTCTGACGATTGGTGCAAGCATTTAGACCCCTATGATCAGTGAGTTA
This sequence comes from Ranitomeya variabilis, assembly GCF_051348905.1. NCBI lineage: Eukaryota > Metazoa > Chordata > Amphibia > Anura > Dendrobatidae > Ranitomeya > Ranitomeya variabilis. The sequence continues at coordinate 550,165,664 of NC_135235.1, read as the reverse complement.
TCACCAATTCTATGTATAGGTGATAACTTGTTTTCACCGTAGCACCCCTTCAATTCGCACTGAGCTGCAGTACCCGAGAATCACCATCTACTATATAATTGTCTAAGGGTCACTTCCGTCTGTCCTTCTGTCTTTCTTTCTGTCACGGATATTCATTGGTCGCGGCCTCTGTCTGTCATGTAATCCAAGTCGCTGATTGGTCGTGGCAAAACGCCCACGACCATTGCCACGACCAATCAGCGAGGCGCACAGTCCGGAAGAAAATGGCCGCTCCTTACTCCCCGCACTCACTGCCCGGCGCCCGCATACACCCCTCCGGTCACCGCTCACACAGGGTTAATGCCGGCGGTAATGGACCGCGTTATGCCGCAGGTAACGCACTCCGTTACCGCCGCTATTAACCCTGTGTGACCAAGTTTTTTACTATTGACGCAGCCTATGCAGCGTCAATAGTAAAAACATCTAATGTTAAAAATCATTTAAAAAAAAAAAAAAAAAATCATTATATACTCACCTACGCCGCCTTTCCCGCTCCTCGCGATGCTCCGGCCTGTCCATGCACAAGCGGCACGTTCCGGTGGCAAGTATGGTCTGGCAGAAGGACCTGCCATGACGTCACAGTCATGTGACCGCGACACGGTCATGTGACCGCGACGTCATCACACCCTGGGACCGGAAGCTGCCGCCTGCACCCCACACAGGCGACAGAGCTACAACGCGCCTGCGGAAGGTGAGTATATGTTTATTTTTTATTTTTTTAACCTGTGACATACGTGGCTGGGCAATATACTACATGGGCTGTGCAATATACTACGTGGCTGGGCATTATACTACGTGGCTCTGTGCTGTATACTACGTCACTGGGCAATATAAAATGTCACTGGGCAATATACAATGTGACTGGGCAATATACAATGTGACTGGGCAATATACTACGTCGCTGGGCAATATACTATGTCACTGGGCAATATACAATGTAACTGGGCAATGTACTACGTCACTGGGCAATATACTACGTGGCTCTGTGCTGTATACTACGTGGCTGTGCAATATACTACGTGACTGGGCAATATACTACGTCACTGGCCAATATATTACGTAACTGGGCAATATACTACGTCACTTGGCAATATACTACGTGGACATACATATTCTAGAAAACCCGATGCGTTAGAATCGGGCCACCATCTAGTTATACAATGTATGGCGCTGTGATGTTCTGGCTTCGTACACTGTGCGCATCTGGCTGAGCTTGGATCTGCTATCAAATGATCAGTGATGACTGAGGATAAGCTATCAAATCCAAGTCCTGGACAAACCCCTTTAAATAATTTCTTAAGCAGGTCAAAGAATTTGAACCTGATCCAATTACCTTTACGAATTAGTACTAATCAATAGCTTGAAAAACATACATCAATATAAGTTAATCAAAGTCAATTCTTAATTAATGCATTAATATATACAGTTTATTCCCAATAATAAATAGGTAAAATGGACCCCACAAGACAATAATAAATAACCCCCTAAAAAACAAACGGGAGGTCCCTATGGATAATACCTTCTCACATAACATGATTAACCCACATTGGGGACCATCAGGTATAAATTATGTAACAAAAGCCACTAATTCACCACAAAGCAATAAGATACCAGTAAAGGAAGAGTCAGACGGCTGTACAACTTGAATGGGGATCACAATACAATGCTGGGTCTGGTCAGCGGCTCTCCGGACCCAAGTCTGACAGCTTCATAGTAACACATACTGTAATGCTCAGGTTGGGAGAGCAGACGGCCAGTCCATGTATTGCGTGGCTATCTGACTCTTCCCTTAAGGCTATGTGCACACGTTCAGGTTTTTTCGCGTTTTTTCGCGTTTTATCGTCCTAAAAACTCTATAAAAACTCATTAAAAACGCATACATTATGCATTCTATCATTTAGAATGCATTCTGCATGTTTTGTGCACATTGATGCGTTTTTTTTCCGCGAAAAAAATGCATCGCGGTAAAAAAAGCATCATGTTCATTAATTTTGCAGATTTTCTGCGTTTTTCCCGCTATTCTATGCATTTGGGAAAAAACGCACAAAAAACGCACCAGAAACGCGTCAAAAACGCATCAAAAACACATCAAAAACGCAAAAAAAAATGCATGCGGATTTCTGGCAGAAATGTCCGTTTTTTGTCAGAAAAATTTCTGCAAGAAATCCTGACGTGTGCACATACCCTCATAATATAAATTCCTGTATACATAATAAGACAATATAACAGGGAAAACCTGAATTGGCCCGATGCATGTTTAGCTTCTTTGTCAGGAGGTCTGGAGCATGTAAATAGCAGGCAGCTCCTGCCCCGAAATGCTATGCTACATGAAGTCCCACAAGAAGCCGGTCATGTGCAATCTCTGGATGTGATTGAAACACAAAGTTCAGTTCTTGTCTAAATTTAACCTAAGGGAGTGTGCTGCAACCATGTACACAACGAAATAGCTTGTCTCATAGAGAAAATTACAGTCTAGAGGCCGAGCCTGTAATATATGGACAGACTGGGTCCACAGAGCATAGATAATCTACGTAAGATCTGAATTTTATATCGATGACCTCTCCTAGCGACCCTTCAACTGCCTGAAATTTAGATGAAAACTTTTGTTATTATTTTTTAATAGCTCCTCTCCTATGACAGTCCGTATTATTCTGTGGTGGTTGATAATTCCATTAACAACATCATCCAATATATACAGTTGAAACGAGAAGTTTACATATACTATATAAAAAGACACATATGCATGTTTTCCTCAATATCTGACATGAAATCAGAATAAACCTTTCCCGTTTTAGGTCAATTAGGATTACCATAATTATTAATATTTGCCAAATGCCAAAATAATGAGAGAGAATGTTTTAATGCATTTTTATTACTTACTGCAAAGTCAAAAGTTTACATACATTTCATTAGTATTTGGTACCATTGCCCTTAAACTGAATGAATTGGGTCAAATCTTTGGAATATCCTTCCACAAGCTTATCGCTATAGTTGGTCAGAATTTGGGCCCATTCCTCCTGACAAAACTGGTGTAACTGATTCAGGTTTGTTGGTCGCCTTGCTCGCACCTGCCTTTTCAGCTTTGCCCATAAATTTTCAATACGATTGAGATCAGGGCTTTGTGATGGCTGCTCCAAAACATTGACTTTGTTATCCTTAAGCCACTTTGTTACCATTTTGGCAGTATGTTTCCGATCATTGACCATTTGGAAGACCCATTTCCGCCCAAGTTTTAACTTCCTGGCTGATGTTTTGAGATGTTGCTTCAGTATTGCCACATAATCTTCTTTTCTCATGATGCAGTCGATTTTGTGAAGTGCACCAGCCCTCCTGCAGGAAAAAAAAAAACACAACATGATGCTGCCACCCCCGTGTTTCACTGTTGAGATGGTGTTCTTAGGCTTCCAAGCTTGTCCCTTTTTCCACCAGACGTAATGATGGTAATTATGCCCAAAAAGTTCCATTTTAGTTTAATCAGACCACAGGACATGTCTCCAAAAATTAGGGTCTTTGTTCCTGTGTGCATTTGCAAACCTTAATCTGACTTTTTTATGTTTCTTTTGGAGTAATGGCTTCTTCCTGGCAGGATGGCCTTTCAGCCCAGGTTGATACAGTACTTGTTTCACTGTGGATATTGACACAATCTTACCAGCTTACGCCATCATCTTCACAAGGTCTTTTGCTTTTGTCCTTCGGTTGATATGCGCATGTCAGACCAAAGCACGTTCATCTCTGGGACACAGAACCCGTCTCCTTCCTGAGCGGTATGATGGCTGGACATTCCCATTTTGTTTGTACTTGCGAATAATTGTTTGTACAGATGAATGAGGCACCTTCAGGTATCTTGAAATTGTACCCAAGGATGAGCTAGATTTGTGCAAGTCCACAATTCTCTTCCTGATATCTTGGCTGATTTCTTCAGACTTTCCCATGATGGTACACAAAGAAGCAGTGTATTTCAAGTGTGCATTAAAATACATCCACAGGTGAGCCTCTAATTAACTCAGATGTTGCCAAAAAAACCCTGAAAAAATCAGAAGCTTCCAAACACATGACATCATCATATGGGCAGTCCAGAATTGTTCAAAGGCATAGTAATCTTAGTGTATGTAAACTTTTGACTTTGCAGTAAATAATAAAAATGCCTTAAAACATTCCATTTCTCATTATTCTGGCATTTGGCAAATATTAATAATTATGGTAATCCTAATTGACCTAAAACCGGAAAGGTTTATTCTGATTTCATTTGATGAGGCTGTGGGAGAAATTAGCGCAAATAGGGCCTTATCTGATAGACTCAATATAATCTTTATCAAATTATACTAATCTGATGTATCCATTGTTAGAGCATAGAGAGCAGGTAACAACTGCAGCAGATCCATGAGTCAGAAAGTGACCGTATCTATACATGTGGTTACTTCCTGATGAAGAAGTACTTTTAACTTTGAAACGCGTCGAATAAAACACTATTCTACTATCAAATCCTACCTGGATCTATGTCTCAATCTTTTCAGCAGCATGGAATTTTTCCATAGAAATCCTTCTATATTTAATCTTATTTCATGTCAGATATTGGGAAAAACATGCATATGTGTCTTTTTAAATAGTATATGTAAACTTCTAGTTTCAACTGTATATATTATAGTCGAGATTATTATTTTTATTATTATACATTTTTATAGCGCCATTTATTCCAAGGCGCTTTACATGTGAACGGGGCAAATATAGACAAGTACAGTAAACATGAGTAAAACAAGGCACACACAAGTACAGGAGGAGAGAGGAACCTGCCCGCGAGTCTACAGGGATGAAGACAAACTCTTCCTAAATTAGATTAGGTTGCAATATAATTTAGAAAGTCTCTGTGGCTTAAAGTGCATGGCCACATGGAGATATCTGTGGTGCGATCATGCTAAGGTCATACAGTCCTTTCTTAGATCTTTTATACTAGACAATGCCTAAACCTGCAGTCTTCACCAGCCATTGTGTAAGGATCAAGAACATATTTAGTTATCTAAACATGACCGTCCTATGGGTGAATGAACTAGGAGCAGCTCCAGGCTTGTGTGGCCTTTGATGGTATCAGGTGAGAGCTGAAACTTGTGATTTTCAGTGTAATAAACCTGTTCTCCTTGATCTGCCAGTTCATAACATCAAACTCACATGTACACACCCAGAAGACAAGCCGTCAGGTCCAACTGACTGATCACATGCATCTTAATCATTGTATGACTCCATGAACACTGGGTGTAGTCATCCATCTACATATCCATGTATCTATCTACCCATCTATCTATCTATCCCATATCTATCTATCTATCTATCTATCTATCTATCTATCTATCTATCTATCTATCTATCTATCTCATATCTATTTATATATCTATTATCTATCTAATCTATATATTTACTTATTTTATTTTCTGTAAGTCTGTCTATTTTTCTTTCATTTGCAGAGTAGGAAGTTAGTCAGGGTTTAGAGGCCAATATAAGACCGCTGATCGCCTACATGGAAGTTGATTGGCAGTTTTTTAATAGCCTGTTTACACCTTTTGACCTCAATACTTTGTGTGCAGAATGATCGTTAATACACTTAGGGCATCCTGTTATCAGCAGCACGTCCTGTTTATATCTATAATATAACGCTGGGAGCGTCACTCTGTCCGAAGCCTTTATAGACTGCGCAAGCGCAAGCGCCGGCGCAGTCTGGACCCCACAGAGTGACGCTCCCAGGAGATCGCGGTATGCGTAAGCACTGAACGCACACCGCGATCTCCAACGGAGAAGCGGGGACGAGCCACGGAGCCAGGAGGGTGAGTATATTTACCTGTCCTCCGTTCCACCGCTGCGCGCGAGCCTCCGTCCTCCACATCCTCTGCCTGAGACGTTCAGTTCAGAGGGCACGATGACGCGCTTAATGCGCGCCGCCCTCTGACTGAACAGTCACAGCCAGAGGACAGGACCCGGAAGACAGACCGGCGCGCAGCAGTGGAACGGGAGGACAGGTAAATATAGCAAGTGCCGGGGGCCTGAGCTAGCGGCGACCCCGGCACCTGACCCCCACAGCGCGCCGGTGTCCCCGCCTGCTCAGGCCCCCAGCATAGCCACGCACAGCCACCCGCAGTCAGCAGAGCCACGCACAGCCGCCCGCAGTCAGCAGAGCCACGCACAGCCGCCCGCAGTCAGCAGAGCCACGCACAGCCGCCCGCAGTCAGCAGAGCCACGCACAGCCGCCCGCAGTCAGCAGAGCCACGCACAGCCCCCCGCAGTCAGCAGAGCCACGCACAGCCCCCCGCAGTCAGCAGAGCCACGCACAGCCGCCCGCAGTCAGCAGAGCCACGCACAGCCGCCCGCAGTCAGCAGAGCCACGCACAGCCGCCCGCAGTCAGCAGAGCCACGCACAGCCGCCCGCAGTCAGCAGAGCCACGCACAGCCGCCCGCAGTCAGCAGAGCCACGCACAGCCGCCCGCAGTCAGCAGAGCCACGCACAGCCGCCCGCAGTCAGCAGAGCCACGCACAGCCGCCCGCAGTCAGCAGAGCCACGCACAGCCGCCCGCAGTCAGCAGAGCCACGCACAGCCGCCCGCAGTCAGCAGAGCCACGCACAGCCGCCCGCAGTCAGCAGAGCCACGCACAGCCGCCCGCAGTCAGCAGAGCCACGCACAGCCGCCCGCAGTCAGCAGAGCCACGCACAGCCGCCCGCACTCAGCAGAGCCACGCACAGCCGCCCGCACTCAGCAGAGCCACGCACAGCCGCCCGCACTCAGCAGAGCCACGCACAGCCGCCCGCACTCAGCAGAGCCACGCACAGCCGCCCGCACTCAGCAGAGCCACGCACAGCCGCCCGCACTCAGCAGAGCCACGCACAGCCGCCCGCACTCAGCAGAGCCACGCACAGCCGCCCGCACTCAGCAGAGCCACGCACAGCCGCCCGCACTCAGAAGAGCCACGCACAGCCGCCCGCACTCAGCAGAGCCACGCACAGCCGCCCGCACTCAGCAGAGCCACGCACAGCCGCCCGCACTCAGCAGAGCCACGCACAGCCGCCCGCACTCAGCAGAGCCACGCACAGCCGCCCGCACTCAGCAGAGCCACGCACAGCCGCCCGCACTCAGCAGAGCCACGCACAGCCGCCCGCACTCAGCAGAGCCACGCACAGCCGCCCGCACTCAGCAGAGCCACGCACAGCCGCCCGCACTCAGCAGAGCCACGCACAGCCGCCCGCACTCAGCAGAGCCACGCACAGCCGCCCGCACTCAGCAGAGCCACGCACAGCCGCCCGCACTCAGCAGAGCCACGCACAGCCGCCCGCACTCAGCAGAGCCACGCACAGCCGCCCGCACTCAGCAGAGCCACGCACAGCCGCCCGCACTCAGCAGAGCCACGCACAGCCGCCCGCACTCAGCAGAGCCACGCACAGCCGCCCGCACTCAGCAGAGCCACGCACAGCCGCCCGCACTCAGCAGAGCCACGCACAGCCGCCCGCACTCAGCAGAGCCACGCACAGCCGCCCGCACTCAGCAGAGCCACGCACAGCCGCCCGCACTCAGCAGAGGCACGCACAGCCGCCCGCACTCAGCAGAGGCACGCACAGCCGCCCGCACTCAGCAGAGGCACGCACAGCCGCCCGCACTCAGCAGAGCCACGCACAGCCGCCCGCAGTCAGCAGAGCCACGCACAGCCGCCCGCAGTCAGCAGAGCCACGCACAGCCGCCCGCACTCAGCAGAGCCACGCACAGCCGCCCGCAGTCAGCAGAGGCACGCACAGCCGCCCGCACTCAGCAGAGGCACGCACAGCCGCCCGCACTCAGCAGAGCCACGCACAGCCGCCCGCAGTCAGCAGAGCCACGCACAGCCGCCCGCAGTAAGCAGAGCCACGCACAGCCGCCCGCAGTCAGCAGAGCCACGCACAGCCGCCCGCAGTCAGCAGAGCCACGCACAGCCGCCCGCACTCAGCAGAGCCACGCACAGCCGCCCGCACTCAGCAGAGCCACGCACAGCCGCCCGCAGTCAGCAGAGCCACGCACAGCCGCCCGCACTCAGCAGAGCCACGCACAGCCGCCCGCACTCAGCACAGCCGCCCGCACTCAGCACAGCCGCACTCGGGCAGTAGAGCCGGAGAGAGAAAGATGGGAGCAACATATGGCAGAATGGAAACAGGAACAGGCAGAATGGGGGCGCGGGATGGGAGCAGCACATGACAGAATGATTGCGCACGATGGGAGCAGCACATGACAGGATGGGGGTGCAGGATGGGAGCACATGACAGGATGGGGCGCAGGATGGGAGCAGCACATGACAGGATGGGAGCAGCACATGACAGAATGGGGGCACACACATGACAGGATGGGGGTGTAGGATGGAGCAGCATATGACAGGATGGGGGCGCAGGATGGGAGCACATGACAGGATGGGGACGAAGGATTGAGCAGCACATGACAGGATGGGGGCGCAGGATGGAGGAGCACATGACAGGATGGGGGCGCAGGATGGAGCAGCACATGACAGGATGGGGCCGCAGGATGGAGGAGCACATGACAGGATGGGGACGCAGGATGGAGCAGCACATGACAGGATGGGGACGCAGGATGGAGCAGCACATGACAGGATGGTGACCATATACCAATATAAATGCTCGCCACCCGGGCGTAGAACGGGTTCAATAGCTAGTATATATATAAACATACAGGATGATGTGCTGCCAAAAACAATGATTTTGAAACAAGAGTCAAAATCATTACACCCAACGTTTTTCAAATTTGTCGAGCGTTCACCATTCTGTTTAGAAAAGCCAATAGTCAGGAACAAGTGAATGTTCATTCTTCATTTATCAGACTCCCGTCAGACAGATGTTGAGTTTTGGACACTGTTTTCTGTATTTGGGTTGAGATGGGGTCTTTTAAAGGCAACCTGTAATGTTGAAAATTAAATCTGATATGCAAGCAGTATGTTGTAGAGCAGGAGGAGTTGATCAAATTGATAGACATTTTTTGGAGAAAAGTTTCAGAAAACCTTACATTGTATTAAGTGAAATTCCTGATGTTTGTGTGCCTATGAGTCCTGTGGGTGGTCCTATCCAGTGATTGACTGTCCTCCCTGTAAGACCGCCTACTAGACTCAAGCATAGTAAGTTCAGGGATTTAATTGAATAAAATACAAGTTATACTGAATCTTTTCTACCACACGTAATAACATATTATTCTGCTCAGCTCTACCTTTTCTAGTCCACGCTGTCCAACTTTTCAGGTTCACATCTAGCCTTTTGACTGGTTTGAGTACTTGTTCTCCAGTCTTTGTGCACACAGTAAATGAACTAACTGAGTTGGGCTAAGGTATTAGGTGTTACTTCTCCTCGACCAAGTAAGTTCCAGTGTTTGGATACTTCATTCACTCTCTTCTTTTTGGACTTTTTCCCCTTTAGCCAAGCAACATGGCCTGATGATGCAAGATGGATTCATGATGTACCTACTTTCAGCTGAGGGAGACATCTACAACCAGAAACATAGGAAAGTGTATCAAGACATGAGCCAGCCACTGTGCCACTACTTCATCTCCTGCTCCCACAACACCTACCTGACCAACCATCAGCTTGTGGGGGCAAGTAGCACCGAGTCCTATATTAGGTGAGGCAAATCTTCATGGGGTTAGTGCAAGTAACAGAGCAATCAAACTGAATTCTATAGGGGGTATTGATATTGGTGCACAATGGAGGTACCAAGGACAACTTCTGTTTGCGTGGGTTTCCTCTGGGTTCTCTGGTTTCCTCCCAAACACATATTAATAGGGAATCTAGATTGTGAGCCCCAATGAGGACAACGATGATAATGTCTGTAGAGCGCTGTTGAATATGATAGTACTATATATGAAAAGCATTATAAATTACTATTATTATTTATTATTATAGCGCCATTTATTACATGGCACTTTACATGTGAGGAGGGGTATACATAATAAAAACAAGTACAGTACAATACAGGTCACAATGGTACAGGAGGAGAGAGGATCCTGCCCGTGAGGGCTCACAGTCTACAAGGGATGGGTGAGGATACAATAAGCGAGGGTAGAGCTGGTTGTGCAGTGGCTTGGTCGAGCGGTGGTTACTGCAGTTTGTAGGCTTTTCGGAAGAGGTGGGTCTTCAGGTACTTTTTGAAGGTTTCGATGGTAGGTGAGTCTAATATGTTGTGGTAGTGAGTTCCAGAGTAAGGGGGATGTGCGGGAGAAGTCTTGTATGCGATTGTGGGAAGAGGAGATAAGAGGGGAGTAGAGAAGGAGATCTTGTGAGGATCAGAGGTTGCGTGCAGGTAAGTACTGGGAAAGATGACGAGTTCTGTTTTATCCATATTAAGCTTTAGAAATCTAGCAGAGAAGAAGGATGAAATATCGGACAGACATTGTGGGATTCTGGTAGTAGGGTGGTGATATCTGGTCCAGAGATGTAGATCTGTGTGTCATCAGCATAGAGGTGATACTGAAAGCCGTGAGATTCTATGAGCTGTCCCAGGCCAAAGGTGTAGATGGAGAAGAGCAGGAGCCCTAGGACTGAACCTTGTGGGACTCTGACAGATAGGGGGCGAGGAGAGGAGTTGGTGTGCGAGTGGTAGACACTGAATGTCCGGTCTGTTAGGTATGACGCATTCCAAGATAGGGCCAAGTCTGTGATGCCAAGAGATGAGAGGGTCTGTAGTAATAGGGAATGGTCCACTGTGTCAAAGGCAGAGGACAGGTCCAGGAGGAGGACAGAATAGTGTCGCTTAGCCTTGGCGGTTAATAGGTCATTGGTGACCTTAGTTAGGGCAGTTTCAGTGGAGTGGTGTGGCCGTAAGCCAGATTGTAAGCGGTCGAAGAGGGAGCAAGAAGAGAGGTGGGCGGACAGTTCAGATGGATGTGTTGTTCCAGTACTTTTGAGGCATAGGGGAGAAGTGATTTGGGTGATAGCTAGATGAAGAGGATGGGTCAAGGGAGTGCTTTTTGAGGATAGGTGTGGTTGAGGCATGTTTAAAGCTTGAGGGAAAAACACCAGTTGTTAGTGATAGGTTGAAGAGATGAGTTAGGGTTGGGATGAAGACTGTGGTGAGGTTTGGGATGAAGTGCACAGGTGATGAGATGTGATCTTGAGAGTAGAGTGTTGATCTTCTGTAATGGTGGAGAAGTTGGTTTTGGAGGTGAAGGGCTGAGCAGTTAGGAGGAAGGGCTCTGGGGGTTGTCGACCAAAACTGTCTCTGATGTTATCAATCTTCTGCTTGAAAAATTAGGCAAATAATAATAATAATAATAATTTTTATTTATATAGCGCCAACATATTCCGCAGCACTTTACAATTAAGCGGGGACATGTACAGACAATAAATTCAGTACAAGTTAAGACAATTTAAACAGTGACATTAGGAGTGAGGTCCCTGCTCGCAAGCTTACAATCTACAAGGAAATGGAGGGACACAATAGTTGAAAAGTGCTTGTTATAGGCAAAGTCTTCAGCTGAGATAAGTGGGAAGGGATGAGGTGCTGGGGGATGGAGGAGAGAATTGAAAGTGTTGCATAACGGTTTAGGGTTGTGAGACAGGGAGGATATGAGAGATGAGAAGTAGGTTTGTTTAGCTGTGGTGAGTGTGGCCTTGAAAGTAGTAAGGGACTGTTTGAATGTGATGAAGTCCTTGTTGGAGTGTGATCTTTTTCATCTCTGCTCAGCAATCCTGGAAGCCCGTCTCAGTTCTTTGGTCAGGCTAGTGTGCCAGGGCTGTCTACTGATTTTGTGAGCTTTGGTATGTGTGAGAGGGGCAACGGATTCCAGAGCTGCAGCTATTGTGGTGTTATATAAAGCGGCAGCGGCATCCGCATTGTGTAAGGAACTTATGTCTGTAAGAGGGAGAAGGGATTCAGACAGTGAGTGTAGATCGAGGTTTTTAAGATTTCTGCGAGGGTGTGTGAGTTTGTGGAGTGGGGATTGTGGACCTGGAGAGGAGAGGGAAGAGAATGTAAGTAAGTTGGGGTAAAAAAGAGGAAGAGGTGAGTTAGAGAGGTTGGATAGGGAGCAGAGGCGGGTGAAGATGAGGTCCAGTGTGTGGCCATCTTTGTGAGTGACTGCACAAGACCATTGAGTGAGGCCGAAGGAGGAAGTGAGAGATAGAAGCCAAGTTGATAGTGAGGATGCCAGCGGAGAGGAAATGAAGTAGCTAGGTGGTGAAGTGGTCGAAAAAGGTGGTGGCTGGCCCTGGTGGGCGGTAAATGACAGCCAGTTGGAGGTTGGTGGGGGAGTAGATGCGCACAGAGTTCACCTCAAAGGAAGGGAGGGTAACAGAGGGTGGCAGTGGGATTGGGGTGAAGGAGCAGTTATCTGACAGGAGAAAATGAACTCCTCCACCATGCTTGATGCTGGGGCTGTGGGAAAATGGAATCCATCACACTAGAGTGTAGCAGGAAAGTCTGTGTCAGAGGGGGTGAACAAGGTTTCGGTGATGGCAAGGAAGGAAAGTTTGTGAGTAATGAAAAGATCATGGATGTAGGAAAGTTTGTTGCAGACAGAGCGAGCGTTCCATAGAGTTCCTGCTAGTGGGACTGGGGAAGCAGGGGCTACAGAGGGGCTAGAGAGGTTACAGAAAGTTGTGCATGGGAGGTAGAAATGACTGTGGGAATGTGGTGAGGAGGCTCAGGATTTGGAGCAATATCACCGGCAGTGAGGAGGAGCAGAGAAAGTGTTAGCAGGTGGGAGCAGGAGAGGGCATGAGGGGGCTGTCTGCGTTTGGAGACAGAGAATTGTATGTTGATGAACAGTTCTGAGGAGGAGGTGAGATGGATGGGGAGAATTGAAGAAGAGATGAACAGTTCCTTACTTGGTGTAGGGATTAGGGGGGTTAATAGAAAGTGGAAGATTATAGGAGTGAGAGTGAAAACAAACAGAAACAATAGTAATAGTAATTAGGAACCTAATAAATTGACAACATGTTGTAACCCTTCCACGTCAATAGAGAATGTCACTACAGTATAAAAATATAATTGGAGATGTCAATTTAGTCATACATTTCTAGGGGAAATAACAGGGGAACTGATCATTGCTGAGTTTTAAGGAAACATGGCTGCGCAGTAGGGAATTAAATTATTAGACAACAACTCCTTGATATTTGCATCAACATAGCTCGAAATGTCATAATCTATATAATACACTACTAGTTAATCAGGTTATAAATTTTATTGAAGTTCCTTTATTGATCTAGTGCCTTACTATGAGACTTTTAAGATCATTTCCTTTCTTAAAGATGTTTCCTTGTTACATTAACCTGACCTAAATCTGAAACAGCTGGATACTGTATATTGTTAAGTCTCCGGGGGAGCAGTCTATCTCTGATGTCTAACTATTAGCAGGCATGTTACAAAATGCAGAAAATTGCCTTGGCAGCTCCTCCAATCTCCACCCTATTATGGGCAGTTTGTGGTCCCTGTGGTGGCATTCCCAGAGGACATCTCCACCATTGCTTCAGTCTATAAAATGTACATTATAACTACACAGAATATAATCACAATGTTGGATAAATTAAGAGGCTTCCAGACAGCTGACAAGGGCAAAGGAAAAGTTTTCAGAATGTGATTTTCTCCACAAAAATTTTACCAAATTTAGGTCCAATGATTACCCATGTGCTGATTTATATAAACTACTATGAGCCCTGAACAGAGGAGACTCATGGTAGTTTATAGGCTAGCATTGGTTTTAATCAAACCTAATATTTATTGTCCATTTTCACTGCACGATAATCTTGCAGTCCAAACAGGCTGCTGATCACCCGTTCAAAATGCTCCTTCTTTGGGTGAAATGGTCTTTAGTATTGCACAAAAGGTGATTGTTCACACCATCCTGTGTAAACAGGGTTCATGCTACCAAGAACAATGGCAGCCTAGGCGCACTATTGCCTGTGTAATCAGGCAATTAAATGATCGCCAATCAACAAACAAGTTACTGGTCGGCGGTTATTTAGTCCCCATGGTCATTAGGTTTAAACCAAGCTTAAGATAATTGTCCATGTCCTCCTATAGAAACATCTGGCCAAGGTGAGACACTAAATAGAAAATAGCCACAAAGGTTGTCACTAAATTTTCTCAATATCCTAAACTCCAAATCTACCTTCCTGTGCAAAGATAAATCCACTTTTTACTAATTTGCTGCATTACTAGACAGATCTATTAATTGTCTGGGACAGAATTATTTTATCAGCAATCAAGTGATGACGATTACAAGAGGGACTAAAAAAAGCCTGTAAATAAATGGTTTAACATTTTATTAAATGTATTAAAAAACTATAAAAGTTTACACAACACGAGGTCCATAAAATTAAACCCTCAAGCAGCAACACTGATGTAATCATTTATAAAATTAATTAATTAAAACGTAGACTTGTAAGAGTAATGTTGATTCATGATTCAAAAACGTACATGTCCCCGTAATTTTTGATGACCACTCAGTCCACACAAAAACACAGCCCCATAGACTATTGTATAATGCTTACTTGTTTTATCCGTGAAGAACACAGGTTGAACACATACATGACACACGGATGTCTGAATAAGGTCTAAGTTATAGAACTGGGGACGCAAAACAATGAAAGTTATGGCTTTTGGAAGGAGGCAATGAAAAACAAAATTGTAAAAGTGAACACTGGCTACATCTCAAAGGGGTTAAGATTAAAGGGATTCTTTCAGTAGAAAATTACAGTTCAAACCAAGCACAGTCACTTGGTGAATACTAGGCGTGGCGGAGTAGTTCAGTGCACCTTTCCCCTACTTGTTTTCTATGGCTGCCCCCCCACACACCTTCCCTGATTGATGGAAAACAAGTAGGTGGGAAGGTGCACTGAACTGTTTGCCAGGCTACAGGTGACCTGAGCGCCGTTCTTGGTTTGAACAGTCATTTTGTACTGACAAACTTCCTTTAAACACCTAAAATCAGCAATTTTCCACCCTCATTCTGTATTTAAGTACTCTAAAGAAAGAACATAGTTTCCAAAATCAGTGCTAATTGCATGTGCCGGCAGCAGGTATGATATGGATACCATAGGTCAAAAGTGATGTTATGGACCATTGAGTGAACTGAGTCACCAGACTTTTTTTGATAAATCTGGATTGCTCTTCTGCACGTCCCTCATAACAGAGATCTGCTTTATCATTAATGAAGGTGGTCAGTAAATGTCATGAATTAGCAATGTAATATTTGGTTCTCTTTTGATAATCTAGTATTTTTAGTTCTAATTATACCACCAGGCTGACGGTGGATTTGAATGCATGTGTCATTGGGCTTGCCGTTTGGGTATTCAGGTGTATTACCTCTTACATCTGTAGGGCATTCACGGAGGGCTGTCGTTGTGTGGAGCTGGACTGCTGGGAAGGAGCAGATGGAGAACCTGTGATTTACCATGGCCACACGCTCACCTCCAAGATACTGTTTAAAGATGTCATTTCCACCATCAAGCACTTTGCATTCAAAGTAAGTTATTGGACAGTTTTCTGCATAAAGTGTGAACTGCTGCGGGAGAGAGCTTATGGTTTAAAGCCAGAAACTCATCTACAGGCAGCCTGTTTTGGGGTGTTTGCCCCTCATCAGTGTGGAGGTGAGTAATCTGCTCTCATGAGAGGTAAACACTCCAAAACAGGCTGCCAGAAGATGAGTTTCTGGCTTGGTATTTATCCCGGGCCATATTGAAAAGCTCCTTAAAGGGTCAGTCGTAGAAAAGAGTCATATAGCCTTATAACTCAGACTGGCCATCGGCTCTCCCGACCCGAGCATGACAGCTGCATAGAAATACATGCTGTCGCGCTTGGGTCAGAAGAGCCGACGGCCAGTCCAAGCATTGCGTTGTGATCCTCATGCGACTTATACGGCCGTCTGACTCTTCCCTTATAGGGTAACCGCTCCTTACAGGAGCTAGATTGTGAGATAGTATGTTATTGTTCTGCAAGAAAGCTAATTTGCACATTTTCCTCTGAAGGAGCTTTGCCTGTAAAGATGTTTAGGGACAAAATGGGATTCAGACATATGCACAGGCAGAGTGAATGCGAGTTCTGAAATGCACCATTTTTGGGAGTGTACGCCTGCTGGAAGCGGACACACAAACGCAGTCTACTACATCTGAGTGTCTGCCTCCAGTAGGCGTACACTGCTAAAATTGAGGAACGTCAGAGTGCAAGTTCACTCTGCCGGCACCATTACAGTCTATGGCCCCTTTGACACTTAGGTCTGAATTCCATTTTGCGGGGGGGTTCTGACGTATGCCCCAACAGGGCCACCGAGCCCTAAACACAATGTGAAAGCACCCTAAGGGCTATCAGTGTTTGCAGCTTATTTCACTTGAATGGTTATGAGGTGCTATAACAGACACAGTACATGTGAATAAACATGTCCCAATTTTTTGCACTTTGGGCTAAAAATGGCAATCATCATGGGCAACAGGGTAAAGCAAGCAAGGAGGCAGCTGAAGGACAATGACTGTCCTATCGCTGAATTTTCAGACTACTTTATACCACCTGCCATGATTGGCCAGAAGCTTATGCTTTTTTTTCTCTGATGTGCAATATTGCTGGCTGATCCCCAGGAATTTGGAAGCGGGAATCTGATGTCATGTACTTTGTAACGGAATGATATGCTGTGTACACGGCTTTGTGTAATATTGCAGTTATGCTTCCTAGCCACAATAGAATATCATTACAAATACTTCTTCTTCTGTTATACCAATTTGTTGTTCTGTCCTCTCCAGCTGCACACATGTACATGTCAGATAAAACTGCAGAGAAGACAGAGGTAGTCAATAAAGTGTTTGTGGCGTCTCTATTTTTATTGCAGGTCCAATTTTTTTTAGCCTATTTAGGTCAAAAGGTGTTGTCTGTTTTAAAATTGTATTTTTCCATCAGACCTACAAAATAACAGAAGGAGCTACTGCTCACCCTCCCCAGGTCCAGTGTCACCTTTTGGTCTTTGCTCCAGTCTCTGTTGACAGGTTGCGTATCTACATCGGAATCCTTGTTGAGCCCAGTGATTGGCTGCAGCAGTCAATTGCTCTGTAGATGTGATATCATCCTTGCAACATATCAAACTAGAGTGGAGCAGGGGCGCAGAGTAAGGTGAGAGTGAGCAATAGCTCAGTTTGGTATTTGATAAGGTCTGCAACCCTAGGAAAAAATAACATTTTGAAATAGACATTCCCTTTAGGCAGAAAAAAACTTTGAAAAAAAAAAACATCATACCCCTGACATTACACAGTTTTTACATATAATATTCAGATCAAACCTATGCAACACATTCTGACATATTCATCAAACTTAGCACTAGACAGTCTTAAAATGAATCAGATTTAACAGAGTGATTCATGCTGTTTGATAAATTTTAAAATTGTCTAGTCTAACTCTACACCACCTATACAAAAGCAAATAGTAGTCCAGTGTTATTCCTTGTAATATATTCACATCTTCATAAAAAAAAATGGGCAAAGAAAAATGGCAGCCAACGCATTTTGGGCTTAAAGTAGCCCTTGTTCACAGCAAATGTGCAGATCAATCAGACAAGGCATTTAGAAGCAACGAGAGCCAATCAGATTCAAGACTGCAAACCTGACACATATGATATGGACCCAAAGGATTGGAGTATGGCAAATATATACAACGGGAAAACCAAGGAGTATTCTATAATGGAATTGAGCATATTTTTCTGATAAGCCACACTCCTATTAATTGGACAAGTCATAAAAAGTGTGTAAAACACATCATAAATATGGTGCAAGTCATGGAAGAAAAACTTCCAGAATCCTGACGCATCTAGCTGTACAAGTACGCCCCATTGTTACATATCCCCTAGAGCCAGATAAAGTAAAGTAAAAATTAAAAATACATATTTATTTGATCAATGAAATTTAAAAGAAACGCTTGGCCTTAACATTTCAAGCCCATGCTGGGCTATGAGTAAAGGTGCTGCATGGGCTTGAAACGTGTAAGAAAAGTGTTTCTTAAATTTTTTTTTTAGTGTGATCAAATAAAATCGTATTTTTAATTTCTTCATTTGCGATTGCTGGAATCATCCACTTTACCTTACTCATGTCCTGGGAACCAGCCCACACCCTTGCCCATGCACCGCATCTAACAAGCTGCTATTGTTACCATGAAGTTTTGAGCTGAATAATTTTTCTATGTCGCCTAAGGCCTGCCTTACACAGACGTGTAATGTGACCACATTGTAGGGTCCGTATCGGCAGGGATCAAGATAGTGCAGACAGACAGTGCAATGAGACCTTATTAACTGCAAAAGAATCCTTGTGCTATGGAGAATAATACTGCTAGTGTGTATTTTATTGTATGTATTTGTATTTTTGCTAAATATGACAGTATTCACCGTATCCGGTCATCTTATCCATTGAGAATCACTGTGGGTTGAAACAGCAAGAGACAATGGCTCATCACCTCCGGACCATCCTCGGAGATGTGTTACTGACAGCTCCAATAAGGAATGCCGATCCATCTAAACTTCCATCCCCTGAGGTGAGATAACACACGCATCACATTACTAGTCAGCCATATCTATCTAAAGGGTTTTCCACTATTGGACATTCTCAGCTTAATCATTTCAGGTCCCTAACGAAAATAAAAACAATTTAACCTACAACTGAGCACCTAGGGAGCTCACGAGCAAACCTACAAATAGATTAAAATCAATAATTGTTTTATCAGACAAATTTCAACAAGGCATAAATATTAAAATAAATGAATGAGGGCTTCAAAGAGGAATACCGTAAGTAAAATGAACTAGCTACTTGTAATAAATCAGGTGCCAATATATTTTAAAAATGAAGTGCAAGTGCAACCAAAAAGATAGGCAATTATAAAGCAATCATTGATAATACTCTTGATGATATAGTTCACTAGACCTATATATGTCACAGTACATTATGTAACTCCCTTACACTAAAGCCAAATGACAGTGTATATAGTAATTGATAATAATCTTAGAACATATCCCCTTGAAAAAGCAGTAATAGCAAAACACATGTCAGGGCCCCATCGAGTGGATCCCACATTATACACAACATGACATGATTGAGCAACAACTAGATCTTTGACAGATTTCTTGTTACAATCATCTACCTCCTTAGTTGCACTAGAACTTTATTATTCTCTATATATACTGGTATTTTGTTTCTAAATGTATTGACATTTGACCTCATTCATTTATTTTAATATTTATGTCCTTTAAATTTGTCAAATAAAACAATTATTGATTTAATATACAGTATGTGTAGGTGGTTTATGAGCTCCCTAGGCGCTCATTTGTAGGTTGAATTATTAAGTAAATCCACTAGACAAAATTAAAAAAATAAATAAAAACCTTTATGTCCGCAGTTCAAAGATATACAGTTGAGTGAAAAAGTGTTTGCCCCCTTCCTGATTTCCTATTCTTTTGCAGGTTTGTCACACTTAAATGTTTCAGATCACCAAACAAATTTAAATATTAGGCCGAGATCACCCATGCGAGAAACACGGCCGAGTCTCACATGTTAATACCCGACACTGCCGCCTACACTCCGGAGCGGAGCGTGTGGCTCCATGTATCGCTATGCGGCCGCACGCTCCGGAGTGCAGGCGGCAGTGCCAGGTATTAACATGCGAGACTCGGCCGTGTTTCTCGCATGTGTGATCCCGGCCTTAGACTGCGCAGTCTCTCTCTTATGGTGGAGTAATGAACCCAGATGTTTTTGTGGGTCTTTTGTGACCTCTTGAATAAATCATCGCTGTGCTCTTGGGGTAATTTGGTTCAGCCTGTCACTCCTGGGAAGGTTCACCACTGTTCCATGTTTCCGCCATTTGTGGATAATGGCTCTCACTGTGGTTCGCTGGAGCACCAATGCTTTAAAAATGGCTTTATAACCTTTTCCAGACTAATAGATCTCAATTACTTTGTTTCTCATTTGTTCCAGAATTTCTTTGGATCGCAACATGAGGTCTAGCTTTTGAGGATCTTTTAGTCGACTTCCTAATTTCTCTTTCAAACCCCAATACACATGAACGTTCATTTCAGCCAAGTGTTCATGTATTTCAGTGGGGGGCAGTGGAATAAGCTGCTGCCAGATACCTCTACTAACCCAGAGACCTTCCCCCCCCCGCCCCCCGACACCTCTGTTCCAACCAGACAACTCTATTCCCCTCAGAGACCTCTGTCCTCCCAAGAGACCTCTGTTCCCCCTAGACACCTCTATTCCAACCACACTTCTTTCACCCTAAACACCTCTATTGCCCCTAAAGACCTCAGTTCCCCTTGACACCTCTGTTCCAACCAGACTCTTCTGTTTCCCCCAGACAACGGTTTCAGCCAGATACCTTTGTTCCCTCCAGAGACCTCCGATACCCCCATACACATGTTTCCCACGGACACCTTATGCTTCTTTCCGTCAACATTATCTGTAGCAGGAAGTTGAGAAGCCTCCCATACAAGTTCGATGGTTGGTTGGCTGATCCTGAAAATACTGTTTAGGGTGGGAGATCATGACCATTTTGAGAGCTGAGGACCAGTGACTTCTCTTGTAAAATCCATCAATGTCTCCTCTACCACAAGTCCCTGATACCACTTGATATCTGCTGAGTAATGCTATTATACATCTCCTCCAGGACATTGTGGCTGGTATATTAGTTTGCCCTTTTATTTCTTAGGCTTTGAAGGGGAAAATCCTTGTGAAGGCAAAGAAGCTCAGTGAGCGGAGATCATTGGAGGAGGAGGATGGAAGAAGCAGGATGGTGAGTGTATAGACAGTGGGGATCGGATGAAGGGTATGGGGTACATTATAATGCAGCCTGGAGATGGGATGAAGGATTGGATGCACTGGGGTAATTTGTTATGATATACATATGATATGCCCTTCTCTTCCATCCAGGACATTGCACAGGAGCTCTCTGACCTGGTGGTCTATTGCCAGTCTGTGGAGTATCGCGACCAGCCGGGAAAAGCGTGTGAGATGAGCTCATTCAGTGAGGACAAGGTGCGCAGACTGATGAAGGACTGTGGTACGTATACTACATCCAATGTCTGGGATAGAGATGAGGAGCTCCCAAAAGAAATTATTGTAACCAAGAAATGAAAGAGACTTTTTTGCCTGTTTCTGGAAAAGCTCGTTTACCCTTAAATTGAACGTGTAACCAGGTTTTTGCTACTTAATCTGAGAGCAATATGATCTAGAAAGCAGCATGATGTTGGGCCAGACACCCTGATTCCAGGGATTTATAACTTACTGGGCTGCTTGCTGCAGTTTTGATAAAATCTCTATTTTATCTGCTGCAGATCTACTAGTCTCTAATACTCTGTATAACCCCACTCGCAACTTTCTGTGTACACTGTGCATAGGCCGAAATTTGCCAGTGTCAACTTTCTGCCTATGCAAAGAAATCATGCATATGGAGGACTACATGGCAACTATAAGTGACATATTGCTGGAATTGGGGTCTCCAGAGTTTTCACTGCTCACTTCCACATCGGGATGGGCATTGTTGATAACTTTGAGTCTGCATATACCTACTAGAATGTGTGCACGAATGGCAGATAGCAAGTGAAAAGCGCAAGACCATCCCTTTAAGGTGCACATACACATAATAGCAATATTGACCAAGCTTGCTGATATGGTGACACCGGATTATTTTTTTTATGTTTATGGGACCTCCTGAATCTTTCCTGACAGGTGATGTTGGGGATAACAAGGATTGCACCAGAGATGTACGTCAATGACTTACCCCACTCAGAAAGCACATCTGTTCAGCTACGACGGGCTTGTGTGTGTAGCCGCTTGCCAAACCAGTGTATGGGCACATTTAGGTCTGCGTCCAACCTCTGCACAAATGATGCATTTTAATGGGAGTCTGTCACCTCCAAACCTCAGTGTAAACTACTCAGATAGGCACACAGTGTACTTAACCCCTATAAAAATCATGTCTGTTGTTTAGTTCTGTCAGTTATGATTATATACAGCATTATATTTAATTATTATGCAAATTAGGGAGCTGGGTAGACTCTTGGCATGGCCAATTTCTCAGTCTACTGTTCTGGGCCTTCCCCCTTTGTGGATTGACAGCAATGAGAGCACTGCCTGAACTGAAAACTCAGATGTGTGCACACTGACACTGCAGGAGCTGAGTGCACACAGTGTCCGCAGGCGGCACTCATACCTCTCTCCTGTGGCTACTCGCTTGTCGCACCTTCATGGATCAGTGTAGTGAGCGGACACCGCAGACAGGAGAGAGGGATGTGTGCGCACCTATTAAGCTCCTGCACTGACACTGTGCGCACAATTGTGCAGACAGGCTGCGATTCATGCTATGGTGGTTTGGACAACATGAATCAATTGACAGCTTCCCTTTAAACAGAGTACTAGGATTTACACCTAAAATAACAATTCATGATGAGCGAATATACTCGTTACTCGAGATTTCTTGAGCACGCTCGGGGGTCCTCCGAGTATTTTTTAGTGCTCAGAGATTTAGTTTTTCTTGCCGCAGCTGAATGATTTACATCTGATAGCCAGCATAAGTACATGTGGGGATTCCTTAGCAACCAGGCAACCCCCACACGTACTCGGCCTGGCTAAGAGCTGTAAATCATTCAGCTGAGGTGAGGAAAACTAAATCTCCGAGCACTAAAAATACTCGGAGGACCCCCGAGCGTGCTCAAGAAATCTCGAGTAACGAGTATATTCGCTCATCACTAGTAACAATCCATGCATCATAATAATCAAAGACACCAAAAGAAGAGAAGATGCAAACCATATAAAATCGTAACAAGTTTTATTTAGTAATATAACCAACACAATTAAAACCACATAAAAGAATGGAAACACCAAAGGTAATGAAAAAGAATGGCGGACAACTGCCAATAATTGCAGTAAGTATCTGGCAAATAAAAAGTTCCTTATGTGCTACACATCATATGGGAAACTGGAGCCAAAAGTATAATAATGAGGGTAAGAATAGATTTCAAATAGAATATAATATATAGTATACAAAATCATGAACCATACACATGTAAGTGTGGTAAAGTATAAAGTGCTAAATAGAGCTGTGCCCAAGTGGGCCACCTATGTGATAGATCAAGTATGCCATAGATATAGCAAATAATTCAATTAAATAGTATCCATCACATACAAGTGTAGAAAAATATATAAAGTGCGCTATAGTGCAATGCCTAAATAGGCCTCCTGAATGGTATGATAGGAAATCCATATAACTAACAGCCGAGGAGGTCCAGTAATAGCGGCAGCGTGTTAGCAGGGTCCCGCCATGCCCATTACTGGATTTGGGATTATTATAACTGCTGAAGGTCTGGCTTTGTGTTGGGAGCATGCACAATAACATATTACAGTAATATGGCTGCCGTAAACTGGCCAAGGCTAAAGTGACACAATGGGCAAAACTGTTATACTGGTAAGTGGTGAGACCTGCGGGATGGAGGGCAAATCATGGGTAATGCAGTGTACCAGTTTTGCTCAGAGTATTCCTCTAGTAAATTTTTTTCCTTCACTATCTGGCTATCAACCACTTTTCCAGAAGCCAATATAATTAAGAAATGACGACGTTGGTGTTTTATCTTCCAGATCCTGGGCTTTGAACAAACATGAGAGAATGACTCGTAATTAGTGATTAGTGATGTGCTAGTTACTCGAGATTTCCGAGCATGCTCGGGTGTTCTCCAAGTATCTTGGGTGTGCTCTTAGATTATGTTTTGCATGATTTGCGGCTGCTAGACAGCCTGAATACATGTGGGGATTCCCTAACAAATAGGCTATCCCTGCATGTGTTCAGGCTGTCTAGCAGCCACAAATTATGCAGCTGCGGGGACACAAACATAATCTACGGGCATGCCCAAAATACTCGGAGAACACCCGAACATGCTCGGAAATCTCGATGAACGAGCACACTCGCTCATCACTACTTGTAATGAGCCAATGGCTTCCTCTCTATTGAGGGTATAGTCGGGGATTTCGAATTCCTATCTCTTGTTGCTGACATTAAATTCGCAAACAGTTGCACTCTGTTATCTGCCGTTTTCTAATACACAGCACTTATCATTCATCAGTGTTTTACAGCCGATTATCCAATTTCTCTTCTTGCAGGAAATGCTATAGTTCGTTACAATACCCGACAACTCAGTCGCATTTACCCTGATGGATTGAGAGCCAACTCTTCTAACTTTAGTCCACAGGAGATGTGGAATGCCGGCTGCCAGCTTGGTAAGGAAAACCAGTGTCTCTAATGTTTATCTTAATATCAAAAGACTCATCATCACTTCCAAACAGAACACTGGTCTAAATAAGTGCATGCTAGGAGTAGCCATCTCCATACATAACTAACAAAGTTGCACTCTGTAGTGCTATAGCATGCAAACATGAAATATATGAAATTGGATTTGCATTACTGCTCTGAAAATAGGAAAAAACTAAGATACTTTGCATATAAATTGGCCAGTCTATATGTGCCTGAAGCCACCACAAGGTGATCTTCTTTGCTGGGGACCTAACCTAATGTGAGTCCTCTCTTGGGCTAATAGCCTACATTTATATGGGAGGGTAGGATCCTGCTGTGATGAAAACCACCAGAGGCTGATGGGAGGAGTGCTCAGAGAGCCGAGGCATACAAATATCAAAATTTCTAGTGATTGCCTTGTGATCTTTTCCCTTCCCTTTTTCACTGTACACATTTCTCTTTTTCAGTGGCTCTGAACTTTCAGACCCCTGGCTACACAATGGACTTGAACCGGGGACGTTTCCTGGACAATGGTGCCTGTGGGTATGTCCTGAAACCCAAATTCTTATGTAGAGAGGATACTCTGTTTAACCCCGAGGATGGCAGCAGCAGTTTGAAGATTCTGAATGTGAAGGTGAGCTCTGGGCTGCATCATGGGTCATTTGCACAGCACGTAACATACCTGCCAAGTCAACAGGCAGTGTGACCAGTTGGCTTCACCCATAAAGAGAAAAAGCTATAAAATAGGAGTGTATCTGGCATACCTGGGCAGGGCCAGCATGGTATGACTTCTGTTAGTAAGACTGAAAACCAGATGAGGCCTGGCGTCATACAAACAAAATTGTGTGGCATTAGGGAACAAGTAAGTATGGAAGCTTAGCAGCATTAAAATACGTTTTTGGATCTTGTGTGGAATAATAATAAAAATTCTGACTTTCTTCAGCCGTCACTACAAAAATGTAGGAGTGTGCTGCTAACAGATTGTTATTGTTCAATATGAGCTGGTATATAAAGCTGTATGCTCTGCACTCCGCCTAGTGGTGGCTGCAGGTAGCAGTACTTTTCTTTAAAAAAAAAAAAAAAGGACCATTCACCAGTTTGGTCATGTTAAACTGACCACATTATGGAATAGTGGCCACAAAGCTGAATTATTTTTTTACCTAATTTCTCAGATATTTTTCAGAAATATTAGATTTTAGATTAGAATATATCATAAGCCCAACTGGACATTACCAGAGATTCTTCTCTGGGATCAGGTACTTTTTCACAGCAATGCTGTACCCTCCCTGATCTTAAACGGACTGCGGTGATATAAAAGATAGAGGACTTTGTCCCCTGCATAACATTGACCAATCATAAGCAGAAGGCATTATCCAAGGGAAAAAAAAAAGAAAAAGAACATGCCCTCAGAAGGTCAGAACAACATGCCTTCTCCCGTGAGATGTTATGACAGACAGCCCTTCTCTCCTCTGTGGTCTCTTCATCTACTGTGTAGAGTACAGCAGAGCCAAGTGTCATTACAAACACCTCCAGCTTTCATGTCATGGCAATCAGTGTGGGGGAGGGGAGTGCAGCTGAGATGTGAAAAGGACACGCCTGTTGGGCTTATAAATTAGAATCTAAACTTTACAAGCTAATATCTCAGCAATGGTGATAATAAATGAATAAAGTAGCTGAAAAGCTATGGTTTCTTCAGCTCTGCAAGTACTAGTCTGTGATGTGGCTGTGCTCAAACTGGTGAAAGGTCCTCTTTGAAGGCGTGTTCCCATCTTGAACGTATATGGCACACCCACAGGATATTTTGGGGCGCAATGGGATTTGTATTTTCTTAACAGCTGGGGAGCTGTAATTTCGGGAAAACTGGTCCAGTTTACAGAGATGCTAAATGGATTTTAATAACGTAATTTTCTTTTGATTTTAAATCTAGGCATGTTTTATGAACACTATCAGATTTGATTTTTTTTTTTCCATAGATTATTTCAGCTCAGCAGCTTCCTAAACTAAATCAGGAAAATCCAAACTCTATTGTGGACCCGTTTGTACGTGTGGAGATTCACAGTTTAGGCAAGAAGAGGGAAAGGGAGACCAATTACATCCTCAATAATGGTGAGATGAAAACCCCCTTCCTGCACATCAGGCTAATGTCATGTTCAATTGGACCACATATTTAGGGGGGCTTTCGAAAGTATTCCCCCCTCCTTGTCTTTTTACCTAGTTTGTTACATTACAAAATATTTTTGTAATCCGATTTGTGAGTGATACATCAGCACTATATAGTTTCTTAGTTGGGGAACTGAAGTGAGAAAAATAGACGTAGTTTAAATTTATGGGATCAAATAACTATAAATTGGCATGCGCATATGTATTCGCCCCTTTTGCAATGAAGCCCCTAAACATTTCTGGTGCAAGCAATTCCATTAATAAAAATCACATGCTTAGTGAAACCGCAAACCGCAGTACTAGTACGGAGCTGCTATTTCCGGTCATCGCGCGGTGACCGGGTGAGGATGGCTGCTGTTTCTGACAGCAGACCATCCTGGCACGTCACCATGAGAGGCTGATCTGCCCCCCCGCGTCGGAGATCGTTGTGATTGGCTGGTGAACGCTCACCAGCCAATCACAGCAAAGCTGACAAAGATGTAAAAAAAAAAAAAGCATGTGACAGGCTGTGATTGGTGCTGTGTGACACAGCCAATCAGCGCCAAAGGGGTATTTTAAAATAGCGATCACCGCCCTGCACGCCATCTTTACCTCAGATTTGCCGTGCAGAGCGGTGGTCTAAGCCCCTATGAGTACCTGAGAAAAGATTCCATTGGCTTAAACTGTAAAGCGCTGTGGAATATGTTGGCGCTATATAAATAAAGATTATTATTATTGGTGGCCAGTGCGATCGTCCCTGCGATCTGCTCTCTGCTGCCATCTGCCTGCTGTGTGACTCCTGTGATCACAACAGCAGCACCTCCTCCACCCTTTTCCCATCCCCCATCTCTGTTCTAGTACTCCCCTCCCCAAAAATTGATTTTTTGCGCTTTTTATCCTGTGTGCGGCGTCCCGCGTAGAGCATTCGTACTCTTCCTGTGTCCGCAGCGCTTTGATCAGTATCGCTGCTGATCAGAGACTGCGCCACAGGACTTTTTCTGTTTTTAGCTAGTTAGTGTAGCGGACTTCGCAGTCTAAGCGAAGTCCGATTTTTTTTTTCTAGAAAAAATAATAATCATAGTTAGTACAGTGTAGTTTCAGGCTCAGCAAAGTACCATAGCCAGCGTCAGTGTTTGACGTCCCCTTTCCCATCCCCCCTCCCTGTTCCAGTACCCCCCTCCCTCTCAGATTTTTTTGCGCTTTTTTTCCTGTGCGCGGCGTCCCGCGCAGAGCATTTGTGCTCTTCCTGTCTCCGCAGCGCTTTGATCAGTATCGCTGCTGATCAGAGACTGCGACACGGGAATTTTTCTTTTTTAGCTAGTTAGTGTAGCGGACTTCGCAGTCTAAGTGACGTCCAAGTTTTTTTAGAAAAAAAAAATAGTAGTTAGTACAGCATAGTTTTAGACATAGCAAGGTAGCGTGCGTCATATCGCTAGTGATGACCGATCTTTTAGAGAAAAAAAAATTGTACAGCGTAGTTTCAGTGGTAGCGTGTTAGTACAGCCGGCGTCACAGCGTTAGTGACGACCGATCTAGTTTTAGAAAAAAAGTACAGAGTAGATTTATAGGTAGGGAGGTAGCTTTTTTTTCTTGTATAAAAAGTGCATTAGGGGAGCGTACGTCACATTGTTGGTGACGTCCGTTTTTCTTTTGTAAAAAAGAATTTGCGTCGGATAAATTTCTAGGGAGGGCATTAGTGTAGTGAACGTCTGTTTTTTGTTTTTTTTTAATACAAACTTTTTTTTTTTTTAATCTGATTTTCCTTTACATTTTTTCTTCTACATTTTACCTCTCTACTTCTTTTTTCTGTTTTGTTATAATAAAGAGTACCCTATACACAAGCCCCACACATTACACGTGTAAAAGCACCACTTACATACACATCCCCGTGGTTTGAAAAAAAAATAAAAATGACCCATTCGTCAACAAGGCTCTATTCACCAGAGAAGGCTTACGCCTTCCTTGTGTCCGACACGGATTCAGCCAGTGAGGAAGATCCCACATTCCTCTATTCCTCCTCTTCTGGTGAGGAAGGACCTCCAACAAGGTGCCCTAGGACCTAGGCAACTCCTGCAGCAATCGATCCTGTATGGATTGCAGCCCGTCATTCCAGATTTCAGCAGCAGCTCAGGAATCCAGTTTGACACCACTGGCCTCACTGAAATTGACTTCTTCAAATTCTTTTTCAGTGAGGAAATAATAAATCTTATGGTGGCCCAGACGAACTTGTATGCCCAGCAATTTTTCACCCAAAATCCCACGTCATCATACGCCAGATGGACCCCCATAAATGCAGCAGAGATGATGATATTTTGGGGAATTGTGCTGCATATTTAATTTATGAATTTAATGAAAATGTAGAGTCCCTGTGGGTGGAGATAAGGGGAGGGGGAAAAATAATACATTACTGATAGGGGTTTGTTATAAATCTCCAAAAATAATGGAAGCAATGGAGAATATCCTCATAAAGCAACTAGATGAAGCTGCGACTCAAGGAGCAGTCATTATTATGGGGAACTTCAACTACCCTGAAATACCGTAGATTGGGGAACAGAAACCTGCAGTTCTAGCAAAGGTAATCGGTTTTTGTCAACTATGAGAGACAATTACCTTTCACAACTGGTTCAGGACCCAACAAGGAGGGGGGCACTGCTAGACCTAATATTAACCAACAGGCCAGACCGCATATCAAATATAAGGGTTGGGGGTCACTTGGGGAATAGTGATCACAAAATAATAAGTTTTCATGTAACCTTTAATAAGATGGGTAGTAGGGGGGTGACAAGGACACTAAACTTCAGGAGGGCAAACTTCCAACGGATGAGAGATGATCTTGGTGCAATTAACTGGGACGATATCCTGAGACATAAAAGTACACAAAGAAAATGGGAGACGTTTATTAGCATCCTGGATAGGACCTGTGCACAGTATATACCGTATGGGAATAAACATACTAGAAATAGGAGGAAACCAATATGGCTAAATAGAGCTGTAAGGGGCGCAATAAGGGACAAAAAGAAAGCATTTAGGGAATTAAAGGAAGTAGGTAGTGATGAGGCATTAAATAAATACAGAAAATTAAATAAATTCTGTAAAAAGCAAATCAAGGCAACTAAGATTGAGACAGAGAGACTCATTGCTAGAGAGAGTAAAAATAATCCCAAAATATTCTTTAACTACATAAATAGTAAGAAACTAAAAAATTATAGTGTTGGACCCCTTAAAAATAGTCTGGGTGAAATGGTGGATGAGGAAAAAGCCAATATGCTAAATGACTTTTTTTCATCAGTATTTACACAAGAAAATCCTATGGCAGACAAAATGACTAGTGATAAAAATTCCCAATTAAATGTCACCTGCTTAACCCAGCAGGAAGTACGGCGGCGTCTAAAAATCACTAAAATTGACAAATCTCCGGGCCCGGATGGGATACACCCCCGAGTACTGCAGGAATTAAGTACAGTCATTGATAGACCATTATTTTTAATCTTTAAAGAGTCCATAATAACAGGGTCTGTACCACAGGACTGGCGTATTGCAAATGTGCCAATATTCAAAAAGGGGACAAAAACTGAACTCGGAAATTATAGGCCAGTAAGCTTAACCTCTACTGTGGGTAAAATCCTGGAGGGCATTCTAAGGGATGCTATACTGGAGTATCTGAAGAGGAATAACCTCATGACCTGGGTTTACTAGGGACCGTTCATGTCAGACTAATTTGATCAGCTTCTATGAAGAGGTAAGTTCCGGACTGGACCAAGGGAACCCAGTGGATGTAGTGTATATGGACGTTTCAAAAGCTTTTGATACGGTGCCACACAAAAGGTTTGCAAATTGCCTCTTCTGAGAAAAAGAGGACTTAAACTCTACAGCGCCACCTATTGGAAGTAGCGATCCTACAAGTCACAATCAACCCTTTAACGAGTCGTGCAATATGACTTAGGATAAAAGCCAAATCAGTATCTCAATTCGCAGACACGGTGTTTCGGGCTGTTGGTTGTTACATAAAATGAGAATAATGGGGATAGGGGAAAATATGTGTAAGTGGATTGAGAGCTGGCTCAGGGATAGGAAACAAAGGGTGGTTATTAAAGGAGCACACTCGGACTGGGTCGCGGTTAGCAGTGGGGTACCACAGGGGTCAGTATTGGGCCCTCTTCTTTTTAACATATTTATTAATGACCTTGTAGGGGGCATTCAGAGTAGAATTTCAATATTTGCAGATGACACTAAACTCTACAGGGTAATCAATACAGGGGAGGACAATTTTATATTACAGGATGATTTATGTAAACTAGAAGCTTGGGCTGATAAATGGCAAATGAGCTTTAATGGGGATAAATGTAAGGTCATGCACTTGGGTAGAAGTAATAAGATGTATAACTATGTGCTTAATTCTAAAACTCTGGGTAAAACCGTCAATGAAAAAGACCTTGGTGTATGGGTGGATGACAAACTCATTCAGTGGCCAGTGTCAGGCAGCTGCTACAAAGGCAAATAAAATAATGGGATGCATTAAAAGAGGCATAGATGCTCATGAGGAGAACATCATTTTACCTCTATACAAGTCACTAGTTCGACCACACTTAGAATAGTGTGCACAGTTCTGGTCTCCGGTGTATAAGAAAGACATAGCTGAACTAGAGCGGGTGCAGAGAAGAGCGACCAAGGTTATTAGAGGACTGGGGGGTCTGCAATACCAAGATAGGTTATTACACTTGGGGCTATTTAGTTTGGAAAAACGAAGACTAAGGGGTGATCTTATTTTAATGTATAAATATATGAGGGGACAGTACAAAGACCTTTCTGATGATCTTTTTAATCGTAGACCTGAGACGGGGACAAGGGGGCATCCTCTACGTCTGGAGGAAAGAAGGTTTAAGCATAATAACAGACGCGGATTCTTTACTGTAAGAGCAGTGAGACTATGGAACTCTCTGCCGTATGATGTTGTAATCAGTGATTCATTACTTAAATTTAAGAGGGGACTGGATACCTTTCTGGAAAAGTATAATGTTACAGGGTATATACACTAGATTCCTTGTTAGGGTGTTGATCCAGGGAACTAGTCTGATTGCCGTATGTGGAGTCGGGAAGGAATTTTTTTCCCCAAGGTGGAGCTTACTCTTTGCCACATGTTTTTTTTTGGCCTTCCTCTGGATCAACATGTTAGGGCATGTTAGGTTAGGCTATGGGTTGAACTAGATGGACTTAAAGTCTTCCTTCAACCTTAATAACCATGTAACTATATGGGCATAATAAAAAAAACAGAGATTTGTCAGTACTGGAGTACTGATATTCTCTACAGTACACCAGTATTCCGCATGGCCATGAAAAGGTCACGATTTGAAGGGATCCAAAGATTTTTGCATTATAGTGATAATGCGCAGTGTCCTCCCCGAGACGATCCTAACTTTGATTGTCTATATAAAATTCGGCCAATGGTTGAACACTTCAGCAGAAAATTTGCTGAGGCGTACATACCCCAGAGGGACATCGCTATTGATGAATCTCTCCTTCATTTCAAAGGGAGGCTAAAATTCCGACAATACCTGCCCAGTAAGAGGTCCAGGTACGGAATAAAGCTGTACAAACTGTGCAAGAGTACCTGAGGGTACACCCACAGATTTAGGGTCTACGAGGGGAAGGACACCCAAATTAACCCCCCTGAATGCCAGCCCGTCCTGGGGGTGAGTGGGAAAATTGTGTGGGAATAGCTGCATCCACTGCTGGATAAGGGTTATCACCTCTACATTGATAACTTTTACACCAGCGTCCCACTCTTCAAGGCCCTCTCTGCCAGAGGTACAGCTGCATGTGGCACCATGCTAAAAAAAAATCAGCGAGGCCTCCCTAAGCCGCTAATTGGGCAAATGCTGAGAAAAGGGGAAAGCAGAGCCCAATGCAGCGACAACATGCTAGTGGGCATAAATCATCCCAAATAAAAAGTGCAACACAAAGACATAATATTAAAATTATTCTTTATTAGTAATATTACAATAAAATTTATTATAGATAAAAAAATATATATAGAGCTGATAGCTATAGAACAATTTATAATGGTATGATAGGACACCTCAAATAAATAAATACCCCTATATTAAATATATAATATAATTATTGCACTAAGGAATATAAATAAATAACAACAAATTTATAATCCCTGATCATAATAAATTATTTAGTGTAAAGAAAAATTAATTTGTAGTGAAAATAGTGTAAAAAGAAAAATTATATAAAAAAAATTTTCTTAAAAAATATATGTGAAAAATATATATATATGTGAAAAACTGAATAAATTGACTAAATATATCCAATATATTGCAATAACCCAAATATATATGTGCACTTATTGCCAAAAAAGAAAATAATATAATAATCAGTGCAAATAACGCATACAATGATGGAGACCCAACCAAATTGAGGGATCCTAAATTATTAACCGTGCAATTGTGCTAATACTTAAACCCAATAACACAAATTCACACTAAAACCAGAAAACTAGTGCAACATTAATAATATTAAGACCAGGAAATTCCTAAAGTGCAAATAGTATTAAACAATTCGGCCACTAAAGCCTAGCAGCATAAGGGTAAAGTGCAAATAGTGCTAACCAATTCAGCCACTAAAGCCTAGCAGCATAAGGGTAAAAACTATAAATAACTAACAGAGGTTCCACATACCTATAAGTGCTCTGTCCCTACGCACGTTTCGGCTGATGCCTTCTCCCCGGGTGCTGAAAGAAAAGCTGAGTGATCTGTACTTACATTGAGTTGCAGTGATGCGCCCTCTGGTGGATGTTCTCATGAACTGGAGCCTTGGAAAAGTTCCCACGCTCGAGTTCATATGAGTTCATCCACCAGAGGGCGCCTCACCGCAACTCAATGTAAGTACAGATCACTCAGCTTTCCTTTCAGCACCCGGGCTTACAGACATGAGCGAGTGCTTTAGCGCAGCTCCTGCCTGTAAAATAATTAACCCCTTCAGATGGATTACCTCGTGGGACCTGACAGTTCATCCGAGAGGGTATGTATATTGTGGGTTACTTATTTTGCCAAGCGAGGGTGTTCCGGATGGATTGAGAGAACAATAAAATATTAAAACAACCTGTGTGTTTATTTCATTAAAATACTTTTTAATCATGTGTGTGTTTTTTTAACCCTTTCATACAATTGGATTAATAATGGATAGGTGTCATAATTGACGCCTCTCCATTATTAATCTGGCTTAATGTCACCTTACAATAGCAAGGTGGCATTAACCCTTCATTACCCCATATCCCACCGCTACAGGGAGTGGGAAGAGAGTGGCCAAGTGCCAGGATAGGCGCATCTTCCAGATGTGCCTTTTCTGGGGTGGCTGGGGGCAGATGTTTGTAGCCACGGCGGGCCAATAACCATGGACCCTCTCCTGGCTATTAATATCTGCCCTCAGTCACTGGCTTTACCATTCTGGCGGAGAAAATTGCGCGGGAGCCCACGCCAATTTTTTCCGCGATTTAACCCTTAAGTTTAATAGCTACAGCGCCGAAATTTTGCACACACACACTACTAACATTAGTAGTGAGGAATATGCAAAAAAAAGGGGATATGAGATGGTTTACTGTATGTAAACCATGTCTCATATCATGGGAAGGAGAAATGAGAAGCCGGCAATTGAATTACCGGCTTTTAACATATCTCGTGCTGAATTAAATATAAATACAGAATATATATCTATGTGTCTCAATGACATATATATATATATGTATACTGTATATATGTTTTAACGAACATTTGAGCACATAAATCCATTAGATGTCGGTTTTGCAAGCCTGCGCGAAAATCTAGGCATACGGATGCCATACGGATGTCACACGGATGTCAAAGGGATCATTTGATGCGAGGAAATCGCATCCTCGCACTGCACACAGATCACTGTTTTGGAAACATTTGTGCGATTCTCGTCCGTGAAAAACGGACCATTTTTTTATACGTTGTGTGTGTCCCCGGCCTTATGGAAATCACAGGATGGATAAACATGCTAATGATATGGAAATGAAAAAATTAAAACTACATTTTCAAAACATCTTATTTAATATAGAGTATGATCACCCTGCACAGAAGTCTCTGCAGTTACATGCCTTGGCTGCTATCAATAAGATTATTACTAGTTGTCTGAGGAATGTTCTGCCATGCTTAATGCTTTTGGGCAACTCATCAAGCTCTTCTGCTGGCAGCTCACTGTGCAATTGCTGACCAACGATGTTCCAGATGTGCTCGATGGAAGACATGGTAGCACGTTTAGGCCATGCAGGCTGCTCAGTAGCACAAGCAACATGTAGCCCAACATTGTTTAACTGAAAACCGGCTCCTGGGAAAATATGGAGAAATGGTCAGAACACTGGTTCCATGACCAAATGCCACGTTCTTAGTGTTCCTGGAATGAATTATGCCACCCCACCACATAATCCCAGGTG
Organism: Ranitomeya variabilis; assembly: GCF_051348905.1. NCBI lineage: Eukaryota > Metazoa > Chordata > Amphibia > Anura > Dendrobatidae > Ranitomeya > Ranitomeya variabilis. Next base: position 550,130,790 of record NC_135235.1, on the reverse strand, counting down.
TTGGACCCGTGTGAAGTTCATTCATGAAGCATCTTGATGAGGTTGTCAGCATGGTTTCTTCAGTTTCCAACAATGGCGCATAGCAATAAATTCTGTAAAGCAAGTGAAGTTAGACATCACATACTAAGTCTTATGTGTCAATGTCTACGCAAACCATCAGAAAGCATTTGCACAGCATTGGGCAACAAGCCAGATGTCCAGTTACAGATCCTCCATTGACCTCTCACCACTGCTCTCAAAAACTATCATGGTGCAGAGCAAGATGGCAATAGAGGCTGGAATGATGAGATGAATCCTGCTTTTATCTTGGATGTAACAATAACTGTAGATTGGTCTGGAGACCACGTGGGCAAAGCCATGAAGAGCCTTTTTTAATGAGGGAACACGAAAGTATCACTGGAGCCATTTTGCAACACAACAATATCAGACTACAATGATTGTACTATCAACAGCCAGCATGGCCTAAAAGTGCCACCATGGTCTGTAGCGTTTCCGGATTTGTCAACCATTGATGATAGCAGAGGCATCATTGGTTGGCAATTGCAAAAGCAGTTGCCAGCAGCAGATCTTGATTTGTGTGCTCAAGTGCATTCAGCGTGGCAGAGCATTCCTCAGATAATCGTGGGCAGCACGGTGGCTTAGTGGTTAGTCGTTAGCACTAAGTCCTTGGAGTCCTGGGTTCAAATCCCACCCAGGACAACATCTGCAAAGAGTTTGTATGTTCTCTCCGTGTTTGTGTGGGTTTCCTCCGGGTACTCCGGTTTCCTCCCACATTCCAAAGACATACTGATAGGGAATTTAGATTGTGAGCCCCATTGGGGGCAGCGATGATAATGTCTGTAAAGTGCTGCGGAATATGTTAGCGCTATATAAAAATAAAGATTATTATTATTAATCTCATTGATAGCAGCCAAGGCGAGTATTTATTTTTTTTAAATTCGTTTATTAACCAGAAAGTGAAAATACACAATATACATACTTGTGTTCATTAGCATTACAGTCAATATGGAACATGTACATTGTATATATAATTAAAAATCACAATTTGTACTCAACATATCTTTTACTCCATTTAAACCGTACAAACCCAATATGGAGTCATGAAAAATTACAGTAATTGAACCAAAACTACAACTATATCCTACTACTTTTCTGCCGTTTAACAATAAGCTCACATCCTCCTTTGCCTGACATCTAAAGAAATTTGACACTTTGCACTAACGCAATTAACCATAAGTCTATAAAGTGAGGTGAGAGGAGTTCCATTCGCTCCAAATTTTCTCAAATTTATTTGGACATCCTCTGTTTTGATATAGCGTACGTTCATATGGAATGACCGAATTTACCAACTCAACCCAGGCTCTGAGGGAGGGGCATGAACCCCCCATCCACCGCATTGCCACCATCTTCCTTGCCAAAAAGAGTGACTCCCGTAAAAAAATCTTAACATGATGACCCCAAGTCTCCTCGCCCCATACCCCAAATAGACAAATTAATGGTTCAAGAGGAATAGGAGATAGGACTATGGAGGAAAGTAGTGATGTCACCGCCCTGCAATATTGAAGGATAATAGGACAACTCCACATCATGTGGATAAAATCTGCGTCTGGTGAATGACAGCGCATGCATTCCGAAGAGTGAAGGCGACCCATCTTAAAAAGCCGTATGGGAGTCAAATACGATTGATATATTATATATAATTGTGTCATTTTATTATTGACCGACGGGGATACTGTAAGTGGAGACTCTAAAATTTCCTCCCATTCTTCTTCTTGTACATCAGGGATGAGTCTCTCCCACCTCCCTTTGATAAGTCCCATAATTGATCCTGTCCCCGCCGACAACATATAGGTATATAAGGAAGAAATAAGGCCCTGGGGTCCCTGGGATTTGAGGATTCCTATCGGAGGTAGAGACGAAATTGTGCGGCCCATGTCCACCCCCCTCATATATGACTGGAAAGCTGATCTTAATTGTAGGTAACGAAAAAATTGGGATCTTGGAATATCGTACTTAGACTGCAATTGCTCAAAGGACACAAAGGTTCCCTGATTATGTAAATCCCCCACCGAGGTAACACCATGCATCACCCAAAAATCAGTGGACGGGTGGTTTAGCAGCACCGGAAAATAGTTATTTTTCCACAAGGGCATTTCAGCAATAATATTTGTAAATCCCACAACCTTTTTAATTTGTCTCCAGACCAATCGTGCCAATCGGAGCATGGGCAGTGGGTGAGAGGTACTCATTTTTTCTGATTCTAAAAAACTCACCAGACACTCCCCCTGAGCAGAATGAAGCAGATAATGTTCAGAGTTAGGGAGACCACCACCCGGCATTCACATGTCCAATGCTTTAGCCTGCCCAGCCAGGTAATATAGAAAAAAATCCGGTAATGCCGCTCCACCCCCCCGTTTAGGCCTCTGTAAAACAGACAGTCTAAGTTTGGGTCTAGATTTCCCCCATATAAAGGAGGTAGTTTGAGAATTTAAATTTGTAAAGAGGGACTTAGGTACTGGTACTGCACTGTGTTGAAGGCAATAATTAAGTTTCGGGAGTAAAATCATTTTTATTAGGTTAATACGGCCTGCAACAGATAGTGGGAGTTTGCTCCAAGATGCAAATTTGGATTTGACCAAGTCTAGTAATGGGTAGACATTGAGACGCAGATCAGAGTTATTATTTTGAGACATATAGATACCCAAGTATTTGAAATTGGATACGACAGGTAGTAAGGACAGAGTTTCAAGATTTGGCATTGGGGCACAAGAGAGGGGCAATAGAGCAGATTTGTCCGTTTATATATAGGCCGGAGTATTTACTAAAGACATCTATGGTAGCAACCACTTTTGGTAGTGTTTCCTCAGCCTTGTCCATAAATATCACCATATCGTCGGCATATAGGCCGATGGTGTCCACCCGACCCGCTATATCTATGCCCTTGATATCAGGGGAGGATCTCATACGTATTGCCAGTGCCTCTATTGCAAGAGCAAAAAGAGCCGGCGAGAGGGGGCACCCTTGGCGAGTTCCCCTAGATAGTGAGAGGGACTTAGAGATGGAACCATTTATGATTATGCGCCCCTTAGGTTTCATATATAATACATTGATCCACCTTAGAAACTTATCTCCAAAGCCATACTTCTGTAAACACGCTGACAAAAAGGGCCATTCAAGAGAATCAAAGGCCTTAGCCGCATCCAAGGATGCTAATGCCCAACTGTTATCCGACACCAAAGAGCTATATTGAATTATTGATTGAACTCGCCTGATGTTAACAGAGGTATTTTTTCCCGGCATAGAGCCAGTCTGATCTGGATGAATAAGATCTAGAATTATGGAATTTAATCTAATGGCCAGGATTTTAGTGAAGATTTTATAATAAATAATCTAAACATTGCGGAACACCGAAGCCACTCTTGGAGTTATACAATGACTCATAATAGTCATAAAAACAGTGAAGTATTCTTTCTGTTGTGGATATCAATAGACCGTCTGGCGCACGAATCTGCAGTATTGTATTAGACGTATTATGTTGACGCACCAGATGGGAAATCAAACTGGTAAATTTCTAGCCTAACTCAAAAGATGACTGACGTGCGAAGAATAGCTTACGCTTAGACTTGGTGTCCGTGTGCTGAGTATACAGTCTCTGTGAGGTCAACCACTCAATTCTATTACCACTAGTTTGGCTAGATATATATGCGGCCTCTGCATCTTTCAGTCTCTGTTCCACCTCATCATCCTCTCTCAAAGTCACTCTCTTTATATATGAAATTGTGGAAGACAAACATCCTCTCAAGTATGCCTTGAGAGTATCCCAGAGTAAATTGACATTCTGGGGTTCTGGGTGGGACGAGATGAAACATTTCAACTGGTCCACTGTTCTGTCATTATGATCCATTAGTTTTAACCAAAAGGGGTTCAGTTTCCAGACCACACCACTCCTTGGTTGCCCAAATTTGAGTTTAAGTATAATTGGGCTATGGTCTGATATCCCCCTATTACCATGTTCCACACTATCCACCCACGTCGCCAACCCGCTGGAGCTAAATATGTAGTCTATGCGAGACAGAGACTGTTTAGTAGATGAGTGGTAAGTATACCCTTTCACTCCAGGGTGACGCATTCGCCACAGGTCCAACCATCCAATGCCCTCCATAAATGATGCCAGCTGGGTCGAGACCAAAGAGGGGGGCTCCCCAGATCTCTCATCATCCAGTCTCAATCTATCAAGGCTATTATCCATAACTAAATTAAAATCTCCCATACAAATGACTTGTGCGTCTGGATAGTTTAAAGCAAAGCCCATCGCCATCTGGAGGACTGACATATTAGCCGGGGGAGGGTTGTAAACACAAAATTACATATTCGTTAGAATTAATTAGCGCATGCACAAAAACAAACCGGCCTTCAGAATCTCTTCGGCCCTCTCTAGCCTCCCATCTGACATCTCTATGTATTAATAATGATACTCCTCTCGAGTAGCTAGTGTGGAAAGCGTGTATATACCATTGTACCCATGGTTTATGCACACATCGGGCTGTATCTCTGGTCAGGTGTGTCTCTACCAAGGCTACTATATGAGGGTGGTGGCGTCTGATCTGCGAAAAGACCTTAATTTTCTTTCGGGGGGACTTAATACCTCGTACATTCCATGTCATGCATACTATTTCAGATCCCTTGTTTACTTATCCAGATATGATATGCGTCGTTACTCAGGCAAAGGTCAAAGGTGGCACATAGAAAACAAGAACATCGTCTGCGGCAGTTTCTACTTAAATAACAAAGAAAACCAATAGGAAAGGAAAAGTTAAACAAGAACCAAACAGTATAGGAGCAACGTCCTGTGCGCTCCTGTTATCAAGAAAGTAAGGGGATACCCTTGCTGGATTCAGCGTCCGGTATTGTTGATAATCTGGACATTTCCTGAGAGAGCTTCACATTTAGTAATCAGAAGAATTTACTTGACTAGATGCATTTAGGATTCCTTTGCACAAGACGCCCCATGAGATCGTAGCCATTCAGCTACCTCCACTGGATTCGTGAAGAACACAGAAGAACCTTTATGAACAACTCGGAGTCGGGCCGGGTAAATCATTGAGTAGATGATGTTTCTGTCTCTGAGTGGTTTCTTGATCTCCATAAATCTGGCCCTTTGCTTCTGGAGTTCCATGGAAAAATCCGGAAAGATCAAGACCACAGCATTATTAAACTTAATGGGGCTTTTTTGCCGCGCCAATCGCAAAATCGCATCTCTGTCCTTGCAGTTAAGAATCCGTGCCAGAAAAGGTCTAGGTGGGGCCCCGGGTGGGAGAGGCCTTGTGGGTACTCGATGGGCTCTTTCCACAGCGAACGTTGAAGAAAAATGATAATTACTTACGGGTAATTTGATTTTCCAGATCCATGACAGCACCGGTACATGAGATGGTCCCGCCCCCAAGAACAGGAAACCTGCATAGGAGATAAAAGATGGGGGCGGCACCTCTCTCCTCAGTTTGGTTTCCTGTTCTTGCGGGGAACCTGCGGTGCTGCATGGGGAGAGGTCTCCCTTGCTTTGCCGGTCTCTGACCGAGGTCCGCGGTGGGAGCAGCGGTGGCGGCGTGTGCACAGAGAATGTAAGGTAACCGCTATGTTAGTTTTAGGCATATAAAAAATTATATTTAACTCTAAGACTATTTATCTATTGTTATGTTAAGTGGTTATTACCCCATCTTTCATTTGTGTCTCTTTTTTTTTTTTTTTTTTTTTTAGATTTTTTTTTTTTTTTTTGTGAATCACACACCATCACCAAGATAGGGCGGGAACTAGAGCGGTGCTGTCATGGATCTGGAAAATCAAATTACCCGTAAGTAATTATCATTTTTTCCCTTCCCCATGACAGCACCGGTACATGAGAGGAAGAAATAGAAAGAACCTCTAGGGTGGGACAACAGCAGATAGTACTTTCCTACCAAAGGCAAGATCTGATAGCCCCAGATTCAATCTATAATGGCGGAAGAAAGTAGAGGGAGAAGACCATACTGCTGCATTACAGATTTGCTCTATCGATGCATTTGCCCTCTCTGCCCAAGATGTGGAAATAGCCCTCGTAGAGTGGGCCGTAACACCAGGTGGAGGGACCTGTCCCGAAGAGGAATAGGAAAGTGATATAGCCATACGGAGCCAACGTGCAATAGTCGATTTTGTGGCCTTTTTTCCCCTGTTTGCCCCCTGAAAGGAGACAAAAAGGGCTGTAGACTGTCGCCATGGTTTTGTCACTTCTATATATTGAAGAAGGCAACGTCTGACGTCCAAGCAATGGAAGGTTTCCTCTCCCTGGGATTTTGGATTGGCACAGAATGAAGGCAAGATTATCTCCTGGTCCCTGTGAAATTTCGAGTTGACCTTAGGTAAGAAGGCCGGATCAGATTTTATAATTACCCTATCCTCCAGAATTTCAGTATACGGAGGGTCAATAGATATAGCCTGAAGCTCACTAATGCGTCTGGCTGAGGTAAGGGCAATCAGGAGAACTGTTTTTAGAGTTAGCGCTTTTTCCGATATGGAGGAAAGAGGCTCGAAGGGAGAGGAGGTCAAGGCGTTTAAAACTAAATTTAAATCCCAGGGAGCGACCTTTGGACGAGGTTTGAATGGTCTGGCTGTAAAGGAGGCCCGAATGAACCTACACACCCAGGGGTGATCAGCCAATTTTTGGTCAAACAAGGCGCTAAGCGCCGAAACTTGCACTTTTAGAGTGCTGGTAGATAATCCCCTCTCCAGACCCTTTTGGAGAAACTCTAGGATTTCAGATATAGGGATCTTCTGAACGGTATCAGTTATCCCTCGGCCTGAGAATTCTAAAAATTTTCCCCATACCTTTTGGTATTTATCAGTTGTGACTTTTTTTTTTTTCTACTGGACAGTAGAGTAGTAATTAACGGATCCGAGAACCCCTTTGCTAGCAGAAGTCCCCTCTCAAGTTCCAAGCAGTGAGGTGTAGGCTGTGAACCTGAGGATGTGTCACCGGACCCTGGTGCAGAAGGTCTGGGACCTCTGGAAGTATCCACGGGTCCGAGATGGACATACGTCTGAGCCAAGTGAACCAAGCTCTCTTTGGCCAGAAGGGTGCGATTAAGATTATGCGTGATTTCTCTTCTCGAAACTTCTTCAGGACTGTAGGGATCAATGGGATCGGGGGAAACGCATAGGCTAGTTGGAATTTCCATTGGTGTAGTAACGCATCTACTCCTTCCGGGTTCTCTTTCGGGTTTAGAGAGTAGAACCTTTTTACTTTTCGATTCTGCCTTGTGGAAAAAAGATCCACTTGAGGAAGCCCCCAGACTGCACAGATTTCTCCAAATATTCTTTGATTTAGCGACCACTCGCCCTGGTGCAGGACGTGACGACTCAGAAAATCTGCGACAAAGTTTTCCGACCCCTTTAAGTGTGTACTTGTGAGGGATAAAAGGTGGTTTTCGGCCCAAAGAAATAATCTTCCTGCTTCTACCATTAGGGAACTTGATCTGGTTCCTCCCTGTCGATTTATATACGACACCGTTGTGCTGTTGTCGGACAATACTACTAAATGTTTTCCTTTGAGGTCTTCTTCTGATTGAAGAATTGCTTGCCTTACTGCTGTCAATTCCCTCAGGTTTGAGGAGGCTGATTGCATCTGTGGATCCCATAGACCCTGTAGGATCCGATCTGATAGGTGTGCTCCCCAACCTAACGGGCTCGCATCCGTGGTCAGTACCACCGGATTCTGGATTGACCATGGGACCCCTTTTTTTTAGATTCCCGGAATCTAGCCACCAGCTTAGAGAGTCCCGGACATGTTGTGACAATACGATTTTTCGGTTTAGATTGTAGGGTATTCTTGTTTGTTCTGACAGGATCTCCCACTGTAGGTCTCTTGAATGAAGTTGTGCCCATTGGACTGCCGGAATTGTTGCAGTAAGCATGCCTAGGAGAGACATGGCTTCCCTCACCGAGACGTATTGGGCCACCTGTATTTGTGTTATTCTTTGTTTTATGACCTCGATTTTCCTGTCTGGAAGGATACAGATCTGTTTGATTGAATTTAATTGGATCCCCAGGAACTCCTGTATCTGGGCCGGAATCAATCTTGATTTTTTTAAGTTTATTATCCACCCTAGTTTGGTTAGTAGCTCTCGTACTGTCGTAACTGCTTTTATGCAATCTTCTTGATTGTCTGCTATCAAGAGGAAATCGTCTAAATAGGGCACTAGCAGAATGTTTTCTCTCCTTACGAAGGATGCTACTTCCGAAATTATTTTTGTAAAAATACGAGGAGCTACCGATACCCCAAAGGGGAGACATTGGTATTGTAGATGGGTGTAGACCTGCCACAACCAACCTCAGGAATTGTTGATGCTCTCTGCTGATTGGCACATGATAATAGGCATCGGTAAGGTCTATCACTGCCATATAACATCCTGGATACAGCAGTTTTACCGCCGTTCTCAGAGTCTCCATTTTGAATTTTTCTACTCGGATGAATTTGTTTAATTCTTTTAGATTGAAAATAGTTCTTAAAGATCCATCCGGTTTTGGAGTGAGGAAAAGGGTGCTGTAAAATCCCCTTCCTATTTCCTGTGAAGGTACTCTTACCAGGACTTTTTTGTCTAGAAGAAGACGAACTTCTTTTTCGAGAACTAACTGGTTCTTTTTGGCCACACGAGTAACTTTTATTCGGTGGGGAGGAAGGGAGATGAAATTTAATCGTAGACCGTCTGATAACAAGTTGATTATCCATTGGGACGGCTGTAAGGTTACCCACTGATGGACAAAAAACCGTAACCTTCCTCCCACCTGGAATATGGCGTCATTGTTTAGGATCTGGTTTTGGGGGTTTATTGAAAAGAAAACCTCTTTCTCTTTTCTCACCCCAGGGTTTCCCCCGTGTGGTTCTATCCGTTGGGCGGCCTCGGCCCCTACCTGATCCTCGAAAGGACCGACGGTTGTCATACCAACGTCGTCTAAAGAAGGGAGGTGGAGGGAAGTGTTTTTTCTTGTCCGCCGCTTTTTCTAAAATCTCATCTAAAGCGCTGCCGAATAGATATTGACCCTCACAGGGGACTGCACAGAGCTTCACTTTGGATTGGAAATCAGCATTCCAGTTCTTTAACCATAACGCCCTTCTTCCTGAATTTGAAAGGGCACTAGCCCGGGCAGCAAACTGCACAGAATCAATGGCAGCGTCCGCCAGGAATCCCGCTGCATTTTGAAGTGGAGGGATGACTTCTAGAAGTCTGTCTCTTGGACATTTGTTTTTTATTTGGTCGCTAAGTTCCTCCAGCCATTTAACCATGGCACGGGCAGTACAAGTAGCCGCTACTCCAGGTTTAAACGCCCAAGTTGAGGCCTCCCAGGTTGATTTTAGAAAGGCATCCGCTTTTTTATCTAGGGGGTCTTTTAGGGCCCCCATGTCCTCGAAGGGAAGTGCTATGCCCCTGGAGGTACTTGCGATAGCCGCGTCCAACTTAGGCGCCTTTTCCCATTTCTCGCAAATTTCCTCACTAAAGGGATATTTACGTTTTAAGGCCTGGGGAACTGAAATCTTTTTATTCGGTTTTTTCCATTCTTTTTTAATGAGATTTAGAATGTTATCATGAAACGGGAAAACTTTTCGTTTCTTATCCTCCAAATTACTGAACATAGAGTCCTGAACTGTTTGCTTCTCTTTTGGCGTCTCAACCCCCAGGGTGGACCTGACCAGTTTTAGCAACTTCCCCACATCTTCTGATAACACATAAGGCCGGCCACACTCTTCATCTGAAGAGTCCAGGTCCGAACCCTCGTCGGGCGGAAGCTCACCCAGTTCACCCTCGGATTCTACGTCAGATGCCTGGGCAGACGTAGGGAATGGGTTTACGGAGCTCTGCAATCCATGATGTTTTAACTGCTCCTTTACAGTGCTTTGTACTTCTAACAATATCTTTTATATTCTGAAGCAAAGATGAAGACTCTTCAGACACAGTTTTTTCTATGCATGAGCGGCACATACGCTTTTCATACGTTTTGGGGAGGCTTCTATCACAGAGTGCACATACTTTATGCTTTTGTTTAGAGGTGACTTTTTTTCCCTGCATATATACAAAAAACACAGTGTCACTGACATGTTTTTTGCCTTACAAAGGCACTCACCCACCGGACCCTTAGTACCACGACAGGCTGTGGGATTTCAGCTGGGATCGTCGATTCCTTCAGATCTGCCATCCTGCAGGAGACTGTTCCCAGCGCCTGCTTGCCGCCTTGCACTTTTAAATATGGCGGGCAGGAAGCGGTGTGTGCGCCTCTGAACTTTCTCCCCCCCGGGGAGTGTCAGCACACCGCTTCTTCAGCGTGTAGCGTCACTTCCGGTTCAATCCCGGAAGTTCCCCCATTCAGTCGGCGCCAGCGTCGTGATGGGTACGCTCACTTTTCTCCCTCGGCCCAGCCTCCGGCCAGGAGCGGACGCCGGGGAGTCCCCAGTGGGAAAGACGCATCTGCAGCTCCAGGTATGGAGGCGACGCGCACACGCCGCCACCGCTGCTCCCACCGCGGACCTCGGTCAGAGACCGGCAAAGCAAGGGAGACCTCTCCCCATGCAGCACCGCAGGTTCCCCGCAAGAACAGGAAACCAAACTGAGGAGAGAGGTGCCGCCCCCATCTTTTATCTCCTATGCAGGTTTCCTGTTCTTGGGGGCGGGACCATCTCATGTACCGGTGCTGTCATGGGGAAGGGAAAAATTCATCACCCAGAGAAGACTTGAGCCATCCCTCAAAAAATGTCTCAGGCTGTTGACCCTCTGTACGTTCTGGCAAACCAATAATACAAATATTATTCCGACGCAATCTATCCTCTAGATCATCCGACTTTTTGCTTCCAGGCATTTATAGAGCCAGCTACTTTTGTCAGCTTGGCTTCCATGGGTGAAATGGTATTTTCTACACGGGATACCCTCGTCTCCATTTCCGTAATACGTCCCTTCATAGTTTGCATATCTTGACGGAGGCGCCCCACCTCAATATGTACATCTTCGATTTTTTCGGTGAGGGACGTTCTGGTTAGGGAGATAGCTTGCATTAATTGGTCAGACGCTTGTTTAAGCGTTAATTCTTCCTGTTCGCCTCCCTCGGCGCCATCAGAGAGACGATTTTTACGTTGCACCGGAGAGGGGTTATTTCTAAGGGTTTCGTGTATTATCAGAGGGGTCAACTCTGGCAAATTCTTTTAATTTATCAGCTGCTCCCGAGCCCTTGGAACGTTGCATGATTAACAAGGTCAGAGTCACAAATTGTATAGACACAGCAGGGCTATGGCAGAGTGGTGTCTGCAGTGAACCGAGAGGTTATAAATATGGCAGTCTCAGGGTTCCACTAAGGTGCTGTGCACCAGGGAGGACTCACCGTGCCCGCAGTGGTAGCTGCCAGGAGGGGGGGATCCAGGGGCCCTCCAAAAGTAATTGCACCAATAGGCAGTGTGTCTTATTGAAAATATGTGGGGCGCTGGGCTCAATGTTTCAGAGCACACGCCACGCGTCCCCTCAGTATGTCCAGGATATTGTTCACTCGCCCATACAGTGCAGCAGAGATAAAGAAGATGGCGCCGCGTCTCCACCTGCTGGAGCGCGCGCTCATAAGGTAACAGCCACTTCACACAGGCACTGTCTCCACACAGGTCTCCCATGCTCCCTTCACACCGCAGACTCACGGCACCTACCGCAGGCACCGGTAACCGCCCAGGAGTCAGAGCAAAGTCCGGTCTCTAGCGGTGAGCTGCACCGCGCTTTCCAGCAAAGTGCGCTCCACTGAAAATGGCTGCCTCCTCACTATGAGTCCGTTCCGAGGTCCTCCGTCCCCAGAGCCTCCCGGTCACAGAGGTTTCCCCACAGGGTCCAGGAGGGTCGCCGGTAATCAGGGGGGTCCAGCGGTAGCGAATATATCGCTTTGTTTGAGGGTCTTGAGTGCCGGATAATATAAGGATTCAGGAGCTCTCTCAATGTACGTCCTCTCTCCTTCGCTACATAGCCACGCCCCCCCAAGGCGAGTATTTCTGCACATGGCGCTCATGTTTAATACTGAAATTGAGGTTTTAAAAATGGTTTCCATTTTTTCATAATTTGATTGTTTACTTCATAAAACATGATAGACATGTTAACGAAAAACCCTCTTAAAATGAATAAATACATACACAAAATAATGTGACTCTTAACAGGGTTTAACCCAATGTGGGGCGAGACACTACAGCTGGAGGTGCTGTGCCCAGAATTGGCTCTCGTCAGATTTGTGGTTGAAGATTATGACAAAACGTCTAGTAATGACTTTGTGGGACAATTCACGCTGCCATTCACCGGCTTGAAGCAAGGTAAGCAGCAGAGGAACTGATGTATGAAATATGGGGGAAGGTCTCAAGTATTGGAGCAGTAATGAAAGTGCTCCTGACAAATGTCTATTTTGTCTAATAGGTTAGATGGATAATAGGAAGAATAGTGTAATAGGGGAGCATCATATAAAGGCCTGGGATAGTAAAGCAGACAAATAGGGTTATTGAGCAAAATATGGAATATATGGTCAGTTTTGTAAAAAAAAAAAACAAAACCCAAAAAAGCCCCCATGGATTGTATCTGGTATTGCGGCACAGCTCCACACCGAAGTAAGAGAGTCCCAAAGACCAGACGCCCATCACCTACTCTGTGGATAGGTGTTGAATTTTAATTCTGGGAACATCCCTTTAAAGGGAATCTGACAGCTGGATTTCACCCCCAATCTGTTTATATGCACATATAGATCTTTAAATAAGTCCAGCAATACCTCCTTTACATGATCAGTCCTTTCCTCCATTATCGAGAAATCAGCGTTTGAATATGCAAATGAGGCTGAAGAGCTATGGTAGATCTGAAGCTTCTGTCACTCCAGGTCTATTCCCCTCCCAGAGCCGCCTCAACCTGCATGACTGACAGCCTCTGTGCTATGTGACTTCACGCAAAGGAGCCATCAGTCAAGCAGGAGGCAAGTGCCGGAAATAGAGCTGGAGTGACATCTTTTAGATCTACCATAACTCTTCAGCTTCATTTGCATATTTATTAAACACTGATTTCTCAGTAACAGAGGATCGGACTGGCCCTGTAAAGGTATTGCTGGACTTGTCTTTGAAAGATCTACATGCTCAAATAGTTTGGGGGCAAAATTCTGCTGACATTCCTTTTTCAATTTTATAGCTGCCACTAGAGGGCACTTACAAGCCCATTGCATAGTGATATTACTGCGTACAATGGGGTAGGAAGCTCGCTCGCTCCCTCTACTGGTGGCAGTACATCATGTTTTTTATCTATATTAAAAAAGCCACACATACTACCATGGGTCAAAGGATGGATATTTTATGATGATAATCATAAGTGACAGCGTTATATGTAACAGTCCAGCATGCTAATAAAAGATTCATGATTTTTTCTTTCCTCTCAATCACAGGTTACCGTCATGTTCACCTATTTTCCAAAGATGGAGCCTCCCTATCCCCAGCTACCCTCTTCATACATGTACACATAGAAGACCCCTGAGCAGCTGGACAATGGACCATCTCCAATTAAACCTGGGCGGGGGATTGAGTTTGGACCCTCCTAATATCGCTATTAGTGGTTGCTGTTCTGTTTTCAGCTTCTTAAAGAAATCAGGTGCCATATTTACTATCTGCAGCCCGTGTTTGGTGCAGACCCTGTGCCTTCACCCTAGTGGGATCCCAAGACATTCCTACACCAGCGATACCTCCAATAAATAGAATGGATGCAGGGTACAAGATTCTCTAACCAGGGGCCATAAGAGGCAGCCTATGTACATGGGGAATACACAGTGTATGCAGGAGTGAGATCATATAGCATTTTCGATAAGTCACGTGACTATGGAAATTTCTCCATGTTTTATACCGACAAACATTTCAAGAACTGCAACATGCTGGAGTCCTGGTATGAGAACTGGCCATTATATTTGCACATATTGTGCATGTTCTCATATTTTAAGAAATATTTCCACAGTATACATTTTTTATCCACAGAGGAGTGCGAGTGGTGAGCGGTAACACATTCTCTTACTTTAACTGCTAAACATCTCCATTATTATGTCATTTTTGTGCCTTCCATTAGGCAGAAGGGGGCGCTAGTTAGCATTTAGAGCAAAAAAATATCACAAATACTTTACTGCATTTGTTACTCTTTGGAGCTATGTACACCGCACTCCCATGATGAGCAGTATGTATTCCATGATCAGTGCTACCGTCTAATAAATATTAATGTGTAGCTGATCACTTGTCACTGAGTAAATGATGGGGATTTGTAGCGTCTGGAACATGCAGCTGTTGTGAAACCACAACTCCCAGCACGCCCTGGAAGACTGGTTAACCCTTGACATATTTGGCCACGAGGTTGTTGAGTTCAGGAGAACCGCTTGAGTACATGAGCATGTGAACGCAGCCTAAAAGTGTGTGCACATGCAGAAAAAAAAAAAAAAAACTGCTGCAAATGATGTGTTGGCAGGAAAAACGCAGTATAAAATTGTTTTGACACTTTTTTTGCATGCATTTTTCCCATGTATTAGTATGGGGAAATCTGCAGGAAAAACACTGAAAGGGTATGTGCACACGCTGCAGATTTCCTGCGGATCTGCAGCAATTTTTTTCTGCACAGAAACGCTGCAGATACGCAAGTGATTTACAGTACAATGTAAATTAATGTCAAGAAAAAAAGAAAATGCTGTGCGAATGGTGTGGAAAAATCTGCACGGAAAATGCAGCAGATTCAAAAAAGGAGCATGTCACTTCTTTTAGTAGATCTGCTGCGAAAGACTAGTGCTGCAGATTTAAATCTGCAAGGAAAAAAATAAGCAACGCGTGCATGAGACCATCACTTAGCTGGTACTAAGAAATTCTTCAGGTTTTGTGACATATCTGAGCAGAAAAAAAAACCATGATAAAACATCAACTTTTGCACACACCCCATCGTGGTTTGAATGCGGACCAGCATGGGTCTCTTTGCCCAAATCCAAAGACTCGTAGACAAAAACAGATGTGTGAATCCGGCTTTACACCACATTTACATATCCGTCTCCGTTTAAGTAAAAATCGGACCATTCTCCCCAGATGTGAGCGATTACAGTACTTTTAACCTTAAGAAAACCACAACAAAAAAAGGAAGCATCAAGTAACAGATATATATAATATATACTTTAATATTTAGCCACAACTCCGATTCAATCCGAATGGCAGCAGAAAGGGAAGAGTGGTCGCAATTGTATATTCACAGCCATGGGAAGGGAGAAGAGAAAACCCTGAAATATCCTTAAGTCAAAGCCAGGCTAGAGGAAGCTGCCTGCACAGCACTTCCATGAACCCGAAGCCTCCCTCCCACGTTACATCAGCATGATGTGCTCAAGAGCAGCGCCCACAAATCCTGCGCTCCTTCTTGGGGCTGCTCTCTCGGGTGTCCAACCTCTGGCATGATGAGCAGCTGGCGGCCCAGTATACACCCTGTTCCCTTCAGATGTAAGGGATGAGAGCAATTACTGTAAAACCAGACCGACCTAAGAATGAAAGACAGAAAAAGTTCAATCATAACTTCCTTGCTGAAAAGGCTTCACAAGGTCAAACATCCCATAGTGTGCACACACTGTGGTTAATATTACCGTACCTTCTCAGGGCCCATGCTGGGACACTTCCAATTATACAGGTAATACTGAAGGTTCCCATCTCCAATCCCAAATTTCAGTTTCTCAAGGAAAGTTTTGTTCTCCATAAGATCCAGGGCGTTGAAAACATCAAATCCTTTCTGCAAATAAGTAGAGATGAGAACTGCATTACGTTCTGCTTAGAGAGGTCACTACAGACTCCCCTCCTCCTAAGCCCGCATGATTTTCACACCGCCATAACTCACAGACTTCGCCAATATGAGAGCATCATTCATTAGATCAACTAGAGGCGCCTTGGTGTGGACGTTGTAGAAGGAGTATGCAGCTTTCAGGCTCTTGTGTGTAGGATGATTCATGATGGTTGAGGGCAATGTGTAGAAGCTCAGGATGTCAGTGATGTCTCCTTCTGGTGTCTACAGATAGAAATCACATTGGTCATTAGATGGTGAGCATCCCACCCAGTCAGGAGATGGGTGCAGTATGTCCACTTTACCTCCACAATGAAGGTGTCTATGATGTTCTCCTGTGGAAGCAGCCAGTGCCGAACCTCCTCTTCATCCATAACTGGAGCCAGATTGAACTGGGATAGGTATCTGGTTAGAAGCTTGTGAACGGCTGGGATATGATGGATTTCCATAGGCTTCAGACCGGCCGTTTTAGGAGCCTTTGAACAAACAACATTTAGAACACAAAATTGACTATGGGCAAACCAATGTACTAAGGCCTCCCAAAGGCTTCACATAATCTCATGACACACAGGAATATTTGGGTGTAGCCCATTTTCTCTGATGAGCAGCTCATATTAATAGTGGAGTACTATATATTGGATATAAGAAGATTTGTGGGATGTCATGTGCGTATAGTGATTACCCTGATCTCTTCAGACAGACACTGCTTACCTCAGGCAGCCGATATAACTTCATAGTCCTCTGCATGGTCATGTTACGGCTCAGGTGAGAGAATTTGACCTCTATCAGTTTCCGAGGATTTAGCGATCTATGCCAGTACCTGAAGATCAGAGAACAGAGACCCATTAAACAAGACCCATCATCTCCTGGAAAACCCTCATTAAAAAAAAAAAGCACCAAATGTAATTAGGGAAATCAAAACACTTCCCCATTAATTTAGTGATTAAAGCTCTGGCCTTTTAACAAAAAGACTGAAGAAGAAGTCGAAGCTCTCCACGGTCTCACTATTTTGACAGCTGAGCGAGACCATTTTTATGGTAGTCAGGGACACTGCAGTATGCAAACACCTATACATTATAGAGCGAAATGAGGTGGTGCTTAGAAGCAGCAGTATAGACAAGTCTAACAGGCTTCTCTATACTTGACTGCTGCTGGCTCTCTACAGTACGTAGCGAGACTCCAGTTAACCCTTTACAAGCTGCCGTGTACTCCTTATAGCAAAGCAACCCTTTAGAGACAGCCATGTCCTCTTCCTTCCGTTGGTCTGCAGAATGCATGGGGAAATCATATCACAAGTTCAACACATGAAGAGGTTTGTGAATCCATTCATGCAATTTCATGGGAGAAACATGGCTAATTGGTTCTCCCATTGTATGCAATAGACAAGCAACTTGACAAAAACAGCCTCTAGTTCTTTCCAATTCATCCTCATCGCCCAAAAGTGATGCCCATTTCCATTAAATGTGAAGGCTAGTGAAGACCCCGAGGGTGGTGCATAAAACAGGCACTGAAACATCATTATATGCTACCTTAGGCCCATCACAAGGCAGAATACAGATTAAGTTTTGGCATGTTGGAACATTAATGCTTGAGAACCATCAGAAGAATAGGTCATCAATATCAGATTGATGAAGGTCTGACTCCTAGAACCTGAGGGATTACCCAATTACAGGGACCATGGCACGCGAAAACTTGGTGTGGCGTTATGGGCCCTAAATAGTACTTTACTAAGGGGTTCTGTACTACTTCTAGACAATACACATAGCTGAACCAGTTCTGGGCACCACAATTGCTATCGCTCAGCTGATTGGTAAGGGTGTCGGAGTTGGACTCCTATCGATCTGATATTGGTGATCTGTTTTATGGATAGGGCTCTAATGTTAATCATCCCCTTAACATTGTAGTGGCCAAGTAGAAAACCTTACTAGACATACCTGCATGTGCCTACTGGCTTGGGTAGAACTACCCCTGCTGTGTACACTGCTTGGAAGATCCCCTCCATGTGGACTCGACGGGTGATCTCACGGATCAGAACTGGAGCCACTCTCTTAGAACGCAACTTTTTGTGAACACAAAGGAAATTGATCTCGACCATTTTCTTGGTTCTGGTTTGAAATGGAAGGAAAATATTTAATAAAATCTAATGATCTTGACGTGTAAGAAATATATGCTGGATAAACAATATATAAAATGTAATACAAAAACATGCGAGTTTGTAATCGGGGAAAAAACACGGCCTACTGGGCTCTGCCAGGGAGACGAGGATCCAAAAGGCAAGTAACAACTTCATTTAACACACTACTCGGTTCACATGCACCTGATGAAGGAGCCTCTTCGGCTCTGAACCGTGCAGTGTGTCAAATAACGTTTTTACTTACCTTTCGGATGCTCGTCTCCCTGGCAGTGCTCAGTAGACCCTGATTTTTCTGATTACATTCTCATTCCTTAGACCCTAGGCCGGCCGGATGCAGCCTACAATGGAGACTTCTCGTGTTTTCATCAGCGTTGTACCTGGCTTGCACAACGATAAACAGGCGAGTGTGACAGCTCAAGTTTCACAACACAACCTATGGTCCACCTGCACTAGGAGCACTTTTCTTCTTTATAAAAGGAAAAAAAATAAAAAAAATCGATCACTCACATTTGACATCCTTAAAAGGTTTGTCCACAACTTTGACAATCCCTTCTGAAAAGCCAGGGTCCTCCAGGGAAAACATGAGAAAAGCTCATACTCCCCTCAGCACCAGTTCCATTCTAGCGATACAGGAGCAGAGTCTCCCAGTGCTGGCGTGACATTATTATGTCATGCGAGTGCTGCAGCCAATCTGTGGTGGCTGAAGGGCTCCTGCTCACCAATATTGTGGCAGAGCGGACATCTGCTCTGAGGAAACAGGAAAGCTGTGGCTGGTCTGCGCGAGTGTCGGCATTGCTAGGATGGTGCTGTGCAGGAGGAAATTTAAGAAGGGGTTGTCCAAGTCGTTACCAACCTCTTAAGCGACATGGTCAGAAAATAAATGGCAGGAAATTAACCCCTTCACGACCTTTGACGCATACGCTGCGTCATGAAAGTCGGTGCCAATGCGACCTATGACGCAGCATATGCGTCATGGAGGGATCGCGTCCCTGCAGATCGGGTGAAGGGGTTAACTCCCATTTTACCCGATCTGCAGAGACAGGGGGAGTGGTGCTTCAGCCCAGGGGGGGTGGCTTCACCCCCCCGTGGCTACGATCGCTCTGATTGGCTGTTGAAAGTGAAACTGCCAATCAGAGCGATTTGTAATATTTCACCTAAAAAACTGGTGAAATATTACAATCCAGCCATGGCCGATGCTGCAATAACATCGGCCATGGCTGGAAAACCTAATATGTCCCCCCCCCCCCACACCCACCGATCGCCCCCCCAGTGCTCTGTTATGGGGTCCGGTCCCCTCCGTCCGCCTGCCCGCTCCCTCCTTGTTTGAATAAACCCCCCCTGTGGTCCGATCACCCCCCCTGTGCTCCAATCCACCCCCCCACCACCCCTTCATACTTACCGATCCTCCCGGTGTCCGTACGTCTCCTCGCTGGGCGCCGCCATCTTGGAAAATGGCGGGCGCATGCTCAGTGCGCCCGCCGAATCTGCCAGCCGGCAGATTCCTTACAAGTACATTTTGATCGCTGTGGTAGGTTCTATCACAGCGATCAAAATAAAAAAAAATAATAAATACCCCTCCCCCCCTTTATCACCCCCATAGGTAGGGACAATAATAAAATAAAGAAAATATTTTTTATTTTTTTTTTCGTTTTCCACTAGGGTTAGGGTTAGAACTAGGGTTAGGGTTAGAACTAGGGTTACGGGTAGGGGTAGGGTTAGGGTTATGGCATGTGCGGATTTGGCTGCGGATCCGCAGCGGATTGGCCGCGGATCCGCAGCGGATTGGCCGCGGATCCGCAGCGGATTTGGCTGCGGATCCGCAGCGGATTGGCCGCTGCGAATTCGTTGCAGTTTTCCATCAGGTTTACAGTACCATGTACACCCCTATGGAAAACCAAATCCACTGTGCCCATGGTGCGGAAAATTCCGTGCAGAAACGCTGCGTTGTATTTTCTGCAGCATGTCAATTTTTTGTGCGGATTCCGCAGCGTTTTACACCTGTTCCTCAATAGGAATCCGCAGGTGAAATCCGCACAAAAAAACACTGGAAATCTGCTGTAAATCTGCAGGTAAAACGCAGTGCCTTTTAGCTGCAGATTTTTAAAAAATTGTGCGGAAAAATCTCACACGAATCCGCAACGTGGGCACATAGCCTTAGGGTTAGGGTTGGAATTAGAGTTAGGGTACCGTCTCACAGTGGCACTTTGATCGCTACGACGGTACGATCCGTGACGTTCCAGCGATATCCATACGATATCGCTGTGTCTGACACGCAGCAGCGATCAGGGACCCTGCTGAGAATCGTACGTCGTAGCAGATCGTTTGGAACTTTCTTTCGTCGCTGGATCTCCCGCTGTCATCGCTGGATCGTTGTGACAGCGATCCAGCGATGCGTTCGCTTGTAACCAGGGTAAACATCGGGTTACTAAGCGCAGGGCCACGCTTAGTAACCCGATATTTACCGTGGTTACCAGCGTAAAAGTAAAAAAAAAAAAAACGTACATACTCACGTTTCGGTGTCCTTCAGGTCCCTTGCCGTCTGCTTCCCGCTCTGACTGTCTGCCGGCCGGAAAGTGAGAGCACAGCACAGCAGTGACATCACCGCTGCGCTCTGCTCTCACTGTACGGCGGCACTCAGTCAGAGCGGGAAGCAGACGGCAAGGGACCTGAAGGACACCGAAATGTGAGTATGTAGGTTTTGTTTTTTTTTACTTTTACGCTGGTAACCACGGTAAACATCGGGTTACTATGCGCGGCCCTGCGCTTAGTAACCCGATGTTTACCCTGGTTACCCGGGACCTTGGCATCGTTGGTCGCTGGAGAGCGGTCTGTGTGACAGCTCCCCAGCGACCACACAACGACTTTCCAACGATCACGGCCAGGTCGTATCGCTGGTCGTGATCGTAAATCGTTATGTGAGACGGTACCCTTAGGGTTGGAATTAGGGCTAGGGTTGGAAATAGGGTTAAGATTAGGCTTGTGGTTAGGGTTAAGGATAGGGTTAGGGTTGTGTTGGGGTTACAGTTGTGGGTAGGGTTGGGATTAGGGTTAGGATTAGGGTTACGGGTGTGTTGGGGTTAGGGTTGTGGTTAGGGGTGTGTTGGGGTTAGGGTTGTGATTAGGGTTATGGCTACAGTTGGGATTAGGGTTAGGGGTGTGTTGGGGTTAGTGTTGAAGTTAGAATTTAGGGGTTTCCACTGTTTAGGCACATCAGGGGTCTCCAAACGCAACATGGCGCCACCATTGATTCCAGCCAATCTTGCGTTCAAAAAGTCAAATGGTGCGCCCTCCCTTCCAAGCCCCGACGTGCGCCCAAACAGTGGTTTACCCCCACATATGGGATACCAGCGTACTCAGGACAAACTGGGCAACAACTGTTGGGGTCCAATTTCTCCTGTTACCCTTGCAAAAATAAAAAATTACTTGCTAGAACATAATTTTTGAGGAAAGAACAATTATTTTTTATTTTCATGGCTCTACGTTATAAACTTATGTGAAGCACTTGGGGGTTGAAAGTGCTCACCACACATCTAGATAAGATCCTTTTGGGGTCTAGTTTCCAAAATGGGGTCACTTATGGGGTGTTTCTACTGTTTAGGCACATCAGGGGCTCTGCAAATGCAACGTGACGCCCGCAGACCATTCCATCAAAGTCTGCATTTCAAATGTCACTACTTCCCTTCCAAGCCCTGACGTGCGCCCAAACAGTGGTTTACCCCCACATATGGGGTACCAGCATACTCACAACAAACTGGGCAACAAATATTGGGGTCCAATTTCTCCTGCTACCCTTGTGAAAAAAAATTGCTTGCTAAAACATCTTTTTTGAGGACAGAAAAATGATTTTTAATTTTCACGGCTCTGCGTTGTAAACTTCTGTGAAGCACTTGGGGGTTGAACGTGCTCACCACACATCTAGATAAGTTCTTTGGGGGGTCTAGTTTCCAATATGGGGTCACTTAGGGGGGTTTCTACTGTTTAGGCACATCAGGGGCTCTGCAAACGTAACATGATTCCCGCAGACCATTCCATCAAAGTCTGCATTCCAAATCGTCACTACTTCCCTTCCGAGCCCCGGCATGTGCCCAAACAGTGGTTTACCCCCACATATGGGGTATCAGCGTACTCAGGAGAAACTGCACAACAACTTTTGGGGTCCAATTTCTCCTGTTACCCTTGGGAAAATAAAAAATTGTGGGTTAAAAAATCATTTTTGAGGAAAGAAAAATAATTTTTTATTTTCATGGCTCTGCGTTATAAACTTCTGTGAAGCACTTGGGGGTTCAAAGTGCTCACCACACATCTAGATTAGTTCCTTGGGAGGTCTAGTTTCCAAAATGGGGTCACTTGTGCGGGAGCTCCAATGTTTAGGCACACAGGGGCTCTCCAAACGCGACATGGTGTCCGCTAATGATTGGAGCTAATTTTCCATTCAAAAAGCCAAATGGCGTGCCTTCCCTTCCGAGCCCTGCCGTGCGCCCAAACAGTGGTTTACCCCCACATATGGGGTATCATCGTACTCAGGACAAACTGGACAACAACATTTGGGGTCCAATTTCTCCTATTATCCTTGGGAAAATAAAAAACTCCGGGCTAAAATTCATTTTTGAGGAAAGAAAAATAATTTTTTTATTTTCATGGCTCTGCGTTATAAACTTCTGTGAAGCACCTGGGGGTTTTAAGTGCTCACTATGCGTCTAGATTAGTTTCTTGGGGGGTCTAGTTTCCAAAATGGGGTCACTTGTGCAGGAGCTCCAATGTTTAGGCACACAGGGCCTCTCCAAACCTGACATGGTGTCCGCTAACTATGGAGATAATTTTTCATTCAAAAAGTCAAATGGCGCTCCTTCCCTTCCGAGCCTTACCATGTGCCCAAACAGTAGTTTACCCCCACATATGAGGTATTGGCGTACTCAGGAGAAATTGCCCAACCAATTTTAGGATCCATTTTATCCTGTTGCCCATGTGAAAATGAAAAAATTAAGGCTAAAAGAAATTTTGTGTGAAAAAAAAAGTACTTTTTCATTTTTACGGATTAATTTGTGAAGCACCTGGGGGTTTAAAGTGCTCACTATGCTTCTAGATAAGTTCCTTGGGGGGTCTAGTTTCCAAAATGGGGTCACTTGTGGGGGAGCTCTAATGTTTAGGCACACGGGGGCTCTCCAAACGCGACATGGTGTCCGCTAAAGATTGGAGCCAATTTTTCATTCAAAAAGTCAAATGGCGCTCCTTCCCTTCCGAGCCCTGCCGTGCGCCCAAACAGTGGTTTACCCCCACATATGAGGTATCAGCGTACTCAGGACAAATTGGACAACAACATTCGTGGTCCAATTTCTCCTTTTACCCTTGGGAAAATAAAAAAATTGTTGCGAAAAGATCATTTTTGTGACTAAAAAGTTAAATGTTAATTTTTCCCCTCCATGTTGCTTCTGCTGCTGTGAAACACCTGAAGGGTTAATAAACTTCTTGAATGTGGTTTTGAGCACCTTGAGGGGTGCAGTTTTTAGAATGGTGTCACTTTTGGGTATTTTCAGCCATATAGAACCCTCAAACTGACTTCAAATGTGAGGTGGTCCCTAAAAAAAATGGTTTTGTAAATTTTGTTGTAAAAATGAGAAATCACTGGTCAAATTTTAACCCTTATAACTTCCTAGCAAAAAAAAAAAATTTGTTTCCAAAATTGTGCTGATGTAAAGTAGACATGTGGGAAATGTTATTTATTAACTATTTTGTGTCACATAACTCTCTGGTTTAACAGAATAAAAATTCAAAATGTGAAAATTGCAAAATTTTCAAATTTTTCGCCAAATTTCCGTTTTTTTCACAAATAAACTCAGAAATTATCGACCTAAATTTACCACTAACATGAAGCCCAATATGTCACGAAAAAATAATCTCAGAACCGCAAGGATCCGTTGAAGCGTTCCTGAGTTATTACCTCATAAAGGGACACTGGTCAGAATTGCAAAAAATGGCAAGGTCATTAAGGCCAAAATAGGCTGGGTCATGAAGGGGTTAAATTCAGTGGTCAGATAGAGTAATCCAATTATCATGGTAACTGTTAAATGACTAATGCCACGCCAAAGTTTGCCTCTCACCTAGCCAAATCAGATCTCATACTTTGCACTGATGAGGGGCAACACCCTGAAGCACCGTGTCTGCAAACCGAGATTCTGGTTTTGCTTTTTATCCCAAATCGTATTGCAAGACTTGTTAAAAAGTTAATATTGACTCTTAGGATCGGTGCTTCCAATAGTTGGCACTCACGTTCTAGTCCTCTTCCTCTCTGATGAGACAATTTGCATATTTAATTTACCAGGGGAGCATTGCATGGCTTATAAGTCTCCTCACTATGACATGCCAGGCACAGCTTGTCACTCTCCACAAGAAATGTTACCCCTTACAGACCCCTACAGGGATTGTTGATGGTCATATGAGAACCCCTGTAATACCAGCTCTCATTCTGGAATGAAGCGCGACACAAGCTCAGTCATTCAGGCGTTAATCTGCAGGTACTTACAGGTCATAGATTTTCATGGTAGCTGGGATGGCACTGATAAATCCCACTAGTTTTTTGCTAGAGATAACTCTCACTCCACAATGCCACTGTGGCAGCCAGCCAGGAGGTCTCAGTGCCCTGCCAGACAGAAATCACACAAATAATTTTCAATATAAGGAGAAGAGATAGTGATGAAGATGCAGGAGGGGAACAACTACAACTCACCACAGCAGGAACTCCGGTGAGTAGTCAAATCGGAACATGTTATCGTCATCCTCCACGTAGTTCTCATTCAGCAGAGTGTACAGTTCTTTTAACTGTGGGTGCCAAGTAGTAACCAGTCACAATGGGTGCACAGGACACGTAGTATAGTCCCCCTGTGCTGCCTCTACACAACTGCTGACAATCATTTGCAAATTATTGTTATTGCCGCTGTTAACTCCTTAAAGGGAATCCGTCAGCAGGTTTGGTTACCTCATCTGGGAGCAATGTAATGTAGGCAACGAGAAGCTGAATCCAACGATGTATCACTTATATTACTGGCTGCAGCCGTTCTCACACAATCAGAGCTTTTAGATTTAGAATAAAGCGGAGCTGAGAAAGCTAACCCCGCCCACATCAGGATTTGTATGTATAGAATCCATAGACAGGGAGCTGCTTATCACAGGAGGGGACATTGCTGGACTAATATAGCCCAGCAACGTTAATCTCTTAGGGATAGAACCTTCAGCTCGTAAACACCAGCACACACTTTGGCAAGTGACATATCCCTGAATTCTGTCTTTCATCCTCCATCTCCTGCTGTGTTCAGATTACATAGCGAAAACCTGCTGACAGATTCCCTTTAAGGACAGGGTGATTTTTTATTTTTGTGCTTTTGTATTTCATCTCCTTCTTCCAAAAGCTATAACATTTTTATCTATCTACAGACACAGCCGCACGAGGGCTTGTTTTTTTGCGCGATGAGTTGCAGTTTGCACTAACACCATTCATTTTACAATAATATATGCAGGAAAAAAATCCAAGTGGGATGAATGTGGGGAACGACTGCTACTTTGAATAGCCTCCGGTTATAAGTGGTGTAAAGTGCTGGGTCCGCTATTATTGAATATATTAAGGATGTAGAAGACGGAATTATTAGTGGTTTTTCAGAAAACAATACGCTACAGTAAAGTGGAGTAAATGGAAGATGTTCCTTGTACAAGTAACACACATGGCATTACCAATATGTGGGGACCATATGTTCTAGTACAACTAGGAGAGTCACTTGTAGAGAAGGATCTGGGTGTACTTATAAAGCACAGACTACATCGCCAATAATCAGCTGCTAAGGCCAGAAGGATATTGGTATTAAAAGAGGCATGGACTCGCGGGACAGTGACGTAATACTACCACCAAAGAGTTAGCGCGACCCCATCTGTAATATGCAGTTCAGTTCTGGGCACCAGATCACAAAAAGGAGGTGGAAAAAATACAAGGAAGGGCCACAAAACCAATAAGGGGCATGAAGGATCATAGTTATGAGAAACATTTAAAATAATAGTTAGTCTTGGACAGAGATGTTTCAGGGGAACCCACAGAAAGTATATGGTCAAAATTTAGTTCAGGTAGAAGACCCTCAAAATACAAGAAGGGAAGAAAAAAAAAAAAAGGTTTAACCTCCATAGTGGACAAGGTTTCTGTAGCATGAATACTATTACTGTGATCTGGAATATTCTACCTCACAACTTATGAAGCAATGATACTTCTGTACGGTTACAGTGATACCAAAGAAAGAAAAATAACCAAAAGTAAAAAGATAATTTTGGGGGACTTTCTGTAAAATCCCTTTCTCGTAGCCTTCATTGGGGGGGTATTTGGCAAACCATGGGTCGGCTACGCTGCCTAATAGCTTTGTGCCAACAGTTTAGATTAGCGTCTAGCAGGAGGCAGACACAGGACAGGAGCATCATACACCCAAGGGTTCCCTGCATTCACCAATGAAGAGCCGCAGAAAAGATGGCTTAAGGCCGATTTCCAAGACTTGTAACTTTTTAGCTACACAAGGACTTGTTTTTCTGCATTTCGAGCTGGTGTATGTATTGGTAACAATTTCTGGTACATCCAATATTTGGATCGCTTTTTGTTGTAATTATTTAAGATGGGTGCAGTGACTGAAATCAACATTTTTTCCCCCTGCTTTCTTTGTGAATTTTATAGTAAGGTGGAATGTATGGCAATTTATATTTTGATAGATTTTTTACAAAAGCAGAGATCACAAATATGTTTATTTTGAAACTAGGAAAGGGGGTTGATTGGAATTTTTCCATTTTCTAAATTGATTTTCATTTTTTAGTCCCCCTAGGGGACTTGAACCTGTGACCCTTTCATGGCTTGTTTTATATACTGCAATATCTATTGTAATTGACGGGTTGGGCTTCACAGAAGTACCAAGATAGCTGCGATGGTGCCATGGTAACTCAGGGGTATCCCACGTGTGGAGCCCAGTATGGATATAGGGGTACATTCATTTATGCCAATGCGTAAAAATGTGATCTGTCATGCTGGAATTTTTTAGCAATTGCCAGTTAATATTACACCTTTATAGCAGGACTGGTGGAATGTGGCTGATCTGCAGACCTGTGCAGATCTGTTGGAGTTGATTCGGTTTAACATTTTTTTCGCTAGTTTAGTCAGTCCGGCTGGATCACTTGTAATAACTAGGCATTTATATTTCCTGATAATCACACACACGTTTCCTTATTATTAGCATGTCTAAACAAGCAGCAATCACCCGACAAGCGAGCAAAATGCTTGTTTGTTGGGTGAAAGTATTTGTACGCTTGTTTAAAAATCCTCGTTCTCGGCAGCACATTGTCCTGTGTAAATAGGACATGTTCAGACAAGAACATGATGTTCTATGTGCACAGAATCATCATATTAATTTTTCTATGCAAATGGAGGTGCAAGCTACTAAGTGATGGTGGATTTGTGGTTGTTTAACAGCCATTTACAACGCAAGATTATCAAGTGGTAATCAGCAGTCTAAACAAGTTGCTGATCATCCAATGGAAAAAAAAAAAAAAAACACCTGTTCATTGGGTGAAATTATCTTTTGTGCAACACAAAAGAGAATCAATCTTGTTAGTGCATAGTCCTGTGCCAACAGGACTTGCGCTGGCGACAACAATGGCAGCCTATGCGCACCAAACGATCAAATACTGTGTGTATCGTTAAGCGCGGTCTGCCTGCATAAAAAGACCAAACTATAGTCATTGGGTAACATTTTACCGATATGTGGTTGTTTAAGGCTGCAAGTTGGGTGGTGTAGACCCACCGTTATGCAGCTGGGGTGGAGACGGTGCAGATGTACTTACCACTGCCCTATCACCTAAATCTAGAGCGTCCCAGGTGAAGCCATGGGGAAGACTGTATGGCTCCTGGCGGATGTGGTCTTTGTCTGGCTCAATGGGGCCATGTGAATTCACCACGTCTCCTGTGGAAAACATGACCATTACAAAATAGTAGGAGGAGAGCGGACCCGAGATGTATAATGCACGCGAGTCCTACAGGGATCATTCAGGTTTCTCACCTAGCTTGGGTACAGGTTGTGTGTCCCAAAACTGGTAGCTTCTTTTGCTAGCCTCTTCCATGGTTTTGGCTGGCCCCTGACCCACAGAAAATAACTCAATGGCCTTTTGGATCTCTTGGATCTTCTCAGCAGGAAGAGTGGTCACCTTAATAAAAAGTTAGAATAAAAAAAAAAAAACAACAAAACAAACAAACAAACCAACATACAAAAACAAAACAAGTTAACAAAATGAAGCCCAACACTAACTTGAAGCAGGCAGCTGAAAACATCAATACAGCAACAGGTGGCACCAGAGGTCCCGTCCTCTGCTTATCTGAAGGGGCTATGTGCATATTAATATATGGGGAAATCTATTCTTGTTTGCATTTTCACCCATTTGCAATAGACTAGAGACTTTCATCAGTCTTCCCTTAATTTTGCACCTTACAGCACCGCCGAAAACCAAGGCTGTGGAGTCGGTAAGCCAAACCTCCGACTCCTCAATTTCCCCCACTCCTGACTCCGACCCCACAGCACTGGTCACTACTGAGCATGTACATAAAGTGCAGCACAGATTCATCACAACTAAAAGCCGAGATCCTTGGATCAGGAACAGAACTGACATTTATACGACATTTCATAACTTTCCCAAATTATTATGAAAACATTTACAGCACATCCTGCATTGTACTACTGTACCCAATTTATTATACATTTTAGAAGTCCACAGAAATTGACACCGACGTCACTCCCCAGCACTGCAACTGTAAAGAGTTGGCTCTTTACATACTAGATATCAGTAGGTCAAAAAGATATATTTTACACCAATAATAGCAACGGAAGCACCAGTATCTTCCTCATAAAGGGGACAACTACTGTAACACCGATCTACATGGTTGAAACCAAGGCACAGGAAAATATAATCCCAATATTCTCACCGGAGCATCAGCATCCAACTTATCTCCTCCCTTATCTTTCTTGCGTTTCTGTTTCTTCTTTTTTTTTACTCCAGTGTCATCGCCCTCCCTAGAAGATAACAGTAAAAAAAAGAAATCAATCACAAACATTTGATGTTTAATTCACTAAACATATGCAATTAATAGCTAGGCAGCTGTTCTTCATGCCCTTGCTACATCTACCGTATCTATATACATCTATCAAGGGCATTAATAACAGATATATATATATTTTTTTCCGTTTTGGCCGAGGATACATGCATTTTCAATAGGGAGAGGGGAAACAGCTGGTGTCTTATCGTCACTTATGGGGTAAAATTAAAGGATCAAGCATGTTGAAATTTAACATGCCCAATCAGACATTAGATTGTCATATAATCTTCCAAAAATTAGTCGATGAAGTTTCCTCCATACAGTGAGACTCAGACTGATCAGCTGGTGCTCAGGTATCCCAGTAATAACAAGAAACTTATTTTAGGAGGATTAAAATCTGGAACACAAAAACACCCAAAAACAAATCTAGATCCACAGGGAATCATAAAATAAACTCCATGATCACTGGGCTGATGCCAAGGCGAGTAATGAAGACACCGCCCTGAGCCACGGCTGGCACAGACATACCTGCTAATCCTATTAGAGTCCCTGAGCCGGCGATGTGGAATGGAGCCCTATTAAAAGTCCCATTTCATGTGACAGATGCACAGCGAGATGGTGCCAGAGACACGGAGAGGGTCAGCTGTTTGGGTCAGGGCCATATGTTTAAAATGTTGGGGGAGGGAGGGCCAGTCAAACAATTGATCACAGGTACATTAATTTGGCTTTCGATTGTGTTATATTTTGGAGATAGGGGTGGCTGCCGATTAATTTTAAGGGCAATAATAAATAGAAAAAGGCGAAATTAGAAAAGGCTACAAGCCCGAACCACTCTAGTCACAAGATTTTGAAAAAGTGATGAGAGGAAGCAGTAAAGCACTGGAAATCGCTCGCAAAGTATCAGGAAGTGTCATTATCTCCCGAACACGCTGCAGGTCACAAGGACGTCAGTGACAAAAAAAATACTGCAACCACCAGCGGCCTCCACATGAGTGGGGGAGGAGAAGCCATTCACTGACAGCAACTACCACAGGAGAGGGAGAAACGCAACATGAGGGGACCATGAAAATGGCAGCGCCTAAGAGTTTACTAAAACCTAGTGTGCCATCCGTGGGCATCTATCAATACCGCTATATAATATCAATAAGATTTAAAAGGGGTTTTCCAAGGAACAAAAGTTCATTTTAAATCACTAGATCTTAGAATAATAATTATTTCCACAATTGGATGTGTTTAAATAAAATGTCCCTGTGCCGAGATAATCTTATAAATGTGCCCCTGCTGTGTACTGTGTAATGGCTGTGTCTGACCGTACAGGGACATGGTCTGATCATACCACAGCTCCTGGACGCAAAACAGTATACAGACAGGACAGCAGCCGATTGTTTCTGTGAGGTAAAACACTGCTTAAAAACAGGCAGGGAACGGATTTACCTCACAGAAAGAATCAGCTGTGATCCCATGCTCTAATGTCAGTATACTCATTAGCTCCCCGTCCAGGAGCTGCAGTATGATCAGACCATGTTCCTGCACGGTCAGACACGGCCATTACACAGTAGGGGCACATTTATAAGATTATCTCAGCACAGGAACATTATTTTTAAACACATTCAATTGTGGAAATTATTATTATTCCAAGATCTATTGATTAAAATCAACTTTTGTTTGTGGGAATATCCCTTTAACAACCAAGGATCATCTACCAAATAAATCTCATCATGGTCTCTTATTCCAATCATGTTATGCCTCACCTACTAACCCATTGTTTTCTCCGTTCACCTTTTGCCTCAGGCTTTGATGCTAGAGATAAAACCCTCCCCGAGAAACCCGCCATCTTATTCGCCTCCGCTTTTCCTCACACCTTGGTTGCTATGGATAGTGGCTTCATATTATACGTCTTAGCAACGCATCATTTTATTCCTTCCCTACCCTTTTCTCAGACTTTGGTTGCTATAGATAATGGCTCCATGTTATGCCTCCCTTAGCAAAGCATCATTTCTATTCTGTCCCCTATTTTCTCAGGCCTAGGAGCCATTATCCATAGCAACCATCTTTTCTCTTCCCTAGTCACCCATCATTTTCACCATTGCCCCATTTTATCTCATGACATTTACCCGTTGCTGAAAAAGTTGTGTGATAATCAGTTTTGTAAGGCTCCGCAATGTCAAGCTGGCCTACCAAACCGCAAAAGATGTACATTATTTTCTACTGGTTTGTTACGCAGCTTTCCCACAAAAATATATAGCAAAAACAATTAGGCCTCATTCAGACATCCACTTGTCGTGCACGAGTGCCAGCCGTGTTTTTCATGGATCGCACTCCTACCTGTGACAGTCTATGGGACCATTCACATGTCTGTGATTTTTCGCAACCTGTTAAACCTTGGACACATTTGATTTTGATCCGAGGTTTGAATCAAAAACAGAAATGCAAATCAATGGATCTGAGGAAATCAGCCTGCACTCTGATGACATTTGACTGCAGCCCGATTATCACCATGGACTGTCAGACAGGAAAAGGTGGAGAAACTGTTTGTTTTTGTTTTTTGTTTTTTAATTTCTTCATGCATGGGAAAATGGATGACACTCGGAACACGCTCTGATTAAAATTATACAAGGTCCGTCTTTCTTGTACGTGAGAAAAACGAATGTCTGAATGTGGCCTAAATAAGATTTCATTACACAATGTCTTACAAACAAGGGAACATAGCAGCACTATAGAATATACTTACAAAAAAGAAGGTTCTTAGAGCATAAATTGGCTAATTCATGTGTGCCCATCAACCACGGCAGAATGATATACAGGTTTGATGGAAAAAATTTAGTATAACTTGTATTTTATTCATTGAAATCCCTGGCGTTTGTATGCATAGGAGTCCAGTGGGCGGTCCTTCCAGTGACTAACAGCTACCTATGCATGCATAGTCATACAGGGCAGACTGTCAATCACAAGTAGGACCGCCCACTGGACTCATATTCACACAGATAACATTGAATAAATGCAACATTTTACAGAAACTTTTCCCACATAAATGTCTAACAATCTGATCAGCTCTTCCTGCTCTATATCGTCCTGTCTGCAGATCAGACACCATTCCTAACATGACAGGTTCCCTTTAACATGGATAACTGTACGCGGTCAGCGACTGAAACCTTATAAAGGGATAACAGACGGGACATAAGAGATTATGACACCTGTCTTACTGTGATTATCCTTCTGTAGTCAAGCTCATTACACCCACAGCTGTAGCTTGTTTGTAAGGCTATATGCAAATCAGGATGAACTTGCACTGAGGGCGTGTCTATCCACTAATGGGAAATGCATGACCACACCCCTAGCGCACTAGCATCCTGATTTGCATACAGTTCGTACCCTTGATTTTTAATGACTGCCACTTCAGTTCTCTACAAAAAAGGACAACCACCTACACGGCCATGTTATATTCTATATGTAAAGTTGTGATGATAAATTGCCTTTAGTGATTACTAAAAGCCCTTATACATGTAGTCAAAAAAATGAACATTCGTTCCCGATTGTTGCTGGTGTAATAAATTGCAGCAATCCGCCAACGTTCACCTGTGCCCACATCCCCGAGGCTGGCAGTAAGGAGTGGGCGCCCTTGTTCTTGGTATTGATAGGGGTCCCATTGGCCAGATATCACCAATCCTACTTGTATTTCACCCACAAAAGCATACACCCACATTTCTCTGTATTGTTGGATTTGTGCCAATCTAAGACGTGTCCAAATGCTAATATTGTATTTATTTTACTATGAGCATAAAAGCAGAAGAGGAAAAACAAAGAGAAATTCTGAGGTTTCATGTGTCAGATCTCGATTCTAGAGGGGCCGATCTACCCCCTATACTGGGCTATATCATGGGGACCACCGGCCACTTCTAACCACTGAGCCACGGAACGTGGCTGTAGTAGAGGTCCCCTTTAGGGCTGTTCAGTGGATACTGGTTATATCATGGTGGATCATCACATAGTACAATGACTGGAAACATGAAGGTTAGAACTCTTCCCATAAGATCCCTTGTGCCCGGATCACAATGGGGACACAACCACCTGGCAGCTCCGCTGATCGCACAGAATCCCTTCCCTGCGGAGCAGCTCCGCCTCACCTATATCATTAATGACATCTACTAGCACATAGTCAGTTTGAGCCTTGACAAACAGCAGCAACAGCCAATCACACCAGGGGATCCCCATCAAACCAGCCAATCAGCAAGGGGTAGAGGCGGGGCATATAACGACCCAGCGAACAGTGCACTAGAGCCACTCCAGAACGAAAGACCGGGAACGCAGGGGCATTAGGTCGGGACGTTACCCCCGGTGGAAGCTATGCTTTTCCTCGTTCTCGCAGTCGCTGCAATGTCCATGTCCATTCTCGTCATCCCCCAACCCATCGCCTGCTGCTGTCTCACTCTGATCCGCCATCTTTAATCCAAAGCCGGGTGAAGGGGAGGGTAGAAAGCAGCTATTGGTTGCTGGCCGCAAAGCATGCCGGTGCTTGTAGTGAAGGACTCCTTTTCCTGCTCTCATGAACTTTGAGAAAAACTACAAATCCCGTTAAGCCTTGCGGGAATGCTAGCTATTCAGTTGAGCGATACAACAGGGGCGATGGCTTACTGGGGGTTGTAGTTTTTTCTATGTACACACCTAACGATCTTTAACCCCTAAAGTCTGTATCCAAAGTCACAGTGGTGTGTACAGTATACAAGGTGCCCAGGGTAAGGCCTTGTCCACACATCCAGTAGTTTGCCTCAGTATTTGTAAGCTAAATCCTGGAGAGGAACAATCAGAGGAAAAGTATAATAGAAACACGTCACCACTTCTGTATTTGTCACCCACTCCTGGTTTTGGCTTACAAATGTATTATAACTACCATAAGCTTGATCTCGAGTCCTGTCGATGTGATGGATGAACGCTCTGTAGGAAGCTCGATCTTGTGCAAGTCTAGATAGGGCCACCAGGGTCTTATTTTGATAGGATCAAGACATCGGGGTTCTTTATAGTGAAGTAAAATACTGACCGTGTGAACGTGGCCTAAGGCCGGCCTCACACTGGTGGGTTTTATGGACGTATGAGCACAGAAAATACACCCGTAAAATACGCATAACACACGGCCCAATGATTCTCTATGGCCCAGCTCCTATCAGCCGTATTTTACTGATCCGTAATATACGGCTTTCTACGGCCATACAAAATCGCAGCATGCTGCGTTTGTCACCGTATTGCGCAAAAAAATCGCCAATGAAAGTCTATGGGGGCGAGAAAAATACGGATTACACACGGACCAGCAGTGTGACTTGCGAGAAATACGCAGCAGTGTTCTATAGAAAAGCCAGTAATTCAATTGCCGGCTTTTCATTTCTCCTTCACAAACCCGACATGATATGAGACATGGTTTACATAGAGTAAACCATCTCATATCCCTTTTTTTTTGCATATTCCACACTACTAATGTTAGTAGTGTGTATGTGCAAAATTTGGGCACTGTAGCTTGTAAAATAAAGGGTTAAATGGCGGAAAAAATTGGCACGCAATTTTCTCCTCCAGAGTGGTAAAGCCAGTGACTGAGGGCAGATATTAATAGCCTAGAGAGGGTCCATGGTTATTGGCCCCCCCCCCTGGCTACAAACATCTGCCCCCAGCCACCCCAGAAAAGGCACATCTGGAAGATGCGCCTATTCTGGCACTTGGCCACTCTCTTCCCACTCCCATGTAGCGGTGGGATATGGGGTAATGAAGGGTTAATGTCACCTTGCTATTGTAAGGTGACATTAAGCCAGATTAATAATGGAGAGGCGTCAATTATGACACCTATCCATTATTAATCCAATAGTACTAAATGGTTAATAAAACACACACACACATTATTACAAAGTATTTTAATGAAATAAAGACACATGTTGTTGTAATATTTCATTAGACTCTTAATCCACCTGAAGACCATCGTCCTGAAACAAAGTTAAAAAATCAAACAACAATATTCCATACCTTCCGTCGTTATGTCCCACGTTGTAAATCCATCTGAAGGGGTTAAATCATTTTACAGCCAGGAGCTCTGCTAATGCACTCGCTAGAGCCTGTAAAACCCCGGGTACTGAATGGAAAGCAGGGTGACCTGTAGTTACCTTGAGTCGCGGTGATGCGCCCTCTGCTGGATGTCCTCATATGAACTCAAGCGTGGGAACTTTTCCAAGGCTCCAGTTCATGAGGACATTGATTTCCCATGTTAAGGTTGTACATGGAGGTAATCCTGCAGTACTGACATTTGCAGGAGTAGAAAGGGTGAATCATCCACCTCGGGGTGGAAACTGGGACCATTTTCTCCTGAGACAAGAAGCTAAGTGGATTATGTGTACTGGAGCAATGGGTCCGCTTGGCTTTAATGATAGAGTAGATATGTCTATTTTTTTGTAAATATTCCTTTTTTTGTAAATATTACTTTGGTTATTTCCTATGAATATTGAGAGTATTGTATTTGCATATTGTCTCAAAAAACTTCTCTGGGTAATAATGATAATGGTTTTTGAT
This sequence comes from Ranitomeya variabilis, assembly GCF_051348905.1. Taxonomy (NCBI): domain Eukaryota; kingdom Metazoa; phylum Chordata; class Amphibia; order Anura; family Dendrobatidae; genus Ranitomeya; species Ranitomeya variabilis. The sequence continues at coordinate 550,095,167 of NC_135235.1, read as the reverse complement.
AACTGGTTAAAGATAAGTATTTTTTCTCAGCGCAATTTATCTTTTATAATAATCCAATATTTTTGATAGTGTGATTATGTTGTTTTAATATGTGCTTTTTAATGTTTGTATTTCTCGGTAGGAGGGAGGGGGTGGGTGTGTGGGGGGTGTGTCAGATGTTCGGTATATCCCGTTCACCACCCAGCCCTCACTCATACAGACCCGTTGAAGCGCCAGCACAGCGCGAAACGGCCGTCGTCTCCTCCGCTCACCTGAGCTCCTTTTCTCTCCTGATTCTTTGAAGATTGGTGAGTGCATTCCATTTTTTTTTCTATTTATTTCACTAAATATATATATATATATGTGTCTCAATGACATATATATATATATATATATATATATATATATATATACTGTATATATGTTTTAACGAACATTTGAGGCCAAAAAGCCATTAGATGTCGGTTTTGCAAGCCTGCGAGAAAATATCGCAGTACGGATGCCATACGGGTTACATACGGAGGATGCCATGCGCAAAATACGCTGACACACCCTGCCTACGGATGACATACGGATCACTATTTTGGGGACTTTTCTGCGTATTACGGCCGTAAAAAACGGACCGTATTTACATACGCTGAGTGTGACGCCGGCCTAATAGTAATGACATGTTGTAAACGTGCAGCAATGGAAAATGGCAGTGACAGACAGGATGCTGGTGTGCACGGTGCATAGTGAATATGGAAGGTATCTGGTCTGGGTGACAGGGTGGGCTTCTGGAGAAGTGTACACAGAATAGCTGGAAGATATGGCAACTTTCCTTTGCGCCTTAGTGAACCTCCCCCCTACCTGCAGGGACCCCAGTGGGTGATAGGCTTGCACCATGGGGCCTAATAACAAGAAGGGGCATCGGGGATGCCAGCAGGTAGGAGGAGGTTCACAGGGCTCTGGTCCGGCGGCCATGGACTACTGACGTGGCCCGTCCTGCAAATATTAGGCAGGAGTCACACTAGCGTAGCACTCGGACCAGAGCGCAGTCCAACTTCCACTGACTCATAGAGTGGAGAAATGTTCTCCATCTGCTTCAGTTCTCTCATCCAAGAGAATCAGATCACACTATCCTTATACTCTGATCACAATTTGATTGGTGTCAGTTGCATAATTGACCCAGTTTTCTTGGATGAGGGCAGTTATGGCCATCTGACCATAGCCATAGTCTGAATTCGGACCGTGATGTCCCTACTGGCTTCGGGTCTCTTGGCCTGAGCTCAATGGTCTTCTAAATGCTTATGTAGCTGCTCAAGTCAGGAGACCTGTGGCCAGTGTGGACATCAAGGTCCTAATGTAAAGTCAGATGTGTGACACTGGCCTTCCCTGTGATAGTATCTGATCTCCCTGGGTGTAGGAACCAGCTTTCAGAAGGGGTTGTCTTCTTGTAATTCCTCTTCTATTCACTGTTCCTAGAGGAAAACTCACTGTGTTTCCAGGGACCCAAAACAGTTGCAATTTTTTGCACAACATGTAGTTTGCAAAAATGCTAAAAAATTTGGTGTTTTTCCACCAGCTCTGGCAAATTCCTTGTAAATTGTCAAGAGCTTATGAAGAGGAGCGTGGCCCCCCGAATCCATTATTCTGTCCTTGGCTGGAGACAGCCTCTCTCCAGTCCTCCAGCCGGATGGGGATGCTGGGGGGGGGTCGGGGCAAACCTCCAAGGTCTCGGCGCGGCTCCCCACAGACGTTCGGAGCGGATTCTTCCACGTTCTTCTCTCTTGGACCCCTCCTTCTACCTAGCAAACGACAAAGTTCACCCAGGCCAAGCTTCATGCCAAGGTGTTCCTTCACCCAGTGCAAAAGGATCAATGTACCACCCTCACCATGTAACTAAATGCCCCAGCTCAAGAAAAGTGGCTTGGTGCCCCATGGGCAAATGCCCCAATTGCCCTCGCAGCCGTGCCCTGCTGAACAGGGGGGTTCAAACACCACTGATGCAATCAGATTATATGGATTTTTCACCATTGCGTATAGCTTGGAGTAATTTTTCAGTTCGACTATCATATTTTAACCCCTAAAACACTCATATATATTTTTTTCTTTGTAAGAACTTTATTTAAAACCTGTTACTAACACCAGTCCTATCTCCTAGGCGACCACCTTCCCCAGCACCCACCCACTACAATCCCTCATGATTTACTTAAAAGGAACCTGTCACCCCGTTTTTTCAATGAGATAAAAATACCGTTAAATAGGGCCTGAGCTGTGCTTTACAATAGTGTATTTTTTGTCCCAATTCCCCACTTATGCTGCCGAAATACCTTACTAAAGTCGCTGTTTTCGCCTGTCAATCACGCTGGTCTGGTCAAATGGGCGTGGTTAAATCACTGTTTCTCCCCCCGCTCCTCGGCGTGTCTGACGTAAATTCGATCTGTGAATCGCACAGATCGCGCTATTTTTTTGCAGTTGCGCAGTGCATTCGGCTCTTGTGCCTGTGCGCATTATGCTTTGCCCAACTGTGGGCATAGCATACAGCACATCACCGCGCAGCCTTTCTTGGCTGAAGACTGTGACTCGTGTGGGAGGAGCACTGAGGAGAGAATTAGCTGTGGACTGTTTGTGAGTACTGGAGAAATGGTGCAGACAAGCACAGGACAGGGTGGATGGGAAAAGAAACAAAAAGGGCTTCCTAGTGTTAACCCTTCAGTGCCCCCAGACTGCAAGCATTAGTGTTACACCATCCTTCAGTGCTGGAGTCAGGATCTGAGTTACCTTAGTCCCAAATAAAGATATACTTTACTGGCCTCATCCATGGCATATACTGTATATATAGTGTGTATAGGAGGAGGACTCGGCAGATTGTGTGGTATCATAGTATTAGTCAGGACTGAGGAGGATTCAGGACAGGAACACTACAGGGAGGAGGATGGACGACATCAGTTGTAGCTGCTGAGGGTAGGGTAATAAGTAATATAAAGTGATTTTAGGCAGAACCTGTGGCGAGATCTAGTACAGCTCCAATCATAGAGTTACGCTGGTTTCACACTTGCATATTCTGCAATCTGTGTGATAATGGCTTCACACAGATCCGTTTTCATCTCCATTGACTTTCAGTGGTGACGGATGGGACTTGCGTGTGCATCCAGTTGTCACCGGTTTCCCACGGATCCGTGTGTTTGCATATTTTACCAGACGCACAAAAACGCAACTTGTTGCAGTTTTGTGTCGTCTGAAAAACACGCAGGCACAGGGACACGCACGGACCCGTGGCAACACGTCTGGAATTACCATGGAGCACGAATCCAGGACATGCATGGATCCATAGGATTCCGTGTGCAGGGATCTGTTATGCGGAACTGAGCATGCTGGGAAGCAAGGGATGTGCTGTATGGGAAAATGATGAAACTGTATGGGAGCAGGATGCAGACATAATGTAGACTCTGCATGCTGTGCTGTCATACAGCGAGTGGCCGCACTAGAAGGGCTGTGCCCTATGTTATAGCGTGCTAATGGTAATGAAATGTATTGGGAGCCTGTATATAACATGGGGCTCCTGGTTAGGGGCTGCACGGGTGAGGCTGCTTTCACACTAGCGCTTTGGCACGGTGTGTTGTGATGTGTAGCAATCCTGATCCATCCCGATCCTGATGCATCCCTACACTTAACATAGGGAGGCATGGACCTGCGTTTGCATCAGGACGTATCAGGATCAGTATGCGTCAGAATTTTTCATGTGCTCCGAAAACGCAGCTTGTTGCGAATTTTGGGTGTTAGAAAAATCTGCAGACATCCTGGTACGTGGCAGCGTGTCCAAAAAAGATCCGATTGTCAATGTAGACGCCCCGAATCAGGATGCCTTAATCCAATCTGCATGTGGATGTCATACTGCGCAGGCTCGGAGCCCCATTTTTTTTTTTCCCTTTCACTTTCACCAGTCTCTTCCCTCTCCTCTTTCCCCTCTGCCCCAGAAGTCAGAATTTGATATTTCCAACCAAATTCTGATCAGGATGCAGTTCCGTGCGTTTGCAGAAAAAAATACGGATGCAGATAAATCGTGTCCAAGAGGGAATGACTACAGCAATGTACAAAAACATATTAGAAAGTAATACGTTAAGACTACAACTGCACGGGCCCTGTTCACAAGAGCTAACAATCTGAGGAAACTGCAATGCTAAAAACACATTGTGTACTGCTTCACTAGATACTTATAGAGGTGTATAATGAGGCTCTCACTGTACAGGCAAAGACCTGGAACCATGACAGTGGAAAACACATTTTTATTTAAAAAAGAGCCGATTCGTGAGCCGAAAGAGTCGACTCTTTATGGTGAGCGGAGCCGAATCACCAAGAAGAGCCGGACTGCTCATCACTACTCCGCTGAGGGGGGCCCAGGTAAGGTTCCTGCTGGTCTTTCTCCTCCATGAGGAACTGTGTGGTATTATGAGGGGCCCTCATCCCGGCTGCCCTCTGGGACTCGCGCTCCTCCAGACGCTTCTTCTCCTCCCAGGTCAGCTTATTGTAAGGCTTTCACCTCCTCTTGTTTCTTGACTGGCGCCTTCGATGCCTCTTCTTGCCCAGCTCTTTGCCACGGCCCAGCTGCCCGGGCTTGGGATAGTCGCCCACCTTGACGCCTTGGTCCTCTTTAAGGCTGTGGAACAAAAGAGAAAAAACAAACAATATACTGCGATTGCATGGCTCTGGCTGAAAGAGCAAAATAGGTTTAGACATATTAAACATTTATTAGTGCATGTGGTGGGTAATATTTACCTTCGTGTCACCATCGTTGACCTGAGGAACGACAGGGCTCGGGCATACTTGTATTTGCTCCTGCGTCCTCCAGATCCACTCGGGGCCCGCATCTCTTTGTTGAACTCCTTCTTAAAGCGATCCCTGATCGACCGCCACCTTTTCACAGTCCGCTCACCTGTTAAAAAAGGAGAAACACAACTTGGTTAGAAACAGCATTTTAGAATGCATCACCAAAACTGAACTGAGGATACTTACGTTCTTGAATCTGGGCCTGAACATCAAGGTCCTCCCACCTCGCTATCAGTTCTCGGCAGATTTGCTCCCAGAGTCGACAGGTCACTGAGAGACCAGCATGGAGGCGGTCACCCATATTCCACAGGGCTCCCTGTCTCGGACAAGATCAATGAGGAGGTCAATATCAAGGCCGACCTCCTCACCGTCAGAATCAGGAGCACGATGTGTAACCTGTTTGAAAAGAGGAAAAAAAATTAACACAAAATTTGAAACATTGTTAACCTCCAGGGAAAAAAAAAACCTACGACGGCCGCCACGAGTCTCACGCCGACGACCCTGGGAGCCACTGGAAGGACCTCTTGCTTGAGCACCAGATTCCGAACTCTAGAAGAAAAATAACAAAAATTATTTGCTTGTTGGTAGCCTTTCTATGTGTTGTGTGCCATGTGATATCTATAATAAGTTTTGTATGTGTTGTGTGAGGTTTGAATGTATCAGTTTCCATGTGTTGTGTTCTAAGTATCTTGTGTTATGTGTTGTGTGTAGTGTAGGGTGTGGTTCCGCAATACATGACAGATACATACCAATTGTGAGCCCTCTCCATGTGTTTCTCCACCCCTTCCCTCTTCTTCGGGGAGCACCTCTTCAACTGGGGAAGCAGCTTCAGCAGCTTCCTACAAAGATGAAAGATTACAAAATACATTATACATACTGTACACACACACACATAGACATGCATTGTCGCGAAAAGCCGGATCCGGCCTTTCCCGGCTTTTTCGCCGCAGACAAAAAACTTTACATTAAGACGTTTTTTCCAGACGCCGGAATCGATTGTACGCCGGATCCGGCATCACACCGGAAGGAACGCTGGGCCATCCGGCGCCAATACTATTCAATGGGGAAAAAGCCGGATCCGGTTTCTCCGGTTTCAGATTCCGTTTTTTGGCGGAAGAGCCGGAATTAGCCTGAAACAAAAAACCTGATGTGTGAAAGCAGCCTTACAGGGCAGGCCAGGGTGGAGGGATTTCTCTGGCACTCCCCTCTCTCCTCCTCTGCTCTGGGTTGTCACCCACTATCTTCTTGGCTGGCCAGCAGGGATCCCCCACCTGCCAAACTTTTGCAGGGCAGGGTTGGCTCCTGAACTCCTACTTCTGCCATGGCACCCCTACAAATGCAGTGTGGGGTGGAAACAGTCACTCCTGAGGGGAAAGCTTCTGCTAGTAAATGCAGTGGTTCTGCACTGCCAACTGGCGGCTGCTGCTACCACACACAGGAGAAGCAGTCAAGCCCCCGCCTCCTTCCTTCTCTCCTTCGCCTTAACTTGCACACTCGCCAACCGACCGCTCCCCTTCGCAGCTGATTGGCCGTTTCAGAAGGCAACTTTATTGACCGCGCAGACGCCTTCCGTAACCTAGCAATCGCAGGGAAGGTTCAGCCTCTGTGGGCGGAAGTAGGAGATTAGACCCGGAAGTTGCCTTCGTCTTGCCAGTAGTGCGATGCAGTAAGATATGCTCCTATTGGTTCGCTGTAAAATGAGGGCCAATGAGAGAGCGCGATGGGAGGAGGTGAGTGACGTGAGGGCTGGCATAGGGCAGGGGGTAAGTGGTCCGTGTTCGGGGTAGGGTTCATTAGAAGACGCCGAGGGCTGCCTGTTCCTTCTAGTGTGGTGTCTGTGTGTGACTCCAGGCAGTGTTGTCATGGGAGCAGGCATGGGAAGGTGCAGAGTGAGAAGGTGCAGAGGGGGAAGGTGCAGATTGGGAAGGTGCAGATTGGGAAGGTGCAGAGGGGGAAGGTTCAGAGGGGGAAGGTTCAGAGGGGGAAGGTGCAGAGGGGTTCTCACTGTCAAAGTGTCCCTCGGTGGCGGCCTCCTGAGGGATCGCCCCAGAAGGGTTCAACTGTGCTGCAGGCTCCCGAGTGCTCCCGACGGTGCTGTGGAACAAAAGAGAAAAAAAAAACAATTAATATACTGCCATTGCATGGCCCTGGCTGAAAGAGCAAAATAGGTACAGGCAAAGACCTGGAACCATGACAGTGGAAAACGAGCCGGTTCGTGAGCCGAAAGAGTCGTCTCTTTATGGTAAGCGGAGCCGAATCACCAAGAAGAGCTGGACTGCTCATCACTACTCCGCTGAGGGAGGCCCAGGTAAGGTTCCTGCTGGTCTTTCTCCTCCATGAGGAACTGTGTGGTATTATGAGGGGCCCTCATCCCGGCTGCCCTCTGGGACTCGCCCTCCTCCAGACGCTTCTTCTCCTCCCAGGTCAGCTTATTGTAAGGCTTCCACCTCCTCTTGTTTCTTGACTGGCGCCTTCGATGCCTCTTCTTGCCCAGCTCTTTGCCACGGCCCAGCTGCCCGGGCTTGGGATAGTCGCCCACCTTGACGCCTTGGTCCTCTTTAAGGCTGTGGAACAAAAGAGAAAAAACAAACAATTAATATACTGCCATTGCATGGCCCTGGCTGAAAGAGCAAAATAGGTTTAGACATATTAAACATTTATTAGTGCATGTGGTGGGTAATATTTACCTTCGTGTCACCATCGTTGACCTGAGGAACGACAGGGCTCAGGCATACTTGTATTTGCTCCTGCGTCCTCCAGATCCACTCGGGGCCCGCATCTCTTTGTTGAACTCCTTCTTAAAGCGATCCCTGATCGACCGCCACCTTTTCACAATCCGCTCACCTGTTAAAAAAGGAGAAACACAACTTGGTTAGAAGCAGCATTTTAGAATGCATAACCAAAGCTGATCTGAGGATACTTACACGTTCTTGAATCTGGGCCTGAACATCAAGGTCCTCCCATCTCGCTATCAGTTCTCGGCAGATTTGCTCCCAGAGTCAACGGGTCACTGAGAGATCAGCATGGCGGCGGTCACCCATATTCCACAGCGGCTCCCTGTCGCCTGTCACCAAAGAGAGTTGGAGTGCTCATCACTACTCCACTGAGGGGGGCCCAGGTAAGGTTCCTGCTGGTCTTTCTCCTCCATGAGGAACTGTGTTGTGTTATGAGGGGCCCTCATCCCGGGCCTGCGCTCCTGCAGACGCTTCCACCACCTCCTCCTCCTCTTTTTGGACCTGTGCCTTTGATTCCTCTTCTTGCTCAGCTGCCCGGGCTTTGGATAGTGCTTGACGCCTTGGTCCTTAACAGGGCAGGACAGGGTGGACGTGGAGGGATTTTCGTGGCACTCCCCTCTCTCCTCTGCCCTGGGTTGCCACCCACTCTCTGATTGGCTGTCCAGCAGGGATCCACCTGCCAAACTTTCGCAGGGCAGGGTTGCCTCCGTAACTACTTCTGCCATGGCAGAAGTAGTGAAGTCCCGCCTCCTTCCTTCTCCTGCAAACTAGCCAACCGACCGCCAACTGCTACTCCCCTTCTCAGCTGATTGGCCGTTTCAGAAGGCAACGTTATTGACAGCGCAGACGCCTTCCGTAACCTAGCAACCGCAGGGAAGGTTCAGCCTCTGTGGGCGGAAGTAGGAGATTAGACCCGGAAATCGCATTCATCTTGCCAGTAGTGCGATGCAGTAAGATAGGCTCCTATAGGTTCCCTGTAAAATGAGGGCCAATGAGAGAGCGAGATGGGAGGAGGTGAGTGACGTGAGGGCTGGCATAGGGCAGGGGGTAAGTGGTCCGTGTTCGGGGTAGGGTTCATTAGGAGACGCAGGGGGCTGCCTGTTCCTTCTAGTGTGGTGTCTGTGTGTGACTCCAGGCAGTGTTGTCATGGGAGCAGGCGGCGTGTGAAGTGGTCTCTGTCCAGGCACTCCTCCATTATCACCCTCTTACCAATAAATCTTGTGTAACCAAATTGTTACTTGTCCCTAACGAATAAATACAAGATAGTTGTAAACAAAAATGTTTTATTAAAATTTTTCATTATCAACCAAACTTTTTTTGAAACACAAAAAATAATGCAGCCTACATAACACTAAAGATTTTCGTACGTCGGGGTGGAGATACTGTTGGAGGGGCTGTCGGATAGGGACACTTCGACAGTGGGAGTGTGGAGAGAGGAATGTTAGTGGTGGGGAAGGGTCAATAGGTAGTGGTGAAGGAGTGGAGAAAGCAATTGAGCGGGTGGACAAGAAAGTGGGATTGGGGTTAGGAATTTGGTAGGATGGAGGAGTGTAGGTTATGTTTTGGGAGGATTGGGAGGCAGAAGGAGTGATGGGTGGGGAAGAGGGTGATAGAGGCTGTTGGAAGTGGGCAGGGAGAGGAGGCGAGGATGAAGTAGATGGGAAGTTGTATGGGTCGGGATCATCATATGGGTGGGAAGGGGCACGGGTGGGAGGCTGGTAGTGTGGCTGGTGGGAAGGGGCACGGGCGTGAGGCTGGTAGTGTGACTGGTGGGGAGGGACACGGGCGGGAGGATGGTAGTGTGACTGGTGGGAAGGGGCAAGGGAACGCTGGAAGTGTTGTGGAGGTTGCGACGGGGCACGGGCACGATGTGGGTGATGGTGATGTTGGTGGGATGGGTCACGGTCTGTTTGGCGGTACGGGTCAGGAGGATGGTAGTGGCTGTAGTGATGGACAGTGGAGGAAGGGGGGGCAGTTGAAGCATGGGTGGCAAGAGTATCTGCTCTTGAGGCAATGAGCGCTAGAGTGGACTGGCAGGATTCCATTATTTGCATCTGCTGAGAAGTAGATAGCGCCTCCATTTGCTCAAGTACCGACTGGAAAAAAGTGTTGTTCGGTGACTGTCTTGCCTTTGAACTGTTGGCTTATGCAACAGATTAGGACTTATTATACAATGGTGTTCAAAAGTCCTGCATAGGCATGAAGAAAACTATATGTTTCATACTTCTGCATCTCTACAGTGAAACTGGTGGAACATATATGTTTTTGTAATCCCTCATTGTATGCCATACTCATTTTTGAATGTCCCAAGTGTATAAATTGTTATGGTAAGCGCATTTTTGATAATTTTTTACAGCATAACCATACCTACACCAGTACAGTGTGTTGAATGGTGAACAGGTTTCTAAGTTCATTAACTTCCAATGCAAGTTCACACAGACTTAAATTTTACTCTTTAACATTTATTATTTTTTATTTAATTCAGAGTCCTGAAAAGGGCCTTTTGAGTGCATCTTAAGCTTCTAATGCTTTATTGGCCAGCCTTTGCTCTTGAGCACCAGCTTGCATCTCTGTGGCATTGAGTGAACAAGCTTCTGCAGATGTTCACGAGTGATGATGTGGTTCCAGGCCTGTATCAGAGCCTCAATCAACTCACTCTTGGTCCTTGGCTGTTTTCTAGATATCTCTAATGATACCTTGTGCCACAAATTTTCAATTGGATTGAGGTCCGGGGACTGAGCTGGCCAGTCAATAGTAGCCACCTTGTTCTTTTTTTTCCATTCCGTTACTGTCTTAGCTCTGTGACAAGGAGCATTATCATCCTAGAAGATGTAATACCCTGAAAAGAGGTGTTGAGCAGAAGGCAGCATTTTCTTATTAAGGATGTCTATGTATTTTTTTGCATTAACCATACACTCCACAATATGAAGCCTTCCAACACCATTGGCTGCCATACAGCCCCAGACCATTACTTTCATTGGATGTTTCACAGAGAAGCTCAAACACTCTGGCTTGTACTCTTCATGTGGGAACCTTCTCACATAAGACTTGCCATCATTTCCTAAAATGCAAAAAGTGCTTTCATCACTAAATAGCACTTTTTCCCACTCCTCCTTCCTCCATTTTAAATATTTCAATGCCCACAATCCTCCGCTGACAAAAATCTGAAGGCTCCCATCATAAAACTCTACGGTATGATTCACTAGATAGACCAACAGCTAAAACAAACAAACAAAGCAGCAGATGTGATGCAATGTAATGCAATGTTGATTGACTGCCATATCCAGGTTATGATTGGTCACTAGTGTTGAGCGATACCGTCCGATACTTGAAAGTATCGGTATCGGAAAGTATCGGCCGATACCGGCAAAATATCGGATCCAATCCGATACCGATACCCGATACCAATACAAGTCAATGGGTCTCATGTATCGGACGGTATCCCTGATGGTTCCCAGGGTCTGAAGGAGAGGAAACTCTCCTTCAGGCCCTGGGAACCATATAAATGTGTAAAAGAAAGAATTAAAATAAAAAATATCGCTATACTCACCTGTCCGACGCAGCCGGGACTTCAGCGAGGGAACCGGCAGCGTTGTTTGTTTAAAATTCGCGCTATTACTTGGTTACGTGAATTCCCGGCTTGTGATTGGTCAGGTCGGCCATGTTGCCGGGACGCGGACCAATCACAGCAAGCCGTGACGAAATTACGTCACGGCTTGCTGTGATTGGTCCGCGTCCCGGCAATATGGCCGCCCTGACCAATCACAAGCCGTGACGTCACGGGAGGCTGGACACGCGCTCATTTTAAAATGGGCGCGTGTCCAGCCTCCCGTGACGTCACGGCTTGTGATTGGTTGCGCCGCGGTCAACCAATCACAAGCCGGGAGGCTGGACGCGCTCATTTTAAAATGGGCGCGTGTCCAGCCTCCCGTGACGTCACGGCTTGTGATTGGTTGCGCCGCGGTCAACCAATCACAAGCCGGGAGGCTGGACGCGCTCATTTTAAAATGGGCGCGTGTCCAGCCTCCCGTGACGTCACGGCTTGTGATTGGTCAGGGCGGCCATATTGCCGGGACGCGGACCAATCACAGCAAGCCGTGACGTAATTTCGTCACGGCTTGCTGTGATTGGTCCGCGTCCCGGCAACATGGCCGACCTGACCAATCACAAGCCGGGAATTCACGTAACCAAGTAATAGCGCGAATTTTAAACAAACAACGCTGCCGGTTCCCTCGCTGAAGTCCCGGCTGCGTCGGACAGGTGAGGATAGCGATATTTTTTATTTTAATTCTCTCTTTTACACATTTTAACATTAATGTTGTTGCGATACCCGATATCCGATACCACAAGAGTATCGGAATCCCGGTATCGGAATTCCGATACAGCAAGTATCGGCCGATACCCGATACTTGCAGCATCGGAATGCTCAACACTATTGGTCACAAGAACCTCATCTATGATTGGCTAATTTTGGATCTGAAGCTGTACAATATTTAGTTGTGCTTTCAATTCCCATATTGTTGCAATAATTTCAGGCAAAACTGCTTCAAAAGCTAAAAATATTACAGGGAGAGAATGCAAAATTGTACTCTGAACAAAACCATATGTAATATGTCATATTAGCATCGAAGATATTCGACAGAAAACATTTAAAACTTGAAAAATCAATTTATCCTATGCAGGACTTTTGAACACCACTGTAAGTGAAAGGAGGACTTTACACTAACCAGACAGCAGATGGCGATAGTGTGTAAAGTTATATACTTGCTGTAATGTGGGGAGGGAAGCTCTCAGTTGTTGGTTGTTTTTCTATCTTCCTGATTATTCTTTCTTTTTCATGAATGTATATGCCTCAGTGCACGGATTGTGTGACACTGAATTGTATCTCATGTTTATCCAGTATGAAGTAAATACTGTTTACTCAAGATATCTTGCTGATTGAAGCTCTCCTAACTACAGCGGTGACTGCAAGAAGACGCACTCTGCAACAGGTTATGGGCCCAGGCACCCCAGACACTACAGGTCTGTAATACAAGGCTGAAGGATTCTGGTTTATAACCCCAGATAATAACGGAGCACACAGATAAGCTCTGTAAACAAGGAAATAAATCCAGATACAGAGTGACAGGAATTCATCATCCCAGGAGCTGGACATACAGGAGAATATCTTCAAAACAACTCTCTAAACAAGTAAGACTATATAAAGATGATGAGTAACACAGAACTGAAATTTACAGTAGCTAAACTGAATAGTGAAAATTATCAGTTATGGAAATTCAAAGTAGAGATGTTGTTATCTAAGGATGATCTATGGGAAGTAATTGTTACAGCAAGACCAGATCAAGATAATCAGACATGGGATAATAAGAATAGACAAGCTAAAGCCACCATTAGCTTATTAGTGGATGATGCTCAATTAATACATATAAGAAATGAAGAAACAGCTAAGGGAATGTGGGAAGCATTAAGAAAACTGTATGAAAGACCTAGCTTGAATCACAAGTTATTTTTTATTAAGAAAGCTGTACAGTATGAGATTGAGTGCAAATGACGATATGCAGAAGCACATATTCTCAATGATGGAAGTGATATCACAGCTAAGATCTATTGGTGAAGATGTTAAAGAAAGTCATGTAGCAGCTATATTGTTGTGCAGTTTACCAGATTCGTATACAGCCTTGATAAATGCTCTTGAGACGAGACCAGAAACTGACATTACATTAGATTTTGTGAAAACAAGACTAATAGATGAATATCAGAGAAGAAAAGAACAAAGAAATGATTCTTCTACTGAAAAGGACAGTGAAAACGCTCTTAAAGCTACAGAATTCAAAAAACCCTATAATAAAGAGACAAGAGAATGTTTCAGATGTAAGAAAAAAGGTCATTTAAAGAAAGACTGGACCATATGGAAAGCAGAACAACAAAAATTACAACATAAACAGCATACACAGAAAGTAAAAAACACAATTTCCGATTCATGTGAGAATAATTGGAATGGCACATTTAAAGTAACAGACAAGAAATCATCACTTGGTTGGTTTATTGATTCAGGAGCAACGAGTCATATGACAAGTGACAAGAATTTCTTTACTGATCTTGATTTAGATAAGAAAGAAGCCATTTATCTTGCAGATGGAAGCAAAATAACCGCAGAAGGTATCGGACAAGGTATGCTAAATTGTTCAAACAAGTTCGGGCAAGATTCAAAGATACTTGTACAAGATGTGTTGTATGTTCCAAAATTGGAAGGTGGATTATTATCTGTGAAACGTTTAACAGCAAAAGGACTTACAGTGAAATTCAAAGACAATGAGTGTGCAATTATTGCAGGTAACAAAGTGATAACCAAAGTCAAGGCAGATGAACAATTATATCATTTTGACACACCAAAGGAATAGATGAAGGTATGTACACATGATCACAAAAACTGTATTCACATGTGGCATAGACGTCTAGGACATAGACACCCTGACAGTATGTGGGTATGTGGGAACTACAGAGAAAAGAATTGACAAAAGATTTAAAGATATCAGATTGCTCAATTACCATAAGATGTGAATGTTGTATAAAATCCAAAGCCACAAGGATATCTATTCCAAAAGAAAGTGAGATGAAAAGCGAAAGACCACTTGATTTGGTGCACAGTGACGTATGTGGACCCATGAAAGTGACCACATCAGGAGGCAATAGATACATGTTGACTTTTATAGACGATTACTCAAGATACACAGTCACATACTTAATTAAAAACAAAAGTGAAGTTTTTGATAAACTTGTAGACTATGTAACAAGATCAAGTAACAAATTTCAAAGGAAGCCAATTGTCATCAGAAGTGATAATGGAGGTGAATTTACAGGTCACAGAATAGAAGACCACTTAAGACAAAATGGAATAAAACACCAGAAAACTGTTCCATACACACCTGAACAAAATGGAGTAGCAGAAAGAAAAAACAGAACTCTAACAGAAATGATAAGATGTATGCTGACGGATTCCAAACTACCAGATAAATATTGGGGTGAGGCAGCAATAACAGCTACATATCTACAGAACCAACTTTTTTCCAGAAAACTGACGAAAACTCCATATGAACTGTGGCAAGGTATGAAACCAAGTGTCAATCATTTAAAAGTTTTTGGATGTAAAGTTTTTATATTCATTCCAACAGAAAAACATTCCAAACTTCAAAACAGATCCATGGAAGGAATATTTGTTGGATATAGTGAAAATTGCAAAGGATACAGAATCCTAGATCCCAAAACAGACAGTTACGGTGAGTAACAGTGTGACATTCATTGAAGATTTAAATGAAGACATTATTTCAGTTGAAACAAAAAATGAGAAAACCAATAGTGACACAACTGAAGAAATATCTGATGAGAAAGAAGCAGAAATTAATGAAGAACAAAATACTGAAAGTGAAGAATCACAACTACAAACAGACACAGAACCAAGACGTTCAATGAGAGAGAACAAAGGAAAACCACCAAAACGTCTCTCATACAAGACAAGCACAAGAAAAATCTATGAGCCTACCTCTTGGGAAGACATATCTAACCTTCCTGTAGAAGAAGCTAATAAATGGATAGAAGCAACAGAAACAGAAATTAAATCCATGCAAGATTCAAATACATGGATACTAACAGATTTACCAGAAGGAAGAAAAACCATAGGATGTAAATGGATTTTTAAAGTTAAATACCAAACAGATGGCACAGCTGAAAGATACCGAGCAAGACTCGTAGCTAAAGGGTATTCTCAAAAATATGGAGAAGACTATGATGAGACATTTGCTCCAGTTGTCAAACACACTACAATAAGAACTTTACTTACAGTTGCAGCAATGAAACAGATGCAACTGAGACATCTGGATGTAAAGACAGCTTTTCTGAATGGAGATTTAACAGAAGACATTTATATGGAACAACCTCCAGGATTCAAAGATGAAAGAAATCCAAACAAAGTTTGTAAACTACAGAAAAGCATATACGGTTTAAAGCAAGCAGCTAAAGCGTGGAATGACAAAATCACGGAAGTACTTACAAATGAACAATTTCAAAGAAGCAAAGCTGATCCATGCTTATACACAAAAAGGCTGATTAATAGATGGATTTATATACTCATATATGTAGACGACATTTTGATTTGTTTTGAACAAGAAAGGGATAACGAAAACATTCTAAAAATCCTGAAGCAACATTTCGAAATCAAAGACTTGGGAAATGTAAAACAATATCTAGGAATACAGGTAGAAAGAGAAGAAGACGGAAGTTTCCTACTGAATCAAAATCACATGATTCAAGACATAACAGAAAAATTTGGATTAAAGGATGCAAAAACAGTAAAGTCTCCAATGGAAACTAATTATCTCAAAGAGATGAACAGTGAAAAAAATATGCTACCAAATAATGAAGAATTCAGAACAGCAATAGGAAAACTACTGTATCTAGCGACCGTTACAAGACCAGACATCGCAGCAGCAGTAGAATCCTGAGTAAAAAGGTATCAAAACCAAATAAAGCTGATTGGAATGCCGTGCAGAGAGTAATGCGTTATTTGAAAGAAACTAGCAATGTTAAGCTGAAATTACCCACAAGTGATGATTGCATTTTAACAGGATATGTTGATGCAGATTGGGCTGGAGATCCAGCTGACAGAAGATCTACCAGTGGACATATTTTTTTTCGCTCAGGTGGACCAATAAGTTGGACAAGTAAGAAACAGTCAATTGTGACACTATCCTCAACAGAAGCAGAATATGTTGCCGCAGCACATGCGAGTCAAGAAGTACTGTGGTTAAGACAATTGTTGACAGAATTAGGACAACCACAGTTGGCACCAACAAAACTGAAAGAGGACAATCAAGGATGTCTTGTTCTTGCTCAGATGGAAAGAGTCAATCCAAGAACCAAGCATATTGATGTGAAATATCATTTCTTGAGAGATCATCAGGAACAAGGAGTCTTGAAGTTAGAGTACTGTCCTACTGAAGAAATGACAGCAGACATCCTCACGAAGGCGTTGAATGCTGATAAACATCAGAGACTAATAAAAAAGTTGGGTTTGATTGAATAAGTCCTTACTGTTGAGAAAGGGTGTTGGCATATGCAACAGATTAGGACTTATTATAAGTGAAAGGAGGACTTTACACTAACCAGACAGCAGATGGCGATAGTGTGTAAAGTTATATACTTGCTGTAATGTGGGGAGGGAAGCTCTCAGTTGTTGGTTGTTTTTCTTACTTCCTGATTATTCTTTCTTCTTCATGAATGTATATGCCTCAGTGCACGGATTGTGTGACACTGAATTGTATCTCATGTTTATCCAGTATGAAGTAAATACTGTTTACTCAAGATATCTTGCTGATTGAAGCTCTCCTAACTACAGCGGTGACTGCAAGAAGACGCACTCTGCAACATGAACGCATCGTTACCAGAAGTGTATGCATCTAGAGTATACTTTTATTTATAAAATTAAAACTTAAACTTGCAGCCATTTGCTCGGACAACACTTTCAAACAGTTCTGGAATGATGCGTTCAGGTGTAAGAACTCGGGCGCATAACTCTGTACCTGACCTCTCTGCCGAAGGCGCCCCGATGCTACAGGTGTACTAGAGGTGGCTGCAGCAGAGGGGTGGGGTAAAGAAAAACGCTATATCCTCACCAGCAGATACATGCAATGGAACCGGCCAGGAAGCTCCAGCATTCGTGGATGGGACAGAGGGATCCAATGTGTGGGAAGGTGCAGAGTCGGAAGGTGCAGAGTGGGAAGGTGCAGAGGGGGAAGGTGCAGAGGGGGAAGGTGCAGAGGGGTTCTCGCTGTCAAAGTGTCCCTCGGTGGCGGCCTCCTGAGGGATCGCCCCAGAAGGGTTCAACTGTGCAGCAGGCTCCCGAGTGCTCCCGACGGTGCTGTGGAACAAAAGAGAAAAAAGAAACAATATACTGCCATTGCATGGCCCTGGCTGAAAGAGCAAAATAGGTTTAGACATATTAAACATTTATTAGTGCATGTGGTGGGTAATATTTACCTTCGTGTCACCATCGTTGACCTGAGGAACGACAGGGCTCGGGCATACTTGTATTTGCTCCTGCGTCCTCCAGATCCACTCGGGGCCCGCATCTCTTTGTTGAACTCCTTCTTAAAGCGATCCCTGATCGACCGCCACCTTTTCACAATCCGCTCACCTGTAAAAAAAGGAGAAACACAACTTGGTTAGAAACAGCATTTTAGAATGCATCACCAAAACTGATCTGAGGATACTTACGTTCTTGAATCTGGGCCTGAACATCAAGGTCCTCCCACCTCGCTATCAGTTCTCGGCAGATTTTCTCCCAGAGTCGACGGGTCACTGAGAGATCAGCATGGCGGCGGTCACCCATATTCCACAGAGGCTCCCTGTCGCCTGTCACCAAAGAGAGTTGGAGTGCTCATCACTACTCCGCTGAGGGGGGCCCAGGTAAGGTTCCTGCTGGTCTTTCTCCTCCATGAGGAACTGTGTCGTGTTATGAGGGGCCCTCATCCCGGGCTTGCGCTCCTGCAGACGCTTCCACCACCTCCTCCTCCTCTTTTTGGACCGGTGCCTTTGATTCCTCTTCTTCTTGCCCAGCTGCCCAGGCTTTGGATAGTCCTTGACGCCTTGGTCCTTAACAGGGCAGGACAGGGTGGACGTGGAGGGATTTTCGGGGCACTCCCCTCTCTCCTCCTCCTCTGCCCTGGGTTGCCACCCACTCTCTGATTGGCTGTCCAGCAGGGATCCACCTGCCAAACTTTCGCAGGGCAGGGTTGCCTCCGTAACTACTTCTACCATGGCAGAAGTAGTGAAGTCCCCGCCTCCTTCCTTCTCTCGTTCTCCTGCAAACTAGCCAACCGACCGCCAACTGCTACTCCCCTTCTCAGCTGATTGGTCGTTTCAGAAGGCAACGTTATTGACCACGCAGACGCCTTCCGTAACCTAGCAACCGCAGGGAAGGTTCAGCCTCTGTGGGCCGAAGTAGGAGATTAGACCCGGAAGTCGCATTCGTCTTGCCAGTAGTGCGATGCAGTAAGATAGGCTCCTATTGGTTCGCTGTAAAATGAGGGCCAATGAGAGAGCGCGATGGGAGGAGGTGAGTGACGTGAGGGCTGGCATAGGGCAGGGGGTAAGTGGTCCGTGTTCGGGGTAGGGTTCATTAGGAGACGCAGGGGGCTGCCTGTTCCTTCTAGTGTGGTGTCTGTGTGTGCCTCCAGGCAGTGTTGTCATGGGAGCAGGCGGCGTGTGAAGTGGTCTCTGTCCAGGCACTCCTCCATTATCACCCTCTTACCAATAAATCTTGTGTAACCAAATTGTTATTTGTCCCTAACGAATAAATACAAGATAGTTGTAAACAAAAAAGTTTTATTAAAATTTTTCATTATCAACCAAACTTTTTTTGAAACACAAAAAATAATGCAGCCTACATAACACTAAAGATTTTCGTACGTCGGGGTGGAGATACTGTTGGAGGGGCTGTCGGATAGGGACACTTCGACAGTGGGAGTGTGGAGAGAGGAATGTTAGTGGTGGGGAAGGGTCAATAGGTAGTGGTGAAGGAGTGGAGAAAGCAATTGAGCGGGTGGACAAGAAAGTGGGATTGGGGTTAGGAATTTGGTAGGATGGAGGGGTGTAGGTTATGTTTTGGGAGGATTGGGAGGCAGGAGTGATGGGTGGGGAAGAGGGTGATAGAGGCTGTTGGAAGTGGGCAGGGAGAGGAGGCGAGGATGAAGTAGATGGGAAGTTGTATGGGTCGGGATCATCATATGGGTGGGAAGGGGCACGGGTGGGAGGCTGGTAGTGTGGCTGGTGGGAAGGGGCACGGGCGTGAGGCTGGTAGTGTGACTGGTGGGAAGGGGCAAGGGAACGCTGGAAGTGTTGTGGAGGTTGGGACGGGGCACGGGCACGATGTGGGTGATGGTGATGTTGGTGGCATGGGTCACGGTCTGTTTGGCGGTACGGGTCAGGAGGATGGTAGTGGCTGTAGTGATGGACAGTGGAGGAAGGGGGGGCAGTTGAAGCATGGGTGGCAACAGTATCTGCTCTTGAGGCAATGAGCGCTAGAGTGAGTGGACTGGCAGGATTCCATTATTTGCATCTGCTGAAAAGTAGATAGCGCCTCCATTTGCTCAAGTACCGACTGGAAAAGTGTTGTTCGGTGACTGTCTTGCCTTTGAACGCATCGTTACCAGAAGTGTATGCATCTCGAGTATACTTTTATTTATAAAATTAAAACTTAAACTTGCAGCCATTTGCTCAGACAACACTTTCAAACAGTTCTGGAATGATGCGTTCAGGTGTAAAAACTCGGGCGCATAACTCTGTACCTGACCTCTCTGCCGAAGGCGCCCCGATGCTACAGGTGTACTAGAGGTGGCTGCAGCAGAGGGGTGGGGTACAGGAAACGCTATATCCTCACCAGCAGATACATGCAATGGAACCGGCCAGGAAGCTCCAGCACTCGTGGATGGGACAGAGGGATCCAATGTGTGGGAAGGTGCAGAGGGGGAAGGTGCAGAGGGGTTCTCACTGTCAAAGTGTCCCTCGGTGGCGGCCTCCTGAGGGATCGCCCCAGAAGGGTTCAACTGTGCAGCAGGCTCCCGACGGTGCTGTGGAACAAAAGAGAAAAAAGAAACAATATACTGCCATTGCATGGCCCTGGCTGAAAGAGCAAAATAGGTTTAGACATATTAAACATTTATTAGTGCATGTGGTGGGTAATATTTACCTTCGTGTCACCATCGTTGACCTGAGGAACGACAGGGCTCGGGCATACTTGTATTTGCTCCTGCGTCCTCCAGATCCACTCGGGGCCCGCATCTCTTTGTTGAACTCCTTCTTAAAGCGATCCCTGATCGACCGCCACCTTTTCACAATCCGCTCACCTGTTAAAAAAGGAGAAACACAACTTGGTTAGAAACAGCATTTTAGAATGCATCACCAAAACTGAACGGAGGATACTTACGTTCTTGAATCTGGGCCTGAACATCAAGGTCCTCCCTCCTCGCTATCAGTTCTCGGCAGATTTGCTCCCAGAGTCGACAGGTCACAGAGATCAGCATGGCGGCGGTCACCCATATTCCACAGCGGCTCCGTCGCCTGTCACCAAAGAGAGTTGGAGTGCTCATCACTACTCCGCTGAGGGGGGCCCAGGTAAGGTTCCTGCTGGTCTTTCTCCTCCATGAGGAACTGTGTCGTGTTATGAGGGGCCCTCATTCCGGGCCTGCGCTCCTGCAAGACGCTTCCACCACCTCCTCCTCCTCTTTTTGGACCGGTGCCTTTGATTCCTCTTCTTCTTGCCCAGCTGCCCGGGCTTTGGATAGTCCTTGACGCCTTGGTCTTTAACAGGGCAGGACAGGGTGGACGTGGAGGGATTTTGGGGCACTCCCCTCTCTCCTCCTCCTCTGCCCTGGGTTGCCACCCTCTCTGATTGGCTGTCCAGCAGGGATCCACCTGCCAAACTTTCGCAGGGCAGGGTTGCCTCCGTAACTACTTCTGCCATGGCAGAAGTAGTGAAGTCCCCGCCTCCTTCCTTCTCTCGCTCTCCTGCAAACTAGCCAACCGACCACCAACTGCTACTCCCCTTCTCAGCTGATTGGCCATTTCAGAAGGCAACGTTATTGACCGCGCAGACGCCATCCGTAACCTAGCAACCGCAGGGAAGGTTCAGCCTCTGTGGGCGGAAGTAGGAGATTAGACCCGGAAGTCGCATTCGTCTTGCCAGTAGTGCGATGCAGTAAGATAGGCTCCTATTGGTTCGCTGTAAACTGAGGGCCAATGAGAGAGCGCGATGGGAGGAGGTGAGTGACGTGAGGGCTGGCATAGGGCAGGGGGTAAGTGGTCAGTGTTCGGGGTAGGGTTCATTAGGAGACGCCGGGGGCTGCCTGTTCCTTCTAGTGTGGTGTCTGTGTGTGACTCCAGGCAGTGTTGTCATGGGAACAGGCGGCGTGTGAAGTGGTCTCTGTCCAGGCACTCCTCCATTATCACCCTGTCGGTTATGTAACGGGACATACTAAAAAGAATGAAGAAAAGGAATAAATGAAAAGAATGAACATAATAACTTTTACGTCCAAAGAGATGGAGAGGTGTTATAAATTTCTAATGCATCTTGGATATGAACGGAACATGAATTATATGTAGAAAATTAGGAAATCAACACATATCGCATATAAACAGGTGTATATTATATTCCACGAGCCTGATAGTTGGGGATTATTATTATTATTAGGCACAGTAAAATTTCTAAAGATTTGATATGTTTGAACCCCCTTCCTGACATGCTCCGCACTAGTACTGCTCTGCGGGAACTGCGTTCCCACAAACCACAGTACTAGTACGGCGGTACGATCCCGTGGTCTCGCGGTGAGCACCGCGGCGATCACTTGCGTTTGTCAGCTGTATGTGACAGCTGACACACCACAGCAATGCCCATGATCGGTGCTAGCGCCGATTGTTTGCATTTAACCCCTGATGCCGCTGTCACTAGTGACAGCAGCACAGAGAACAATCGCGCAGAGAGTGGGCTCCGTGCGCTCTCCCTTAACAAAGTGATGCAATCGTGTTGTTCTGGTGGTCTCCATGGAGACCTTGGATGCAAAATGGCCACGGGGCTCCTTCCTGGTCCTTCACTGATGTGGCTTGCCGTCGCCTGCAGTGCCTGTCATATCGCTGATCTGACACAGTGCTATGCAAAGTGTCAGATCAGTGATATGACTTTATATAGTAATGTCCCAACCTGGGACAATGTTATAAAGTTAAAAAAAAAATAGAATGTATAAAGAAAAATCCCCAAATAAAGAAAAAATAAATAAATGTTTTCCAAAAAATCCATTTATTTATGTAAATAAAAAAAAATAATAAAGTACACATATTTAGCATCGCCACGTCCGTAATGACCCACTTTATAAAACTATCCCACTAGTTAAACCCTTCAGTGAGCACCGTAAAAAGAATAAATTAAAAATTATGCAAAAAACAATGCTTTATCATCATACTGCCGAACAAAAAGTGCAAAAAACGCGATCAAAAAGACGGATATAAATAAACATGGTACCGCTGAAAATGTCATCTTGTCCCACAAAAAAAAGGCACCATACAATATCATCAGCAGAAAAATAAAAAAGTTATAGCTCTCAGGATAAAGCGATGCAAAAACAATTATTTTTTATAGAAAATAGTTTTTATTGTGTAAAAGCGCCAAAACATAAAAAAAAGATATAAATGAGTTATCGTACTGACCCAAAGAATAAAACTGCTTTATCAATTTTACCACACGCTGAACGGTATAAACGCCCCCTAACAGAAATTCAGGAATTGCTGGTTTTTATTCATTCTGCCTCCCAAAAATCAGAATAAAAAGCGATCAAAAAATGTCATGTGCTCGAAAATGGTACCAATAAAAACGTCAACTCGTCCCGCAAAAAACAAGACCTCACATGACTGTGGGCCAAAATATGGATAAATTATAGCTCTCAAAATATGGTGAAGCAAAAACAATTTTTTGCAATAAAAAGTGTCTTAGCGTGTGACAACTGCCAAACATGAAAACACGTTATAAAAACCCGCTATAAATAGTAAATCAAATCCCCTTTATCACCCCCTTAGTTAGGGAAAAGTAGTAAAACTATAAAAATGTATTTATTTCCATTTTCCCATTAGGGTTAGTGTTAGGGTTCGGGCTAAAGTTAGGGTTAGGGCTAAAGTTGGAGTTAGGGTTTGTATTAGGTTTACAGTTGGGGATAGGGTTGGGATTTGGGTTAGGGATGTGTCAGAGTTAAGGGGTGTGGTTAGTGTTATGTTAGGTTTGGGATTAGGGCTGAGATTAGGGTTAGGGCTATGGTTAGGGTTGGGATTAGAGTTAGAGGTGTGTTCGGGTTAGGGGTGTAGTTAGGGTTATGGTTGGGATTAGGGGTGTGTTGGAGTTAGGGTTGGAGTTAGAATTGGGGGGTTTACACTGTTTAGGCACATCAGGGGCTCTCCAAACGTGACACGGCGTCCGATCTCAATTCCAGCCAATTCTGCGTTGAAAAAGTAAAACGGCGCTCCTTCCCTTCCGAACTCTGCCATGCGCCCAAACTAGATAAGTTCCTTGGGGGGTGTAGTTTCCAAAGTAATTTCACTTGTGTTTTTTTTTTACTGTTTAGGCACATCAGGAGCTCTGCAAATGGAGCATGACACCTGCAGACCATTCCATCAAAGTCTGCATTCCAAAACGTCTCTACTTCCCTTTCGAGCCCCGATGTGTGCGCAAACAGTAGTTTTTTCCCCACGTATGGGGTATCAGCATACTCAGGATTAATTGGACAACAACTTTTAGGGTCCAATTTCGCCTGTCACCCTTGGAAAAATACAAAATTGGGGGCTAAATTTCATTTTTGTGGAAAAAAAAATATTTTTTATTTTCCCGGCGTTATAAACTTTAGTGAAAAACTTGGGGATTCAAATTTCTCACAACAAATCTAGATAATTTTCTTGGAGGTTATAGATTCCAATATGGGGGTCACTTGTGGGGGTTTCTACTGTTTAGGTACATCAGGGTTCTGCAAACGCAACGTGACTCCCGCAGACCATTCAATCAAAGTCTGCATTCCAAAACAGCACTCCTTCCCTTCCAAGCTCTGCCATGCGCCCAAACTGTGGTTCCCCCACATATGGGGTATCAGCATACTCAGGACAAATTGGACAACTTTTGGGGTCAAATGTTGCCTGTATCCCTTGCAAAAATACATATATTTTCACGGCTATACGTTATAAACTTTAGTGAAACACTTGGGGGTTCAAAGTTCTCACAACACATCTAGATAAGTTCCTTGGGTAGTTTAGTTTCCAATATGAGGTCACTTGTGGGGGGTTTCTACTGTTTAGGTACATCAGGAGCTCTGCAAACGTAACGTGATGCCCGCAAACCATTCCATTAAAGGCTACATTCCAAATCGGCGCTCCTTCCCTTCCGAGCTCTGCCACGCGCCCAAACGGTGGTTCCCCCCCACATATGGGGTATCAGCATACTCAGGACAAATTGCACAACAACGTTTGGGGTCCAATTTCACCTTTTACCCTTTGGAAAATAAAAAATTTGGGGCAAAAAAAATCATTTTTGTGAAAAAAATATGATTTTTTATCTTTACGGCTCTACATTATAAACTTCTGTGAAGCACTTGGGAGTTCAAAGTGCTCACCACACATCTAGATAAGTTCCTTAGGTGGTCTACTTTCCAAAAGGGTGTCACTTGCGTGGGGTTTCCACTGTTTAGGCACATTAGGGGCTCTCGAAAGACGATATGGCGTCCGATCTCAATTCCAGCCAATTTTGCATTGAAAAGTCAAATGGCACTCTTTCCCTTCCAAGCTCTGGCATGCGCCCAAACAGTGGTTTACAAAACTTTTAAACAGTTAAATTTTAACTATTTGCAGTGATAATCTTCTTATTCACTTTGGCTGTCTCCAAGGCAATATTTGGCGCTGGTTGCTTCCTGGCCTGGGAACAGCTTGAGTTAATGTTACGCCTGCTGCCAAGTAAGCATCATGTGTTTGATCCTCATGTACAGTCAAGTCATGTCCTGCAATAAGAGTCTGCGTAGCCTGGGTACGCGTAATGATTGGTGAGGTTGCCACTGCTGTTTCAGTGGTGGCTATTCTGCACACTGTTGTTTTAGTGATGGCTTTAGAGGCTGGTGTCACAGGAGTAGTAGTGGTTGTGGCTACTTTGGCACTAGGTGGCGCTACTGGTTTCTTTGGTCTGGTTTCCTTTACTTTTGGAACAGTGTCTCTGAGTTTTCTGACGTATAAGGCGTACCACCCTTTGTCACCAAAATGCCTGGTGTAAGTCACAGTATCCCCTGGGTACAGGTCCCTGTTCGGGTGTCCTTCTATGAGATGGGATTCCACGTCTCTCCTATTGACGGCCATTATTTTCACGCCGTGCAACTAATCCCCGCCCACGATGGTGCACTTTTCTTTTCCAGCGCTCCTTGTGGCGCTATAATGATGGCAGTTTTGGCTGCAATTCACAAGTAACAGTCTCTCAGCACAACACAGGCTCTTGGGCACACATGACCCGATTCTCAGGGTCGGTCCATCCTGTTCGTGACGCCAAGATGAGTCGCCCGCCAGGGCCGTGGGGTACCCGGGTCCGGTGTTCACAGGGGGATGTCACGGTGGCGACCCGGTCTGTGGCCCTGGGCGCCCATGTAAAAGGGAAATTGAATAAAGTTTATGTTCATGACGCCACCTGTGGTATTCGGTCAGTGGGGACCTACGCTGCTTTAAGGGGTCCTCTGGGGTGATGTTATGGCAGCTAGATGGTATACCTTCCCACAGGTTAAGTATATCCCCAAGGCTTCCCGGTGTGTAGATGGAAGATGGTGAATGGCGCAGTAAAGAACGAGGACACAGGTTTGCAGTCTCTTTACCTGGTTTACTGTAGGCTTCAGGCAACCGCAGTCCAGAGTACCAGATCACAGGGCAGGCAGGATCCGGCCGGCTTGGAAGCGAATCCAGAGTCCCCTTTACCAGGTGGAGTTAAAAGCCTTCCTCTAGCGCGGTGGTGTTGTAGTCCCTTACTGCCTATGGCTTCTGATAAGGTCCTCACAGTTCCTCTCTGTCCCCTATATAGGATAGGACAATACCTGTACGACAGTTAACTCAAGCCTTTTTACAGGGACTCTATCACGCCCCGGGCTCTATGTGTTACTGTGTCTTCAAGTGTGTGTGTTGCGGACAGGTAACTTGCAGTTCAGCTGTCCTGCCGGTCTCTGCTGTAAGTCGTAGAGTCCCTTACAACCTCGGTGTTCCGGCTACCGTTATCTGCGCCTCAGAGGGAGGCAGCCCGTTCACAGCTGGTCTCCCTTGATATCACTCTCTTGTGCTTCGCTCTCCTTCACTCTCGCTACAATCTGTTCTGCTTTCGGTATTACCTCTGTCCAGGAGCTGCAGCACTTTCTCGTGGCTGCACAGCTCCTCATACGTTCTTCCTGCCTCAGACTGCTCCAGTCTGCTTCCTGGCACTTTCTGACTGAAAAGTTACCTAGGAATAGGATCAAAAGCTCCCATTTGTGGCCTGGAGTGTGAACATGTTGTGTGCATTGTGGTTACCTGATAAAGAGATATCCTTCATCGCTTCCAAGCGTAACTGCACTCTCCCCGTGAGGAAAGCAATGTCGACTGTGACGACCAGGACCCTGGGGCGCCACACTTCCAAATTATATAGTGCACCCTTCCATAATCCTCAATACAGTGTAATGTGCCCACCATAGTCCTCCATACAGTATAATGCACAGCCCATAGTAATCCATGTAGTATAATGCACAGCCCATAGTCTTCCATATACTATAATGCACAGCTCATCCTGGTATACTGTAGGTTCTTCATCCTGGCCCCATCCTGGTATATGTTCCCCATTCTGTTATAATTCTCCATCCAACAATATGACCCCTATACTGGTATTTGTCCCCATCCAACAATACGGCCCTCATCCTAGTATATGTCCACATACTATAATGCACAGCCCATAGTGTTACATGTAGTATAATGTACAGCACAGTCATTAATATAGTATAATGCACAGCTCATCCTGATATACATTCTTCATCCTGGCCCCCATCCTGGTATATGTCCCCATCCTACAATATGGCCCTTATACTGCTATTTGTCCACATCGAACCATATGGACCTCATCCTAGTATATGTCCACATCCTGTTATATGGCCCTCATCCTGGTATATTTGCCTCAACCTGGTATATTTCCCTCATCCTGGGTCTCATCCTGGTGTATGTCCCCAATGTAGGTATATGGCCCTCATCCTGGGCCCCATCCTGGTGCACGTCCCCATCCTGGTATATGGCCCCGCTGTTGTTCCAAACACAGAAAAAAACACTCCTACTCACCTTCCCAGTTCTCCCATGCCACGTGGCGTCCACTTCTGAAGCCAGCAGCTGACTTTGGCTTGCGACATCACTGTCGTGTGCCCCCAGTCACGTGCACGCTGATGTCCGTTGCCGGCCTCTGATTGTATTGTGATGTACGGACCTGATGTACGGACCTGATGTCCGCTGCAATACACTTCACATGAATGTGCATCCATACACTGGACGAAGAAGATGGGTATCGTCGTCGGACCTCCATTTGGACTACGGCATGAAATGGATGAAAGAGGGAAAATTGTTGAGGAGTGATTTTCACAAATAAATGACTTTTGAGTCTGTGTTTGTTTCTTTTGACCATGGGGTTAATAACCGGGGTGTCTGACAGACACATCTACATTACTATCCCCAGGGCTTTATGTCGGCCAAAAGCTGATATCAACTCCACAATCCCATTACCCTGATTACCACCACACTAGGGCAATCAGGAAGAGCTGAGGCTAAGTACCAGAATTGGCACATCTAATGAATGCGCCATTTCTGTGGCGGATGAGGGCTCGTCTTTTTAGGCTGGGAAGGGACAAATATCCACGGACCCTCCCATAATAAAAATATGAGACAACATGTCATTTTTTGAGAGTACCCCTTTTTAATAACCAGCAAAAGCTAAGGGGACAGCTGTGAGTTGATCTTAATAGGCTGGGAAGCTCCATGCGCATTGAGCCCTACCCATCATAATGAGACCAGCTCACAGCAGTCTGTTTTTTCTTAGCTGGTTATTAAAAATAGGGGCGACTCCACAACATTTTTTTCTTGAAAATACACATTGCGCTAATTAGATATCTCACGGACATCTTTCTATTTAGCTATCAATTATCCATCCATCTGTCTTTGCACATCTAACACCTAAACAACTGTCATTTCTATTCTGCATTCTATTCCGGTACAAGTCACACGGACGGCCCACGGATGACGCATTTATGTAATTCGTGTGTGGAACGTATTGGCGTCCGTTCTGCTGAAAAATATGGACAGGTGTGGGTCACACAGACACACTATCCGTGTGAACACACAGATATATGTGCAGCCCTATAGATTTAAATGGGTCTACATTTGTATTTAAATCATATAAAAGAAGAAAAAGGCAGCAACACTTCCGTTGTGTGACGATCAAACCTTAGTCCTTTATTTCCGATACATTTTCATGGACCAGGTAATGCGAGCTGGGTCAGTGGAAGTAAAAGGACCCCCTTTTTACCAGTAAGTAACTCAATATAGCATTAATCTCAGTGCCATTCACTTTTTCTTCTTCTTTGGACCTACATTTGTATTTAACTCATTCTATCTCATGCATTGAATCATGCATGTATCCAGCTTTGAAAGCCATTTTAGCAAGCATATGTTATGGTATATAGCCATTTCAACTTACTCTGCTTGTCCCCTTATGCTGTGAGGTCATGTAACTTTGTTCAAAGAGGTTTATGATCCATGTAGGCCTGGACACTTGTTTATCTGTTCACTACATTTATTGTGTCCTGCTGTCTCAACTTAGTTTTGATTGATTGCTGACTAGGTAAATTAGTGAGAGATCTTAGAGCTACCCTCCTATTTATTGAGACATAGTCTAGGGAAGCATTTATGCAGGGGGGCATTTATGCACATTTAATCTAAGTACATTTTATCAAAGTACTGGCAGTTATACCATGGCAAGTTACACAGGGCAGGAGACAGGTAAGACAATTAAACAAACCTTTTCCCAGTACATTTGGAATGCAACAAATATTCACCATATGCAGGGGCGGACACAGACTGCAGAGGGCCCCTGAGCA
Organism: Ranitomeya variabilis; assembly: GCF_051348905.1. Lineage (NCBI taxonomy): Eukaryota > Metazoa > Chordata > Amphibia > Anura > Dendrobatidae > Ranitomeya > Ranitomeya variabilis. The sequence continues at coordinate 550,065,940 of NC_135235.1, read as the reverse complement.
AGAAATATTCCTGCCCCCCCCCCCCCCATACCGCAACAAAGTTATGTAAACTTATAGGTTGTAACATTACAGACTATTTAACAGATATATTATTGCATTATAAACAATAAAAAGGGGCATAAACACCACAACATATCAACAGGTATGTCAGATGCATGTAGGTGCTTAAAAGGGTTGTCCTCTACTAGACAACCCCTTCTTAAACTACCGTATATACTCGAGTATAAGCCGACCCGAGTATAAGCCGACCCCCCTAATTTTGCAGCAAAAAACTGGGAAAACTTATTGACTCGAGTATAAGCCTAGGGTGGAAAATGCAGCAGCTACCGGTAAATGTCAAAAATAAAAATAGATACCAATAAAAGTAAAATTAATTGAGACATCAGTAGGTTAAGGCTAGGGTCACATTGCGTTAGGGCAATCCGTTAAGCGCATAGCGCTAGCGGGTTGCGCTAACGCAATGCTTCCCTAGGGTCCGCGTTCGGCGTCCCCGCTAGCGCAGATCCCCGATCTGCACTAGCGAGGAACGGACCTCGGGCGCGCCGCGGACGCTGCAAGCAGCGTCCGAGGTCCGTCACTCAAATGACGCGACATCGCTAGCGCCCGCCCAATGTGGGCGGGCGCTAGCGACGCGCTCACTATTACAGGCTATGGCGGCGTTAATGGACTACGTTAACACCGCGTTATGCCGCGGTGTAACGTAGTCCGTTAAACGCGGTCACATAACGCAATGTGACCCTAGCCTAAGTGTTTTTGAATATCCATATTGAATCAGGAGCCCCATATAATGCTCCATACTGTTCATTATGGCCCCATAAATGCTCCATATAAAGCTGTGCCATATAAAATACTCCATACAATTCATTATTGCCCCATAGATGCTCCATATAAAGCTGTGCCGCCACATATAATGCTCCGTACAATTCATTATTGAATATTGCCCCATAGATGCTCCATATAAAGCTGTGCAGCCACATATAATGCTCCATACAATTCATTATTACCCCATAGATGCTCCATATAACGCTGTGCCACATATAAATGCTGCTGCAATTAAAAAAAAAAAAAATGACATACTCAACTCTCGTCTCTGCCCGCTGGTCCTCACCGTCCCGTCTCTCCGCACTGACTGTTCAGGCAGAGGGCGGCACGCACACTATACGTCATCGCGCCCTCTGACCTGCACAGTCACAGCAGAGGACGTGGAAGACAGCGGCGCCCGGCGTGTGGATCGTGGACAGGTAAATATGATACTCACCTGCTCCCGGCGTCCCTGGCTCCTTCTCCCGGACTGTGGACAGATGGTCTCTGCAGACTCCGGGCAAGGCAGCTTCTTCACCAGCGGTCACTGGGTACCGCTCAGGGGTTGATTAAGGGTAGCCAGGGCCCCGGGCTGTTCAGACACTGTGGGCCCCCCCGGTCATGTGACGGGGGTCATGTGACGGGGGTCATGTGACGGGGGTCATGTGACGGGGGTCATGTGACGGGGGTCATGTGACGGGGGTCATGTGACGGGGGTCATGTTATACCTGAACCAGATTATTCCAGAAAAATGGCCGGGCCCTACTCTACTGTAACCTATTAAATATTTGTTAAAATCTGCAATACAATTTAGGTATATTTTGACCAATATCACAAACAAGGAACAAATACTACCGAACCATGACCAGACCACAAATTACAACCACAGTGATCGAATAATATCACATACAAGGAACACCGCACCATGTCAAGAACACATATTACCACCACTTGGTGACCAAACAGCACATACAAGGGACAAATACCACAACACCATTTCCAGACCACATATTACCACCACATAGTGACTGAATACTACAATACTGATCAGTAAAAAAAAACCACAAAAAAAAACACACAATACTATCACCATAAGTGCCAGTATTCACAGGAGATCTGTACTTAGTATGCAGTGTCTGTGTAGAGGTAATACAGAGATCACTGGTGGTATTATACACAGGAGCTCTGTATATAATGTATAGGTAATACAGTGATCACTGGTGACATTATACACAGGAGCTCTGAATATAGTATACAGTGTATAGGTAACACTGACTCACCAGTGATGTCTCTAGGTGAAGTCCTTCATCTTTCATCCAGCACAGACCGCCATCAATTCTTACAGCCAGGACTCGTTTCTGCAGGAAATAACAGTTATTTCAAGCTCCGCTTGCAGAAAACATTACTTAATTTTTCACAACTTCTACATTACACCACATGAAGAAAAAAAGGCGACATAGTGTCACTCTACACAGTAACGGACCACCCCCCCATTTAAAACAGTATACTCAAAAAATAAAATAAATACATCACTGCAGTAATAATATCCCTTAATTAGCCCCTATGGTAATAATATTCCCCATCCTGGCCCCGTTTATTTAATTCCTGGCTCCAGCCATATGTTCTCCCATCCTGCCCTCATGAGTATCCATTCTACCCCATATGATCTCCCCATCTGTCTCCATCTCCATCGTATCCATCCTGCCCCATGATCCAATCCTGCCCCATGTCTTTCATTCTGCCCCGTCTCTCCAATTATGCCCCGTATCTACATTCTGCCCATGCCTCCAGTCCTGCCCCCAGTGTGTCCAGCAATCTGCCCCAGTATGTCCACCATATTGCCCCAGTGTCCAGCAATCTGCCCGTGTGTCCAGCATTGCCCCCAGTGTGTCCAGCAATCTGCCCCAGTGTCTGACTCCAGCATATTGCCCCCAGTGTGTCCAGCAATCTGCCCCAGTGTGTCCAGCATTGCCCCCGACAGTGTGTCCAGCAATCTGCCCCAGTGTGTCCAGCATTGCCCCCGACAGTGTGTCCAGCAATCTGCCCCAGTGTCTCCAGCATTGCCCCAGTGTTTCCAGCAATCATCTGCCCCAGTGTGTCCTCCAGCATTGCCCCCAGTGTGTCCAGCAATCTGCCCCAGTGTCTCCTCCAGCATTGCCCCCAGTGTGTCCAGCAATCTGCCCCAGTGTCTCCAGCATTGCCCCAGTGTGTCCAGCAATCATCTGCCCCAGTGTGTCCTCCAGCATTGCCCCCAGTGTGTCCATAGTATATACATCACATAGCACTCAGCCGTATTCTAGGCTAGTGTGAGCGCCGACTAAGGGTATGTTTCCACGTTCAGTAAATGCTGTGGATTCGATGCTGCGTAGAGCCACAGCGTCCAATCTGTAGCGTCCAGCATAGTGGAGGGGATTTCAAGAAATCCCGTCTCCACTATGTGTGTACAGATGCCCACGGGTTCCCTGCGTATACGCACGTGCGGTGCGCCTTTATAGACATCAGTATGTCTATTTATCTTGTGGAGACGATCAGTCTCCGCAAGATAAATATCACAGTCTAATTTATAGGGTACAGTGATTCCACACGGTTCAGTGAACACATCTGGAATCACCGCGTGTACAAAAGTCGGCAGCGCGGACATGTGCTGCGTCCAAAGCGCTGCCTAAGGCCATGTGCACACGCTGCGGATTCCGTCGCGGAATTTTCCACAGCGGATTTGATTAAATCCGCAGTGCAAAAAGTACTGCAGATTTATCGCGGTTTTTTGTGCGGTTTCCACAGCGGTTTTAGACACCTGCGGATTTTTAATATGGAGCAGGTGCCAAACTGCTGCAGATTCTGCACAAAGAATTGACATGCTGCGGAAAATAAACCGCAGCGTTTCCGCGCGGTTTTTTCCGCAGCATGTGCACAGCGGTTTTTGTTTTCCATAGGTTTACATTGTACTGTAAACGCATGGAAAACTGCTGCGGATCCGCGTCAAAAACCGCAACGTGTGCACATACCCTAATCCTGAACGTGGAAACATACCCTAAGAGCCTTTATTCCCCCTGCAAGATACAGTGCGTGTGATACGTATGATAGATATCTATACATAGTGTGTGGTGATGTGACATATCTCTGGAAGGTGAGCCTATTCTTCAGCTATAAAGCCTGATGCACAGTGTCCTACTGACCCCCTGCAGAGAAGGATGAGGCTGCTGTGTCCCATCTGCCCCCTGACAGGACTCAGCAGCTCCAGTCTGAACGTTTTTCAGAGCAGTTTGGAGAGACACCTGTGGGAATCTTCAGAGAGAGCTGCTGTGTCCTGAGGGGCAGAGTGGGCTCAGCAGCCTTAGGCTTCTCTGCAGGAGGTGGGGGAGGGGGTCACCAGCAGCACAGACTGCGCTGTGCTCTTATCTCCATCTATAGACAGGGTTCAGGACATAGTAATCCTCAGTGAGCGGCTCCTGTGCTGATAGTATGGACAGCGGCCAGCTCACTGATGATGCGTCTGCTGCAGGGACTGGACTACTGCAGCCTGTCCTCACACCGTCCATACACCTCACTAGTGTCACCAGTGTCACCAGCACATGCATTGCTCACACACTCACCGGGGGCTGCGCTGCTCACTGACTGTGGAGGAAGAATGCTGCACGGAGCCCGCGCTCAGCAGGGATTGGACGGCGGAGTCCCGCCCTCCTTCACCCCCCCCCCCCCCGTGGCTACGATCGCTCTGATTGGCTGATGAAAGTGAAACAGCCAATCAGAGCGATTTGTAATATTTCACCTATGAAAATGGTGAAATACTACAATCCAGCCATGGCCGATGCTGCAATATCATCGGCCATGGCTGGAAAACCTAATCTGCCCCCCCCCCACCGATCGCCTCCCCAGTCCTCCTTTCTGCCCCGTACTGTGGTCCGCTCCCCTCCGTCCTCCTGTCCGCTCCCCCGTCCTCCTGTCCACTCCTCCCGTGCTTCGATCCACCCCCCCGTGCTCCGATCCCCCCCCCGTGCTCCGATCTCCCCCCCTCATACTTACCGAGCCTCGCAGTGTCCGTCCGTCTTCTTCATGGGCGCCGCCATCTTCCAAAATGGCGGGCGCATGCGTAGTGCGCCCGCCGAATCTGCCAGTTGGCAGATTCGTTCCAGGTACATTTTGATCACTGTGATAAAACCTATCACAGTGATCAAAATAAAAAAAAATAGTAAATGAACCCCCTTTTTATCACCCCCATAGGTAGAGACAATAATAAAAATAAAGAAAAAATATATATTTTTTTCTTCCCCCACTAGGGTTAGGGTTAGGGCTAGGGTTAGGGTTAGGGTTAGATTAGACTATGTGCACACATGGTGCGGATTTGGCTGTGGATCCGCAGCGGATTGGCCGCTGCGGATTCGTAGCAGTTTTCCATCAGGTTTACAGTACCATGTAAACCTACTGAAAACCAAATTCGCTGTGCCCATGGTGCGGAAAATACCGCGCGGAAACGCTGTGTTGTATTTTCCGCAGCATGTCAATTCTTTGTGCGGATTCCGTTTTACACCTGCTCCTCAATAGGAATCCGCAGGTGAAATCCACACAAAAAACACTGGAAATCCATGGTAAATGCGCAGGTAAAATGCAGTGCCTTTTACCTGCGGATTTTTCAAAGATGGTGCGGAAAAATCTCATACGAATCCGCAATGTGGGCACATAGCCTTAGGGTTAGGGTTGGAATTAGGGTTAAGATTAGGCTTGTGGTTAGGGTTAGGGTTGGGATTAGGGTTAGGGTTGGGATTAGGGTTAGGGGTGTGTTGGGTTAGGGTTGTGGTTAGGGGTGTGTTGGGGTTAGGATTATATCTAGAGTTGGGATTAGGGTTTGGGGTGTGTTGGGGTTAGTGTTGGAGTTAGAATTGAGGAGTTTCCACTGTTTAGGGACATCAGGGGTCTCCAAACGCAACATGGCGCCACCATTGATTTCAGCCAATCTTGCGTTCAAAAAGTCAAATGGTGCTCCCTCCCTTCCGAGCCCCGACGTGCGCCCAAACAGTGGTTTACCCCCACATATGGGGTACCAGCATACTCAGGACAAACTGGTCAACAATTATTAGGGTCCAATTTCTCCTGTTACCCTTGGGAAAATAAAAAATTCTGGGCTAAATCTCATTTTTGAGGAAAGAAAAATTATTTTTTTATTTTCACGGCTCTGCGGTATAAACTTCTGTGAAGCACCTGGGGGTTTAAAGTGCTCACTATGCATCTAGATAAGTTCCTTGGGGGGTCTAGTTTCCAAAATGGGGTCAATTGTGGGGGAGCTCCAATGTTTAGGCACACGGGGGCTCTCCAAACGCGACATGGTGTCCGCTAAAGATTGGAGCCAATTTTTCATTCAAAAAGTCAAATGGCGCTCCTTCCCTTCCAAGCCCTGCCGTGCGCCCAAACAGTTTTTTACCCCCACATATGAGGTATCAGCGTACTCAGGACAAATTGGACAACAACGTTCATGGTCCAGTTTCTCCTTTTACCCTTGGGAAAATAAAAAAATTGTTGCTAAAAATCATTTTTGTGACTAAAAAGTTAAATGTTCATTTTTTCCTTCCATGTTGCTTCTGCTGCTGTGAAACACCTGAAGTGTTAATAAACTTCTTGAATGTGGTTTTGAGCACCTTGAGTGGGTGCAGTTTTTCGAATGGTGTCACTTTTGGGTATTTTCAGCCATATAGAACCCTCAAACTGACTTCAAATGTGAGGTGGTCTCTAAAAAAAATGGTTTTGTAAATTTTGTTGTAAAAATGAGAAATCACTGGTTAAATTTTAACCCTTATAACTTCCTAGCAAAAAAAAAATTTTGTTTCCAAAATTGTGCTGATGTAAAGTAGACATGTGGGAAATGTTATTTATGAACCATTTTGTGTCACATAACTCTGGTTTAACAGAATAAAAATTCAAAATGTGAAAATTGTGAAATTTTTGCCAAGTTTCCGTTTTTTTTCACAAATAAACTCAGAAATTATCGACCTAAATTTACCACTAACATGAAGCCCAATATGTCACAAAAAAACAATCTCAGAACCGCTAGGATCCGTTGAAGCGTTCCTGAGTTATTACCTCATAAAGGGACACTGCTCAGAATTGCAAAAAACGGCCAGGTCATTAAGGCCAAAATAGGCTGGGTCATGAAGGGGTTAAAAAAACAAAACAAACCTACCGGACCGCCGCCATTCCTTAGTGCTGCCTCCTCTGTCCCCGTCTGTGACCCCACTTCCTCGTCTGACAGGGGGACGTCCTGCTGATTGGCTGCAGAGGTGACGTGACGTCCTCCGCTCTCCTACCTAGATCTGCGCATAGATAGGAAGTGGCGATATTGCTTTTCTACCAGGTGGCCGACCGCTGTGGACTTGGTCAGTATTTGGTCAGTATTTTACCTCAGTATTTGTAAGCTAAAACCAGGAGAGGAACAATCAGAGGAAAAGTATAACAGAAACATATGCACCACTTCTGTATTTATCACACACTCCTGGTTTTGGCTTACACATACTGAGGTAAAATACTGACCGTGGCCTAATTGGTTAACGTGGTCAGTTGACTCGAGCAGCTCGTCATCAGATGTTTTATCAACGAAACACGGGTCAATCCCCTTAATATCTCCATACACCTTTTATAAAAGTTGACCAACTGCCTAGTATGTATGGGGGTCTCCCGACTCTTCATCTTCAGGCCTGTTAAATTTCACTGCCTGATGCTTTTATTTCATTGTGGAAATAAGCTGCTGTCAGAGAAGTGTGGCAGTGATTGTCTCACCACAGAGAACACGGGGACGCTGAGCTTTCCTGTGCATGGTGTGGTGGGGGAGATAGTTGTCAGCCAAACCGTTTATGTATATGACCAGCTTTAGGATGGACTATCAATACGAGATCAGTGGGGGTCTGACTTTCAGCACACCCGCTGATCCACTTGAGTGATGCTAGGGTGTAATTCCAGGTGTGGCCACTACTCAAATAACAGCGCTGTCCCTGGCGTACAATAAAGAGGACGCAGCGCTCTCCAGGGCACAGTGCTTTTTCAATGACCTGATTGGTGGGAGCACTGAGTCAGACTTTCATTGATTTGATATTAGTAGCTAAAGATGCCCACACACCAGTTATCCCCATACACATGAATGCTCGGACTGTGTTCTCTCTGGGAGGAGCAGAGTATGTCACTGCCAGATGCATGGCAGTGGCTTGTCCTACAACAAAAGGCCCCATCCACATCAATAACTTGTGGGCTTGACTATAATTTGATGTGAATGGGGGCCATCAGTTTTGTAGTCCCTGAGATCACTTTATATATTTGGTGGCAATGCTGTTTAACAAGTCTTATCTGAAAATTCAATCACAAGAGTTGCAGTTGAAGAATTATTGATCATTATTACATGCCAGGCAGTCATTTCTGACTGTTGGAGCATCCTTCAGTTAGTAGCTTCAATTTTGCTTTGCTCCTAGGACATGGTGTCTCCAAACAAAACTGTATTCTGGAGAATTTCTTCCACAGAAGTAATATTTCTAGCGATAAATCCCCCCAGAATACAGTGAGATGATGACACATGCTAGACTATGTTCCCACTTGTCATATCCACTGCTAAAAACCGTCAGCCAAGTCTGGAGTGATAAGTATTGCTGCTGATTTTCCATACGTTCAGAGATGGGATACCATCGGTCTGATATTGCTGATCTATCCCAACGTTATAACAAAGGGTGAAATCCGCATTGACATGAACAGCATACATTTACATGACGCGGGTATTAGATCCACAGCAATGTGGAGTGATTTTTGGATAAATTAGCAGAATATTCCATTTTAATGATTAAAGCAGGACTTTAATTTTGATGGTGTATGATGGGACAAATCATAAGTATCACATCAAAAGTGGTCTGACTCCCAACACCATCATCATCACACAGCTGAACCCTTATGACGCATTGGAACTGGCAAAGTACCATCTGCTATGTGGTGGCTGTAGATCGTACCGCAGTTGGCTCCCATCCCATAGTGTCTTCCACCTCAACTACCACAGGCTTTTGGCAAAAATGGAAACCTGACTTCTGAATTCATATAGGCAGTAGCTAGTAATGAGTAAGCGTGCTAGGATAAGGTGTTATCTGAGCATGCTCCGGTACTAACAGAGTGTCTTCTGTGTGCTCAAAAAATATGTTTGAGTTCTCACGGCTGCATGTCTTGCAGCTGTTCGACATCCGATAAAACATGCAGTGTGTTAGACAGCCGCAAGCGACACATTATTCAAGCAAATGTATCAAAAAGCTTGGCACTGAAAAATGCTTGTAGAAAATAAAGTCATTTATTTTACATCTGGACAGACAGATCAGCGGTAGCTCTTTTCTTGCTAAACGTTTTCGGTCCTTTGTGGACCTTCTTCAGAGCAAGTTTATCTAATGTAATACAGAGATTATATGGAATAGAAAAAAAATAAAAAATAAAGATCAAAATATAAATCTGTCAATGTCAAAGCACATTACATAACAATATATAAAACAAAGAAAGAAAAAAACAGATAACGGCACTATATGTCAAAATAATGAATAACAGTGACTGCAGCTGTTCAACCAGTTTCCGGGGAGACAAATAACAAAGCGAGACGTCCATTAGCTACAGAGTCATCAGTGCCAACTTGAGATCCTAATAGAAAAGGATGTTGTGGAACAGAGAGACGGATATATGTGCTCCTTACGGGTCCTAAGTAAGTGTCGTAGAGAAGCTGAGGTATCGTGGTGCGTACTAGATACGTGCCTATAACAGTAAAATGCCATAATCGTGCTCTGGTGTATCGTGCCAATATCCTATAGTCTGGAGAAGAAAACGTAGTGTCAAAAGCAGAGTAATAAAACACAGAGGCAATCTCATCAGTTCAGGAAAAGCAAGAGATGGAAAGTTGCAAGGAAATACAGGTCCTTCTCAAAAAAATAGCATATAGTGTTAAATATCATTATTTACCATAATGTAATGATTACAATTAAACTTTCATATACTATAGATTCATTATCCACCAACTGAAATTTGTCAGGTCTTTTATTGTTTTAATACTGATGATTTTGGCATACAACTCCTGATAACCCAAAAATGATAATGATGGACAAGCTTACCAGTAATGGAGACTGGTGACTGTGAGCAGAATAAGCTGCTTGGGCATGCTGTGTGCCCACACTGTGTGCTAAAAATGGTGAGACAATGGTGGGTCAGTGTAACGCACTCACATACTGGAGAGGTGTTTAGAGGGGGGAACGCTGCGTGTGTGTGCTTACAGTCCTGTGGCCTGGAGCGCTGGTGGCGTGCTGAGGGAGGCGCGCTGCGAGTGTGGCCAGAACTTCCGGGTATTTAGCTTGGAGGGGGCCTAATCGTATCACATGCTGCTGCACGTCAGGGCGGTCATGTGATCACAGTGGGTGTTGTGAGCCTGTATAATCAGATACATATATATATATATATATATATATATATATATATATATATATATATATATGGAGACCCCGCGCATACCCTTTGTTAATACCTTCCACCCTTATTCCAAGCGGGTCCAGGCTTCACTACATAAACACTGGAACATTCTCAGTAAGAGTTATCCTAACATCCCCGAGTTCCAACAACCTTTTCTCCCCTGCTACCGCCGACCTACCAACATTAGGGACAAATTGGTAAGGGCTGATATCGGGTCCAGCATCAGGATACCAAAACAGACTTTTTTACAAACACAGAGACAGGACACTTTTCCCTGTCTTAAATGCCTCCAATGCAACAATATCCAGAAGGGTGATCATTTTTTTCACCCCCACACGGGCCAGGGTTACCCGGTGAAAGGTTTCTTCACCTGTGATTCGACGTATGTGGTCTACATGATCAAGTGCCCTTGTGGATGTGGGTGAGACCACACAAGCCATACGTGAGAGGATATCACAACATAAATCTAACATAAGGTGCAAGAAGAACCATCTCCCCCTTCCGTATCACTTCCATAATGCAGGACATAATCTGGCCCAACTGAGGTTCCAGGTCCTAGAACAAGTGGACACTAACAGAAGGGGACAGAACAGGATAAAACTGTTAAAGAAGCGTGAGGCGTATTGGATTTTTACCCTTCAGACTCTGGAACCTAGGGGACTAAATAGAGATTACGATACCTCCGATTTTCTGTGATCAATGGACAACTATATGATACCATCATTTTATATGTGATACCATCATGTTGTATTTCATTCGTTGTATTTGAACCCTTGCACTGTAATTCACGCTTTGTTACAGTCTATATTGTAATTCATGTGCTTTCATTAGTCTGTGTTCTCTTTTCCTTATAGAACCGCTAGTCCTGCACTTATTCTCTCTTGGGCACCCCGTGCTATCCACGGTATAGTATATCATACTTCAGCAAATTACACAGGTCAACAAAAAAAAATTTTTTTTCTGGTGTCCAAAATATTTTAATGAATTTGGGGTATTTTTGGGGTGCTGATTCTGAATATGCTATCAGTTTTGCCAGATTGGCTCAAGTTTTTGAGATTTTTGGTATCTTATTTATAGCACTTGTTGGTAAATGCGACGCATCATCTCATTAATTTCTTTGGATTAGTACTTGAACTGAGCAGTTCTCAATATAGTTTTGTGTTAATTAGTGTTCTAAAAGTTTGTTCATAGCTTGATTTTTGCACTAACTTTATGTTGTTGTCTGTTTTCCAGTGAAAAGCATGAACTCATCAAGAAGAAGTTGTCTTAACGATCCAGACTCATTCTGTTACATTTGTGGTGAATACACACTGCCAAAACATAGAAGAAACATAACAGACTTCGTAAAAAAAGTGTATTTTGCCTATTTTGGGGTTATGCTTGGGGACCAAGACAAGTTTTGGGCACCACACATAGTGTGCAAAGCATGTATCGAATTATTACGAAAATGGAGCAAAGGACAAAGGAAAAGCTTCAAATTTGGTGTTCCAATGGTGTGGAGAGAGCCAAAAAATCATCATGATGACTGTTATTTCTGTGCAGTGCAAGTGCAAGGATTCAATAAGCATAAGAAACGAAAATGGGAGTAACATGGAATCTGCAAGAAGGCCTGTCCCTCATTGTGAAGATGTGCCTGTACCTGTGTTTACCATAAATAACAGTCATCATGATGATTTTTTGGCTCTCTCCACACCATTGGAACACCAAATTTGAAGCTTTTTCTTTGTCCTTTGCTCCATTTTCGTAATAATTCGATACATGCTTTGCACACTATGTGTGGTGCCCAAAACTTGTCTTGATCCCCAAGCATATCCCTAAAATAGGCAAAATACACTTTTTTTACGAAGTCTGTTATGTTTCTTCTATGTTTTGGCAGTGTGTATTCACCACAAATGTAACAGAATGAGTCTGGATCGTTAAGACAACTTCTTCTTGATGAGTTCATGCTTTTCACTGGAAAACAGACAACAACATAAAGTTAGTGCAAAAATCAAGCTATGAACAAACTTTTAGAACACTAATTAACACAAAACTATATTGAGAACTGCTCAGTTCAAGTACTAATCCAAAGAAATTAATGATATGATGCGTCGCATTTACCAACAAGTGCTATAAATAAGATACCAAAAATCTCAAAAACTTGAGCCAATCTGGCAAAACTGATGACATATTCAGAATCAGCACCCCAAAAATACCCTAAATTCGATGAAATATCTTTGGCACCAAAAATGCTGTTGACCAGTGTTATCTATTGCCTAGTTTCTCCAATTAGTTCTCTCCTAGCCGCCTTTTGTATGTCACAACAGCCTACGTCCATTTCCATACATGACACAACACCCATCCTGGGCACCTTGTCACTACTAGCATTGCATCCTTCTCCCTTTTTAATCCAGGAGTGACCATTCCCTCATATGTATTAGTTCCCATGGGCACACACTCATTCCCCTCTGCTACATGGAGCCAGCACCACCTACATCCTTATACAGGCTCACCCCACCCTGTGCCTGCACACACCCACTGTGATCACATGACCGCCCTGACGTGCAGCAACATGTGATACGATTACGCCCCCTCCCAAGCTAAATACCCGGAAGTTCTGGCCACACTCGCAGCACGCCTCCCTCAGCGTCTCAGCACGCCACCAGCGCGCCAGGCCACAGGACGGTAAGCACACGCACGCAGCGTTCCCCCCTCTTAACACCTCCCCGTTATGTGAGTGCGTTACACTGACCCACCATTGTCTCACCATTTTTAGCACACAGTGTGGGCACACAGCATGCCCAAGCAGCTTATTCTGCTCACAGTCACCAGTCTCCATTACTGGTAAGCTTGTCCATCATTATCCTATACTTACCATGTGATCTGTTTCCTTTTAACCTGAGGAATTTTTTGCTGAATCTCTTTGTTGAATCTCTTTTTGAACATTGTAGCCTCTGAAATTTGCCTCCACATATATTGCCAATATACTCATACATCTGCTTATAAGTCCAGATCCTACGCTCCAGGTGATTATATTCTCGCATCAGCTTATTTAGCATCACAGGACACACATCATGGGCAGCAATTCCCAGGGCCGCCATTAGGGCATTACAGCCATGACTGGCGTATGAGGCCCGGTGGGCAGAGGGGGGCCCGCATCGGGCCCCGTCTCATCTGCTCACCGGGCCCCTACCGGCAGCCGCAGGCTGAACCGGGCCCTTAGCAGCGGCTGGCTTTGCAGCTGTTTAACGCTATTGACGTGCGGGCCCGCACATCAATAGTTAACAGCCGCCAGCCAATCTGAGGCTGGCAGCTGACGTCAGCCGCAGAGTGTGTCGCCGGCGAGTGCACGCTTCAGCTGCGTGCAGAGAGCAGGAGCGCGGCAGGTAAGCAGAACTTTTTTTTTTTTTTTTTATTGAGAGCGGCGATCCGGGGGGCCCAGGGCAGAAAGCTGGACACTGGGACAGAAAGCTGGACACTGGGGCAGAAAGCTGGACACTGGGGCAGAACGGAGAAACGGGGCATGACTGGAGGCAGGATTGGAGACAGATGGGGCAGGATGGATACGATGGAGACAGATGGGGCAGGATGGGAGAACATATGGCTGACGCCAGGAATGAGACACAGGGGGGCCAGGATGGCGAATATTATTACCATAGGGGCTAATTAAGGGATATTATTACTGCAGTGATGTATTTATTTTATTTTTTGAGTACACTGTTTTAAATGGAGGGGCGGTCCTATTACTGTGTAAAGTGACACTATGTCGCCTTCTTCATGTGGTGTAATGTAGAAGTTGGGAAAATTAAGTAATGTGTTCTGCAAGTGGAACTCGAGATAACTGTGTTCTTTCCTGCAGAGACGAGTCCTGGCTGGATGAAGTGATGGCGGTCTGTGCTGGATGAAAGATGAAGGACTTCACCTAGAGACGTCACTGGTGAGTCACTGTGTTACCTATACACTGTATACTATATACAGAGGTCATGTGTATAATGTAACCGGTGATCACTGGAGTACCTATACACTATATACAGAGCTCCTGTGTATAATGTCACTGGTGATCACTGTATTACCTGTACACAGACACTGCATACTAAGTACAGATCTCCTGTGTAAAATGGCACTTATGGTGATAGTATTGTGGTTTTGTTTTTATTATTGATCAGTACTGTAGTATTCAGTCACTATGTGGTGGTAATATGTGGTCTGGTCATGATGTTGTGGTATTTGTTCCTTGCATTTGATATTATTCGATCACTGTGGTGGTAATATGTCATCTGGTCATGTTGTGGTGGTATTTATGCCTTGTAGATAGTATTATAGGTCACTGTGGTGATATGGTGTCTGGTCATGGTGCTGTGGTGTTATAGGTCATTTTAAAAATTGAAAAATAAATAAAAATATACCTTAATTGTATTGCATATTTTAACAAATATTTAATAGATTACAGTAGAGTAGGGCCTGGCCAAAAGTGTCTACCTTGTCATTTTGGTGGCTTAAAAAAAATCTTTTTGCCAAAACAAAAGCTGCCGGCTATGTGTGATCTGGTGATGGGAACTGTCAATGTGTGATAGGTGAGAAGTGGAGTTTTTCTTAGAGAGCGGTGGGACTGTGGACAGTTTGAGGGGTGGAGCGTGGAGGCGGGTCTGGGGTGGAGCCTGGGCGGAGTCTCAAGGGGGCCCTGGAAATTTTGCCAGTATGGGGCCCCGAAATTTCTAGTGGCAGCCCTGGCAATTCCATTGTCACTGTATTCCCTTGCAACTTTCCATATCTTGCTTTTCCTGAACTGATGAGATTGCCTCTGTGTTTTATTACTCTGCTTTTGACACTACGTTTTCTTCTCCAGACTATAGGATATTGGCACGATACACCAGAGCACGATTATGGCATTTTACTATTTTAGGCACGTATCTAGTACGCACCACGATACCTCAGCTTCTCTACGACACCTACTTAGGACCCATTAGGCTTCTTTCACACTTCAGTTGTTTGGCGTCAGTCACTTCCGACATAGTGACGGATCGACGGATCCGTCACAATTGTTGAGAAAACGGTTCCAACGGATCCGGTTTTTTGACGGATCCGTTACTTGGGGGTTGTCTGGGAAAAGTATCTACTTTTTGGAGCATGCGCAATTGAAAAAGCGGATTGGGGCGATGGATCCGCCGCGAACCGTCATTTCGGCGTTGACAAAAAACGTTTCAATGTCTGTCTATGTCTAGACAACGTCCGCCAAATATCGCATGACGGATAGAACGGACGACCATCCGTCACAATCCGTCGCCAATGCAAGTCTATGGGAAAATAACGGATCCGCCAAAAAAAAATGACGGATCCGTTATTTGAGGAAACTGGCGGTTTTAGACTGACGCCAAACAACTGAAGTGTGAAAGAGGCCTAAGGAGCACATATATCCGTCTCTCTGTTCCACAACATCCTTTTCTATTAGGATCTCAAGTTGGTACTGATGACTCTGTAGCTAATGGACGTCTCGCTTTATTTGTCTCCCCGGAAACTGGTTGAACAGCTGCAGTCACTGTTATTCATTATTTTGACATATAGTGCCGTTATCTGTTTTTTTCTTTCTTTGTTTTATATATTGTTATGTAATGTGCTTTGACATTGACAGATATTTTGATCTTTATTTTTTCTTTTTTTCTATTCCGTATAATCTCTGTATTACATTAGATAAACTTGCTCTGAGGAAGGTCCACAAAGGACCGAAAACATTTAGCAAGAAAAGAGCTACCGCTGATCTGTCTGTCCAGATGTAAAATAAATGACTTTATTTTCTACAAGCATTTTTCAGTGCCAAGCTTTTTGATACATTTGATTTAAGGGGCTGGAAACCCTACTTGAGCACCTCCACTCACAAATTTATAGAGTGCCGTGTAACTTGTTCTTGTTACATTATTCAAGCACACCGGACACTGGGTTAGCACCCGAGCATGCTCAGATAACACCTTATCAGAGCACATTTGCTCATCAGTAGCTGTAAAGGTACCTTCACACGAAGCGACGCTGCAGCGATAGCGACAACGATGCCGATAGCTGCAGCGTCGCTGTTTGATCGCTGGAGAGCTGTCACACAGACCGCTCTCCAGCGACCAACGATGCCGAGGCCCCCGGGTAACCAGGGTAAACATCGGGTTGCTAAGCGCAGGGCCGCGCTTAGTAACCCGATGTTTACCCTGGTTACCAGCGTAAAAGTAAAAAAAACAAACAGTACATGCTCACCTGCGCGTCCCCCAGCGTTTGCTTCCTGACACTGACTGAGCTCCGGCCCTAACAGCACAGCGGTGACGTCACCGCTGTGCTTTCACTTTCACTTTAGGGCCGGCGCTCAGTCAGTGTCAGGAAGCAGAGGCTGGGAGACGCGCAGGTGAGCATGTACTGTTTGTTTTTTTTACTTTTACCCTGGTTACCAGTGTAAAACATCGCTGGCATCGTTGCTTTTGCTTTCAAACACAACGATACACAGCGATCGGACGACCAAATAAAGTTCTGGACTTTATTCAGCGACCAGCGACATCACAGCAGGATCCTGATCGCTGCTGCGTGTCAAACGAAACGATATCGCTAGCGAGGACGCTGCAACGTCACGGATCGCTAGCGATGTCGTTTCGTGTGAAGGTACCTTAACTGATCTTCAGAGAGGAAGTAGCGGTCTGACAACTACACGTCACTTATTAGGTTGTTCTGTTGTGTCACCTTCCTGCTTGTGACTTTGCAGGCTCATCCGACTGTAATCTAATGTGTATGACCAGCTTCAGCTGCTTCTGATGTGTCCCTTTTGTGGCTGTTTTCTCATTGCAGCCATGTTCCTGGTGGGCTTGTCTGGTGGGATTGCGTCAGGTAAAAGCACTGTTGTGTCAATCCTCAGGGAACTGGGATGTGCAGTTATTGACGCAGATGTCATTGCCAGACAAGGTATGTATCATTATATAATATGTCGGGACATAAACTAATTGGACATGCAATGCTGTGTGCGGATTCTGGTCTCTCCTGTCCAAATCTGAAGATATTACAGACCTAGAAGAGGACATTAATGTCATTAGGGTTTCATAGGAGTCACTTAGGTTAGGGGCTTAGATCGGCAGATCAAAGTGTTATGGGTTTGGGTTTCCGTATACGCCACTGATCCAGGACACGGAGCTATAAAAGGACTCCTTTCAAAACTCTGCAATATTTTATCCCTTGAAACCCAGATTTCGTAAGTAATGTTCATTGATGGGTACATAAAGTCTGGAATTGTTTTTTTTTTTTTTTCCTCCGATATCATTACATAAGCTTGCAGATTAAGGGGGGGAGGGGGTCTGAAACTAGATTAATGATGACCTATCCATAGGAGATTCGGTACCCCCACCAATCAGCTGAGATCTGTTTTGACAGTGGCCAGATGTAAGCAGTATAAGAAGCGGAGTGCCACCGTTCCATACATTGTTTACTATCTAGTCCTGTTAATTTACGGGTGTCAGGCCTATTCTAATCTCATTAGGATCTATAGTTCAGTCCCAGACATCACCTTTAATTTCAATTACGGTGACCGCAAAGTGAAAATGATCATTTCAGGTCACTCAAAGCAGACACCCAGGTCTTTTTTTTTTTGTTTTTTTTTATTGCATTCAGGGTCAACCTGGTTTGGCCTCCCTTTGTAGGTCCCATACTAGCCATATGGGTTACCTTGATGACACATACCACCTCATATCTATAGGCTCTTAAAGTGAGGTGTTTGGTGCACGGACGTCTCTGATACCATGTCGACAGGTATAGTTTGAGATCAGCGCAGGGGCATACAATGTGTATATTCATGTTTGTGATTGGCTAGCTACTTATGGACTGGAAAACTAGCATTATATGGCTGTAGCTATGCACTTAGCCCACTATGCCTAATTTACCATTATATTGGTGGATAGAAGTTGCATAATTATTTGTTGGAACAACGGGTGGACATCTATTGATATTAGATCTTTATAAATCTATGTCACCCATGTTTCTTAGGGAGTGGCTATATATTTCTATCCTTGTTTTGACATGGTGCCAGTGATGTCTTTTAGTGCAATCATTGGTCTATGTAATATGTCTTGTATGTAAGTTATCCATATTCTATGTATTTGTGATGATGTGTGCTTTATTGAATAAAATTTGTTAAATTTTTTATATATCGGATCAGTGCTCCTTCTTTACTCTCTAGTAGCTTAAATCCAGGGGCAGCATGTACCAGGCACTGGCTGTATGATCTCCAAAAAAACCATACTCCAATAGCTTCCACAGACTGAGGCACTCTGTAGATTAGTTGGATGGGTGAATCCCCAGCGGCTTCTCCCCGCACGCTGTGTTGGAGAGACAGGTTTCTGGATATGAGCGAGTATAGTTCATATACTACAGCCAGTGCCAGATACATGCTCCTCATGGTTTGGGAAGCATGTATCCGCTGACAGGTTCACATTAAGGATTGCCGTGATATCAGGACACTTGCTGACTATTGTGATTGTCTTTCAGTGGTACAGCCGGGAACCTCGGCCCATAGTCAAATTGTGTTCCATTTTGGAGAGGAAGTACTGCTAAAGAATGGGGAACTTGATCGTGAGAAGCTGGGATCCATTATCTTTTCAAGTCCCGAGAAGAGGGCTCTACTGAATTCCATCACTCACCCTCCAATACGCAGAGCTATGCTGAGACAGACGCTGTGCTTCTTTTTTGTGGGTGAGTGAAATGTGAACCATAACTAGTATATACAAATGGCAACCATTATATATCACTGTTTAGCCCTGTATTATCAGTGGGGGTCCAGATGCTTCATGACAAAGGGGCCACTGTATCATCTCTTCACCCAGTGTAGACTCTTGCTGTTAGAGTATGTTCACACCAAACAGATACTCTGCAAATTTTCCAACCAGATTTTCTCTGTGGCAGTTCTGCAGTGTATTACAGATTTCAACCAATTTTATCCGCGTGCTGTGAATAATGTGTATTGCAATCTCTGACAAATCTGCAGTGCAAAATAGGAGATACCGGTACGGCACTATAATGTGACTTCTTTATCCGATGGTTCACTCGCTTACTAACCTCAGTTTTGGAGCATAAAAATAAGGCCTTCATGATTTTTTTTCAAATTACCACATTCAAAATTAAGTACATCGTCCAATTGTAAAAGGGACGGCACTTGCTAGATAAAAACGGTAGCTTCATTATCTTCAGAAAGTGCCATACAGACGAGGGAGCTTCAGATAGCAATGCTCATTTTACAGTAATTTGCACTGCTTGAAGAAGCACAAAGTACTGCGAAACAGCTGTTGCTGCCAGGTCCTTTCCGGTCTGTATGGCGCTTTCTGAAGATATTAAAGCTACCTTTTTATCTGGGGAGTGCCATCCCATTTCCTCTACCTTTGGACAAATCAACATTTAAAGAAGTTTTCCCACGAACAAAGTTTATTTTAATCAATAGATCTTGGAATAATAACTTCCACAATTGGATGTGTTTAAATAAAACGTTCTCATGCTGAGAAAATCTTATATTGTGTAATGTGTGTGTCTGACCATACAGGATCATGGTCTGATCATACCACATCTCCTGGGCAGGGGTGAAGCGGAAGTGTACAGATATTACAGCAGGGGATCACAGCTAAGGCTACGTTCACATTAGCGGCGGGCGCCGCAGCGGCGCCGCATGCGTCATGCGCCCCTATATTTAACATGGGGGCGCATGGACATGCGTCGCACTTGCGTTTTGCGCCGCATGCGTCGCTGCGGCGCCCGCGTCCGGGCGCAGAGGACGCAGCAAGTTGCATTTTTGCTGCGTCCAAAATCAATTAAAAAAAGGACGCATGCGGCGCAAAACGCAGCGTTGTGCATGCGTTTTGCTGCGTTTTTGTTTGCGTTGTGCGCTGCGGCGCCGACGCTGCGGCGCACAACGCAAATGTGAACGTAGCCTAATTCATTTTGTGATGTAAATCATTTCCCTGCCTGTTTTTTTTTTTTTTTTTTTTTTTTTTGTTTTACCTCAAAGAAATAATTACCGTATTTTTTTGGACTAGAAGACGCATCGGACTCTAACAAACACCTAGGTTAGAGCAGGAAATTAGAAAAACTAAATTGAAGCAAAAAAAATGTGGTCCATTCTGTACTTAATATCCCTTACCCTGGTATATATGGTCCCCTCATCCCCATCGTGGTATACATGGCCCCTCATCCCTATGCTGGTGTGCATGGCCTCCTCATCCCTACCCTGTTATATATGGTCCCCTCATCCCCATCGTGGTATACAGTTGTGGCCAAAAGTATTGACACCCCTGCAATTCTGTCAGATAATACTCAGTTTCTTCCTGAAAATGATTGCAATCACAAATTCTTTGGTATTATTATCTTCATTTGTCTTAAATGAAAAAACACAAAAGAGAATAAAGCAAAACATTGATCATTTCACACAACTCCAAGAATGGGCCAGACAAAAGTATTGGCACCCTCAGCCTAATACTTGGTTGCGCAACCTGTAACCAAAATAACTGCGACCAACCGCTTCCGGTAACCATCAATGAGTTTCTTACAATGCTCTGCTGGAATTTTAGACCATTCTTCTTTGGCAAACTGCTCCAGGTCCCTGATATTTGAAGGGTGCCTTCTCCAAACTGCCATTTTTAGATCTTCCAACAGGTGTTCTATGGGATTCAGGTCTGGACTCATTGTTGGCCACCTTAGAAGTCTCCAGTGCTTTCTCTCAAACCATTTTCTAGTGCTTTTTGAAGTGTGTTTTGGGTCATTGTCCTGCTGGAAGACCCATGACCTCTGAGGGAGACCCAGCTTTCTCACACTGGGCCCTACATTATGCTGCAAAATTTGTTGGTAGTCTTCAGACTTCACAATGCCATGCACACGGTCAAGCAGTCACAGCCAAAACATCAGGGAACCTCCGCCATGTTTGACTGTAGGGACCGTGTTCTTTTCTTTGAATGCCTCTTTTTTTCTCCTGTAAACTCTATGTTGATGCCTTTGCCCAAAAAGCTCTACTTTTGTCTCGTCTGACCAGAGAACATTCTTCCAAAACGTTTTAGGCTTTTTCAGGTAAGTTTTGGCAAACTCCAGCCTGGCTTTTTTATGTCTCGGGGTAAGAAGTGGGGCCTTCCTGGGTCTCCTACCATACAGTCCCTTTTCATTCAGACACCGACGGATAGTACGGGTTGACACTGTTGTACCCTCGGACTGCAGGGCAGCTTGAACTTGTTTGGATGTTAGTCGAAGTTCTTTATCCAACATCCGCACAATCTTGCGTTGAAATCTCTTGTCAATTTTTCTTTTCCGTCCACATCTAGGGAGGTTAGCCACAGTGCCATGGGCTTTAAACCTCTTGATGACACTGCGTACGGTAGACACAGGAACATTCAGGTCTTTGGAGATGGACTTGTAGCCTTGAGATTGCTCATGCTTCCTCACAATTTGGTTTCTCAAGTCCTCAGACCGTTCTTTGGTCTTTCTTTTCTCCATGCTCAATGTGGTACACACAAGGACACAGGTTGTGTCAACTTTAATCCATGTCAACTGGCTGCAAGTGTGATTTAGTTATTGCCAACACCTGTCAGGTGCCACAGGTAAGTCACAGGTGCTGTTAATTACACAAATTAGAGAAGCATCACATGATTTTTCGAACAGTGCCAATACTTTTGTCCACCCCCTTTTTTATGTTTGGTGTGGAATTATATCCAATTTGGCTTTAGGACAATTCTTTTTGTGTTTTTTCATTTAAGACAAATTAAATGAAGATAATAATACCAAAGAATTTGTGTTTGCAATCATTTTCAGGAAGAAACTGAGTATTATCTGACAGAATTGCAGGGGTGTCAATACTTTTGGCCACAACTGTACATGGCACCCTCATCCCTATACTGGTATGCATAGCCCCCTCATCTCCATCCTGGTATATATGGTCCCCTCATCCCCATCCTGGTATACATGGCACCCTCATCCCTATACTGGTATGCATGGCCCTCCTCATCCTTATCCTGGAATGCATAGCACCTCTCATCCCTATCCTGGTAGGAATGGTCCCCCTCATCCCAATCCTGGTAGGAATGGTCCCTCTCATCCCTATCCTGGTATGCAGGTCCCCATCTCAGTCCTGGTATGATTGGCCCCATCCCCGTACTAATATACATGGCCCCATCCTTATCTTGGTATGACTGGCTCCCATCCCCATCCTGGTAAACATGGCCCCATCCTTATCTTGATATGACTGGCTCCCATCCCCATCCTGGTAAACATGGCCCCATCAGAAAAACAAAAAAAAAAATTACTTACCTTTCTGCGCTCCCTTGCAGCTTCTTGTTCTGATGCCAGAACCTGCTTTATGCTTGTAAGCAGCTCATGGCAGTGACGTCACGCGCTGCTTACAAGCCGAAGGACAACTGCCGAAATACTCACTGCTCTTCACGCTGGGACTATGTGCGTGAAGGGCAGTGAGTATTCATTGCTCTTTAGTAGCGAGCACATTGTCAGCCGCCGGCTTCCTGCAGCTGCCGGCGGTCATGTGTGCCCGCTACTTAAGAGAAATGATTATTCATCCGTTATTCCACACCCATGTGAGTGGAGCAAGGTGAATATTAATTTCCCTTAAGTAGCGAGAACACATGAAAGCCCGGCAGCTACAGGAAGCTAGCAGCTTACACTGTTCTCGCTACTAAAGAGCAATGAATACTCACTGTCCTCCACGCACATACGCCCAGCGTGCAGAGCAGTGAGTATTCCGGCAGTTGTCCGCGGCTTGTAAGCATAAAGCAACTGCTGGCACCAGAACAAAACGCTGGGAGGGAGCACAGGAAGGGTAATATATATACCGTATTTTTCGGACTATAAGACGCACCGGACCATAAGGCGCACCCCAAATTTGGGGTGAAAATTGCAGAAAAAAGTATTTTTTATAAGATGGGGGTCCGTCTTATTGTCCGAATTTACAGTATCTTACCTGAGGGCTGGCGGTGGCAGAGCAGGGTCACAAGAGGCATGGTGTCGGCAGAGGTGGGGTGATGCGGTACGGCGTGCACCTGAGCAGGGTCCCTTCCTGCTTAGGTGGGCGACACCACGGCCTGGTGTCCATGGGAGGGTTGCAGCAGTGGTTACCGGCACAGGTACTGGGATGAGGAGGCGCAGTGAGAGGGGTCCTTTTTCCTGGTGAGGTGATGCAGCAGCCCGGTAATGCAGCAGAGCCGGGTGAATCATGTTGTTACCGGTGGTGGCGGCCATCTTCCTGGGGCCGCGCGTGCGCAGATGGAGCGCTCTGCTGCCCGGGGCTTCAGGAAAATGGCCGCGGGATGCCGCGCGTGCGCAGATGGGGATCGCGGCGGCCATTTTCCTGAAGCAGAGTTCGCATCTCGGCTTCAGGAAAATGGCCGCCGCGATCCCCATCTGCGCACGTGCGGCATCCCGCGGCCATTTACCTGAAGCCCCGGGCAGCAGAGCGCTCCATCTGCGCACGCGTGGCCTCAGGAAGATGGCCGCCACCACAGGTAACAACAGGATTCACCCGGCCCTGCTGCATTACCGGGCTGCTGCATCACCTCACCGGGGAAAGGGACCCCGCTTACTGCGCCTCCTCATCCCTGCACCTCTGCTGCCACACCTCTGCCGCCGCACCTCTCAAGCCACGGTAAGCCTGCATTGCGACTATTAGACGCACCCCCCCATTTTCCCCCCTTTTTTTGAGGGGGGGAAAAGTGCGTCTTGTAGTCCGAAAAATACGGTATATATATATTTTTTTTTTTGATGGGGCCATGCATACAAGGATGGGGATGAGGCCAATCATACCAGGATAAGGATGGGGCCATGTATTCCAGGATGCTATTAAAAATAAATTAATATTCAGTGTCCTCCATGCCCATGGATGGGGAATGCAGTGAATATTTTTCTTTAGCAGGACCTAGACAGGGAAGAAGTTTCATTGCATGTTATGAAGAGATTTTAGCCCATAACTTGAAGGACGTGTCAGTCACCTGGTTGTCCTACTTGCCCCACGTTCCCCTGTGCTATACCAACCTCTTCTATTCTGGTGCATGAGAAATATTAAACTCCTTAAACCAGACCTAGACAAATCACTTTATTCAAGATGAGGGTGACAAATGTCACAGAGCCTGTAGGGAGATGAAAGGGAGCGTGTCTCCTATTCTGTTCCAGTCTCGATAAAAATCAAAGTCTGAAGGAGCCGGGCCGAATATTCCCCTTCTCCCAGGAGCTCCTGCGGCTTATTATATGAACAATATGTCAGCCCTTGCAGATAAGGCCCTCTATTATAACATGGAGAAGGGGGAGAAGAATAGAGAGGTCCTAGAGCATGTGCAGGCTGGTGTAGCACCGCAAAAGGGGAGACCTTTACAACTGCAGAAATTGCTGAAAGGCTGCAGTCCTTTGTACCCTTTTGTGAAAGGATGAATTGGTCTTCTGGGGACGTCCTGATCTGTACGGCTAAAATGTCTTTATATAGATTGTAAAATATTATGGCCAATGAACAGCACTTGGCTTGTTAAGGAGAGCCCAGAAATGACAGCAAGGTTAGGTATCCTGGGCACATAGACACATTGTTAATTGCACAAACCGCAAATCCCTAGTACACATGTCTAATATGTGAACCACGCATGGTATACAGAAATGGCCACCGTTCTATATCCGTGTACAGCGCTGGGGGTCCAGGTACTTTATGGTAGAGGTTTCTCTGTCAGCTCTTCACCGCTCATCTTCACCCAGTATCCTGAATATCGTCGTGTTTTGCAAAGACTTTTATATGTTGGACTATAGTCTGACGTCTAGTGATGCTAGTCACTTACTAGGATGTGTGCTGTAGTTTCAGTACAATCGGTGTTTTATCAGCTGGAGATTATCACTGCTGGACTACATGTCTCCTGCAAGACAGTCCGGCTAATCTGTGTCTCCCCGCCCCCACTACTGATTGGCAGTTTGGTGACAGTGTACCGTGTACACAGGAAGCTGCCAGCCAATCAGGGATGTGAGTGGGATATACACAGTCCAGAGGTCTTAGCTCTGCTGCATCTATCTCAGACAAAACAGAGATTTTATCAAAACTGCACCAAGCAAGCCAGTAAGTGATACATTGCTGGAATCAGGCTCTCTGTCTCTACGTCATGTTGCTATCAGATTATATAGCAAAAACCTGCTGACAGGTTCCCTTTAAGTACATGGAGTAAATTGCAGAAACTAACAGAAGAACCATTGCTAACCTCCTAAGATATTATTTGCTGATTCAGTGTCTCTAGGGAGTGATGGAGGGGCAGGAAATTAATCAGGTAAGCTTTTTTTTGTTTGTTTGTTTTGTGCTACTCCCTTTTAGCTTTATTTTTTTGCCAATTCCAGTAATTACATTTGCAATTCCCTCATATATTACTGAAAGAAGCTCTACAGCGAAGCATTGCGATGAAGCGAACCTGACAGATATCATTCTTGCTGTCTGAACTGCGATTACAGCCTGGTATGTTTTATTCTGAAGTGCTGCGGGGTTTAGGAGAACACATACTGCGGACTATATGGTTGGATAACTAGTCCATGGCGGGTCCCTGGGTGGCCTCTGCCTTGCCTGCTCTCGTACACTGACCGGTCACTTCCTGTGTCTATGAGGACTGACCTGTCAGTTACGGGGAGCGGAGCCTCTTGGACTAGTCATCCAGGACACCCTGTTCCTGGCCATTTTTTTTTCAAGTACCGTATGTTTTGTCTCGATGCAGCGATTCAGAGTAAAACTTACACTGTGGTGCTCTCTGTGGTTCGGGCACCATAAATTAGCTGACAGGTTCACTTTAAAGAGGACTTGTCACCGGTTCAGTATAGGCCTATATTTGTTCTTCTTTTATTCCCTCTTGTTCCCATGAGTGTCCCGTGCCGTCCTATCTGTATACTCTTTTGCATCCTCCCCTGCCCAGGAGATGTAATATGATCGGATCATGTTTTTAAACACCTTCAAATGTGGAAATTATTTTTATTCCAAGATCTATGGATTAAAATGTACTTTGTTAATGGGACATCCTCTTTAAATAGTTGGTCCTGTTGTGATTACTCGACCCTAAGAAGAAGGCAGCACCAAAACGTAAGGCAGGGCTGACACCATGACTGTATTTGTATGAGAATATTTCTGTGTGCATAGTTATTATCCTAAGTTAGTTTGACTTATTCATGATTGGGACAATGTGTGTGTGCATATAATATATACTGTGTGTATGTATGTATATTTATTATGGCGCTTCTTTGAGGGGACTTTATCCATTGTCATTTAATGTATATGTACCCTTTTTCAGTCTGGGACTTTACCCTATTATAAAAGCTGCCTGGCTCTTCTGATCTTTGTACTCTGGGATTATAGTTCATGATGACAATTATGAACTTTTGTACTAATTAATTCAAGTTTGCACTTTGTCCCTTGCACATACATATATCACATCACGCCTTGATCATGTCATTGATTTGCTCATGAAATTGTTGTTTTGTTGATGGAATTGTTTTAAATTTTCACAAAACAATTGGTAATAAAGATTGGTATTTTTAACCCTTCGAGTGCTTGCAAATGCCATTTTTTGTAGGCAGGTTTGGTATATTTTTTTTGAGTTTAGCACTGTTTGAAGGGAATCTTCCAGCAGTTTTTTTCTATGTAATCTGACAGCATCACAAGTTAAGGACAGATGCCCTGACTCCAGCAATGTATCACTTAGTTTATTGGGTGCAGCAGTTATTAGAGTCAGTTTCTCTGCTGCAGATTTAGCAGATCTCAGTTGTTCAACTGTGTGTAACCCTGTCCACACCACATCTTTTTATGTACATTCAATTGTGACATAATCTTCTGATAAAACACTATTAAAACTGCAAAACACAGTTCAATAAGTGACACATCGCTATAATCAGGCTCTCTGCTATTAAATTATGATGCTTTCAGATTAAATGGCAAAAACCTGCTGATAGATTCCCTTTAATACTTGTAAGTAGTCACTGTATGTGCCAATACTGTTTATTCAATGGTTCTATTACTATTCTGTATGTTAAATGGAAGCTGAAGCACTGCGAGTACATCTGCAATTGTGTTTTTAAAAAGACAAAGTTCACTTCAGCTCTACTGTGTTAGGAGGGTTGATCCTGCTGACAGATTTCCTTTAAAGCAGAACTTTCACCAATTTTTTTTTTTATTTTGAACTGGATACATGAGAATACTGGCTACAGTGGGGAATAAGGCTGTGTGCACACATAGCAGATTTTTCGCGTTTTTTTTCACTATAAAACCGCTATAAAACCGCGAAAAAAACGCTCACATTAAGCATCCTATTTAATAGAATGCAATTCGCATTTTTTGTGCACATGCTGCGTTGTTTTCCTGAGCGGAATCGCATTCCAGAAAGAAACGCAGCATGTTCATTAAATTTGCGGAATCGCGGGGATTCCGCACACCTAGGAATGCATTGATCTGCTTACTTCCCGCATGTGGCTATGCCCACCATGCGGGAAGTAAGCAGATCATGTGCGGTTGGTACCCAGGGTGGAGGAGAGGAGACTGGGCACCATATAATTGTTAAAAAAAAGAATTAAAATAAAAAATCGTGATATACTCACCCTCTGATGGCCCCGGAGTCTTCCCGCCTCTCAGCGGTGTACGTGGCCGCTTCCGTTCCTATAGATGGTGTGTGTGAAGGACCTGCGATGACGTCGCGGTCACGTGACTGCGATGACGTCACGTGACCGCGACGTCATCGAAGTCCTGCACACACCCCATCTATAGGAACAGAAGCTGCTGAGGAGATCGGCTGTCTGCGAAAGGTGAGTATAACCATTTTTTTAAAAATTTTTTTTATTATTTTTAACATTCTATCCTTTACTATTGATGCGGCATAGGCTGCATCAATAGTAAAAAGTTGGTCACATTTGTCAAACACTATGTTTGACAAGTGTGACCAACCTGTCAATCAGTTTTCCAAGCGATGCTACAGATCGCTTGGAAAACGCTAGCATTCTGCAAGCTAATTATGCTTGCAAAACGCTAGTTTTCTGCGGGAATATGCATGCCAATTCCGCATGCGATATACCCACGGCAGGAGTTGCAGAATTGCCGCGGAAATTTCTGTGGCAATTCTGCAACGTGTGCACTTAGCCTGAAAC
Organism: Ranitomeya variabilis; assembly: GCF_051348905.1. Taxonomy (NCBI): domain Eukaryota; kingdom Metazoa; phylum Chordata; class Amphibia; order Anura; family Dendrobatidae; genus Ranitomeya; species Ranitomeya variabilis. The sequence continues at coordinate 550,037,575 of NC_135235.1, read as the reverse complement.
ATTGGGATTTTTAATTTCACCTCCCCATTGTGGAGATATTGGCAATCAAAGTATTCATTATAAAATGAGTTAACTTTTGTTAAGTCCAAGTGGGCTTTATGAGAGAGTTTTCACTAGAGGTGTGTTCTTCTTCTCCCGCTGTGATGCAGACCAATCATAAGCAGGCAGCAATGGAGCAGAAAATGAACATGCTTTCACCATAGTCTAGATCAGGTTTCTCAGTGTGTATTGTGACGCAATGACCCCTGTTACAGCTGGGGGCGCTGTGTGTGCGCTTCAGGGTGCGCTTGGATTATGGTGAATTAGGGACTGGCATTATTGTAAATGGCTGGTATGTGTCGCAGAGGTTCTCTGCGCTGTAAGCCCAAAATGATATGGTTATGCTGGGACTTATAAGTAAACACAACAAACACTTGTGGAACTATAAGGGGGCTTATAGGGTTAGTCAAAGAGCTGGGCGGAAATTGACTAACCACACATGCACCGCTCATCCGTGGGGGGTGGTTACAACCATATAATGTGACTGAGGTCTGGTCACATGGTCAGAGTGTATGGACCTGAATGGTCTGTGTTGTAGGTCCTGAAAGAGGTCAGGTCTGTGTTGGAAGCTCCGGTGAGTGGAGACTTCCTGGAAGCACCTGGTGAGACCATGTACCTGCAGAGCCTGGGATGGCTATTTTGTTGGCGAAGCCAGGACTGACAAGGAGTCAGCTTGTGGGTCGGAGCTCCTGAGAGGTAACCCTGGGTATGTGGAAAGAACTATGTGCACTGACAAAGGACAGTTACTGAATTGCGCAGTCACCCGGTGACTGGAGAGAGACAGGCTTGACTAGTGAATGCTTTGTAAAGCCATATGCGATGAAGTAACAGACTGTGTAAGCCACTGATATGCAACCTGGCTTACGGAGCTGTTTATGACGTTTCAATAAAGCGTATGGACTGTTTTGTGTGAAACAAACGTGCCTGACTACGTTAATCCGCTGCCAAGTGAGTGTTTCCCAACACAAACAGTAGGCGCAGCGCCACAGTATGTAATGATAGAGCACTGATCTCCTGGTCTAACCTCCTGCATGGTTAGAAAGTGCAGCTGAGTTTACCTGTGTCACATTACAAACCCTTCTATCAGCTTTCCTACTCTTATAGTACTGTCTGCTCTATTGTATTGTCGCTTACTGTCTGTCCAGAGATGTCACACAATATGCTGCACAACAGATATAAGTGCAGTGGGAGCAGAGCTGGGTGTCATTACATCTTGCACAGAAGTAACAAAGTGAGTACATTGTGAGAGGAGAGGCAGTACATTAGAGCGGACAGTGCTATGAGAGGAGGAGAGCTGATAGAAGGGTTTGTATTGTGACAACGCTAAGCTCAGCTGTGCTACGCCACAGGGATCTTATTTGAGACTAGATGGTGGCCCAATTCTAACGCATCGGGTATTCTAGAATATGTATGTAGTTTATTTATGAAGTTTTCAGAATAATGCAATTTATACACAGGATTCGGCCGGCCGGCCAAGACCAATTAGCGAAGCGTGGTTCAAATTCCACGCCAATTCTGAGGCGGACTGGGACTGTCGCTGATTGGTCACGGCCGGCCGGCCGTGACCAATCAGTGAAGTCAGGGCCGGGTCCAGGTTTTTGAGGGCCCCGGTCAAAAGAGTCTCAGTGGGCCCCCCTCTTTAACACATACCACGATTCATACCACGCTGTAAAAACGCGAGAAAAACACATTCAGATTTCTTGCAGAAAATGTCCGGTTTTGCTCAGGAAATTTCTGCAAGAAATCCTGAACGTGTGCACATAGCCTAAAGGTTAACTCAATAGGTACCAGATACTTTTATTACTAATATCTCTGCAACGGGGAGGCAAAACTAAAAAAGAACTAAACAGTTTATTCCATTCTGCAGCCACTATTACATTGTGTGTCCAATTCAACAAGAAGAATTTGGAGAACATGCCACTAGGAGTGATCATACAGTGCTTTTTTATATAAAAAAAAAAAACATTTAAATGAAGCATTCGTTGGGTTTATTCATTGTACAGAAAATAGTAGGCTTCAGTTGAATTGCTTCTTTACAGAGCTGCAGATAATGGTAAAAGTGATTCTACGTATTTTTCATTTCTACAGGGTATAAATACGTGATCCTTGACATCCCACTTCTGTTTGAGTCCAGGACCCTGACGCGCTACATGAAACACACTGTGCTTGTTTACTGGTAAGAGTTACAAGACGGTGATTATATAGATACACTGAGCAACATGCACATCATGTTACCTCAATGAGATCACTAGCAGACTCCATAGATTGGCAATGAGCCTGACAGATCCCGGTGACTTAGATCTGCTGTCCGTGGCCGCCTTTCTTTTATGTAGAAATCACTATTCTTCCATATTCAGTTTCCTGCCCTAGAGCTGATGCTGTCTGATACGTAAGTATGGCATCAGATTATACATTTGTAATAAAATAAAGGGTTGTTCCATATACAGGATAGGTGATAAATATATATCATATGAATATCTATGGAAAAAAAGACCCGGTACATTTTTGATGACCTAATTTTAAAATGTCACATAATAACCATATAATAATAATAATCTTTATATAGCTCCAACATATTCCACAGCGCTTTACAGTTTAACAGTTTCAAACACAACAGTCATAAGTAATAACGTTAGCAATACAATAATTAAAGCAAAATAGGACGACCCTGCTCGTGAGAGCTTACAATCTACAACGGGGGGGGGGGATACAAAGTACAGGTGTGTATTTACAATGATGGTCCAGCCATCTTCAGGGAGTGGAGGAAAGATAAAGGCCGCATGAGCTAGTCACCACCCAGTATGTGGTGCTGTTGGGTGCGGTGGAGTTTGATGGAGGGTTATTCTCAGATAAAATGACTTTGATTAGGGAACGTGATAGGCCGCTCTGAACAAATGTGTTTTGAGAGAGCGCCTAAAACTGCAAGTTGTAGATGTCTGGAAGCGCTAGTTAAATGCCGCTGTCAGCGTTTAACAGCAGCATTTTACTAGTTAATAGCGGCGGGTGGATCGCGACTCCACCCGCCGCTATTGCGAGCACATGTCAGCTGTACAAAACAGCTGACATGTCTCGGCTTTGATGCGGGCTCACCGCTGGAGCCCGCATCAAAGCAGGGGTTCTGACCTCGGATGTACTATCCCATCCGAGGTCAGAAAGGGGTTAAGGATAGACTGGCAAGGGGAAAGTCGAGTAAGGGGGGAGGTCAATTAATAGAGCATTACACTAGTCCAGGCGGGAGTGGATCAGGGCGACAGTGAGGGTTTTTGTTGTTTCCATGGTGAGAAAAGGGCAGATTCTAGAGATGTTCTTTAGGTGTAAAGCGATAAGAGTCGGCAAGAGATTGTATATGGGAGGGAAAGAAGAGATTGGTGTCAAACGTAACACCCAGACAGCGCGCCTGCTGCCGGGGTGTTATTATGGTGCCACCCACGGAGAGGGAAATGTCAGATTTAGGGAGGATAGTAGATGGCGGGAGCAGAAGAAGTTCAGTTTTGGAGAGGTTGAGTTTCAGATAGAGAGCGGACATGATGTTGGAGACTGCGGACAGACAGTCAGTGGCGTTCTGTAGTACAGTGGTGGTAAGGTCAGGGGCTGACGTGTATAGCTGTGTGTCATCAGCATAAAGATGGTACTGAGCCAAATCTGCTGATGGTCTGTCCAATTGGGGCCGTGTAGACTTCAGAGGACTTGAACTCTATAGCGCCACCCGATGGAAGCAGCAATCCTGCAAGTCCCTATCGACCCTTTAATGAGACTTGCAGTATGAGTTATGATAATAGCCAATTCAGAATCTCAATTTTCAGACACGGTTTTTCGGGGTATTGCCCCTTGTTAGTGCAAAGTATGAGAACTGATTTGACTAGGTGAGAATGAGGGAATCTGACTTTTAAGCCTAAAGTATCTAGAATAATACAACATATTCCATTTGTGGGAGTACATTAGATCAATAATGTAAGAACAGAAAAGGCCCCGCTCACTGAGACTTTTATTAGCTTTGTTTTCTTTCAACTTTCAATTCTGAAAGTATTAAAGTATGATTAGTGGGGGATCCTGGAGTCAGACCCCCAACAATCATTCATCGTGGGGGTCCCAAAGCCCTGTGTGAATGGAGTAGCAGCACGCATGTGCGACTAATGCTGCCATAGACCGACAGAATTTAACAGTGCTGAGGATACACAAATTGCCGCTCCATTGACACAGGATGTTGGTGCCCACATTTTCAGTCTACCCTGTCATTCATGTATTACTCAGCCTGTGGATAGGTGATAAATGTTGTTTAATCAGACAAAATACTGATTTTCTCAGAATAAACTGTATGTTGTAGTCCCGAGCATTATACTGTATATGAAACTTTTCTGTAGGACGCCTGACATCATCTGTTCACTTGTAATATATGCAGAGCGGAAGGTCTGGTGCAGTTTACTAGCTACAATTAGATACCTTAATTACCTTAATTGATTGCTCCCCCATGGGAAATGCTAACTTTTCATTACAGAGAAATTTGTCTATTGGCTTCGCCTCTCAGATCCAATATCCAAGGTGTAGGCAGTGAATGAGCGATCATTACATAGTTCTATCTGATAACTTTAAGTCCATGAGCTGAATATAGTTCTTAAGAAGATCTTATATCGACCTGACCAGTGATTCTTACTTTTAAGGCTGCGGTCATAAAGAAGGTTAATATTCAAAGCTTATGAACATTATATTACAGACACGGAGTAGGACGTAAGTCGTCTGCAGCTCCCAATGGTTGTTTCAGGTCTTCCAATGTTTTTCATTTAGCCCACAACATCTTTAGGCATCAGGCTATGATGAGATGTAAAATTGTTGTGTGCCATACAGATTAGATGGCGGTAGGCCAAACTGCTTAGCAGATCGTTTGGCTGACGGGCATCACGTCCGTGTCTCCTGTACACAGGAGCTTTTGGCCTGGTGCTCATGTGTTCTCTTTCAGAAAGTCGCCAACAGATATCATAGCCGGCCGTCTCATCTGTGGGAGAATAAAGAGATTAACAGTCCAAAATCTGACATGCCCAATCATCATCTCCCCCCATCAATCCAATGTCCTGTGCCCCAATAAACCTTACCAAGCCCATCTATTTTGTTAGGCTCAGCCAGCATTAGCCTAATGTGTATGGGGTCTTAAGTTTATGTAGTTTAGTACAATTTCTTAGGTAAGATAATTAATGCTCCTAACATAATCAAGTCACCACATGTGGAGGGGATAAAGGATCTCGCTTTGAGATGGTGGTTCTCCAGTATGCGGGAAATCCCAGAGAGTTCTGTTTGTTCACTTGTGCCAATATAAGTTTTTATTTAGGGTCTCTTCCAAGCATTAACTTAATTATTCATTTTCTTGGTCCTACATTAATCACTGCAAGCTTGTCACTAATAAAAATGGCTAAAAAGAAAAACTTATCAAAGCAATACGAGCGGATTGATTTGTGAGGATGTTTGGCTCATTAGGAGTCTGTGCCTGGAAATGGCAATCACAAGCAGCAACCAATGATTACCGTATGTCTAATGGATTTCTCTTTAGTTGAGGAGAATTTCAAGCAGTCTGGGGAGTTCCTTGTCTCGTCCTCTTATTTGTGGCATCTTAATTTAAGAATTGTTGAAGTAGCTTTCCCTCCAAAATGAAAAAAACAATATATTTGTGAATATAGCCCTTCAGGGATGCAGAGACTTCCCCATTTACTGGTTTAACCTGTCTTGCTGCCACACCATTTTAAAAAGTGCAAAGCGAATACTATTGAGCATGGAGAATATACCAACAGGGTTGTCATCTCACTGCTTCTACACATAGTTAATTTGGTTGGCAAAAGACAAAATGCCCAAGTTCAACTGGGTCCTTCTGTGCTCAGAAGCTAAGATAAGGCAACGACATGTAGATACACCAAAGTCACGGTGAGGTCAGTAACTCACACGCCTTACCAGTGCTGTCATACTCGCTGCGTTTAGCGCTCTGCTCCTCCCAGTGTCAGACTATCTGCTGAACAACTAAACTGCCTCTTGCAGCTCCCCCAGCACTGATGCATCTTCATGTTGCTGGAGAGTCTCCACCTGGCTATAGGGAGGCGCGGCCAGACTCTGCAGGAATTTAACCTGCTGTATCCTGTAGAGTGTTGTTAACATCAGCATTTATTTTCTCAGGCGTATTTGGCGTGCATGTAAAATTGCAGCATGCTGCAATTGGCGCAGAGACTCGCCAATGCAAGCCTATGGGGGCGATGAAAAAAAAATCACACAGCACTCGGACCATGCAAGTGCTGCCGATTTTTACGCACCGGTGTCCTTTTGAAAAGCCAACAATTCATCTGCCGCGTACAGTAAAATCGCAGCGTGACAGGTTAGAATAGAGTAGATAGAATAGATATATATACATAGAATCCATAGATATATGTAGGTGTGTGTGTATATGTGTGTGTGTGTATGTGTATATATATATATATATATATATATATATATATGTATGTGTATATATATATATGTATGTGTGTATGTATATATATATATATGTGTGTATGTATATATATATATATGTGTGTATGTATATATATATATATGTGTATGTGTGTGTATATATATATATGTGTGTATATATATATATATATATATATATATATATATATATATAAAATCCGGAAATTAGCAAATCAGCAGTCGCGTACTGTAAAGTCACAGCAGGAGCCGATAGCATAGAATAGATAGCTTGCATACAGTAAATACACATTGAATAGGTAGATGTGTATATATGTCAGTGACAAATACAATTAGTACAGTGTGTGTGCAGCTTACTGTACATGTATTTAATAAAAGATTATTTTTCTGAAAAACCAGCAGAGGGGAAGCAGACGGCTGGAGGCCGATGTTTATAGCCTGGGAAGGGGGTAATGCCCATGGAGCTTCCCAGGCTATTAATATCAGCTCACAACTGTATACTTAGCATTTACTGGCTATTAAAATGAGGGACCCTAAAAAAAGACGTAGGGTCCCCCTATAATTAATGACCAGCAAAGGCTATGCAGACCGCTGCGGGCAGATATTAATAGCCTTTGAAGGGGCCATGGATACTGCCCCCCCCCCGCATTTAAAAACATCAGCTCTCAGCCACCCCAGAAAAGGCGCATCTCTCAGATGTGCCAATTCTGGCACTTAGCCTCACTCTTCCCACTTGCCCTGTAGCGGTGGCAAGTGGGGTGATGGTTGGGGGGTTGATGTCACCTTTGTGTTGCCAGGTGATATCAAGTCCCGAGGTTAATAATGGAGAGGCATCAATAAGACACCCCCATTACTATCCCCATAGTCATATCATATAAAAACACACCCAGAAAAAAAGTCCTTTAATTGAAAGAACGACACAGATTCCTTTTGAGGCTATGTGCACACTTTCCGGATTCCACTGCGGATTTTTCCGCAGCGGAATTCCAAAATCCACAGTGAAAACCCGTTACGGTTTTTACTGCGGATTTATCGCGTTTTTTTACTGCGGTTTCTTATGCGGATTTTCATCTGCATTTTCCTATTGGAGCAGGTGAAAATCCGCAGAAAAGAAGTGACATGCTGCGGAATGTAATCCGCTGCGTTTCCGCGCGTTTTTTTCCGCAGCATGTGCACAGCGTTTTTTGTTTCCCATAGGTTTACATTGTACTGTAAACTCATGGGAAACTGCTGCGGATCCGCAGCGGTCAAATCCGCTGCGGATCCGCTGCAAAATCCGCAAAGTGTGCACATAGCCTAATAAATCTTAATTAAACCATACTTACGACCTTGCCCCTTCCACAGATGCCATTGTCTTGTGCAAAAGAGTTTAAAAAAACAAACAACAATATTCGTGTGCATCAAATAGTTGATATCAGCGCCTCTTTGGACGAATGATCCCAGGAAATTCAAAGTTTCTTAGGCAGTTTGGATACACTCATGATTTAAAAAAAAAAAAAAAAAAAGGCACAGAAACCAACATGTTTCGACTTGGACAGTTGAACTAAACTAATTAGATAAGCCACTAAGGTTATAATATTAAAGAACTCGCAAGAACCTTATATCCAAATGGATAATGCTGAATAAAAACTATTTTTTATTTATTTACGTTTAAAAACCTGTACCACACAACAAAAAACGTACAACCGTGCACACTATAACCGTCCCTCACACTGTAGACACTGATATCCCCTGCCTAACCAGCGGAGGTTGGCACCCTAGATATATATATACGAGAGAGGCGCCCCCGCTCCTCGATGGCTGACCCTATCACTCCTACACTCTTTTCCTAGATGAAGTGATACAGCCAAATTAACAATCTCACGCGGCAGGAGATAGAAGAAAAACAATAATATCTTGATAGGATATTGACTAAACAGTGTGAGGGGGAGTGATGCCGTGACCTAAAGTGCAATCTTATAGTGCATAAACATGAAGGACAAACAACCTGACTATAACTGATCCCTGTTCACTGACCACCTGCCTGCCTGCAGCATCATTCATCTGAGCCTCCTGATGATCCAGTTGGTGAAACGCGTTGAGGCATGAGGCATGGGTCCTCAAGAACATCGATCATGATGAGTATCCCTGACTTTAACTGATACTGGCAGATATCATGTTCTGACTGTGCGGTTTATCCATACCGCTATTCTGTTGGTCTCTGTGTTTACATTAAGAAATTTGGGATTATTACATCATATGCTAGCAGTGTGCAACTGCTGCATTAATCTGCATCTGAATTGGAATTGGAGTTGGCCCTTATGTATTAGCTCCATCATGGGTAGTATTTATACTGGGCTATATATCAATCAGATGGTGGTATTAGCTATATTGTTTCATAGAGTAACCTTACCTTTGTGAATGGTTGCCATTTGGCTGGTCCCTATGTGTGTTTATACATTGTGAAATATGTTATTGCCAACCTGCATGCTAGCCCCCACCCATTAAAATCATCATCAGCACAAGCGCCGGGCTATATATCTACTAGCCGGGGCATATTGGTAAAAAGGGACACTGATAGGGTGAGCCTTCGCAGAGTGGGGGCGCCAATTCCGCTGTATAGTAGGGTGCCAACCTCCACAGTCAGGCAGGTGGTCAGTGAACAGGGATCAGTTATAGTCAGGTTGTTTGTCCTTCATGTTTATGCACTATAAGATTGCACTTTAGGTCACGGCATCACTCCCCCTCACACTGTTTAGTCAATATCCTATCAAGATATTATTGTTTTTCTTCTATCTCCTGCCGCGTGAGATTGTTAATTTGGCTGTATCACTTCATCTAGGAAAAGAGTGTAGGAGTGATAGGGTCAGCCATCGAGGAGCGGGGGCGCCTCTCTCGTATATATATATCTAGGGTGCCAACCTCCGCTGGTTAGGCAGGGGATATCAGTGTCTACAGTGTGAGGGACGGTTATAGTGTGCACGGTTGTACGTTTTTTGTTGTGTGGTACAGGTTTTTAAACGTAAATAAATAAAAAATAGTTTTTATTCAGCATTATCCATTTGGATATAAGGTTCTTACGACTTGGACAGTTGCATCTGTATGTCTGCTTGGAAGTCTTAGGCTATGTAGACACGCTGCGGATTACTCTGCAGATTTTTCCGGACTGGTTTTGGTAAATCCTTCCTGCGGAATTACCACGGATTTACCGCATTTTTTTGCGTTTTTTGTGTGGATTTCACACCTGCGGATTCCTATTATGGAGCAGGTGTAAACCGCTGCGGAATCCGCACAAAGAATTGACATGCTGCGGAATAAACAACGCTTTGTTTGTGCGTCTTTTTCCGCAGCATGTGCACTGCGGATTTTTCATAGTTGCTGTTTTCCATAGGTTTATGGAGCGCCCCCACCGTCGCAGGGCCGAGGGGTACCCGGTATCGGGCCTCTCTGTCTCGGTTCTGGGATTGTCACGGTGGCTAGACCCGGTCCGTGACCCTGCTAAGGGGCGTCCAATGAAAGTTGAGAGTGATGAAGTGTGGTGCAAGGTGCGATGAATAACGAGGACACAGGGTTGCAGTCTCTTTACCTCTTTACTGAAGGCTTCAGGATCCTCAGTCCAGAGTACGGTTAACAGGGCTGTCCGAGACCGGCCGGTCCGATGGCACCTCCAGAGTTCCCTTTGCAGGTGGAAATCTGTGCCTTCCTTCTAGCGCTTGTGTGTTGTAGTCCTTCCCTGCTGAGCACCACGGGATAGTCCTCACAACTGTTGTGTCTGTTTCTCATGTTCCCTCACAACTGATTCTGATGTTCTTCTCCGTCCCCCAGATGATATGGCTAGGACGCACCCGTATGACAGGTAGGCCTGGAGTTCTTCCAGGACCCTAGAGTCGCCCCTCTCCCACTGTTGCCCCCTATGTCTGCTTAGGTGATTTAGGTGAGACAGCCCGCCTATAACTGACTGTCCTGCCGTTGGTTTGAAGTAAGGCTTGGAGCCAGTACTTCCTCGGCGTTTCCAGCCACCGGCTACGCGCCTCAGTAGGATGTTGCCTCGATCTTACAGCACGACTCCTACTGGTATTTCTCCTTATTGCGTTGATCTTGTTTCTCACTCTTCGCAATAAACCTCGCTTCTTGTCCTTTCTTGGGGTACCGCCGCAATGAAGTGCAGGCGCGGTCCCGTAACGTTCTTTCTGTTCGCTAGGCCTCTGTCAGGATCCCACCCCTGACAGGGACCCCCCTGAATCTTCCCCTGCAACACCCTCTGCCACAGGATGTTGCCTGGTTCCAACCCAGTCAGCTTCTCTCTAACTTTCTATCTAACCCCCAGTTTTACCAGATTGTGAGGAGTGGCCTAATACATAGCACCCTTAGCTCCCCCTGGAGGCCAGACTGTGAAGTGTATTGGTGTCTGTGATACCTGGTCAGGTGAACTCCTTCAGTGCCATCAGACGTACCATCACTCCCCTTAGCGGCGGATGGAGCATCAGTACTGCAACGACCAGGACTCTGGGGCGCTGCACTTACATGGTACTGTAAACGCATGGAAAACTGCTGAGAATCTGCAGCGGCCAATCCGCTACGGATCCGCAGCAATATCCGCAGCGTGTGCACATACCCTTATAAATAAGTCCAAGTTTCACCAGTTTTTTTTTTTTTTTTTTTTTCTTTTTTCTTCCAGGCAAAAGGAACCACCCATTTCCAGTCAAATTGAATTCCTTATCATCTGTGTTTCATTAGTCCCTGTCCTCATTAGTTTAGGCAATCCTCTTATTCTTTTACAACAGTTTCATGCTCTAAATGGATCACCTCTGTACAACATATAGAAACAGAATCATTAACATTCACAACATGAATTAAAAATGTATAAATGTGTACCCTTTATTTCTCATTTTTTTTTCCCCATTTCTTAACCACCAGGGAATAAGGAACACATATTCAAGCATCCACATTTACCTCCTTTAGAGTTTGATATCACAAATACTCTGTAGATATATGCAATGTTTCAATGCTATTTGCTATTGTGTTCATTATATCATACATATTATGTATCCACTTGTCTATCATTGCAGATACATGCAATTTCATATAGCAAAACTGACCCTTTTAATTTCATTTATCTCAGAGTAGCAAATGTTAACGTGGTCCTAGCATTTCTATGTATTTATCCACCTATCACTTTCAAACACATACTGATGATATATAATACCCCACATTTTTATTTTTTTAGCTCAGCATGGCAAATATGAACATGATCCTAGTGTTTTCTCTGAGTGATTATATTCTTAATCATATTGCAATACCATATCCCGTTCAGTCAGTTTACCATTAATTAGGCCGGTTTCACACGTCAGTGGCTCCAGTACGTGAGGTGACAGTTTCCTCACGTACCGGAGCCACTGACACACGTAGACACATTGAAATCAATGCATCTGTGCAGATGTCATTGATTTTTTTTTTTGTGGACCGTGTCTCCGTGTGCCAAACACGGAGACATGTCAGTGTTCGTGGGAGCGCACGTATTACACGGACCCATTAAAGTCAATGGGTCCGTGTAAAACACGTACCGCACACGGACGTTGTCGGTGTGCAGTCCGTGTGCCGTGCAGGAGACCGCTACAGTAAGCGCTGTCCCCCCCCCCACATGGTGCTGAAGCCGCCATTCATATCTTCTCTGCAGCAGCGTTTGCTGTAGAGAAGATATGAATAATCCTTTTTTTTGTTTGTTTCTGGTCTTTAACATAAAGATCCATGTCCCCACCCCCTGTGCGCCCGCCCGCTGTTATTAAAATACTCACCCGCCTCCCTCGCAGTGTCCTGTCCTGGCCGCAGCTTCTCCTGTATGCGGTCACGTGGGGCCGCCCATTACAGAAATGAATATGCGGCTCCACCCCTATGGGAGGTGGAGCCGCATAGTCATGACTGTAATCGGCGGCCCGACGTGACCGCTCATACAGTAGAAGGTGCGGCCAGGACAGGAAGCCGGGTGAGTATTTTAATAACAGCGGGCGGGCGCACAGGGGGTGGGGACATGGATCTTTATGTTAAAGACCAGAAACAAACAAAAAAAGGATTATTCATATCTTCTCTACAGCAAACGCTGCTGCAGAGAAGATATGAATGGCGGTTTCAGCACCACGTGGGGGGGACAGCGCTTATCTCTAGCGCTGTCTCCTGCACGGTGCGTGTGGTACCCAGTCGGCACACATGTGCCACAGTGATGTGCCACAGAAACGCACGGGCACATGGATAATTCAGGTACCGATTTTTCCGGTACCGGAATTATCTGGACGTGTGGGACAGGCCTTACAGAGTATTTGTGATCTCAAACTCTAAAGGAGGTAAATGTGGATGCTTGAATATGTGTTCCTTATTCCCTAGTGGTTAAGAAATGGGGGAAAAAAATGAGAAAGAGGGTACGCATTTATACATTTTTCATTCATGTTGTGAATGTTAATGATTCTGTTTCTATATGTTGTATTTATAGCTTGAAACTTGTGTAAAAGAATAAGAGGATTGCCTAAACTAATGAGGACAGGGACTATTGAAACACAGATGATAAGGAATTCAATTGGACTGGAAAGGGGTGGTTCCGTTTACCTGGAAGTAAAAAGGGAAAAAAAACTCAAACTTGTACTTCTTTATAAGGCCTCTTTCACACTTCTGTTTTTTACAATCATTCACAATCCGTCAAAATGTTGAAAAGACGGATCCTGTGCAGATTGTAAAAAAAACGGGTGCACTGGGTCCGTTTTGTTTTGACAGATCCGTTGAGGCTATGTGCACACGTTGTGTATACGTCTTCGCCGCGTTTTTCCGCTGCAAAAATGCATACACAACCCAGATTAAAAATAATTAAAAAAATCGTGATATTCTTACCTTCCGCCATCCCCCGCAGTCTTCCTGATGCTCCCGGCAGCTCCCATTCCCAGTAATGCCTTGCAAGACAATGAACTGTGATGACGTAGCGGTCTCGCGAGACCGCTACGTCATCGGGTCATTTCGCAAGGCATTACTGGGAACGGGAGCTGCCGGGAGCATCAGGAAGACTGCGGGAGATGCCGGAAGGTGAGAATATCACAATTTTTTATTTTTTAAATTATTTTTAACATATCTTTTTACTATTGATGCTGCATAGACAGCATCAGTAGTAAAAAGAGAGCGAGAGAGAAAATTCTTCCGCGCATGCTCAGTTGCAAAAGACGGCATCTGTCGCTGGATTCCTGCTTTTGACAGTCAGCGATGATCCTGCGTCCATAGGCTTCCATTATAGCCAACGACGGACAGCACAGGATCCGTCGCTGAGCGATTTTCCGACGTACAGAAAAAAGCACTCCACCTGACGGACAGCAATTATACGACGGATCCAGTGCACGACGGATGAAAAGAAAAGTGGAAGTGTGAAAGAGGCCTAAGACTTCCAAACAGACATAGAGATGCAACTCCGTGATTAAGACCTGTTCAGGTTGAAACATGAGTGTATCCAAACTGCCTGACCTTTTTGTTACCTGTTTTTAATAAGAAGAAATAAATAGAAGTTTTAAGAAACCTTGTATTTCCTGGGATCATTCGTCCAAAGAGGCGCTGGATATTAACTATTTGATGCACACCAACTTTCTCCCAGTGGATCCGTGCTGCCTGGAGGACACATTAACCAGAGGAGGTGATGAGCTGACAATCTCATTTTATACAAACAACAATATTTCTCACCTTTCCACAGAGAAGATGATAATCCATTTGTCCTACGACGGGTCTAGCTCTGCTACATCTAGATGGCAGGCTGCATGGTTGCATGATGCGACCATACAGCCTGCCATCCAGCAGAGACACTGAGCAGCGTCTGCTCAGTGTCTTTCTGTGAACTCCTATTACCTGTCTGAGGGCACCGTGAGAGTGAGAAAGTTCTCCTGCTCGTGATGCCATCAGACAGGTCCTGCGATGAACTCACTTCACCTAACTGACATCAGCGGGAATGTGGTGAATTGCTGGCAATATATAGAAATATAGTGTGGACCTGCCAATACATTCCTCTGCCTTTGGATGTGGATGTTGTTCCTAATGTCATCCCTATAACCTTGCAAATGTTTCACTTGCCTGGCAGATCAGGAGACCAGCACAATTTGCCCTGCTCTTTTCTGGGCAGTAGAAACACTTCTATTTCTGATCAAAATTTGCAAGGCTATCTTTCCTTTTCTGGTAGACTGGCTGTAAATGTGGGCAACTCTGACTGCTACCACATGGATTGACACCTAGTTATGTAGTGATACTACACTTCTTTGTATAACAGATGCAGCAGAAAAACATTGTGTAGATTATTCTACTTTTCAGAAGGAAATGCACTCCATGGAATAAATTAGGAGGCCTATAAGAAGAAAAAAATAGCGTGAAGTTGCAGACCAAAACCTGAGGAGCTTTAATGAGAATATTCCACTCATAAGTCTTGTCTGATTGTGATGTACACTAGTGATGAGCGAGTATGCTCGTTGCTCGGGTGGTCTCCAAGAATTTGTAAGTGCTCGGAGATTTAGTTTTTGTTGACGCAGCTGCATGATTTACAGCTGATAGCTTGAATACATGTGAGGATTCCCTAGCAAATCAGGCAACCCCCACATGTGTTCAGCCTGTCTAGTAGCTGTAAATCAAGCAGCTGCATCAACAAAAACTAAATTTCCGAGCAGTTACAAATTCTCGGAGACCACCCGAGCAACGAGTACACTCGCTCCTCACTAATGTAGACATTAGGCCCCAATTCATCAAGAGTGATGTTGTTCATGCCGGTCTTGATGAGGGGACGTGCTGAAGTCAGATATGCCTTTTGCCTCTTCGTGAATCTGGAGCGTCGGACGAATGCCGGGAAAACTTCTGTGGACGCCTCGCCACAAATCCTACTCCAGCCCCTGTCATGAATTTGACATGCAGAGGTCACCAAACCCCGTCCTACCTCAGCTGTGCCCATTTTGTCACATATCTAGGATAAACTGCTTGAAAACACCAGAAGTGTCAAGATTTAGGCGCAACTCCGCAAGCATTCTGTTATGAAAGCGTGGATGATTTGAAGCCATCATATTTATTCAATGTATGTAACATATACGGTACATAGTATCCATAAAGTGTCTCTAGTAAGTCAAAATTAGAATTTGCATCAAAGCTATTCGATGCCAATTAGTGATGAATGAACGTGCTTGGATAAGGTGTTATCTGAGCATGCTCGGGTGCTAACTGAGTGTCTTCGGCATGCTTGAATAATATGTTCGAGCCCCCGTGGCTGCATGTCTCCCGGCTGTTCGACAACCGCAACACATGTAGGGATTTCCTGTTTGTTAGGCAGTCCCTGCTTGTGTTGTGGCTGTCGAACAGCTGGGAGACATGCAGCCACGGGGACTTTAACGTAATATTTGAGCATTCCAAAGTCACTGGGTTAGCTCACGAGCATGCTCAGATAACACCTTATCCAAGCACGTTCACTCATCACTAATGCTAATCGAATGTTCCTTATTATTGCTTACGTTATGCCGAATCTAAGAGCATAATAAACACAGAGTTAAAAAAAAAAATACTTGTCTTGCTTCTCACGGATCCTGGTGTAACCGCCCCATGTCCTCCACGAAGCTCCATCCGGCCTCTTACCTCCAGCGAGACCTCCACCATTCTTAGGCTAAGTTCACATTTGTGTTGTTGCGTCGACGACGCAACGCACAACGCATGCAAAACGCATTGTTTTGTGATGCATGCGTCGATTTTTGGCATGATTTTTTGCGCAAGAAAAATGCAACATGTAGCGTCCTCTGCGCCCTGACGCTTACGCCAAAAAAGACACATGCGTCACAAAACGCAAGACAACGCATGTCCATGCGCCCCCATGTTAAATATAGGGGCGCATGACGCATGCGTCGCTATGCGTCGCCGAACCTGCGCCCGACACAATGCAAATGTGAACGTAGCCTTACTCTGGGCGTGCGGCGCTGAGTGCGCCTCTGATGTCACGATTTTAAGCATTGGACGACTCGCCTCGTGACCTCCAAAAGCCTACTCAGCGCTGTAATCCTTGATGCAGAGTGAAGATGTCAGAAGAGGATGTTATGTTGATGGAAAGAGGCCAGGAGGGGGCTGCAGCCATAGGACAGGTTAGCGGCTAGGTGAGTACACGTATATTTTTCAACTCTTTTTTTTCAGGTTTTTTTTTTTTATTTTTTTTAGAGATCATTAAAATGGCGTTCAGACTGCCAACATTTTGCTGAATTCACACAAAGCAAATCAAAAGGAATTCAGATACAGGAGAATTTTTATTTTTATTTTTTTTTTTAAATTCGATGCAAATTCATTTTGTGTCTATTTGATTCACTCATATCCAGTCTCCGTGCGCCTGCCAGAAGCCAGGATGGTACTTGTTATTGTCAGAATTTCTCAGTAGTGCGGCCTAAAGCCTGTGACTTAAAGGGTTTTCCAGCAATCTCCTCTTTTGTGATCGTCGAGGGTCCCAGGGGTCAGGCCACCATTGAGTAGACACATCGCCTATTTATTTTGGCATAAAAGTAATACATCCAAAGCCCAAAGACAATGTAACCTGAATACCTGTACTTGTAATGCATACCGGGTGGTTTTCCCGACAACGCCGGACTTGACATGCGTGTTATTGAATCTCTCTGTAGTGTAGCCCAGCCTAGAAGAAAGGATAAGAAAAGTTTTACATTTATAAATGTATTTTTTTTTCTTATTTTAAGCCCCAATGTTATTGACTGTCTTGCAGTGACCCACAGACTCAGGTTGACAGATTGCTCCGGAGAAGCGGTCTCTCCCGGGAGGAGGTCCAGAAACGTTTAGCCGCTCAGCTCCCCATTGATAGCAAACTGCCACTAGCCGATCACGTCATCGATAACTCCGGTGACCGGGAGAGTACGCGGCGGCAAGTCCTGCAGCTCCACCATCGACTGGAGTCTTCACTAGGATACCTTCCAACTCGCATTGCTGCCGTGACTGTAGGTGCTGGGCTGCTGGCGCTGATGTGGAGCCTGTTAAGGCGGTTATGGCAGTGAACGCCAGCCAAGTGCAGAATGATATACTGACTGTGATACATAGTTTTTAGTCTTTTCCTCTTGTAAATGCCTTTACTTGGATTTTAGCTGATTTTAGAAATGTATTTCTAGATAAACTCTAATGTGGAAGTCATTGAGATGACTACTCTGCATCCACTGGCATAACCCCTGCAGCCCAAATTCTGCATCAGAAATTTTATTGCGCCCTCTGCTGGCTGTATTGTGGAAATGCAGAGAAGAATTTGCTATGTAAGTCACTACACAGAGAGTTACATTATATATTTTTTTATCACATAGCTAATAAACATTAAAGCGACTTACAGGGTGAATGAGATGGGTGGATACCATCTGTTCATCAGCTGTAGCTTTCAGTCTTCCTGCTAATGGAAAAGCGGCTTATTTTTTCAGAAACACACATCAAGTATTTCATTCTTATGGATTGTTTTTTAAATAGAGTGGAATTAATTGAAGTCTTTTATTTTGCTGGGACGATGCTTTTAATGGCGGGAGCTGACTGCCATATTTGATCTATGGTTCATTGATTAAAATAAATGATAGATAATGTGTCCTTTTTATAATACTGATGTCATTTTTCATGTAAATAGCTGATGTACTGTAGTCACAGTAATTTAGGCTAGGAGTACACAGCGATACTGGCCACACCACTTGAAGATGGCAGCGCTGTATTGCAATATTGCAGTATTGGGGGCTACACAGTGACTTTGGTAAGGACAAGCGGCCAAAGATTGCTCCGTGCGGCTGCTACATTGCAGCATAGTGTAGGTCAGATCCAACTCTGGCTGTTCCAGTGTGCGGTGGACCGAGACAGCCACAGGCATTATACAGTGGCCAACGGGCCACACCATGACCTCACCCGTCCATCCATCCGCTGCCGCCCTCTGTCACTGCCGTCTGCATCCTCAGGATCGGGACCGCCAGCTCCATCTTCCAACAATCAGCATGTGAGACACAATTACATAATTTCATCGCGTTGTTGCTGAGACTCAGGATACAGGAGCAGTGCACCGGGGGAATGAGAGCGAGGGGAGTATGTGATGATGTTTTGGTATGTATATATGAGGCTATGTGGGGCTCACACTGTATACTGTATATGGAGGATGTGTGGGGGCTCACACGGCATATAGGGGGCAGTGTGTGGACTAATATGGCATATAGGGGGCTGTGTGTGGGCTAATATGGCATATAGGGGCTGTGTGGACTAATATGGGATATAGGGGGCAGTGTATGGGCTAATATGGCATATAGGGGGCAGTGTGTGGGCTATTATGGCATATAGGGGCTGTGTGGACTAATATGGGATATAGGGGGCTGTGTGGGCTAATATGGCATATAGTGGCTGTGTGTGGACTAATATGGGATATAGGGGGCAGTGTATGGGCTAATATGGCATATACGGGGCAGTGTGTGGACTAATATGGCATATAGGGGCTGTGTGTGGGCTAATATGGCATATAGGGGCTGTGTGTGGGCTAATATGGCATATAGGGGCAGTGTGTGGACTAATATGGCATATAGGGGCTGTGTGTGGGCTAATATGGCATATAGGGGCTGTGTGTGGGCTAGTATGGGATATAGGGGGCTGTGTGTGGGCTAATATGGCATATAGGGGCTGTGTGTGGGCTAATATGGCATAGGGGGCAGTGTGTGGGCTAATATGATATAGGGGGCTGTGTGTGGGCTAATATGGCATATATGGGCTGTGTGTGGACTAATATGGGATATAGGGGGCAGTGTATGGGCTAATATGGCATATAGGGGGCAGTGTGTGGGCTAATATGGCATATAGGGGGCAGTGTGTGGACTAATATGGCATATAGGGGCAGTGTGTGGGCTAATATGGCATATAGGGGCAGTGTGTGGGCTAATATGGGATATAGGGGCTGTGTGTGGACTAATATGGCATATAGGGGCTGTGTGTGGGCTAATATGGGATATAGGGGGCTGTGTGTGGGCTAATATGGCATATAGGGGGCTGTGTGTGGGCTAATATGGGATTAAAGGGGCTGTGTGTGGGCTAATATGGCATATAGGGGCTGTGTGTGGGCTAATATGGCATATAGGGGCTGTGTGTTGGCTAATATGGCATATAGGGGCTGTGTGTGGGCTAATATGGCATATAGGGGGCTGTGTGGGCTAATATGGGCTATAGGGGGCTGTGTGTGGACTAATATGGCATATAGGGGCCGTGTGTGGGCTAATATGGGCTATAGGGGGCTGTGTGTGGACTAATATGGCATATAGGGGGCTGTGTGTGGGCTAATATGGCATATAGGGGCTGTGTGTGGGCTAATATGGCATATAGGGGCTGTGTGTGGGCTAATATGGCATAGGGGGCAGTGTGTGGGCTAATATGGCATAGGGGCAGTGTGTGGGCTAATATGGCATATAGGGGGCAGTGTGTGGGCTAATATGGCGTATAGGGGGCAGTGTGTGGGCTAATATGGCGTATAGGGGCAGTGTGTGGGCTAATATGGCGTATAGGGGCTGTGTGCGGGCTAATATGGCGTATAGGAGCTGTGTGCGGGCTAATATGGCGTATAGGAGCTGTGTGCGGATTAATATAGCATATAGGGGCAGTGTGTGGGATAATATGGCATATAGGGGCTGTGTGTGGGCTAATATGGGATATAGGGGGCAGTGTATGGGCTAATATGGCATATAGGGGGCTGTGTTGGCTAATATGGCATATAGTGGCTGTGTGTGGACTAATATGGGATATAGGGGGCAGTGTATGGGCTAATATGGCATATAGGGGGCAGTGTGTGGACTAATATGGCATATAGGGGCTGTGTGTGGGCTAATATGGCATATAGGGGGCAGTGTGTGGGCTAATATGGCATATAGGGGCTGTGTGGGCTAATATGGCATATAGGGGGCTGTGTGTGAACTAATATGGCATATAGGGGCTGTGTGTGGGCTAATATGGGATATAGGGGGCTGTGTGTGGACTAATGGCATATAGGGGGCTGTGTGTGGGCTAATATGGCATATAGGGGCTGTGTGTGGGCTAATATGGCATAGGGGGCAGTGTGTGGGCTAATATGGCATATAGGGGGCTGTGTGTGGGCTAATATGGCATATAGGGGCTGTGTGTGGACTAATATGGGATATAGGGGGCAGTGTGTGGACTAATATGGCATATAGGGGGCAGTGTGTGGGCTAATATGGCATATAGGGGGCAGTGTGTGGACTAATATGGCATATAGGGGCTGTGTGTGGGCTAATATGGCATATAGGGGCTGTGTGTG
This sequence comes from Ranitomeya variabilis, assembly GCF_051348905.1. Taxonomy (NCBI): domain Eukaryota; kingdom Metazoa; phylum Chordata; class Amphibia; order Anura; family Dendrobatidae; genus Ranitomeya; species Ranitomeya variabilis. Next base: position 550,016,817 of record NC_135235.1, on the reverse strand, counting down.
GGCTAATATGGCATATAGGGGCAGTGTGTGGGCTAATATGGGATATAGGGGGCTGTGTGTGGACTAATATGGCATATAGGGGCTGTGTGTGGGCTAATATGGGATATAGGGGGCTGTGTGTGGGCTAATATGGCATAGGGGGCAGTGTGTGGGCTAATATGGCATATAGGGGGCTGTGTGGGCTAATATGGCATATAGGGGCAGTGTGTGGGCTAATATGGCATATTGGGGCAGTGTGTGGGCTAATATGGCATATAGGGGCTGTGTGTGGGCTAACATGGCATATACGGGGCAGTGTGTGGGCTAAAATGGCATATAGGGGCTGTGTGTGGGCTAATATGGCATATAGGGGCTGTGTGTGGGCTATAGGGCTGTGTGTGGGCTAATATGGCATATAGGGGCTGTGTGTGGGCTAATATGGCATATAGGGGCTGTGTGTGGGCTAATATGGGCTATAGGGGGCTGTGTGTGGACTAATATGGCATATAGGGGCTGTGTGGGCTAATATGGCATATAGGGGCTGTGTGTGGGCTAATATGGCATATAGGGGCAGTGTGTGGGCTAATATGGGATATAGGGGGCTGTGTGTGGACTAATATGGCATATAGGGGCTGTGTGTGGGCTAATATGGGATATAGGGGGCTGTGTGTGGGCTAATATGGCATAGGGGGCAGTGTGTGGGCTAATATGGCATATAGGGGGCTGTGTGTGGGCTAATATGGCATATAGGGGCAGTGTGTGGACTAATATGGGATATAGGGGGCAGTGTGTGGACTAATATGGCATATAGGGGGCAGTGTGTGGGCTAATATGGCATATAGGGGGCAGTGTGTGGACTAATATGGCATATAGGGGCTGTGTGTGGGCTAATATGGCATATAGGGGGCAGTGTGTGGACTAATATGGCATATAGGGGCTGTGTGTGGACTAATATGGGATATAGGGGGCAGTGTGTGGGCTAATATGGCATATAGGGGGCTGTGTGTGGGCTAATATGGCATATAGGGGGCAGTGTGTGGACTAATATGGCATATAGGGGCTGTGTGTGGGCTAATATGGCATATAGGGGCTGTGTGTGGGCTAATATGGCATATAGGGGCAGTGTGTGGGCTAATATGGGATATAGGGGGCTGTGTGTGGACTAATATGGCATATAGGGGCTGTGTGTGGGCTAATATGGGATATAGGGGGCTGTGTGTGGGCTAATATGGCATAGGGGGCAGTGTGTGGGCTAATATGGCATATAGGGGGCTGTGTGGGCTAATATGGCATATAGGGGCAGTGTGTGGGCTAATATGGCATATTGGGGCAGTGTGTGGGCTAATATGGCATATAGGGGCTGTGTGTGGGCTAACATGGCATATACGGGGCAGTGTGTGGGCTAAAATGGCATATAGGGGCTGTGTGTGGGCTAATATGGCATATAGGGGCTGTGTGTGGGCTATAAGGGGCTGTGTGTGGGCTAATATGGCATATAGGGGCTGTGTGTGGGCTAATATGGCATATAGGGGCTGTGTGTGGGCTAATATGGGCTATAGGGGGCTGTGTGTGGACTAATATGGCATATAGGGGCTGTGTGGGCTAATATGGCATATAGGGGCTGTGTGTGGGCTAATATGGCATATAGGGGCTGTGTGTGGGCTAATATGGCATAGGGGGCAGTGTGTGGGCTAATATGGCATAGGGGCAGTGTGTGGGCTAATATGGCATATAGGGGGCAGTGTGTGGGCTAATATGGCGTATAGGGGGCAGTGTGTGGGCTAATATGGCGTATAGGGGCAGTGTGTGGGCTAATATGGCGTATAGGGGCTGTGTGCGGGCTAATATGGCGTATAGGAGCTGTGTGCGGGCTAATATGGCGTATAGGAGCTGTGTGCGGATTAATATAGCATATAGGGGCAGTGTGTGGGATAATATGGCATATAGGGGCTGTGTGTGGGCTAATATGGGATATAGGGGGCAGTGTATGGGCTAATATGGCATATAGGGGGCTGTGTTGGCTAATATGGCATATAGTGGCTGTGTGTGGACTAATATGGGATATAGGGGGAAGTGTATGGGCTAATATGGCATATAGGGGGCAGTGTGTGGACTAATATGGCATATAGGGGCTGTGTGTGGGCTAATATGGCATATAGGGGGCAGTGTGTGGGCTAATATGGCATATAGGGGCTGTGTGGGCTAATATGGCATATAGGGGGCTGTGTGTGAACTAATATGGCATATAGGGGCTGTGTGTGGGCTAATATGGGATATAGGGGGCTGTGTGTGGACTAATGGCATATAGGGGGCTGTGTGTGGGCTAATATGGCATATAGGGGCTGTGTGTGGGCTAATATGGCATAGGGGGCAGTGTGTGGGCTAATATGGCATATAGGGGGCTGTGTGTGGGCTAATATGGCATATAGGGGCTGTGTGTGGACTAATATGGGATATAGGGGGCAGTGTGTGGACTAATATGGCATATAGGGGGCAGTGTGTGGGCTAATATGGCATATAGGGGGCAGTGTGTGGACTAATATGGCATATAGGGGCTGTGTGTGGGCTAATATGGCATATAGGGGCTGTGTGTGGGCTAATATGGCATATAGGGGCAGTGTGTGGGCTAATATGGGATATAGGGGGCTGTGTGTGGACTAATATGGCATATAGGGGCTGTGTGTGGGCTAATATGGGATATAGGGGGCTGTGTGTGGGCTAATATGGCATAGGGGGCAGTGTGTGGGCTAATATGGCATATAGGGGGCTGTGTGGGCTAATATGGCATATAGGGGCAGTGTGTGGGCTAATATGGCATATTGGGGCAGTGTGTGGGCTAATATGGCATATAGGGGCTGTGTGTGGGCTAACATGGCATATACGGGGCAGTGTGTGGGCTAAAATGGCATATAGGGGCTGTGTGTGGGCTAATATGGCATATAGGGGCTGTGTGTGGGCTATAGGGCTGTGTGTGGGCTAATATGGCATATAGGGGCTGTGTGTGGGCTAATATGGCATATAGGGGCTGTGTGTGGGCTAATATGGGCTATAGGGGGCTGTGTGTGGACTAATATGGCATATAGGGGCTGTGTGGGCTAATATGGCATATAGGGGCTGTGTGTGGGCTAATATGGCATATAGGGGCAGTGTGTGGGCTAATATGGGATATAGGGGGCTGTGTGTGGACTAATATGGCATATAGGGGCTGTGTGTGGGCTAATATGGGATATAGGGGGCTGTGTGTGGGCTAATATGGCATAGGGGGCAGTGTGTGGGCTAATATGGCATATAGGGGGCTGTGTGTGGGCTAATATGGCATATAGGGGCAGTGTGTGGACTAATATGGGATATAGGGGGCAGTGTGTGGACTAATATGGCATATAGGGGGCAGTGTGTGGGCTAATATGGCATATAGGGGGCAGTGTGTGGACTAATATGGCATATAGGGGCTGTGTGTGGGCTAATATGGCATATAGGGGGCAGTGTGTGGACTAATATGGCATATAGGGGCTGTGTGTGGACTAATATGGGATATAGGGGGCAGTGTGTGGGCTAATATGGCATATAGGGGGCTGTGTGTGGGCTAATATGGCATATAGGGGGCAGTGTGTGGACTAATATGGCATATAGGGGCTGTGTGTGGGCTAATATGGCATATAGGGGCTGTGTGTGGGCTAATATGGCATATAGGGGCAGTGTGTGGGCTAATATGGGATATAGGGGGCTGTGTGTGGACTAATATGGCATATAGGGGCTGTGTGTGGGCTAATATGGGATATAGGGGGCTGTGTGTGGGCTAATATGGCATAGGGGGCAGTGTGTGGGCTAATATGGCATATAGGGGGCTGTGTGGGCTAATATGGCATATAGGGGCAGTGTGTGGGCTAATATGGCATATTGGGGCAGTGTGTGGGCTAATATGGCATATAGGGGCTGTGTGTGGGCTAACATGGCATATACGGGGCAGTGTGTGGGCTAAAATGGCATATAGGGGCTGTGTGTGGGCTAATATGGCATATAGGGGCTGTGTGTGGGCTATAAGGGGCTGTGTGTGGGCTAATATGGCATATAGGGGCTGTGTGTGGGCTAATATGGCATATAGGGGCTGTGTGTGGGCTAATATGGGCTATAGGGGGCTGTGTGTGGACTAATATGGCATATAGGGGCTGTGTGGGCTAATATGGCATATAGGGGCTGTGTGTGGGCTAATATGGCATATAGGGGCTGTGTGTGGGCTAATATGGCATAGGGGGCAGTGTGTGGGCTAATATGGCATAGGGGCAGTGTGTGGGCTAATATGGCATATAGGGGGCAGTGTGTGGGCTAATATGGCGTATAGGGGGCAGTGTGTGGGCTAATATGGCGTATAGGGGCAGTGTGTGGGCTAATATGGCGTATAGGGGCTGTGTGCGGGCTAATATGGCGTATAGGAGCTGTGTGCGGGCTAATATGGCGTATAGGAGCTGTGTGCGGATTAATATAGCATATAGGGGCAGTGTGTGGGATAATATGGCATATAGGGGCTGTGTGTGGGCTAATATGGGATATAGGGGGCAGTGTATGGGCTAATATGGCATATAGGGGGCTGTGTTGGCTAATATGGCATATAGTGGCTGTGTGTGGACTAATATGGGATATAGGGGGCAGTGTATGGGCTAATATGGCATATAGGGGGCAGTGTGTGGACTAATATGGCATATAGGGGCTGTGTGTGGGCTAATATGGCATATAGGGGGCAGTGTGTGGGCTAATATGGCATATAGGGGCTGTGTGGGCTAATATGGCATATAGGGGGCTGTGTGTGAACTAATATGGCATATAGGGGCTGTGTGTGGGCTAATATGGGATATAGGGGGCTGTGTGTGGACTAATGGCATATAGGGGGCTGTGTGTGGGCTAATATGGCATATAGGGGCTGTGTGTGGGCTAATATGGCATAGGGGGCAGTGTGTGGGCTAATATGGCATATAGGGGGCTGTGTGTGGGCTAATATGGCATATAGGGGCTGTGTGTGGACTAATATGGGATATAGGGGGCAGTGTGTGGACTAATATGGCATATAGGGGGCAGTGTGTGGGCTAATATGGCATATAGGGGGCAGTGTGTGGACTAATATGGCATATAGGGGCTGTGTGTGGGCTAATATGGCATATAGGGGCTGTGTGTGGGCTAATATGGCATATAGGGGCAGTGTGTGGGCTAATATGGGATATAGGGGGCTGTGTGTGGACTAATATGGCATATAGGGGCTGTGTGTGGGCTAATATGGGATATAGGGGGCTGTGTGTGGGCTAATATGGCATAGGGGGCAGTGTGTGGGCTAATATGGCATATAGGGGGCTGTGTGGGCTAATATGGCATATAGGGGCAGTGTGTGGGCTAATATGGCATATTGGGGCAGTGTGTGGGCTAATATGGCATATAGGGGCTGTGTGTGGGCTAACATGGCATATACGGGGCAGTGTGTGGGCTAAAATGGCATATAGGGGCTGTGTGTGGGCTAATATGGCATATAGGGGCTGTGTGTGGGCTATAGGGCTGTGTGTGGGCTAATATGGCATATAGGGGCTGTGTGTGGGCTAATATGGCATATAGGGGCTGTGTGTGGGCTAATATGGGCTATAGGGGGCTGTGTGTGGACTAATATGGCATATAGGGGCTGTGTGGGCTAATATGGCATATAGGGGCTGTGTGTGGGCTAATATGGCATATAGGGGCAGTGTGTGGGCTAATATGGGATATAGGGGGCTGTGTGTGGACTAATATGGCATATAGGGGCTGTGTGTGGGCTAATATGGGATATAGGGGGCTGTGTGTGGGCTAATATGGCATAGGGGGCAGTGTGTGGGCTAATATGGCATATAGGGGGCTGTGTGTGGGCTAATATGGCATATAGGGGCAGTGTGTGGACTAATATGGGATATAGGGGGCAGTGTGTGGACTAATATGGCATATAGGGGGCAGTGTGTGGGCTAATATGGCATATAGGGGGCAGTGTGTGGACTAATATGGCATATAGGGGCTGTGTGTGGGCTAATATGGCATATAGGGGGCAGTGTGTGGACTAATATGGCATATAGGGGCTGTGTGTGGACTAATATGGGATATAGGGGGCAGTGTGTGGGCTAATATGGCATATAGGGGGCTGTGTGTGGGCTAATATGGCATATAGGGGGCAGTGTGTGGACTAATATGGCATATAGGGGCTGTGTGTGGGCTAATATGGCATATAGGGGCTGTGTGTGGGCTAATATGGCATATAGGGGCAGTGTGTGGGCTAATATGGGATATAGGGGGCTGTGTGTGGACTAATATGGCATATAGGGGCTGTGTGTGGGCTAATATGGGATATAGGGGGCTGTGTGTGGGCTAATATGGCATAGGGGGCAGTGTGTGGGCTAATATGGCATATAGGGGGCTGTGTGGGCTAATATGGCATATAGGGGCAGTGTGTGGGCTAATATGGCATATTGGGGCAGTGTGTGGGCTAATATGGCATATAGGGGCTGTGTGTGGGCTAACATGGCATATACGGGGCAGTGTGTGGGCTAAAATGGCATATAGGGGCTGTGTGTGGGCTAATATGGCATATAGGGGCTGTGTGTGGGCTATAAGGGGCTGTGTGTGGGCTAATATGGCATATAGGGGCTGTGTGTGGGCTAATATGGCATATAGGGGCTGTGTGTGGGCTAATATGGGCTATAGGGGGCTGTGTGTGGACTAATATGGCATATAGGGGCTGTGTGGGCTAATATGGCATATAGGGGCTGTGTGTGGGCTAATATGGCATATAGGGGCAGTGTGTGGACTAATGGGATATAGGGGGCAGTGTGTGGACTAATATGGCATATAGGGGGCAGTGTGTGGGCTAATATGGCATATAGGGGGCAGTGTGTGGACTAATATGGCATATAGGGGCTGTGTGTGGGCTAATATGGCATATAGGGGGCAGTGTGTGGACTAATATGGCATATAGGGGCTGTGTGTGGACTAATATGGGATATAGGGGGCAGTGTGTGGACTAATATGGCATATAGGGGGCTGTGTGTGGGCTAATATGGCATATAGGGGGCAGTGTGTGGACTAATATGGCATATAGGGGCAGTGTGTGGGCTAATATGGGATATAGGGGGCTGTGTGTGGACTAATATGGCATATAGGGGCTGTGTGTGGGCTAATATGGGATATAGGGGGCTGTGTGTGGGCTAATATGGCATAGGGGGCAGTGTGTGGGCTAATATGGCATATAGGGGGCTGTGTGGGCTAATATGGCATATAGGGGCAGTGTGTGGACTAATATGGCATATAGGGGCAGTGTGTGGGCTAATATGGGATATAGGGGGCTGTGTGTGGACTAATATGGCATATAGGGGCTGTGTGTGGGCTAATATGGCATATTGGGGCAGTGTGTGGGCTAATATGGCATATAGGGGCTGTGTGTGGGCTAACATGGCATATACGGGGCAGTGTGTGGGCTAAAATGGCATATAGGGGCTGTGTGTGGGCTAATATGGCATATAGGGGCTGTGTGTGGGCTATAAGGGGCTGTGTGTGGGCTAATATGGCATATAGGGGCTGTGTGTGGGCTAATATGGCATATAGGGGCTGTGTGTGGGCTAATATGGGCTATAGGGGGCTGTGTGTGGACTAATATGGCATATAGGGGCTGTGTGGGCTAATATGGCATATAGGGGCTGTGTGTGGGCTAATATGGCATATAGGGGCAGTGTGTGGGCTAATATGGGATATAGGGGGCTGTGTGTGGACTAATATGGCATATAGGGGCTGTGTGTGGGCTAATATGGGATATAGGGGGCTGTGTGTGGGCTAATATGGCATAGGGGGCAGTGTGTGGGCTAATATGGCATATAGGGGGCTGTGTGTGGGCTAATATGGCATATAGGGGCAGTGTGTGGACTAATATGGGATATAGGGGGCAGTGTGTGGACTAATATGGCATATAGGGGGCAGTGTGTGGGCTAATATGGCATATAGGGGGCAGTGTGTGGACTAATATGGCATATAGGGGCTGTGTGTGGGCTAATATGGCATATAGGGGGCAGTGTGTGGACTAATATGGCATATAGGGGCTGTGTGTGGACTAATATGGGATATAGGGGGCAGTGTGTGGGCTAATATGGCATATAGGGGGCTGTGTGTGGGCTAATATGGCATATAGGGGGCAGTGTGTGGACTAATATGGCATATAGGGGCTGTGTGTGGGCTAATATGGCATATAGGGGCTGTGTGTGGGCTAATATGGCATATAGGGGCAGTGTGTGGGCTAATATGGGATATAGGGGGCTGTGTGTGGACTAATATGGCATATAGGGGCTGTGTGTGGGCTAATATGGGATATAGGGGGCTGTGTGTGGGCTAATATGGCATAGGGGGCAGTGTGTGGGCTAATATGGCATATAGGGGGCTGTGTGGGCTAATATGGCATATAGGGGCAGTGTGTGGGCTAATATGGCATATTGGGGCAGTGTGTGGGCTAATATGGCATATAGGGGCTGTGTGTGGGCTAACATGGCATATACGGGGCAGTGTGTGGGCTAAAATGGCATATAGGGGCTGTGTGTGGGCTAATATGGCATATAGGGGCTGTGTGTGGGCTATAAGGGGCTGTGTGTGGGCTAATATGGCATATAGGGGCTGTGTGTGGGCTAATATGGCATATAGGGGCTGTGTGTGGGCTAATATGGGCTATAGGGGGCTGTGTGTGGACTAATATGGCATATAGGGGCTGTGTGGGCTAATATGGCATATAGGGGCTGTGTGTGGGCTAATATGGCATATAGGGGCAGTGTGTGGACTAATGGGATATAGGGGGCAGTGTGTGGACTAATATGGCATATAGGGGGCAGTGTGTGGGCTAATATGGCATATAGGGGGCAGTGTGTGGACTAATATGGCATATAGGGGCTGTGTGTGGGCTAATATGGCATATAGGGGGCAGTGTGTGGACTAATATGGCATATAGGGGCTGTGTGTGGACTAATATGGGATATAGGGGGCAGTGTGTGGACTAATATGGCATATAGGGGGCTGTGTGTGGGCTAATATGGCATATAGGGGGCAGTGTGTGGACTAATATGGCATATAGGGGCAGTGTGTGGGCTAATATGGGATATAGGGGGCTGTGTGTGGACTAATATGGCATATAGGGGCTGTGTGTGGGCTAATATGGGATATAGGGGGCTGTGTGTGGGCTAATATGGCATAGGGGGCAGTGTGTGGGCTAATATGGCATATAGGGGGCTGTGTGGGCTAATATGGCATATAGGGGCAGTGTGTGGGCTAATATGGCATATTGGGGCAGTGTGTGGGCTAATATGGCATATAGGGGCTGTGTGTGGGCTAACATGGCATATACGGGGCAGTGTGTGGGCTAAAATGGCATATAGGGGCTGTGTGTGGGCTAATATGGCATATAGGGGCTGTGTGTGGGCTATAAGGGGCTGTGTGTGGGCTAATATGGCATATAGGGGCTGTGTGTGGGCTAATATGGCATATAGGGGCTGTGTGTGGGCTAATATGGGCTATAGGGGGCTGTGTGTGGACTAATATGGCATATAGGGGCTGTGTGGGCTAATATGGCATATAGGGGCTGTGTGTGGGCTAATATGGCATATAGGGGCAGTGTGTGGGCTAATATGGGATATAGGGGGCTGTGTGTGGACTAATATGGCATATAGGGGCTGTGTGTGGGCTAATATGGGATATAGGGGGCTGTGTGTGGGCTAATATGGCATAGGGGGCAGTGTGTGGGCTAATATGGCATATAGGGGGCTGTGTGTGGGCTAATATGGCATATAGGGGCTGTGTGTGGACTAATATGGGATATAGGGGCAGTGTGTGGACTAATATGGCATATAGGGGGCAGTGTGTGGGCTAATATGGCATATAGGGGGCAGTGTGTGGACTAATATGGCATATAGGGGCTGTGTGTGGGCTAATATGGCATATAGGGGCTGTGTGTGGGCTAATATGGCATATAGGGGCAGTGTGTGGGCTAATATGGGATATAGGGGGCTGTGTGTGGACTAATATGGCATATAGGGGCTGTGTGTGGGCTAATATGGCATATAGGGGCTGTGTGTGGGCTAATATGGGATATAGGGGGCTGTGTGTGGGCTAATATGGCATAGGGGGCAGTGTGTGGGCTAATATGGCATATAGGGGGCTGTGTGTGGGCTAATATGGCATATAGGGGCAGTGTGTGGGCTAATATGGCATATTGGGGCAGTGTGTGGGCTAATTTACCACCGTTTACCAATCGGATTAATTATTTTTATATCTTGATCGCTCGGGAGATTCTGAATGCGGCGATACCAAATGTATATTATTTTTTTTATTATTTTGAATGGTCGGTGATTTGAACATTATTTTTTTATATTTTTAAAAATATATATTTTTAACTTTACACTTCAATAGCCTCCATGGGAGACTAGAAGCTTACATGATCCGACCGCTTGTGCTACATAGAGCAAGGTTTCAGCTCTGCTCTGAATAGCAGAAATGATGCTCACTTGCTATGAACACTGACCGCTGGGCTGTGCTCATAGCAATCCGGCAGTGACAACCACAGGGGTCTGCTACAGACCCCAGGTTGTCATGCCAACCCATCGGTTACCCGCAGTCATGTGACACGGGCACAGATGGGTGGGATTAGTGACTCGCTTCCTGCGCCATCACATTAAATGCCGCTGACAGAAATTAACAGCAGCATTTAACATGTTAACCGCCTCGGTAGGATTGCGATTCCACCCACAGCTGTTAAGGGCACATGTCAGCTGTTCAAATCAGCCCACATCAAAGGGAGATACATGACATGTGCTGTCCATGTACGGCACGTGTTGTGAAGGGGTTAAGTGATACCATTAATGTAAATAGTTGTACTTAATATGTTAATAGTGATCAGAATTAATTTCAGCCTATTGGTTCGGCCCGCCACAACAGTCATGGTCTTGCGTAGTGCCTCGGGAAAATTAATTAACCACTCCTGGTGTAGGTGAATGGGTTCATACTGTGACTGGCAAGGGAACTGCAACAAGCAAGCTGTAAAAAAAAAATCCCACTTTTTTGTGACTTGCTTGTCATGTTATCTTGCAGGTTCCAACCCCATTATTCTATGATGTGGCAGGAACATACAATGATTTTTGGCTGCGCGGCCTCAGAGTTATCTTTTGTCAGTAGCCACCGCCGTTGCATAGCCCTGGCCTTTAAGCGAAAATGGCCACACGATTATCCTCTTTAATTTAGCACATATTCCACAACCTAACGGCTACCAGCTATAGACCGAAATACCCTAAAGGGCCTTTAACATGGGCAGATCTCCTGCCTGATCGGTCGGAATAACAAGCTGATAGTTACTCGCTGACTGATGCAGACTCTATGGTGTTGAACAATTGTTATTCTGAGTGTTCTGTCCTCATGTACTTTGCATATTGTCAGGAGAATTGTCAGAGATGCGCTGCTGACAATTTTTACACATTTCTGTATTGGTTGTTTAATCGCTTTCATGTTCACTTGCGCCAATGATCGGGAACGATCGTTCTTAGGAAAGCACGTTCACCCAATTACCGGCTTATTGGAAAGGGCCTGGCTCCTAGAGAATGCAGTTTGTCTCATTCGGCCAGTGCATGGCAGAAGTCGTGTGGCTCTCGCCTTAGAACCATGGAATAATTATTATGTGCCTGATGTTGGGTAAGTGTAGTTCCCCACTGTGGTCAGCGGGTGGCAGTGTGGCCTAGTTTGGCTTTTCAGTGCTTATTAGTGAAGACGAGAGGTGTTTATCGACCTGGGAGAAGGGGCAGGGGGCGGATTTTATCAGATTGTTCTTTTCCTGATCAAATACGGATCAGCGGCAAGGAGGGAGACCACCCAATCTTCTGGCCGTCACAGCGCATCTCACTGTGGTTACGTGACCAGAGTGCAGAACGTGTAACCCAATAACTGCTGGGCGCGCAAGCCCTGGCACCGCTCACAGACCATGAGGATCAATTAGGCTACGTTCACATTTGCGTTGTGCGCCGCAGCGTCGGCGCCGCAGCGCACAACGCAAACAAAAACGCGGCAAAACGCACGCTAAAACGCTGCGTTTTGCGCCGCATGCGTCGTTTTTGCCCGCAAGTTGGACGCAAAAAAAATGCAACTTGAAGCGTTTCTTGCGTCCAACGCTTGCGGCCATGCGGCGCAAAACGCAGCACAACGCATGTCCATGCGCCCCCATGTTAAGTATAGGGGCGCATGACGCATGCGGCGCCGCTGCGGCGCCCGACGCTGCGGCGCTGACCGCAAATGTGAACGTAGCCTTAGAAGTAGCAGGTCCAGGTCTAGTCAGCGGCCATGCACGCCGGGCGGGATGGACGCGGCGCCGGGCGGGATGGACGCGGCGCCGGGCGGGATGGACGCGGCGCCGGGCGGGATGGACGCGGCGCCGGGCGGGATGGACGCGGCGCCGGGCGGGATGGACGCACGCCGGGCGGGATGGACGCGGCGCCGGGCGGGATGGACGCGGCGCCGGGCGGGATGGACGCGCGCCGGGCGGAATGGACGCGGCGCCGGGCGGGATGGACGCACGCCGTCTCCTGCATTTTCCCTCTGTCTCTCCAGGAGCAGCGCTCACAATGTATAAAAGGTCCCAGGATTTTCAGGCACAGATTGTCCAGCATTTAACGGGGGGTTTACTAAGAAGTGCAATAAAGCGGCTCTAATTCTTTGTTACAAATCTCATGTCTTTTTTTTTTTGTGTGTCTCAGGCTGACAGCAATATCGATTTCTTTTCAGCCCCTAGGTGATGGAGAAGTGTACCGCTACTTTCCTCACTCCTGAACTACACTTCCCAGCATCCCTTGCTTTTTTCTGACATAAGCTGGATGAAGGCTCAGGTCTGATTGATTGCATAATACTAGATCGTATTTCAGGCACAATCAGTGATGAGAACAGACGTGGAGAGTTATTTCCCTGTGATTAGCTGCTGTCAGGAGGGTGGAGGAGCCTCTGGGTGACCAGGTGACAGATAAAGCAACCCCCTGAGAGTTATGGTTGGCATTAGCTGTCAGACAAGTACTAACTACTGAAAAAAGAAAAGGTCCAAGGGATTGTCCCAAAATACTGCCCCCATGGTGTCAGACATGGATTTATAGAGCGTCCCATAAAAGCCTAGGATAACTGCTTCCTTACTAAGATAATGTGATGGACAATCTGCATATCACTTGATTTAAAAATTCTGTTCCCTCACCTGCAGACACTAGTGTCTTTATTCCTGTTGTCAAGTGTAATTTGTCTCTGTCCGACAGATCAGACGTATGCTGGTAGCGGGCCTTTGTGCGTTTTCTCCATGTGTCTTGTTTGTAAAATTACATAGAGGCACATCAGAAATCTAGGCATTCACTTTATGGCAGGCAATCCCTGGAGCAATTCGTTCTGGGAATTTTAGGATGTTCCAGCATATATAGTGCTGGCAGAATGCCGATTTAAGAAGAATTGCATTTTCAGAAAGAGTGGATATCAACTTACAGATTATGAAGATTGGGATAGTTTTCGGACTCATTAGACTTGGGATGAGGGCAGCAAGACCATGCTTTTCTATTGTCAAACAACCCTTTCAGGCTACAGTAACTGTTCCCTTTAAATAATAATTTACTAACAGTTGTAATGATGGTAGGATAAGAATTTTACTGCATCCAGTGGGACAATTTTTTGAGTGCTTTCTCCCAAAACATACATTCTCAGTCCTGACTCATAGTCCTATATACAAGTTATTATTTATGCAGCCAGTGTCTGTCTATGAATAGGTTCATATAGTGTAGCTGTAATATGTGCCCATGGTATCACCGCCGTCCTCCACACTTCACATCCATAACAGCTTTCAATATTTAAAACGCTGCCATAGCCTTGTCATCCACAATGCCAGACTTGTCATCCACAATGCCAGGCTCCCCACGAATGCAGGACAAGAATCCTACATACAGATCCATGCCAGCCTTACACACGAGAAGACTGGCAATCATTATCTCATAGCCAGCATTGTGTATCATCTTATTTACATTTACCCTGCACCAAGCTGCTTTGTACCTCAAGAGACTGTCAGGCTTCAAAACCATTTCTGCTTTCCACACATAGTGTGTGCGTGCATTCGTGCGTATGTATATATATATATATATATATATATATATATATATTGTAAGGCTGCGGTAGCATCGTACGCAGTGAAGAAGCAGTTGCAGCACCCCAGAGTCCTGGTTGTTGCAGTACTGTGGCTCCGCCACTATGGGGAGCTATGGTACGTCTGATTGCACTAAGGAGTTTCTCTGACCAGGTACACTCACACCACACTTCACACTCCGGCCACCAGGGGGGGTGGTCCTATCTAGTAGGCCACTCCTCACAACTCTGGTAAAACTGGGGGTTGGACAGGAAGACAGGGAGAAGTAGCTGGGAAGAGCTAGTGAGAGGACCTGTCAGAGATGGGATCCTGGCAGACTCCTCAGAGCAGAACAAACCAGTGAACAACGGGAATACAGTAAAGAGGAATTAGAACCAGAAGGAGTCGTGCTGTTAGACCGAGGCAACATCCTTCTGAGGCGCAAACAGTCGGTGGCCGGAACGCCGAGCAAGTAAGAGACTTTAAGTACTACTGCAAACCACGGCAGGATAGCTAATTACAGGTTGGCTGTCTCACTTAACACCTAAGCAGACAACGGAGGCAGCTGTGGGAGAGGGGCGACTCTAGGGTCCCGGAAGAACTCCAGGCCTACCCCGTCATACGGGTGCGTCCTACCATATCATCTGGGGGACGGAGAAAGCGAACATCAGAGACAGACAGAAACAGTTGTGAGGACTATCCCGGGAGCTCAGCAGGGAAGAACTACAACACATAGCGCTAGAAGGTAGACACTGATTCCCACCTGTAAAGAGAACTCCTGATGTGCCTTTGGACCGGCCGGTCTCTGACAACCCAGTTAACAGTGCTCTGGACTGAGGTCTCCAAAACCTTCAGTAAAGAGGTAAAAGAGACTGCAACCTGGTGTCCTCATTATTTACCGCGACCTGCACCCCACAACTGCACCGTTACAACACCACTTATTGCACCGGACGTCCCCCACTGACAGACAGGGCCACGGACCGGGTCTAGCCACCGTGACAACCCCAGAACTGAGACTCAGAGCCCCGGCTCCGGGCACCCCTCGGCCCTGCGGCGGTGTGGGGGCGCTCCAACTTGGCGTCACGAACAGGATCTACTTAAGCCTGAAGAATCAGGTCATGTGTGCCTTGGAACTGTGATTTATTGCGCTTGAATTGTACTTTATTGAAAAGACTGTGTATTGCCATTTACCGCCAAAATTCGCCATTGCCGCGCACGGAGGGAGGAGCCTTAGCTACGTGGGCGGAATCAGCCAAAAGAAGCGCGGAACGGAAAGCGCGGTAAGGCGCCAATCCCGGAAGAGGAACTCCGACCTCCAGCAGGTTCGTGGGAGGAAGGGACAGCCATGTCTGAGTCGGGAGGAGAGGAGGTGGCGGTCGCAGCCGCGGACGCAGGGGCAGCTCCGGTCCCCGCAGCGGACGGAGCCGCGGCCCTAATACCACCACCGGTAGCCGCAGAACCCGCTGTTCCTCCCAACCAGCCGGACGCTGCCGCTAACACAAAAGCCATAATGCCCTTCTCTATGCCGTACCTGCCCGGAGCGGCTTGGCTTCCGCGATACTCTGGGGAGTCGCATACGTTCACTGACTTTAAAGAGGGGCTCTGCAGCCTGCTCGAGTTCTATCCCCTAACCGAGCCTCAGAAGGTCCATATGATAACCGGCCAACTCTTTGGGGCGGCTCTGAGAGAATTGAAATCCTGGCCCGCTGAGGATAAAGAAACTGCACAACAGATTTTTGCCAAGCTTAAAGCCACCTTTGATACTCGCACTGCTACAGAAATTAAACTGACTTTTTATGGATGCAAACAAAGGCCACAGGATAGCTTACGGGACTATGCCCTTAATCTCCAGGAAGCGATGCGGGCCATTAAGCAGAGTGACCCCGGCAGCATGCAGGATGAGGATAAAATCCTGAAGGAGCGGTTCATTGAGGGGCTCCTGTGCAGTCACCAGCGGGGCCAATTGCACTTCCTGGCCATGCAAAATCCAGACTTGACTTTTGCGCAGTTTAAAGATAAAGCTATCCAGGCATTGCAGGAGCGACAGCCCAGCCGCGCAGTACCACCCAGGCGCCCCGCTCTCACATACCACCAGGAGGTGGCATCGGATACCCCAGTTGCCGCGGAGGCCGACGCCCAGAGCTTCGAGGACGACTCCCCTGCAGGACTCCGTCTCCAGATGCAAGAGCTAACCAAGAGCATTGCTGCCCTGGCCCGGACGGTGCAGTCCCTACAGGAGGCCCCCAAAGAGAAGATCCAGTTGGCTTCCAGCCCGGAGGATGTCCCTTGGATGCGACAGAGGAGGACTCCGCCGACCAGGAGCCGGCCCGACGATCGCTTCCACCAGGATGGACGACCCATCTGCCGCCGCTGTCACCAGGTGGGCCATCTTGCAAGGTACTGTCCTTTAAACGAGCAACCCCTGGGGCAAAGGGCCAACCCCCAGGAGTAGGACGGTCAGGCCCGCAGCATTGGAGAGCCAAGTATATTGGAGGACGACCAGTTCTCCCTGTAGTGATTGATGGAATCCCCTTGAATGCTTTGCTGGACACCGGTTCTCAGGTGACGACTATACCTTACGTGCTCTACAAACGGTATTGGGAGGATGCTGATATTACTCGTGGCCCTGACGATGATTTCACCATAATCGCCAGTAATGGTCAGCCGTTGCCACAAGTGGGGTATAAGGAGGTCACCATCAAAGTGGGGCGGGTGGAATTGAAAGCCCAAGGGATTGTGATTGTAGATATTGATCGTCGAGAATGTAATCCCATGATGACTCTTGGTACTAATGTTATAGAAAATTGTCTTGCAGAAGTGATTGTTTTGTTGCAACAGGTGGCAGAAACCGCTGGCCACAGTGAGCAACGTGCCCTGCAGAAGGAAATCAGAGCTCTGATTCAGAGACAGCAGGTAGAGCTGACTGGTGGTGAGATTGGTCGTGTCACTGTGAGTGATTCAAACCCCATCGCGATACCCCCCAAGAGTGAAATGTTAATATGGTGTCGAGCAGCCATAGGCCTCAGGGGTAAGGACTACCAGGCCTTGGTAGAACCCGTATATTCAGACAATAGGCCTACTGTTCTGACAGCCCGGGGGGTGGTCGACGTCCGACAGGGGAGAGTGCCCGTACGTGTCCTCAATTGTGGGGAGGAAGAGGTCCACCTAACCAAGTATACCACGCTCGCCAAACTGTTCACTGTCAATAATAGTGTATTACAGACACCTGAACCCTTGGTCCCGTCAAACGTGGCGGAGAACAAAGGTTCTGCAGAGCACTCGAAAGACTGGTGTCGGGAATTGCATGTGGGCACTGACTCTACCCCATCTCATCAAATACAGGGGGCTTACAGGGTGGTACACGAGTACGAGCAGGTATTCAGCAAACACCCCTCAGATTTTGGGCAGGTGAAAGGGATCCAACATCACATCCCCACGGGAGATCACGACCCATAAAAGAGAGATATCGCCCTGTACCCCCAGCTCATTACCAGTGTGCCAAGGACATGTTACGGGAAATGAAGGAGGCTGGGGTGGTGAGAGACAGCTGTAGCCCCTGGGCAGCTCCGTTAGTCCTTGTTAAAAAGAAAGATGGTACAATGAGGATGTGTGTTGATTACAGGCAGTTGAATCGCATTACACATAAGGACACATACCCACTGCCCAGGATAGAGGAGTCTCTGGCTGCCTTAAAATCTGCTAACTACTTCTGTACCTTAGATCTCACCAGTGGGTACTGGCAGGTTCCTGTAGCGGAGGCGGACAAAGAGAAGACGGCCTTCACGACGCCAATGGGTCTCTGTGAGATCAACTACATGCCCTTCGGATTGTGCAATGCTCCCGGAACGTTCCAGAGGATGATGGAGTGCTGCCTGGGACACCTGAACTTTTAAACCGTGCTGCTATATCTGGATGACGTCATAGTCTTCTCTAAAACCTACGAAGACCATCTGAAGCACCTGGCTGAGGTGGTTGAAGCCTTGTCCAACTTCGGCCTAAAAGTGAAACCGTCCAAGTGTCATCTGCTGAAACCTAAAGTGCAGTACCTGGGCCATGTGGTGAGCGCTGAAGGAGTGGCCCCAGACCCCGACAAGGTCACAGTGATCAAGGACTGGCCAAAGCCCAGTGACCTCCACGAAGTCCGGCAGTTCCTCGGGCTGGTAGGCTATTACCGGAGGTTCATTAAAGACTTCACCAAGAAGGCCGCACCCTTGCAAAACCTGTTGGTGGGCCAACCAAAGAAGACCAAGGGGAAGAACACCCCCTTTGACTGGAACGGGGAGCTGGAGGAATCCTTCACCTGCTTGAAGTCGGCGCTGACGGGAGAAGAGGTACTGGCTTACCCCGAATACGACCAACCGTTTGTGCTGTACACAGATGCCAGTAATGTGGGACTAGGAGCCGTGCTGTCTCAAGTCCAGAAAGGCAAAGAAAGAGTGATCGCTTACACCAGCAGGAAACTCCGTCCCACGGAAAGGAACCCTGACAACTACAGTTCCTTCAAACTGGAATTCCTTGCCCTTGTCTGGGCAGTGACAGAGAGGTTTAAGCACTACCTGGCCTCCGCGAAATTCACCGTCTTCACGGACAACAATCCGCTAACGCATCTGGATACTGCCAAACTCGGGGCTTTGGAACAGCGGTGGATGGCCCGGCTGTCCAACTATGATTTCACCATCAAATATCGGGCAGGACACCAGAATGCCAATGCCGATGCTCTGTCCCGAATGCCCAATTTACCAGAAGTGGGAGAAGACCCGGAGGCACTTGAAGAGGTGGAGCTGCCTGCCTTACATCGCCCCAAAGCCACTCAGAACTCTCACCATGTGAAGAACAGGCACAAGAACCAACCGGATGCCACGCTGAATCCCCTGCCCCACCACGGATGGGCAGAAACCCAGGATAGTGACCCCGCGGTCCGTCAGGTGAAGGAACTCTTGACGCAGGCTGGGTTGCACCCTGGCCCAGATGATCCACAAGAAACCCAACAGCTGTGGAAGGGGAGAAGCAAACTGTTTATCCATGATGGCAAGTTGTGCAGGAGGAGCATCGACCCACGTACTCATGAATTGGTGTGGCAGATAGTGGTGCCAAGGCGAGATGCGCCCATGGTTCTGGGAGCCTACCATGATGGAGCCGGACACTTCGGATGGAGGAAGCTGGAGAAGCTGCTCCGAGGGAGGTTCTATTGGATTGGCATGAAGAGAACCATTGAGAAGTGGTGTCGGGAGTGTGGTCCATGTAGTCTGCGCAGGAAGGACCGTGACAGTCAACGGGCTCCCCTGCGGCCTATCATCACCAAACGGCCGCTCGAACTGGTCGCGCTGGATCATGTGAAGCTGACACCTAGCCGGTCGGGCTATATCTACGCCCTTACCATCGTGGACCACTACTCCAGGTTTTTGGTGGTTGTGCCTGTCAAGGATCTAACAGCTAGGACTGCCGCCAGGGCCTTCCAGCAGCACTTTTGTAGGCCCCATGGCTACCCAGAGAAAGTACTGACCGATCAGGGGCCTGCATTCGAAGCGGAAGTGTTCCAAGAATTCTGCCAGTTGTACGGGTGTAAGAAGATCAGAACTACACCGTACCACCCTCAAACCAACGGGATGTGCGAGAAGATGAACCAGGTAGTAATCGATTTATTGAAGACCTTGCCTGTGGAGGAACGGAACCTGTGGCCGACAAAGTTGCCTGACTTGGTGGATATGTACAACCACATCCCAGTAAGTTCCACCAACTGTACTCCAGCGTACCTGATGCGAGGAAGGTCTAGTCGGTTACCCGTTGATCTGGACATGGGGGTCCTAGTACCCGAAGATACCTCGCCGGATGCAGATTGGGATGCAGAAAGGCAGCGAAGGTACCGCGAAGTACAGGAGTGTGTAGAGAGAAGTCTCGCCCAGGCTAGGCAGAAGCAAGAAAGGGACTACAACCAACACGCTCCTGCGATTCCCCTGTCACCTGGTGAGCAAGTACTTAAACGAAAGAGATTACACAAGCTCGATGACCAATGGGAAGCAGAACCGTATACCATCCTGCCATCCGACTTCGACAACACAAAGGTCTGTCTCATCAGCAAGGACAGAGGGGAGACCTCGACAGCGGTATCCAGGGATCACCTTAAGGTCTGCCCCGATAAGTTAAAAGAGAGGGGCACGGCCCCAGAAATCTCCCCGCCGGTGGAAAAGGAGAAGATGTTCCATACTGTCCTTGGTGACTTTCCCCAGTCCTGGACTCAGATAAACCAAGCCGTCGTGGTACCTGTCATGATGTTTCAACAGCCGGACCCGCCAGAAACGATGGTGGTACCAGATCATCTGGCCCCGCTACCTCAACAAGCCTTACCTGATGAAGCCATGCCAACCATTGAGCCGGCAAATCCTCCCTCTGCTATCAGTGAATCTGCTGTACCCACTGTTGATAACCGCATGTCATGATCTCAATGGCAAGAGAACATAGCATAAGCATATATAGGAACTAGCTCTTGGAAGATGGGAACTGAGCTGACCATGAACTAAACCTAACGCACAACTAGCAGTGGCCGGGTAGCATGCCTACGTTGATTCTAGATGCCCAGCCCAGCCGGAGGACTAAATAAAGCTAGCAGAGGAAAATATTAGTCCTAGCTCACCTCTAGAGAAATACCCCGAAAGGAGACAGAGGCCCCCCACATGTATTGGCGGTGAGTTGAGATGAAATAACAAACGTAGTATGAAAATAGGTTTAGCAAATTTGAGGTCCACTTACTACATAGCAGAAGACAGAAAGGACACTTTCATGGTCAGCTGAAAACCCTATCAAAAACACCATCCAGAAATTACTTTAAAACTCTGGCATTAACTCATAACACCAGAGTGGCAATTCCCGTTCACAAGAGCTTTCCAGACACAGTAACGAAACTACAGCTGTGAACTGGAACAAAATGCAAAAACAAACATGGACAAGAGTCCAACTTATCTAGTAGTTGTCTAGGAGCAGGAACAAGCACAGAGAGGCTTCTGATAACATTGTTGACCGGCAAGCAACTAACAGAGCAGCAAGGTTATATAGCGACTCCCACATCTTGATGGGAACAGGTGAACAGAGAAGATGAAGACACCAGTTCAATTCCACCAGTAGCCACCGGGGGAGCCCAGAATCCAAATTCACAACAGTACCCCCCCCTCAAGGAGGGGGCACCGAACCCTCACCAGAACCACCAGGGCGATCAGGATGGGCCCTATGAAAGGCACGAACCAGATCGGAGGCATGAACATCAGATGCATTCACCCAAGAATTATCCTCCTGGCCGTATCCCTTCCACTTGACCAGATACTGGAGTCTCCGTCTGGAAACACGAGAGTCCAAGATTTTCTCCACAACGTACTCCAACTCACCCTCAACCAACACCGGAGCAGGAGGCTCAACGGAAGGCACAACCGGTACCTCATACCTGCGCAATAATGACCGATGAAAAACGTTATGAATAGAAAAGGATGCAGGGAGGTCCAAACGGAAGGAAACAGGGTTAAGAATCTCCAATATCTTATACGGGCCGATAAACCGAGGCTTAAACTTAGGAGAAGAGACCCTCATAGGGACAAAACGAGAAGACAACCACACCAAATCCCCAACAGAAAGCCGAGGACCAACACGACGGTGGCGGTTGGCAAAAAGCTGAGTCTTCTCCTGGGACAACCTCAAATTGTCCACCACCTGCCCCCAGATCTGATGCAATCTCTCCACCACAGCATCCACTCCAGGACAATCCGAAGATTCCACCTGACCAGAGGAAAATCGAGGATGAAACCCCGAATTACAGAAAAACGGGGACACCAAAGTGGCAGAGCTGGCCCGATTATTGAGAGCGAACTCCGCCAATGGCAAAAAAGCAACCCAATCATCCTGGTCAGCAGACACAAAACACCTCAGATATGTCTCCAGGGTCTGATTAATCCGCTCGGTCTGGCCATTCGTCTGAGGATGGAAAGCGGACGAAAAAGATAAATCTATGCCCATCCTAGCACAGAATGCCCGCCAAAATCTAGACACGAATTGGGTCCCTCTGTCAGAAACGATATTCTCAGGAATACCATGCAAACGAACAACATTTTGAAAAAACAGAGGAACCAACTCGGAAGAAGAAGGTAACTTGGGCAGAGGAACCAAATGGACCATCTTAGAAAAACGGTCACACACCACCCAGATGACAGACATCTTCTGAGAAACAGGCAGATCTGAAATAAAATCCATCGAGATGTGCGTCCAAGGCCTCTTAGGAATAGGCAAGGGCAACAATAATCCACTAGCCCGAGAACAACAAGGCTTGGCCCGAGCACAAACGTCACAAGACTGCACAAAGCCTCGCACATCTCGTGACAGGGAAGGCCACCAGAAGGACCTTGCCACCAAATCCCTGGTACCAAAAATGCCAGGATGACCTGCCAACGCAGAAGAATGAACCTCAGAGATGACTCTACTGGTCCAATCATCAGGAACAAACAGTTTATCAGGTGGGCAACGATCAGGTCTCTCCGCCTGAAACTCCTGCAAGGCCCGCCGCAGGTCTGGAGAAACGGCTGACAATACCACTCCATCCTTAAGGATACCTGTGGGCTCAGAGTTACCAGGCGAGTCAGGCTCAAAACTCCTAGAAAGGGCATCCGCCTTAACATTCTTAGAACCCGGTAGGTATGACACCACAAAATTAAACCGAGAGAAAAATAATGACCAGCGCGCCTGTCTAGGATTCAGGCGCCTGGCGGTCTCAAGATAAATCAAATTTTTGTGGTCAGTCAATACCACCACCTGATGTCTGGCCCCCTCAAGCCAATGGCGCCACTCCTCAAAAGCCCACTTCATGGCCAAAAGCTCCCGATTCCCAACATCATAATTCCGCTCAGCGGGCGAAAATTTACGGGAAAAGAAGGCACAAGGCCTCATCACGGAGCAGTCAGAACTTTTCTGCGACAACACTGCCCCAGCTCCGATCTCAGAAGCGTCGACCTCAACCTGAAAAGGTAGAGCAACATCAGGCTGACGCAACACAGGGGCAGAGGAAAAACGGCGCTTAAGCTCCCGAAAGGCCTCCACAGCATCAGGGGACCAATCAGCAACATCAGCACCCTTCTTAGTCAAATCGGTCAATGGCTTAGCAATATCCGAAAAACCAGCAATAAATCGACGATAAAAGTTAGCAAAGCCCAAAAATTTCTGAAGACTCTTAAGAGAAGAGGGCTGCGTCCAATCACAAATAGCTTGAACCTTGACAGGATCCATTTCAATGGAAGAGGGGGAAAAAATATATCCCAAAAAGGAAATCCTCTGTACCCCAAAAACACACTTAGAACCCTTCACACACAAAGAATTAGACCGCAAAACCTGAAAAACCCTCCTGACTTGCTGGACATGAGAGTCCCAGTCATCCGAAAAAATCAGAATATCATCCAGATACACAATCATAAATTTATCCAAATAATCGCGAAAAATATCATGCATAAAGGACTGGAAAACTGACGGAGCATTAGAAAGACCAAAAGGCATCACTAAATACTCAAAGTGGCCCTCGGGCGTATTAAATGCGGTTTTCCACTCATCCCCCTGCCTGATTCGCACCAAATTATACGCCCCACGAAGGTCAATCTTAGAGAACCACTTGGCCCCCTTTATGCGAGCAAACAAATCAGTCAGCAACGGCAATGGGTATTGATATTTAACAGTGATTTTATTCAAAAGCCGATAATCAATACATGGTCTCAAAGAGCCGTCTTTTTTTGACACAAAGAAAAAACCGGCTCCTAAGGGAGATGACGATGGACGAATATGTCCCTTTTCCAAGGACTCCTTTATATATTCTCGCATAGCAGCATGTTCAGGCACAGACAGATTAAATAAACGACCCTTTGGGTATTTACTACCCGGGATTAAATCTATGGCACAATCGCACTCTCGGTGCGGAGGTAACGAACCAAGCTTGGATTCTTCAAAGACGTCACGATAGTCAGACAGGAACTCAGGAATTTCAGAGGGAATGGATGATGAAATGGAAACCACAGGTACATCCCCATGAGCCCCCTTACATCCCCAGCTCAACACAGACATAGCTCTCCAGTCGAGGACTGGGTTGTGAGATTGCAGCCAAGGCAATCCTAGCACCAAATCATCATGTAGATTATACAGCACCAGAAAGCGAATAATCTCCTGGTGATCCGGATTAATACGCATAGTTACTTGTGTCCAGTATTGTGGTTTATTATTAGCCAATGGGGTGGAGTCAATCCCCTTCAGAGGAATAGGAGTCTCCAAAGGCTCTAAATCATACCCACAGCGTTTGGCAAAGGACCAATCCATAAGACTCAAAGCGGCGCCAGAGTCGACATAGGCGTCCGTGGTAATAGATGACAAAGAGCAAATCAGGGTCACAGATAGAATAAATTTAGACGGTAAGGTGCAAATGGAAACAGATTTACCAAGCTTTTTAGTGCGCTTAGAGCATGCTGATATAACATGAGTAGAATCACCACAATAGAAACACAACCCATTTTTCCGTCTAAAATTCTGCCGCTCGCTTCGGGACAGAATTCTATCACACTGCATACTCTCTGGCGACTTCTCAGTGGACACCGCCAGATGGTGCACTGGTTTGCGCTCCCGCAAACGCCTATCGATCTGAATAGCCATTGTCATGGACTCATTCAGACCCGCAGGCACAGGGAACCCCACCATAACATCCTTAATGGCATCAGAGAGACCCTCTCTGAAAGTCGCCGCCAGGGCGCACTCATTCCACTGAGTAAGCACAGACCATTTACGGAATCTTTGGCAGTAAATTTCCGCTTCATCTTGCCCCTGAGATAGGGACATCAAAGTTTTTTCTGCCTGAAGCTCCAAATGAGGTTCGTCATAAAGCAACCCCAAGGCCAGAAAAAACGCATCCACATTGAGCAACGCAGGATCCCCTGGTGTCAATGAAAAAGCCCAGTCTTGCGGGTCGCCCCGGAGCAAGGAAATCACAATCCTGACCTGCTGTGCAGGGTCTCCGGCAGAGCGAGATTTCAGAGACAAAAATAATTTGCAATTATTTCGAAAATTCTGAAACCCGGATCTATTCCCCGAGAAAAATTCCGGCAAAGGAATTCTCGGCTCAGATACAGGTGCATGACAAACAAAATCTTGCAAATTTTGTACCTTCGTGGCAAGATTATTCAAACCTGCAGTTACACTCTGAAGATCCATTACAAACAGGTGGACACAGAGCCATTCAAGGGTTAAGAGGAGGTAAGAAGCAGCTAGACAGCAATTAAGGGCTAGGCAGCAAAACTCTGAGGGAAAAAAAAAAAAAATTCCCTTCAACACTTCTTTTTCTCCTGCTTCAGCCCAAACAATTAACACTTTGCGGGCCGGTCAAACTGTCATGATCTCAATGGCAAGAGAACATAGCATAAGCATATATAGGAACTAGCTCTTGGAAGATGGGAACTGAGCTGACCATGAACTAAACCTAACGCACAACTAGCAGTGGCCGGGTAGCATGCCTACGTTGATTCTAGATGCCCAGCCCAGCCGGAGGACTAAATAAAGCTAGCAGAGGAAAATATTAGTCCTAGCTCACCTCTAGAGAAATACCCCGAAAGGAGACAGAGGCCCCCCACATGTATTGGCGGTGAGTTGAGATGAAATAACAAACGTAGTATGAAAATAGGTTTAGCAAATTTGAGGTCCACTTACTACATAGCAGAAGACAGAAAGGACACTTTCATGGTCAGCTGAAAACCCTATCAAAAACACCATCCAGAAATTACTTTAAAACTCTGGCATTAACTCATAACACCAGAGTGGCAATTCCCGTTCACAAGAGCTTTCCAGACACAGTAACGAAACTACAGCTGTGAACTGGAACAAAATGCAAAAACAAACATGGACAAGAGTCCAACTTATCTAGTAGTTGTCTAGGAGCAGGAACAAGCACAGAGAGGCTTCTGATAACATTGTTGACCGGCAAGCAACTAACAGAGCAGCAAGGTTATATAGCGACTCCCACATCTTGATGGGAACAGGTGAACAGAGAAGATGAAGACACCAGTTCAATTCCACCAGTAGCCACCGGGGGAGCCCAGAATCCAAATTCACAACAACCGCAGCTCTGAGAGCCCCAACCTGCCAGTGCTACCCAGACTCACTAGAAGTGTAGTTAGAAGACAGTGCACTACACCAGCGGTAGCAAGCATAGCGGGCCCTGTTAGGCCAATAGCAACCCCTGCGCTGCGAAGGTCCACACGCAGCACTCAAAATCAAACTCCCCTCCGCTACAAAACTTGGAGGTATTGATAAGGGCTGCTATTTAATTGAAAATGTTTGTATGCATATCTTTTTGTTACAGGTTTTTAAATGGACACTAGAGTAATGGACGGTGAATTGCTCAAAAACTTTCATAAGGGGGACCCCTTTGTTTACCCGGGGTCCCCGCTGTTTCAACCACTGAACTGAGAGTCATAAACTGTGCATGACCTAACTTTTGCAACGTTCAAGAATCCTCACCTCCCGTAAAGGGAAGCATAGTTATGTTCAATTGTTATGCTATTTCAAAAATTTGTGTGTTTCCTGTTAACATGTATTATTGTTCTTGTTTTCCCAGTCCCGGAGTACTGGATTTAACCGGGGGGGAGTGCAGCACCCCAGAGTCCTGGTTGTTGCAGTACTGTGGCTCCGCCACTATGGGGAGCTATGGTACGTCTGATTGCACTAAGGAGTTTCTCTGACCAGGTACACTCACACCACACTTCACACTCCGGCCACCAGGGGGGGTGGTCCTATCTAGTAGGCCACTCCTCACAACTCTGGTAAAGCTGGGGGTTGGACAGGAAGACAGGGAGAAGTAGCTGGGAAGAGCTAGTGAGAGGACCTGTCAGGGATGGGATCCTGGCAGACTCCTCAGAGCAGAACAAACCAGTGAACAACGGGAATACAGTAAAGAGGAATTAGAACCAGAAGGAGTCGTGCTGTTAGACCGAGGCAACATCCTTCTGAGGCGCAAACAGTCGGTGGCCGGAACGCCGAGCAAGTAAGAGACTTTAAGTACTACTGCAAACCACGGCCGGACAGCTAATTACAGGTTGGCTGTCTCACTTAACACCTAAGCAGACAACGGAGGCAGCTGTGGGAGAGGGGCGACTCTAGGGTCCTGGAAGAACTCCAGGCCTACCCCGTCATACGGGTGCGTCCTACCATATCATCTGGGGGACGGAGAAAGCGAACATCAGAGACAGACAGAAACAGTTGTGAGGACTATCCCGGGAGCTCAGCAGGGAAGAACTACAACACATAGCGCTAGAAGGTAGACACTGATTCCCACCTGTAAAGAGAACTCCTGATGTGCCTTTGGACCGGCCGGTCTCTGACAACCCAGTTAACAGCGCTCTGGACTGAGGTCTCCAAAACCTTCAGTAAAGAGGTAAAAGAGACTGCAACCTGGTGTCCTCATTATTTACCGCGACCTGCACCCCACAACTGCACCGTTACAACACCACTTATTGCACCGGACGTCCCCCACTGACAGACAGGGCCACGGACCGGGTCTAGCCACCGTGACAACCCCAGAACTGAGACTCAGAGGCCCGGCTCCGGGCACCCCTCGGCCCTGCGGCGGTGTGGGGGCGCTCCACAGTGACCCACAAATTCAAACACAAAAGTCTCTTTTAATGTGTTTCTTCACAGCATTAAAGTCCAATTCGCATAAATGCATATAACTTCAGTGGATATTATCAGTGACCACATTACACCAGTTCAAAGCAATACATATCACGTGGCTTTAGATTTGCGGTCCCTGAACTTGCCTGCTAGGTGGGTAAAGATCACCCACAATTTATTAACAGATCCAGACACATAAATAATAACACACCTAGACACAACACACACCACCTAGCAGGCAAGTTTCCACAGTTGCTTCTTGCCCGACGATTGCTAGGAGGAGGAGGCACGATCTGTATATTGTATCCAGACGCAGTAAGGCTCGGGACCGGGCTGACAGGGTGAAACACGCCGTGCGCATGCCCAGGAATCCCAGCCCCGCACTGTGCATAATGCATAACACAGTGCGGGGCTGGGATTCCAAAGGTGGGGGCCGCACTGCCGCGCAGGCGCAGTGTGCAAGCCTGGCTTGGACGGCAGACGGCCAGAGCTTACTGCGTCTGCGCAGAACAGTACTACATAGCGCAGGCGCCGGTTTGAAAACGTAAACAGCGCTGAGGGGGCGGCGCAGAAAGACCAAGAAGATGTGAGTGACATCAGAGGAGCGTTTCGAGCTGGGGAGTGAGGAGCCGCCTCCCTGGCTAGAGACAGCAATGGTGGCTAAGTATCAAATCGCTTTTTTTGGGGTATACTTGAACCTAAAACTAAAAGAGCCACCTTGTTAGAATGCAGCATTACTGCTGCAGAAGGTGGCTCTTTTAGTTTATAACGGCTGGAGGGGGGTGACAGTGGCCCTTTAATTCGGAGGATTGTAATTTGTGAACAGATCATGGCATTATGGTTAGGGCTTGCTCAACACCGTCTTTCCACATTAGAGTGATGTGTGTCTCTTTTCGTCCCAGTGTATCCTACCATTCCCTTTACTGTGGCAGCCAGGATGTTGTCAGTGCCAGTGTGAAGCCCATACCTAAAGTGAATGCCCACTTGTTAAGTCATTTTTATGTCAAATGTCACGGCGTACTGTCCATTTTTCAGTGCTTCCAGCTAATTGTAAGGGTAAAGAAGCCAGTCCTGTGGTGATCAGCTGGTGGTGCCTCATTAACACTTGGAAGTTTGGGAAATTGAAATGATAGGGAACGTGTCAGCCTGATTTTACATTTAGAAGTATAGCTGTAAAGATGCTCATCCCCCAATAAAAAAAAAAAAAAAAGCCTTTTTTTTGTAGAGATCTGATGTACCTGTTATGAGAAATCTAGCATTAAAGTTGTATGCAAATTGGGCTAAAAGAGCACTGGAGCGTGTCAATGTACTCGGAAAAAGTAGTCCATTACTTTTTCTAAAACTGTCCTGCGGGAAGGAAATGTTAAATAATAAAGAAAGAGGTTGTACTTGCCACTGTAATCCCCTGCCACACTGGTGGTCTGCTGGGACTGGAAGTGATGTGCTGTACATCAGATACCTCACTCTGCAGCCAATTAATGACCTCCAGGTACTGAATGGATGGGAAATCATCACTTCCTATGTTGGCAGACATCACCAGATCCCCTCCCTCTGGAATAACCCTTTTGCTGCTATCACCCCCTTAATTATGACTCCCCCAGCGCTCCATTTACCCACTGTTGCCTCTGGATACATCTCCCAGTAATTCGGGTTCTGTTCATCGATCCTGCTCAGATGCACCTAGTGACTTTGTCTAGTATTTGCCAGCCAGAATGTAGCACAGCTCATCTATGCTATGGCTAAGGTCCCACTGATATGGGGTCACTAGGTGCAAACATATCAGTGGGACCTTAGCCATAGCATAGCTGAGCTGTGCTACAACCTGGCTGGCACATATTAGACAAAGACACTAGGTGTATCTGAGCAAGTTTGATATACACTGCTCAAAAAAATAAAGGGAACACTTAAACAACAGAATATAACTCCAAGTAAATCAAACTTCTCTGAAATCAAACTGTCCACTTAGGAAGCAACACTGTTTGACAATCAATTTCACATGCTGTTGTGCAAATGGAATAGATAACAGATGGAAATTATTGGCAATTATCAACACACACTCAATAAAGGAGTGGAGACCACAGACCACATCTCAGTACCAATGCTTTTTGGCTGACGTTTTGGTCACTTTTGAATGTTGGTTGTGCTTTCACACTCGTGGTAGCATGAGACAGACTCTACAACCCACACAAGTGGCTCAGGTAGTGCAGCTCATCCAGGATGGCACATCAATGCGAGCTGTGGCAAGAAGGTTTTCTGTGTCATCGTAGTGTCCATGTTAGGGCTGGCGGAACGCACCAAGTAAATAGAGATGTTATTTGGTGCTTTCGCAGCCCGGGGTCCACCGTGCAGGAGAGAACCCGCTGCTGGCAAATGGCGGCACTATATGGCGGTAGAAGCGAACTCTGTTGCTTCACAGAGTCGCTATAAAGAACGGACTGTGTCCTGTTAAGCTTCACAGGAATACACAGTAACTGCTGAGCAGATAGCAGCTAGTGGTCACACAGTCAAGGAGGCAATCATACAATCTCCTCACCGGAGGAGCCGGTATTCTAGTGGCTTATTTCAGCCGGGGCCCTGAATGCATACACACAATCTCCTCACCGGAGGTGCCGGTATTCTAAGTGGCTTATTTCAGACGTGTCCCTGAATACACACACGAGTGACCACATTGGCGCAAAACTCATGACATGAATTGATACTAGCGCATGGCCATGCAAACCTTTTATAGCTGCAGCAAGTACAGGGCCTTCCTAGAAGGACCAATGAGAGGCTGCCACAGAGCCTGAGCACCTTCAGGACCTTCCTGGAGAACCAATGGGCTTTGCTGCAGTATCCAAGCATGCGACCCTCGATCTCCAATGAGAGATCTTACCCTGGGCATGCTCAGAAGGAGAAAAGCAGGACTTAGTCCCAAAAGCAGTATAAACAAAAAACGCATGCACTGCTGTTGTGAATTCCGTTCTCGAACTCCCTCCTGTGGTCATGAATGGTACTTCGGCGAGTTCTGTCCGTGGACTCCCTCTGGTGGCTGTGAGTGGAACTGCTGGTTCTGAGGTTGCTTCCTCAGCTGCCCTCGTTTGCGGCTAGGCTGGCTTCTCTATTTAACTCCACTCTGATCGTTGCTCCATGCCAGCTGTCAATGTATTAGTACTGGTTCAGATCTCTCTCGGATCTTTCTGATTACCTGTCTACTCCAGCAAAAGCTAAGTCCCTGCTAGTTCATTTGTTGTTCATTTTGTACTGAATATGTTTCTTAGTGCTTGCTAAGTTCTAGTCCAGCTTGCTAACATGATATTGCCTTGCTAGCTGGAAGCTCTGGGTTGCAGAGTGACACCTCCGCACCGTGAGTCGGTGCGGGGGTCTTTTTGCACACTCTGCGTGGCTTTTTGTAGTTTTTTGTGCTGACCGCATAGATCCCTTTCCTATCCTCAGTCTATCTAGTAAGTCTGGCCTCCTTTTCTGAAACCTGTTTCATCCCTGTGTTTGTGACTTTCCTCTTAACTCACAGTTAATATATGTGGGGGGCTTCCTTTACCTTTGGGGAAATTTCTCTGAGGCAAGGTAAGGCTTATTTTCCTATCTTTAGGGGTAGTTAGCTCTTAGGCTGTGAAGAGGCGTCTAGGGAGAGTTAGGTACGCTCCACAGCTATTTCTAGTGTGTATGTTAGGATTAGGATTTGCGGTCAGCAGAGTTCCCACTTCCCAGAGCTTGTCCTGTCTTCTAGTTTAACCATCAGGTCATTCCAGGTGCACCTAACCACCAGGTCCATAACACACTGCTCAGTACAATGGTGCCCAGGTAGGTTCCAAAACCATAGTGATACATATAAGAAAAACCTGGCACTCAACTTTCATAGAGATGCTTATTTAATAGTTCCAAGCGGAGGTACAGTAACAGCAAATGCAAAATGTTTCGGTCATAGGTATCTGACCTTCATCAGTTGCATAAAGTGATTACTGGTGGCGTGAGTATTGTCACTGATAGATAGTTTGTGGTATAGATAGCCCTAAAATGAATGGCACTGTTCAGTATAGTTGGGTATGGGCGCAGCCCTGCTATGGAGGGCTTGACAAGCGGTGGACTCTGCGTCGGCAGCGCCATAGCAGGGCTGCGCCCATACCCAACTATACTGAACAGTGCTATTCATTTTAGGGCTATCTATACCACAAACTATCTATCAGTGACAATACTCACGCCACCAGTAATCACTTTATGCAACTGATGAAGGTCAGATACCTATGACTGAAACGTTTTGCATTTGCTGTTACTGTACCTCCGCTTGGAACTATTAAATAAGCATCTCTATGAAAGTTGAGTGCCAGGTTTTTCTTATATGTATTAGTCCCAAAAGCGTCTGCTCGCTGCTGCCCAGCACTGGCTTCAATGGCAGAAGCTGGAAAAGCAGCAGTAACCCTTTGCACAGAGTCAGACTGAGCAAGGCGCTGGGACCGACGTCTCTGCTGAGCAGGCTCCACTGCGGCAGGAGAAGAATGGGAAACCGCAGCGGAGATGGCCCGAGATTCCCCCTGTGCAGAGGCGGTAACTCAACCCCTAACAGTCCGGAGGCTGGAGGCGCTACCAGAAGACAGGCCAGTACACCAGGAGACGTGGATGGGGCTGTAGGAGGGCAACAACCCAGCAGCAACAACCCAGCAGCAGGTCCACTACCTCAGCCTTTGTGCAAGGAGGAACAGGAGGAGCACTGCCAGAGCCCTACAAAATGACCTCCAGCAGGCCACAAATGTGCATTTGACTGCACAAACGGTTAGAAACCGACTCCATGAGCATGGTCTAAGTGCCCGACATCCACAGATCGGGGTTGTGCTCACAGCCCAATACCATGCAGAATGCTTGGCATTTGCCACAGAACACCAGGATTGGCAAATTCGCCACTGGTGCCCTGTGCTCTTCACATATGAAAGCAGGTTCACACTGAGAACGTGACAGAGGCTAGAGACGCAGTGGAGAGCGATCTGCCTGCAACATCCTTCAGCATGACCAGTTTGGCAGTAGGTCAGTAATGGTGTAGGGTGGCATTTCTTTGGAGGGCCGCACAGCCCTCCATGTGCTCGCCAGAGGTAGCTTTTGTGAATTCTGCTCTTGGGCTCCCTCCGGTGGTTGTAAGTGGTAGCGCTGCTGTCTCTGAATCGCAGCATTTATCAGGTGTGTTCACTTTTTGCAATTTTGACTGGGCTATTTAGTCTTGCTTCACCCTTTAGTCAGTGCCAGTTGTCCATTGTTCCTGGAGGATTCACATCCCTGCCTGGTCTCTTCTGCTTTGCAGTTCATTTCAACAAAGATAAGTTCTGGCCTTGATTTTTGCTGTCCACATGCTGTGGCCTTATTGTTCAGTTCTTTTCCATGTTTTTGTCTTGTCCAGCTTGGTCTGTATAAGGATTTGTTTAGCCAAGCTGGTATCTCTGGAGATGCAGATATACCCTCCATATCTTTAGTTAGCTGTGGAGATTTTGTATTTTCTGTGGTGGATATTTTCTAGTGTTTTAATACTGACCGCATAGTACTCTGTCCTATCCTTTCTATATAGCTAGAAGTGGCCTCCTTTGCTAAATTCTCATTTCAGTCTGTGTATGTTTTTTCCCTCTCCTCTCACAGTCAATATTTGTGGGGGGCTGTCTATCCTTTGGGGATTTTCTCTGAGGCAAGATAGTTTTCCCTTTTCTATCTCTAGGGGTAATTAGTCCTCCGGCTGTGGCGAGATGTCTAGGGAGCGCTAGGTACATTCCCTGGCTACTTCTAGTTGCGGTGTTAAGTTCAGGGTCTGCGGTCAGTACAGGTACCACCTTCTCCAGAGTACGTCTCATGCTGCTCTTAGGCCACCAGATCATAACAGTACAACTGGCCAACAATGAGTTAACCGCATCTCAGAAGAAGGGAAGGAAAGTGCTGAGCCATTTTTTTTTCTGTAGTCTGTTGTGGTTTTTTTTTTTCTTCCCTCTTTACCTCTGGGTGGCTCAGGAGTTCGGCGCTGGTATGGATGTTCAGGGATTGGCTTCTCGTGTGGATCAACTTGCTGCTAGAGTACAGGGTATTTCCGATTATATCGTTCAGACCGGCTTTAGAGCCTAGAATTCCAACTCCTGATTTGTTTTTTGGGGATAGGTCCAAATTTCTGAGCTTTAAAAATAACTGTAAACTGTTTTTTGCTCTGAAACCCCGTTCCTCTGGTGATCCCATCCAGCAGGTTAAAATTGTTATATCTCTGCTGCGTGGTGACCCCCAGGATTGGGCATTTGCCCTGGAACCTGGGAATCCGGCTTTGCTTAATGTGGACACCTTTTTTCAGGCGCTTGGGTTATTGTATGACGAACCTAATTCAGTGGATCATGCTGAGAAGACCTTGTTGGCCCTGTCTCAGGGTCAAGAAGCGGCAGAATCATATTGCCAGGAGTTTAGAAAATGGTCTGTACTGACTAAATGGAATGAGGATGCCTTGGCGGCAATCTTCAGAAAGGGTCTTTCTGAATCCGTTAAAGATGTTATGGTGGGGTTCCCCACGCCTGCTGGTCTGAGTAATTCTATGTCTCTGGCCATTCAGATTGATCGGCGCTTGCGTGAGCGCAGAGTTGTGCACACTATGGCATTGTCTTCCGAGCGGAGTCCTGAGCCTATTCAGTATGATAGGATTGTGTCTAGAGCTGAACGACAAGGATTCAGACGTCAGAATAGGTTGTGTTTTTACTGCGGCGATTCTGCTCATGTTATTTCTGATTGCCCTAAGCGTACCAAGAGAATCGCTAGTTCTGTTACCATCAGTACTGTACAACCTAAATTTCTGTTATCTGTGACCCTGATCTGCTCATTATCGTCATTTTCTGTCATGGCATTTGTGGATTCAGGCGCCGCTCTAAACTTAATGGACTTAGAATTTGCCAGACGTTGTGGTTTCCCCTTGCAGCCTTTGCAAAGTCCTATTCCTTTGAGGGGCATTGATGCTACACTGTTGGCTAAAAATAAACCTCAGTTTTGGACACAGCTGACCATGTGCATGGCGCCAGCCCATCAGGAAGACTGTCGTTTTCTGGTGTTGCATAATTTGCATGATAATAATATAATAATAATAATTTTAATTTATATAGCGCCAACATATTCCGCAGCGCTTTACAACTTATAGAGGGGACTTGTACAGACAATAGACATTACAGCATAACAGAAATCACAGTTCAAAATAGATACCAGGAGGAATGAGGGCCCTGCTCGCAAGCTTACAAACTATGAGGAAAAGGGGAGACACGAGAGGTGGATGGTATATAATAGCATGATGCTATTGTGCTGGGTTTCCCATGGTTACAGGTGCATAATCCTGTGTTGGATTGGAAATCTATGTCTGTGACTAGTTGGGGTTGTCAGGGGGTTCATGGTGACGTTCCTTTGATGTCAATTGCCTCCTCCCCCTCTTCTGAAATTCCTGAGTTTTTGTCAGATTTCCAGGATGTATTCAATGAGCCCGAGTCCAGTTCCCTTCCACCGCATAGGGACTGTGATTGTGCTATTGACTTGATTCCAGGCTGTAAGTTCCCTAAAGGGCGACTTTTCAACCTGTCTGTGCCAGAACATGCCGCCATGCGGAGCTATGTGAAGGAGTCCTTGGAGAAGGGGCATATTCAGCCATCTTCTTCACCATTGGGAGCAGGTTTTTTTTTTGTTGCCAAAAAAGATGGCTCCTTGAGACCCTGTATTGATTATCGCCTCTTGAATAAGATCACGGTCAAATTCCAATACCCTTTGCCTTTGCTTTCTGATCTGTTTGCTAGGATTAAGGGGGCTAGTTGGTTTACTAAGATTGACCTTCGAGGGGCATATAATCTTGTTCGTATTAAGCAGGGTGATGAATGGAAAACTGCGTTTAATACGCCCGAAGGCCATTTTGAATACCTTGTGATGCCATTCGGACTCTCTAATGCTCCATCTGTGTTTCAGTCCTTCATGCATGATATATTTCGGAATTATCTTGATAAATTCATGATTGTATATTTGGATGATATTTTGATTTTTTCAGATGATTGGGAGTCTCATGTGAAACAAGTCAGGATGGTATTTCAGATCCTTCGTGATAATGCCTTGTTTGTGAAGGGGTACTCTTTGGAGTACAGAAGATTTCTTATTTGGGCTTAATTTTTTCTCCCTCATCCATAGAAATGGATCCGGTTAAGGTTCAGGTCATTCATGATTGGATCCAGCCCACATCCGTGAAGAGCCTTCAGAAATTTTTGGGCTTTGCTAATTTTTATCGCCGTTTCATTGCCAACTTCTCCAGTGTGGTTAAACCCCTGACCGATTTGACGAAGAAAGGCGCTGATGTGACGAGTTGGTCCTCTGCGGCTGTTTCTGCCTTTCAGGAGCTTAAACGCCAATTTATTTCTGCCCCTGTGTTGCGTCAGCCGGATGTTTCTCTTCCTTTTCAGGTTGAGGTTGACGCTTCTGAGATTGGGGCAGGGGCCGTTTTGTCTCAGAGGAATTCTGATGGTTCCTTGATGAAACCGTGTGCCTTCTTTTCTCGAAAGTTTTCGCCTGCGGAACGCAATTATGATGTCGGCAATCGTGAGTTGTTGGCTATGAAGTGGGCATTTGAGGAGTGGCGACATTGGCTTGAGGGGGCCAAGCACCGTATTGTGGTCTTGACCGATCATAAGAATCTGATTTATCTCGAGTCTGCCAAACGGCTGAATCCTAGACAGGCCCGATGGTCCCTGTTTTTCTCCCGTTTTGATTTTGTGGTCTCGTATCTTCCGGGTTCTAAGAATGTTAAGGCTGATGCCCTCTCTAGGAGCTTTTTGCCTGATTCTCCTGGGGTCCTTGAGCCAGTCGGTATTCTGAAGGAAGGGGTGATTCTTTCTGCCATCTCGCCTGATTTACGACGGGTTCTTCAGGAATTTCAGGCTGATAAACCTGACTGCTGTCCAGTGGAGAAATTGTTTGTTCCTGACAGATGGACTAGTAAAGTGATTTCGGATGTTCATTGTTCTGTGTTAGCTGGTCATCCTGGGATTTTTGGTACCAGAGATTTGGTTGGTAGGTCTTTTTGGTGGCCTTCTTTGTCACGGGATGTGCGTTCTTTTGTGCAGTCCTGTGGGACTTGTGCACGGGCCAAGCCTTGCTGTTCCCGCGCTAGTGGGTTGCTTTTGCCTTTGCCGGTCCCTGAGAGGCCTTGGACGCATATTTCTATGGATTTTATTTCGGATCTTCCGGTTTCCCAGAGGATGTCAGTTATCTGGGTGGTTTGTGACCGGTTTTCTAAGATGGTTCATTTGGTTCCTTTGCCTAAGTTGCCTTCCTCTTCTGATTTGGTTCCGTTGTTTTTTCAGCATGTGGTTCGTTTGCATGGCATTCCGGAGAATATTGTGTCCGACAGAGGTTCCCAGTTTGTTTCTAGGTTTTGGCGGGCCTTTTGTGCTAGGCTGGGCATTGATTTGTCTTTTTCTTCCGCATTTCATCCTCAGACAAATGGCCAAACCGAGCGAACTAATCAGACTTTGGAAACTTATTTGAGATGCTTTGTGTCTGCTGATCAGGATGATTGGGTGGCTTTCTTGCCATTGGCCGAGTTTGCCCTTAATAATCGGGCTAGTTCTGCTACCTTGGTTTCACCCTTCTTTTGTAACTCTGGTTTTCATCCTCGTTTTTCTTCGGGGCAGGTTGAGCCTTCTGATTGTCCTGGGGTGGACTCTGTGGTTGACAGGTTGCAGCAAATTTGGGCTCATGTTGTTGACAATTTGGTGTTGTCTCAGGAGAGGGCTCAGCGTTTTGCTAACCGTCGTCGGTGTTTTGGTTCCCGGCTTCGGGTTGGGGATTTGGTCTGGTTGTCTTCCCGTCATGTCCCTATGAAGGTTTCTTCCCCTAAGTTTAAGCCTCGGTTTATTGGCCCTTATAGGATTTCTGAGATTATCAATCCAGTGTCTTTTCGTTTGGCCCTTCCAGCCTCTTTTTCCATCCATAATGTTTTTCATAGATCTTTGTTGCGGAAATATGTGGTGCCCGTTGTTCCCTCTGTTGATCCTCCTGCCCCGGTGTTGATTGATGGGGAGTTTGTTGTGAATTTGGATTCTGGGCTCCCCCGGTGGCTACTGGTGGAATTGAACTGGTGTCTTCATCTTCTCTGTTCACCTGTTCCCATCAAGATGTGGGAGTCGCTATATAACCTTGCTGCTCTGTTAGTTGCTTGCCGGTCAACAATGTTATCAGAAGCCTCTCTGTGCTTGTTCCTGCTCCTAGACAACTACTAGATAAGTTGGACTCTTGTCCATGTTTGTTTTTGCATTTTGTTCCAGTTCACAGCTGTAGTTTCGTTACTGTGTCTGGAAAGCTCTTGTGAACGGGAATTGCCACTCTGGTGTTATGAGTTAATGCCAGAGTTTTAAAGTAATTTCTGGATGGTGTTTTTTGATAGGGTTTTCAGCTGACCATGAAAGTGTCCTTTCTGTCTTCTGCTATGTAGTAAGTGGACCTCAAATTTGCTAAACCTATTTTCATACTACGTTTGTTATTTCATCTCAACTCACCGCCAATACATGTGGGGGGCCTCTGTCTCCTTTCGGGGTATTTCTCTAGAGGTGAGCTAGGACTAATATTTTCCTCTGCTAGCTTTATTTAGTCCTCCGGCTGGGCTGGGCATCTAGAATCAACGTAGGCATGCTACCCGGCCACTGCTAGTTGTGCGTTAGGTTTAGTTCATGGTCAGCTCAGTTCCCATCTTCCAAGAGCTAGTTCCTATATATGCTTATGCTATGTTCTCTTGCCATTGAGATCATGACAGTTTGACCGGCCCGCAAAGTGTTAATTGTTTGGGCTGAAGCAGGAGAAAAAGAAGTGTTGAAGGGAAATTTTTTTTTTTTTTTTCCCCTCAGAGTTTTGCTGCCTAGCCCTTAATTGCTGTCTAGCTGCTTCTTACCTCCTCTTAACCCTTGAATGGCTCTGTGTCCACCTGTTTGTAATGGATCTTCAGAGTGTAACTGCAGGTTTGAATAATCTCGCCACGAAGGTACAAAATTTGCAAGATTTTGTTTGTCATGCACCTGTATCTGAGCCGAGAATTCCTTTGCCGGAATTTTTCTCGGGGAATAGATCCGGGTTTCAGAATTTTCGAAATAATTGCAAATTATTTTTGTCTCTGAAATCTCGCTCTGCCGGAGACCCTGCACAGCAGGTCAGGATTGTGATTTCCTTGCTCCGGGGCGACCCTCAAGACTGGGCTTTTTCATTGACACCAGGAGATCCTGCGTTGCTCAATGTGGATGCGTTTTTTCTGGCCTTGGGGTTGCTTTATGACGAACCTCATTTGGAGCTTCAGGCAGAAAAAACTTTGATGTCCCTATCTCAGGGGCAAGATGAAGCGGAAATTTACTGCCAAAGATTCCGTAAATGGTCTGTGCTTACTCAGTGGAATGAGTGCGCCCTGGCGGCGACTTTCAGAGAGGGTCTCTCTGATGCCATTAAGGATGTTATGGTGGGGTTCCCTGTGCCTGCGGGTCTGAATGAGTCCATGACAATGGCTATTCAGATCGATAGGCGTTTGCGGGAGCGCAAACCAGTGCACCATCTGGCGGTGTCCACTGAGAAGTCGCCAGAGAGTATGCAGTGTGATAGAATTCTGTCCCGAAGCGAGCGGCAGAATTTTAGACGGAAAAATGGGTTGTGTTTCTATTGTGGTGATTCTACTCATGTTATATCAGCATGCTCTAAGCGCACTAAAAAGCTTGGTAAATCTGTTTCCATTTGCACCTTACCGTCTAAATTTATTCTATCTGTGACCCTGATTTGCTCTTTGTCATCTATTACCACGGACGCCTATGTCGACTCTGGCGCCGCTTTGAGTCTTATGGATTGGTCCTTTGCCAAACGCTGTGGGTATGATTTAGAGCCTTTGGAGACTCCTATTCCTCTGAAGGGGATTGACTCCACCCCATTGGCTAATAATAAACCACAATACTGGACACAAGTAACTATGCGTATTAATCCGGATCACCAGGAGATTATTCGCTTTCTGGTGCTGTATAATCTACATGATGATTTGGTGCTAGGATTGCCTTGGCTGCAATCTCACAACCCAGTCCTCGACTGGAGAGCTATGTCTGTGTTGAGCTGGGGATGTAAGGGGGCTCATGGGGATGTACCTGTGGTTTCCATTTCATCATCCATTCCCTCTGAAATTCCTGAGTTCCTGTCTGACTATCGTGACGTCTTTGAAGAATCCAAGCTTGGTTCGTTACCTCCGCACCGAGAGTGCGATTGTGCCATAGATTTAATCCCGGGTAGTAAATACCCAAAGGGTCGTTTATTTAATCTGTCTGTGCCTGAACATGCTGCTATGCGAGAATATATAAAGGAGTCCTTGGAAAAGGGACATATTCGTCCATCGTCATCTCCCTTAGGAGCCGGTTTTTTCTTTGTGTCAAAAAAAGACGGCTCTTTGAGACCATGTATTGATTATCGGCTTTTGAATAAAATCACTGTTAAATATCAATACCCATTGCCGTTGCTGACTGATTTGTTTGCTCGCATAAAGGGGGCCAAGTGGTTCTCTAAGATTGACCTTCGTGGGGCGTATAATTTGGTGCGAATCAGGCAGGGGGATGAGTGGAAAACCGCATTTAATACGCCCGAGGGCCACTTTGAGTATTTAGTGATGCCTTTTGGTCTTTCTAATGCTCCGTCAGTTTTCCAGTCCTTTATGCATGATATTTTTCGCGATTATTTGGATAAATTTATGATTGTGTATCTGGATGATATTCTGATTTTTTCGGATGACTGGGACTCTCATGTCCAGCAAGTCAGGAGGGTTTTTCAGGTTTTGCGGTCTAATTCTTTGTGTGTGAAGGGTTCTAAGTGTGTTTTTGGGGTACAGAGGATTTCCTTTTTGGGATATATTTTTTCCCCCTCTTCCATTGAAATGGATCCTGTCAAGGTTCAAGCTATTTGTGATTGGACGCAGCCCTCTTCTCTTAAGAGTCTTCAGAAATTTTTGGGCTTTGCTAACTTTTATCGTCGATTTATTGCTGGTTTTTCGGATATTGCTAAGCCATTGACCGATTTGACTAAGAAGGGTGCTGATGTTGCTGATTGGTCCCCTGATGCTGTGGAGGCCTTTCGGGAGCTTAAGCGCCGTTTTTCCTCTGCCCCTGTGTTGCGTCAGCCTGATGTTGCTCTACCTTTTCAGGTTGAGGTCGACGCTTCTGAGATCGGAGCTGGGGCAGTGTTGTCGCAGAAAAGTTCTGACTGCTCCGTGATGAGGCCTTGTGCCTTCTTTTCCCGTAAATTTTCGCCCGCTGAGCGGAATTATGATGTTGGGAATCGGGAGCTTTTGGCCATGAAGTGGGCTTTTGAGGAGTGGCGCCATTGGCTTGAGGGGGCCAGACATCAGGTGGTGGTATTGACTGACCACAAAAATTTGATTTATCTTGAGACCGCCAGGCGCCTGAATCCTAGACAGGCGCGCTGGTCATTATTTTTCTCTCGGTTTAATTTTGTGGTGTCATACCTACCGGGTTCTAAGAATGTTAAGGCGGATGCCCTTTCTAGGAGTTTTGAGCCTGACTCGCCTGGTAACTCTGAGCCCACAGGTATCCTTAAGGATGGAGTGGTATTGTCAGCCGTTTCTCCAGACCTGCGGCGGGCCTTGCAGGAGTTTCAGGCGGAGAGACCTGATCGTTGCCCACCTGATAAACTGTTTGTTCCTGATGATTGGACCAGTAGAGTCATCTCTGAGGTTCATTCTTCTGCGTTGGCAGGTCATCCTGGCATTTTTGGTACCAGGGATTTGGTGGCAAGGTCCTTCTGGTGGCCTTCCCTGTCACGAGATGTGCGAGGCTTTGTGCAGTCTTGTGACGTTTGTGCTCGGGCCAAGCCTTGTTGTTCTCGGGCTAGTGGATTATTGTTGCCCTTGCCTATTCCTAAGAGGCCTTGGACGCACATCTCGATGGATTTTATTTCAGATCTGCCTGTTTCTCAGAAGATGTCTGTCATCTGGGTGGTGTGTGACCGTTTTTCTAAGATGGTCCATTTGGTTCCTCTGCCCAAGTTACCTTCTTCTTCCGAGTTGGTTCCTCTG
This sequence comes from Ranitomeya variabilis, assembly GCF_051348905.1. Taxonomy (NCBI): domain Eukaryota; kingdom Metazoa; phylum Chordata; class Amphibia; order Anura; family Dendrobatidae; genus Ranitomeya; species Ranitomeya variabilis. Next base: position 549,974,959 of record NC_135235.1, on the reverse strand, counting down.
TTTTTTCAAAATGTTGTTCGTTTGCATGGTATTCCTGAGAATATCGTTTCTGACAGAGGGACCCAATTCGTGTCTAGATTTTGGCGGGCATTCTGTGCTAGGATGGGCATAGATTTATCTTTTTCGTCCGCTTTCCATCCTCAGACGAATGGCCAGACCGAGCGGATTAATCAGACCCTGGAGACATATCTGAGGTGTTTTGTGTCTGCTGACCAGGATGATTGGGTTGCTTTTTTGCCATTGGCGGAGTTCGCTCTCAATAATCGGGCCAGCTCTGCCACTTTGGTGTCCCCGTTTTTCTGTAATTCGGGGTTTCATCCTCGATTTTCCTCTGGTCAGGTGGAATCTTCGGATTGTCCTGGAGTGGATGCTGTGGTGGAGAGATTGCATCAGATCTGGGGGCAGGTGGTGGACAATTTGAGGTTGTCCCAGGAGAAGACTCAGCTTTTTGCCAACCGCCACCGTCGTGTTGGTCCTCGGCTTTCTGTTGGGGATTTGGTGTGGTTGTCTTCTCGTTTTGTCCCTATGAGGGTCTCTTCTCCTAAGTTTAAGCCTCGGTTTATCGGCCCGTATAAGATATTGGAGATTCTTAACCCTGTTTCCTTCCGTTTGGACCTCCCTGCATCCTTTTCTATTCATAACGTTTTTCATCGGTCATTATTGCGCAGGTATGAGGTACCGGTTGTGCCTTCCGTTGAGCCTCCTGCTCCGGTGTTGGTTGAGGGTGAGTTGGAGTACGTTGTGGAGAAAATCTTGGACTCTCGTGTTTCCAGACGGAGACTCCAGTATCTGGTCAAGTGGAAGGGATACGGCCAGGAGGATAATTCTTGGGTGAATGCATCTGATGTTCATGCCTCCGATCTGGTTCGTGCCTTTCATAGGGCCCATCCTGATCGCCCTGGTGGTTCTGGTGAGGGTTCGGTGCCCCCTCCTTGAGGGGGGGGTACTGTTGTGAATTTGGATTCTGGGCTCCCCCGGTGGCTACTGGTGGAATTGAACTGGTGTCTTCATCTTCTCTGTTCACCTGTTCCCATCAAGATGTGGGAGTCGCTATATAACCTTGCTGCTCTGTTAGTTGCTTGCCGGTCAACAATGTTATCAGAAGCCTCTCTGTGCTTGTTCCTGCTCCTAGACAACTACTAGATAAGTTGGACTCTTGTCCATGTTTGTTTTTGCATTTTGTTCCAGTTCACAGCTGTAGTTTCGTTACTGTGTCTGGAAAGCTCTTGTGAACGGGAATTGCCACTCTGGTGTTATGAGTTAATGCCAGAGTTTTAAAGTAATTTCTGGATGGTGTTTTTTGATAGGGTTTTCAGCTGACCATGAAAGTGTCCTTTCTGTCTTCTGCTATGTAGTAAGTGGACCTCAAATTTGCTAAACCTATTTTCATACTACGTTTGTTATTTCATCTCAACTCACCGCCAATACATGTGGGGGGCCTCTGTCTCCTTTCGGGGTATTTCTCTAGAGGTGAGCTAGGACTAATATTTTCCTCTGCTAGCTTTATTTAGTCCTCCGGCTGGGCTGGGCATCTAGAATCAACGTAGGCATGCTACCCGGCCACTGCTAGTTGTGCGTTAGGTTTAGTTCATGGTCAGCTCAGTTCCCATCTTCCAAGAGCTAGTTCCTATATATGCTTATGCTATGTTCTCTTGCCATTGAGATCATGACAGGAGTTGGAGTATGTGGTCGAGAAGATTTTGGATTCTCGTTTTTCGAGGCGGAAGCTTCAGTATCTTGTCAAATGGAAGGGTTATGGCCAGGAGTATAATTCTTGGGTTGTTGCCTCCGATGTTCATGCTGATGATTTGGTTCGTGCCTTTCATTTGGCTCGTCCGGATCGGCCTGGGGGCTCTGGTGAGGGTTCGGTGACCCCTCCTCAAGGGGGGGTACTGTTGTGAATTCTGCTCTTGGGCTCCCTCCGGTGGTTGTAAGTGGTAGCGCTGCTGTCTCTGAATCGCAGCATTTATCAGGTGTGTTCACTTTTTGCAATTTTGACTGGACTATTTAGTCTTGCTTCACCCTTTAGTCAGTGCCAGTTGTCCATTGTTCCTGGAGGATTCACATCCCTGCCTGGTCTCTTCTGCTTTGCAGTTCATTTCAACAAAGATAAGTTCTGGCCTTGATTTTTGCTGTCCACATGCTGTGGCCTTATTGTTCAGTTCTTTTCCATGTTTTTGTCTTGTCCAGCTTGGTCTGTATAAGGATTTGTTTAGCCAAGCTGGTATCTCTGGAGATGCAGATATACCCTCCATATCTTTAGTTAGCTGTGGAGATTTTGTATTTTCTGTGGTGGATATTTTCTAGTGTTTTAATACTGACCGCATAGTACTCTGTCCTATCCTTTCTATATAGCTAGAAGTGGCCTCCTTTGCTAAATTCTCATTTCAGTCTGTGTATGTTTTTTCCCTCTCCTCTCACAGTCAATATTTGTGGGGGGCTGTCTATCCTTTGGGGATTTTCTCTGAGGCAAGATAGTTTTCCCTTTTCTATCTCTAGGGGTAATTAGTCCTCCGGCTGTGGCGAGATGTCTAGGGAGCGCTAGGTACATTCCCTGGCTACTTCTAGTTGCGGTGTTAAGTTCAGGGTCTGCGGTCAGTACAGGTACCACCTTCTCCAGAGTATGTCTCATGCTGCTCTTAGGCCACCAGATCATAACAGTACAACTGGCCAACAATGAGTTAACCGCATCTCAGAAGAAGGGAAGGAAAGTGCTGAGCCATTTTTTTTTCTGTAGTCTGTTGTGGTTTTTTTTTTTCTTCCCTCTTTACCTCTGGGTGGCTCAGGAGTTCGGCGCTGGTATGGATGTTCAGGGATTGGCTTCTCGTGTGGATCAACTTGCTGCTAGAGTACAGGGTATTTCCGATTATATCGTTCAGACCGGCTTTAGAGCCTAGAATTCCAACTCCTGATTTGTTTTTTGGGGATAGGTCCAAATTTCTGAGCTTTAAAAATAACTGTAAACTGTTTTTTGCTCTGAAACCCCGTTCCTCTGGTGATCCCATCCAGCAGGTTAAAATTGTTATATCTCTGCTGCGTGGTGACCCCCAGGATTGGGCATTTGCCCTGGAACCTGGGAATCCGGCTTTGCTTAATGTGGACACCTTTTTTCAGGCGCTTGGGTTATTGTATGACGAACCTAATTCAGTGGATCATGCTGAGAAGACCTTGTTGGCCCTGTCTCAGGGTCAAGAAGCGGCAGAATCATATTGCCAGGAGTTTAGAAAATGGTCTGTACTGACTAAATGGAATGAGGATGCCTTGGCGGCAATCTTCAGAAAGGGTCTTTCTGAATCCGTTAAAGATGTTATGGTGGGGTTCCCCACGCCTGCTGGTCTGAGTAATTCTATGTCTCTGGCCATTCAGATTGATCGGCGCTTGCGTGAGCGCAGAGTTGTGCACACTATGGCATTGTCTTCCGAGCGGAGTCCTGAGCCTATTCAGTATGATAGGATTGTGTCTAGAGCTGAACGACAAGGATTCAGACGTCAGAATAGGTTGTGTTTTTACTGCGGCGATTCTGCTCATGTTATTTCTGATTGCCCTAAGCGTACCAAGAGAATCGCTAGTTCTGTTACCATCAGTACTGTACAACCTAAATTTCTGTTATCTGTGACCCTGATCTGCTCATTATCGTCATTTTCTGTCATGGCATTTGTGGATTCAGGCGCCGCTCTAAACTTAATGGACTTAGAATTTGCCAGACGTTGTGGTTTCCCCTTGCAGCCTTTGCAAAGTCCTATTCCTTTGAGGGGCATTGATGCTACACTGTTGGCTAAAAATAAACCTCAGTTTTGGACACAGCTGACCATGTGCATGGCGCCAGCCCATCAGGAAGACTGTCGTTTTCTGGTGTTGCATAATTTGCATGATAATAATATAATAATAATAATTTTAATTTATATAGCGCCAACATATTCCGCAGCGCTTTACAACTTATAGAGGGGACTTGTACAGACAATAGACATTACAGCATAACAGAAATCACAGTTCAAAATAGATACCAGGAGGAATGAGGGCCCTGCTCGCAAGCTTACAAACTATGAGGAAAAGGGGAGACACGAGAGGTGGATGGTATATAATAGCATGATGCTATTGTGCTGGGTTTCCCATGGTTACAGGTGCATAATCCTGTGTTGGATTGGAAATCTATGTCTGTGACTAGTTGGGGTTGTCAGGGGGTTCATGGTGACGTTCCTTTGATGTCAATTGCCTCCTCCCCCTCTTCTGAAATTCCTGAGTTTTTGTCAGATTTCCAGGATGTATTCAATGAGCCCGAGTCCAGTTCCCTTCCACCGCATAGGGACTGTGATTGTGCTATTGACTTGATTCCAGGCTGTAAGTTCCCTAAAGGGCGACTTTTCAACCTGTCTGTGCCAGAACATGCCGCCATGCGGAGCTATGTGAAGGAGTCCTTGGAGAAGGGGCATATTCAGCCATCTTCTTCACCATTGGGAGCAGGTTTTTTTTTTGTTGCCAAAAAAGATGGCTCCTTGAGACCCTGTATTGATTATCGCCTCTTGAATAAGATCACGGTCAAATTCCAATACCCTTTGCCTTTGCTTTCTGATCTGTTTGCTAGGATTAAGGGGGCTAGTTGGTTTACTAAGATTGACCTTCGAGGGGCATATAATCTTGTTCGTATTAAGCAGGGTGATGAATGGAAAACTGCGTTTAATACGCCCGAAGGCCATTTTGAATACCTTGTGATGCCATTCGGACTCTCTAATGCTCCATCTGTGTTTCAGTCCTTCATGCATGATATATTTCGGAATTATCTTGATAAATTCATGATTGTATATTTGGATGATATTTTGATTTTTTCAGATGATTGGGAGTCTCATGTGAAACAAGTCAGGATGGTATTTCAGATCCTTCGTGATAATGCCTTGTTTGTGAAGGGGTACTCTTTGGAGTACAGAAGATTTCTTATTTGGGCTTAATTTTTTCTCCCTCATCCATAGAAATGGATCCGGTTAAGGTTCAGGTCATTCATGATTGGATCCAGCCCACATCCGTGAAGAGCCTTCAGAAATTTTTGGGCTTTGCTAATTTTTATCGCCGTTTCATTGCCAACTTCTCCAGTGTGGTTAAACCCCTGACCGATTTGACGAAGAAAGGCGCTGATGTGACGAGTTGGTCCTCTGCGGCTGTTTCTGCCTTTCAGGAGCTTAAACGCCAATTTATTTCTGCCCCTGTGTTGCGTCAGCCGGATGTTTCTCTTCCTTTTCAGGTTGAGGTTGACGCTTCTGAGATTGGGGCAGGGGCCGTTTTGTCTCAGAGGAATTCTGATGGTTCCTTGATGAAACCGTGTGCCTTCTTTTCTCGAAAGTTTTCGCCTGCGGAACGCAATTATGATGTCGGCAATCGTGAGTTGTTGGCTATGAAGTGGGCATTTGAGGAGTGGCGACATTGGCTTGAGGGGGCCAAGCACCGTATTGTGGTCTTGACCGATCATAAGAATCTGATTTATCTCGAGTCTGCCAAACGGCTGAATCCTAGACAGGCCCGATGGTCCCTGTTTTTCTCCCGTTTTGATTTTGTGGTCTCGTATCTTCCGGGTTCTAAGAATGTTAAGGCTGATGCCCTCTCTAGGAGCTTTTTGCCTGATTCTCCTGGGGTCCTTGAGCCAGTCGGTATTCTGAAGGAAGGGGTGATTCTTTCTGCCATCTCGCCTGATTTACGACGGGTTCTTCAGGAATTTCAGGCTGATAAACCTGACTGCTGTCCAGTGGAGAAATTGTTTGTTCCTGACAGATGGACTAGTAAAGTGATTTCGGATGTTCATTGTTCTGTGTTAGCTGGTCATCCTGGGATTTTTGGTACCAGAGATTTGGTTGGTAGGTCTTTTTGGTGGCCTTCTTTGTCACGGGATGTGCGTTCTTTTGTGCAGTCCTGTGGGACTTGTGCACGGGCCAAGCCTTGCTGTTCCCGCGCTAGTGGGTTGCTTTTGCCTTTGCCGGTCCCTGAGAGGCCTTGGACGCATATTTCTATGGATTTTATTTCGGATCTTCCGGTTTCCCAGAGGATGTCAGTTATCTGGGTGGTTTGTGACCGGTTTTCTAAGATGGTTCATTTGGTTCCTTTGCCTAAGTTGCCTTCCTCTTCTGATTTGGTTCCGTTGTTTTTTCAGCATGTGGTTCGTTTGCATGGCATTCCGGAGAATATTGTGTCCGACAGAGGTTCCCAGTTTGTTTCTAGGTTTTGGCGGGCCTTTTGTGCTAGGCTGGGCATTGATTTGTCTTTTTCTTCCGCATTTCATCCTCAGACAAATGGCCAAACCGAGCGAACTAATCAGACTTTGGAAACTTATTTGAGATGCTTTGTGTCTGCTGATCAGGATGATTGGGTGGCTTTCTTGCCATTGGCCGAGTTTGCCCTTAATAATCGGGCTAGTTCTGCTACCTTGGTTTCACCCTTCTTTTGTAACTCTGGTTTTCATCCTCGTTTTTCTTCGGGGCAGGTTGAGCCTTCTGATTGTCCTGGGGTGGACTCTGTGGTTGACAGGTTGCAGCAAATTTGGGCTCATGTTGTTGACAATTTGGTGTTGTCTCAGGAGAGGGCTCAGCGTTTTGCTAACCGTCGTCGGTGTTTTGGTTCCCGGCTTCGGGTTGGGGATTTGGTCTGGTTGTCTTCCCGTCATGTCCCTATGAAGGTTTCTTCCCCTAAGTTTAAGCCTCGGTTTATTGGCCCTTATAGGATTTCTGAGATTATCAATCCAGTGTCTTTTCGTTTGGCCCTTCCAGCCTCTTTTTCCATCCATAATGTTTTTCATAGATCTTTGTTGCGGAAATATGTGGTGCCCGTTGTTCCCTCTGTTGATCCTCCTGCCCCGGTGTTGATTGATGGGGAGTTTGTTGTGAATTTGGATTCTGGGCTCCCCCGGTGGCTACTGGTGGAATTGAACTGGTGTCTTCATCTTCTCTGTTCACCTGTTCCCATCAAGATGTGGGAGTCGCTATATAACCTTGCTGCTCTGTTAGTTGCTTGCCGGTCAACAATGTTATCAGAAGCCTCTCTGTGCTTGTTCCTGCTCCTAGACAACTACTAGATAAGTTGGACTCTTGTCCATGTTTGTTTTTGCATTTTGTTCCAGTTCACAGCTGTAGTTTCGTTACTGTGTCTGGAAAGCTCTTGTGAACGGGAATTGCCACTCTGGTGTTATGAGTTAATGCCAGAGTTTTAAAGTAATTTCTGGATGGTGTTTTTTGATAGGGTTTTCAGCTGACCATGAAAGTGTCCTTTCTGTCTTCTGCTATGTAGTAAGTGGACCTCAAATTTGCTAAACCTATTTTCATACTACGTTTGTTATTTCATCTCAACTCACCGCCAATACATGTGGGGGGCCTCTGTCTCCTTTCGGGGTATTTCTCTAGAGGTGAGCTAGGACTAATATTTTCCTCTGCTAGCTTTATTTAGTCCTCCGGCTGGGCTGGGCATCTAGAATCAACGTAGGCATGCTACCCGGCCACTGCTAGTTGTGCGTTAGGTTTAGTTCATGGTCAGCTCAGTTCCCATCTTCCAAGAGCTAGTTCCTATATATGCTTATGCTATGTTCTCTTGCCATTGAGATCATGACAGTTTGACCGGCCCGCAAAGTGTTAATTGTTTGGGCTGAAGCAGGAGAAAAAGAAGTGTTGAAGGGAAATTTTTTTTTTTTTTTTCCCCTCAGAGTTTTGCTGCCTAGCCCTTAATTGCTGTCTAGCTGCTTCTTACCTCCTCTTAACCCTTGAATGGCTCTGTGTCCACCTGTTTGTAATGGATCTTCAGAGTGTAACTGCAGGTTTGAATAATCTCGCCACGAAGGTACAAAATTTGCAAGATTTTGTTTGTCATGCACCTGTATCTGAGCCGAGAATTCCTTTGCCGGAATTTTTCTCGGGGAATAGATCCGGGTTTCAGAATTTTCGAAATAATTGCAAATTATTTTTGTCTCTGAAATCTCGCTCTGCCGGAGACCCTGCACAGCAGGTCAGGATTGTGATTTCCTTGCTCCGGGGCGACCCTCAAGACTGGGCTTTTTCATTGACACCAGGAGATCCTGCGTTGCTCAATGTGGATGCGTTTTTTCTGGCCTTGGGGTTGCTTTATGACGAACCTCATTTGGAGCTTCAGGCAGAAAAAACTTTGATGTCCCTATCTCAGGGGCAAGATGAAGCGGAAATTTACTGCCAAAGATTCCGTAAATGGTCTGTGCTTACTCAGTGGAATGAGTGCGCCCTGGCGGCGACTTTCAGAGAGGGTCTCTCTGATGCCATTAAGGATGTTATGGTGGGGTTCCCTGTGCCTGCGGGTCTGAATGAGTCCATGACAATGGCTATTCAGATCGATAGGCGTTTGCGGGAGCGCAAACCAGTGCACCATCTGGCGGTGTCCACTGAGAAGTCGCCAGAGAGTATGCAGTGTGATAGAATTCTGTCCCGAAGCGAGCGGCAGAATTTTAGACGGAAAAATGGGTTGTGTTTCTATTGTGGTGATTCTACTCATGTTATATCAGCATGCTCTAAGCGCACTAAAAAGCTTGGTAAATCTGTTTCCATTTGCACCTTACCGTCTAAATTTATTCTATCTGTGACCCTGATTTGCTCTTTGTCATCTATTACCACGGACGCCTATGTCGACTCTGGCGCCGCTTTGAGTCTTATGGATTGGTCCTTTGCCAAACGCTGTGGGTATGATTTAGAGCCTTTGGAGACTCCTATTCCTCTGAAGGGGATTGACTCCACCCCATTGGCTAATAATAAACCACAATACTGGACACAAGTAACTATGCGTATTAATCCGGATCACCAGGAGATTATTCGCTTTCTGGTGCTGTATAATCTACATGATGATTTGGTGCTAGGATTGCCTTGGCTGCAATCTCACAACCCAGTCCTCGACTGGAGAGCTATGTCTGTGTTGAGCTGGGGATGTAAGGGGGCTCATGGGGATGTACCTGTGGTTTCCATTTCATCATCCATTCCCTCTGAAATTCCTGAGTTCCTGTCTGACTATCGTGACGTCTTTGAAGAATCCAAGCTTGGTTCGTTACCTCCGCACCGAGAGTGCGATTGTGCCATAGATTTAATCCCGGGTAGTAAATACCCAAAGGGTCGTTTATTTAATCTGTCTGTGCCTGAACATGCTGCTATGCGAGAATATATAAAGGAGTCCTTGGAAAAGGGACATATTCGTCCATCGTCATCTCCCTTAGGAGCCGGTTTTTTCTTTGTGTCAAAAAAAGACGGCTCTTTGAGACCATGTATTGATTATCGGCTTTTGAATAAAATCACTGTTAAATATCAATACCCATTGCCGTTGCTGACTGATTTGTTTGCTCGCATAAAGGGGGCCAAGTGGTTCTCTAAGATTGACCTTCGTGGGGCGTATAATTTGGTGCGAATCAGGCAGGGGGATGAGTGGAAAACCGCATTTAATACGCCCGAGGGCCACTTTGAGTATTTAGTGATGCCTTTTGGTCTTTCTAATGCTCCGTCAGTTTTCCAGTCCTTTATGCATGATATTTTTCGCGATTATTTGGATAAATTTATGATTGTGTATCTGGATGATATTCTGATTTTTTCGGATGACTGGGACTCTCATGTCCAGCAAGTCAGGAGGGTTTTTCAGGTTTTGCGGTCTAATTCTTTGTGTGTGAAGGGTTCTAAGTGTGTTTTTGGGGTACAGAGGATTTCCTTTTTGGGATATATTTTTTCCCCCTCTTCCATTGAAATGGATCCTGTCAAGGTTCAAGCTATTTGTGATTGGACGCAGCCCTCTTCTCTTAAGAGTCTTCAGAAATTTTTGGGCTTTGCTAACTTTTATCGTCGATTTATTGCTGGTTTTTCGGATATTGCTAAGCCATTGACCGATTTGACTAAGAAGGGTGCTGATGTTGCTGATTGGTCCCCTGATGCTGTGGAGGCCTTTCGGGAGCTTAAGCGCCGTTTTTCCTCTGCCCCTGTGTTGCGTCAGCCTGATGTTGCTCTACCTTTTCAGGTTGAGGTCGACGCTTCTGAGATCGGAGCTGGGGCAGTGTTGTCGCAGAAAAGTTCTGACTGCTCCGTGATGAGGCCTTGTGCCTTCTTTTCCCGTAAATTTTCGCCCGCTGAGCGGAATTATGATGTTGGGAATCGGGAGCTTTTGGCCATGAAGTGGGCTTTTGAGGAGTGGCGCCATTGGCTTGAGGGGGCCAGACATCAGGTGGTGGTATTGACTGACCACAAAAATTTGATTTATCTTGAGACCGCCAGGCGCCTGAATCCTAGACAGGCGCGCTGGTCATTATTTTTCTCTCGGTTTAATTTTGTGGTGTCATACCTACCGGGTTCTAAGAATGTTAAGGCGGATGCCCTTTCTAGGAGTTTTGAGCCTGACTCGCCTGGTAACTCTGAGCCCACAGGTATCCTTAAGGATGGAGTGGTATTGTCAGCCGTTTCTCCAGACCTGCGGCGGGCCTTGCAGGAGTTTCAGGCGGAGAGACCTGATCGTTGCCCACCTGATAAACTGTTTGTTCCTGATGATTGGACCAGTAGAGTCATCTCTGAGGTTCATTCTTCTGCGTTGGCAGGTCATCCTGGCATTTTTGGTACCAGGGATTTGGTGGCAAGGTCCTTCTGGTGGCCTTCCCTGTCACGAGATGTGCGAGGCTTTGTGCAGTCTTGTGACGTTTGTGCTCGGGCCAAGCCTTGTTGTTCTCGGGCTAGTGGATTATTGTTGCCCTTGCCTATTCCTAAGAGGCCTTGGACGCACATCTCGATGGATTTTATTTCAGATCTGCCTGTTTCTCAGAAGATGTCTGTCATCTGGGTGGTGTGTGACCGTTTTTCTAAGATGGTCCATTTGGTTCCTCTGCCCAAGTTACCTTCTTCTTCCGAGTTGGTTCCTCTGTTTTTTCAAAATGTTGTTCGTTTGCATGGTATTCCTGAGAATATCGTTTCTGACAGAGGGACCCAATTCGTGTCTAGATTTTGGCGGGCATTCTGTGCTAGGATGGGCATAGATTTATCTTTTTCGTCCGCTTTCCATCCTCAGACGAATGGCCAGACCGAGCGGATTAATCAGACCCTGGAGACATATCTGAGGTGTTTTGTGTCTGCTGACCAGGATGATTGGGTTGCTTTTTTGCCATTGGCGGAGTTCGCTCTCAATAATCGGGCCAGCTCTGCCACTTTGGTGTCCCCGTTTTTCTGTAATTCGGGGTTTCATCCTCGATTTTCCTCTGGTCAGGTGGAATCTTCGGATTGTCCTGGAGTGGATGCTGTGGTGGAGAGATTGCATCAGATCTGGGGGCAGGTGGTGGACAATTTGAGGTTGTCCCAGGAGAAGACTCAGCTTTTTGCCAACCGCCACCGTCGTGTTGGTCCTCGGCTTTCTGTTGGGGATTTGGTGTGGTTGTCTTCTCGTTTTGTCCCTATGAGGGTCTCTTCTCCTAAGTTTAAGCCTCGGTTTATCGGCCCGTATAAGATATTGGAGATTCTTAACCCTGTTTCCTTCCGTTTGGACCTCCCTGCATCCTTTTCTATTCATAACGTTTTTCATCGGTCATTATTGCGCAGGTATGAGGTACCGGTTGTGCCTTCCGTTGAGCCTCCTGCTCCGGTGTTGGTTGAGGGTGAGTTGGAGTACGTTGTGGAGAAAATCTTGGACTCTCGTGTTTCCAGACGGAGACTCCAGTATCTGGTCAAGTGGAAGGGATACGGCCAGGAGGATAATTCTTGGGTGAATGCATCTGATGTTCATGCCTCCGATCTGGTTCGTGCCTTTCATAGGGCCCATCCTGATCGCCCTGGTGGTTCTGGTGAGGGTTCGGTGCCCCCTCCTTGAGGGGGGGGTACTGTTGTGAATTTGGATTCTGGGCTCCCCCGGTGGCTACTGGTGGAATTGAACTGGTGTCTTCATCTTCTCTGTTCACCTGTTCCCATCAAGATGTGGGAGTCGCTATATAACCTTGCTGCTCTGTTAGTTGCTTGCCGGTCAACAATGTTATCAGAAGCCTCTCTGTGCTTGTTCCTGCTCCTAGACAACTACTAGATAAGTTGGACTCTTGTCCATGTTTGTTTTTGCATTTTGTTCCAGTTCACAGCTGTAGTTTCGTTACTGTGTCTGGAAAGCTCTTGTGAACGGGAATTGCCACTCTGGTGTTATGAGTTAATGCCAGAGTTTTAAAGTAATTTCTGGATGGTGTTTTTTGATAGGGTTTTCAGCTGACCATGAAAGTGTCCTTTCTGTCTTCTGCTATGTAGTAAGTGGACCTCAAATTTGCTAAACCTATTTTCATACTACGTTTGTTATTTCATCTCAACTCACCGCCAATACATGTGGGGGGCCTCTGTCTCCTTTCGGGGTATTTCTCTAGAGGTGAGCTAGGACTAATATTTTCCTCTGCTAGCTTTATTTAGTCCTCCGGCTGGGCTGGGCATCTAGAATCAACGTAGGCATGCTACCCGGCCACTGCTAGTTGTGCGTTAGGTTTAGTTCATGGTCAGCTCAGTTCCCATCTTCCAAGAGCTAGTTCCTATATATGCTTATGCTATGTTCTCTTGCCATTGAGATCATGACAGGAGTTGGAGTATGTGGTCGAGAAGATTTTGGATTCTCGTTTTTCGAGGCGGAAGCTTCAGTATCTTGTCAAATGGAAGGGTTATGGCCAGGAGTATAATTCTTGGGTTGTTGCCTCCGATGTTCATGCTGATGATTTGGTTCGTGCCTTTCATTTGGCTCGTCCGGATCGGCCTGGGGGCTCTGGTGAGGGTTCGGTGACCCCTCCTCAAGGGGGGGTACTGTTGTGAATTCTGCTCTTGGGCTCCCTCCGGTGGTTGTAAGTGGTAGCGCTGCTGTCTCTGAATCGCAGCATTTATCAGGTGTGTTCACTTTTTGCAATTTTGACTGGACTATTTAGTCTTGCTTCACCCTTTAGTCAGTGCCAGTTGTCCATTGTTCCTGGAGGATTCACATCCCTGCCTGGTCTCTTCTGCTTTGCAGTTCATTTCAACAAAGATAAGTTCTGGCCTTGATTTTTGCTGTCCACATGCTGTGGCCTTATTGTTCAGTTCTTTTCCATGTTTTTGTCTTGTCCAGCTTGGTCTGTATAAGGATTTGTTTAGCCAAGCTGGTATCTCTGGAGATGCAGATATACCCTCCATATCTTTAGTTAGCTGTGGAGATTTTGTATTTTCTGTGGTGGATATTTTCTAGTGTTTTAATACTGACCGCATAGTACTCTGTCCTATCCTTTCTATTTAGCTAGAAGTGGCCTCCTTTGCTAAATTCTCATTTCAGTCTGTGTATGTTTTTTCCCTCTCCTCTCACAGTCAATATTTGTGGGGGGCTGTCTATCCTTTGGGGATTTTCTCTGAGGCAAGATAGTTTTCCCTTTTCTATCTCTAGGGGTAATTAGTCCTCCGGCTGTGTCGAGATGTCTAGGGAGCGCTAGGTACATTCAACGGCTACTTCTAGTTGCGCTGTTAAGCTCAGGGTCTGCGGTCAGTACAGGTACCACCTTCTCCAGAGTACGTCTCATGCTGCTCTTAGGCCACCAGATCATAACAGGTAGCCTGACTGCCATTAGGTACCGAGATGAGATCCTCAGACCCCTTGTGAGACCATATGCTGGTGCGGTTGGCCCTGGATTCCTCCTAATGCAGGACAATGCCAGACCTCATGTGGCTGGAGTGTGTCAGCAGTTCATGCAAGATGAACGCATTGAAGCTATGGACTGGCCTGCCTGTTCCCCAGACCTGAATCCAATTGAACACATCTGGGACATCATGTCTCGCACCATCCACCAATGTCACGTTGCACCACAGACTGTCCAGGAGTTGGTGGATGCTTTAGTCCAGGTCTGGGAGGAGATCCCTTAGGAGACCATCCGCTGCCTCATCAGGAGCATGCCCAGGCATTGTAGGGAGGTCATACAGGCACGTGGAGGCCACACACTACTGAGCATCATTTCCTTGTCTTGAGGCATTTCCACTGAAGTTGGACCAGCCTGTAACTTCATTTTCCACTTAGATTTTGAGCATCATTCCAACTCCAGACCTCCGTGAGATATTAGTTGTGATTTACGTTGATCATTTTTAGGTTTTATTGTTCTCAACACATTCCACTATGTAATGAATAAAGATTTACAACTGGAATATTTCATTCAGTGATATCTAGGATGTGGGATTTTAATGTTCCCTTTATTTTTTTGAGCAGTGTATATATCCCCTAGACTCTGTCACTGCAACACTGCAACCTCATCATTGCCTTGTCGCACTGCACTGCTCAGCTATTTTACGCTTAGCTTTGCATGCAGGAAAGAGTATAATAATGCTCTAAAGATCCCTCTGAACCACTAATGAAATGAGGAGTTTGTAAATAGTGATGAATATTGGTCAAATAGTGGGTCACATTCACTACATTCAATGCTTACCTCACCAATATAAATACAAATTGGCCATGTTGAGATCTATCTATCCCTATCAGGTAGCACACGGAAGTGCAGATGGAGGGGTCTGCAGCACCGAGGAGAAGCAGTGTGCTGCTCTGAATTGTAGTTTTAGTTGATAAGAATAAGACTGCCATTCAGAAATAAAAAGACATGAAGGTACAAGAAAGAATCTTTCTGTTGGGCTTGTACTGTATTTTAATAATGCTATTGTGAGAATAACCCTTTAATCTAGTGATTTCACATGTAGGAGAAGAAACTCCATTCTCCGAGTCATTTTTATTTTAACCTTTTTTTTGTCCCATGATCTACAATGATGTCATGGTTCATGTGCGGATGTATGGAGCTCAGACCTCTTCACACAGGTGGCAACTATAATATACATCTGTTTAACCACATAAATGCTGCTGTGAATTGAATCTCTTGAGATATTTAAATCCTGTGATCCCAGTTGGGTACCTGTGAGCCAGCCATAACACGACCCCCATGGGAACTGATGGGTTGCCATTGCAGGCGCAGGCCTGCTGAAGAACCCTGTTACACCATCTTGGTGTTCCTGTGAAGCCCAGCCAGTGTCAAGTGGGCTGTCCTTCATGTGACCACTGTAAACTACATTTCCCACAACCACCTGCTTCTTTTCCTAGCTCCCTCTATCCCTATCTCTATGCACAGATAACAATATCTACTCCTCCAACTGCTCTGTGATTTGTTAATGGCCCCTGGGACAAGAGAAGACATGGTCTGTGCATAGTTTCTAATGGTATATCAATAAATGCTATACAATTCTTGTCTGCCACTATACCCTTCCACTTTCTAATCCTCTATTTTGCTTCAGATAATATTCCCCTATATGTTTTCTCCTAGATCTTTGTTGCCAATTGCAACCAATCACAGCACATCCTTCATTTTACAACAGCTGTTTAAAAAATGAAAGCTGATTTCTGATTGGTTGCTGTGGGCAACAGAGAAAGATGCATTATAAGACAGTATTAATAATGGCCCAGTTTTACTGTATTTATACTGTATTTATAGATAAAAGGTGACAATTGAAAAAATTATGGACAGAAATATGTACAATTCTAAGGAGAAAAACCATCGGTGGTGTAGTTGTAAGGATGGTGGAATGTGCTGTTGTGTTCCTACCCCTGAAGACAACAATTGAGTCATGTGTAATGTGTATTATGTAATGCCTCTCTGTATAAATCGGCATGTGAATTGTGTTGTAATGTATAATGTAAGATAAGTAATGTACGTAGGACATAGTGTATAGGATAGGTAGAATAGCAATAGATAGTTGATTGTAGTTTAGGTAGTGAGATTAGGGTAAGATAGAGTTAATGTTTGGGACTAGCGCGTAGCGGGAGAGGCTTAGTGTTAGAGTAAGTGACTGTTTCCTGTTAGGCAGTTAGGGTTTGGAGAGTAAAGCGAGCAGAGCCACATAAAAAGGGTGACCCTCAGTTCAGAGGAGACTAATAACGAGGGACAGCATGATCCTAAAGAGAAGTGGCTGACGAGACAGTGTCCTTCTGTGATGTGTCCTTGGATAGTACGCCAGATCACGAACCCTGGAGCTTGCATCGCAGAAGGTAATGAACCTAAGCAGGACTGAGTACGAAGGACTAGTGGGGGTCCAAGTGCAAGGGTGCCAGTAGTGGAAGAAATAGGACGCGGAAGCAAAAGGCAAGTAAAGAGACTTGCTGATCAGGACTGTAGCGTTAAACTGGGTTATGGCGGAGTAGGACGAAACAGTGTGCCTCACTAGGCCTGGAGTAGACTACAAAGGAAGGACATTGGAAGGGAAAATGCTATGTACTGTGATGGAAACGTCCATAAGACTTTGTATCCGCTATCGCTTGTACATAACCCTTGTCAAGTTACCACCCAGTACACAGTTTGTATTGGAACGGAAGTCTTCCAAATTGAACTGTAAAACACACGGTCCTGGCCAACCCTCAACACCGGCTGTATGCAGCCTGCACGGGCGTGATGCCCACACAGCACAAGTCTACACACCCAGCTAGGACATACACTTTCATGTAGCATGCCGGTGCATAAAAGGAGATGAGTGCCTAGAAGGCGGCTATCGCACCTCGTTGCATAGTGACTGGTACTCCTACTCTTGCTCTGTTTGGTCACAAAGCAAGGGGGCAATCAGATTAAGAGAACTTCTCCTTCGACAGCCACAGGCACGCAGCCCCATGTCCAGCCTATGCAGCGAGGATGGTGAAATCATACAGTATATGTGATGTATCGCTGCAAAGTAAGAAGAGGCTACCCACTATAGAAGAATAGCCGACATCTACTGAGCAAGTGGGACCTGTTAGGAAAAAACTACAGGAGGTATCTACCTATAAGCAATCAGGTAGGAAAAAGCAATGCAGGTTTTTAGGGGTGATATCCAAGGCAGTAAGAACTTTTGGAATCTGACAACTTTACTTATTTCAGGATTTTAAGTAGCTGATGGATGAGTGATACTAAAAAAATGAATAATTAAGAATATTTGGTATCAGTGTGTCCGTAAAGTCTGATCTATCAAAATCTAAAATTATTTAACCCATAAGGTAAACAGTGCAAAAAAAATCGTACTGCTAAAACCTTTGGGTTTCTGCTGCTGCACTCCCCCCCCCCCCAAAAAAAAAAAAAAAATACAATGAAAAGGAATCAAAATGGCGTACTATGTGTTCCTCAATGGCAGCATTAATAACTATAGCTCGCCATGCAAAAAAACTAAACCTTTACACGATGGCAAAAGAAAAAAGTTACAGGTCTCATGAAATGGTGACACACATAGAATTCTTACAATGTTCAGAATTTTTTTCAGCCCCTAAAATAATAATAAGAAAAACTAAATCCAATAGGTACATAACGGCTAAGTAGGCCAATGACAGCAGATTATTCCACCTAGCATGGGAATGAAAGCAACTCCATAATGGAACATTGGCCAAAACGGAGGAAACATTGAGTTTTATATTTAATAAATAAATGTTTATTAATACAAAGGCTTGTAAAAAACACATAGACAGTAATTGTCTTTACTAAATACAATACGGGCGTCTTTCCAATACCGATTACACTTGGGGTGTGCGTTTTGCCTGGCGACCTGTGTACGGATCAGTTTGTCTTCAGTTATTGTCTGTTTTTACAAACTTGTATTAATAAACATTTATTTATTAAGCATAAGGCCGGTGTCCCACTTGTAACTGCAATACGAGAAACTCGCCTCAATGCCCGACATTGCCACCGGCGGTTCAGACCGGAGCGTTCAGCAGCATAGAAATACAAGCAGTCACACACTCCGGTCCCGAGTGCCGGCAGCAGTGCCGGGTATTAGGGCGAGTTTCTCGTATTGCAGTTACAAGTGGGACACGGCCTTAAACTCAATTTTTCCTCCGTTTTGTCTAAAATAATCATAACAACATATACAAATAAGTTTGATATTGCCGTAATCGTACTGAATTGCAGAATCATATTGCCAGGGAATTTTTACTGCATTAATTTCACCTCATTTAGATTTTTTTAACTGTATTTCACTATAGTATTTGATAAAATGAATGATCCCGTTCAAAACTAATAAAAAAACAGTCATACGGCTACGCTGATAGAGAGAAACATGTAAAGTCATGTCTCTTGGAAGAGTAGAAGGAAAAAACAAAAATGCAAAAAAACTCCCACAAAATCGCCTGCTCATGAAGGGGTTAATACAGTGCACTGAAGTATGGCCCAGTGGTGTAATATCCGGGGTCCCGATACAAAATCTGTAAAGGCACCCCCAATCATCATGTCTAATACTGAAGTCTTTCTTTGGGGCAGAGAGGCACTGCCCCCCACACACATAAATCTGCACCCCGGGTCTGGTAATAATGCACGCGCCAAGTCCCAGTCTGTGTATTACTTTCACACTTTGCGGTCTGAATGTCATTTTGTGCATGTCAGTGGACATGTCGGGATGATCAGCCGCACGTGGACGCAGTGATTGACAAGTGCCAGTGATGTCGCTTTGTGTCAGTGTTACTGCGCTGCTTTACCTTTAAGTGCTGTGTGTGTGTGATTGTCGCCCGCGGCTGTGTGTGTCGTTGTGACTAGCTGTGTACATCCATCCATGGACGTGCCCTATATGTGAGCCTTGTGTTCCTGCAGGACAGACAGGATACGTGTTGGTCTGTTCGCCGGTTCAGAGTCCTCTGTATATCTGTCACAGGAATTAGTGTGTTTGTCACTTGCTACGTGTCCATGTGATATTTTTTCGGCAGCGCTGCCTTTTCTCTTTCTAATATTGAGGATTCATGCTCAGTCGCCCTAGCTGGGTAATTACTGTTGGCCCTTTGGAGGGCGGGGGAGGGAGCGGAGGGGGAGGGGGTACTCAAGTGCCCCTGTTCTTATAATTTGAAACTTTCCAACCATCGATCGGAAAACTTAAAGCTGTTTTTCTCCAAGACAACACAGAATAAGATGTGCGATGTGCAAAGTTTTATTATTAGGCATGAGAATTGAACATGTGGATGTCTGTACGTCCAGATTACGCCTTCTCCATACATACGGAGGGAGATGCTATTGTAGCGCCCCCACTGCCGCAGGGCCGAGGGGTACCCGGTACCGGGCCTCTGAGTCTCTGCTCTGAGGTTGTCACGGTGGCTAGGCCCGGTCCGTGACCCTGCCAAGGGGCGTACAGTGAATAACAGATATGGATGGTGGTAGTGGTGGTGGTGGTGCGGTGCAGTAAATAACGAGGACACCAGGTTGCAGTCTCTTTACCTCTTTACTGAAGATCTTTGGGTCCTCAGTCCGGAATCTGGATAACCAGGCTGCGCAAGTCCGGCCGGTCCAATGGCACCTCCAGAGTTCTCTTAACAGGTGGAAATCTGTGCCTTCCTTCTAGTGCTAGGTGTTGCGGTCCTTCCCTGCTGTGCTTACAGAAAGTCCCCACAACTGTTGTGTCCGTTTCTTAAGTTCCCTCACAACTCGATTAGATGATGTTCTGCTAATCCTCCGTCCCTCCCTGATGTTGCGGTAAGGACGGCACCCGTATGACGGGTAGGCTCGGAGCTCTTCCGGGACCCTAGAGTCGCCCCTCTCCACAAGTTGCCCCCCAAGACTGCATAGGTGATATGTGTTAGACAGCCCGCCTTAGACTGACTGTCCTGCCGCAGTTTGGAGTATTGCTTGAAGCTGAATATTATTCTACTCCCTCGGCGTTCCGGCCACCGGTAGTGCGCCTCAGTAGGATGTTGCCTCGGTCTCACAGCACGACTCCTACTGGTATTCTCCTTCTTGCTTTGATCTCGTTTCTCACTCAGCACAATCTATCTCGCTTCTAATCCTTCCTTGGGCACCGCCGCTATGCTGAGCAGGCATGGTCCCGTTACATTCCTCTTTGTAGCCAGGCCTCTGTCAGGATCCCACCCCTGACAGGGACCCTACCGAATCTTCTCCCACAACACCCTCTGCCACAAGGTGTTGCCTGGTTCCAACCCAGTCAGCTTTCTGCACTAACTTCCTGCCTGACCCCCAGTTTACCCACAATGGTGGGGAGTGGCCTAATGAATAGAACCCTTAGCTCCCCCTGGAGGCCCGACTGTGAAATGTATTGGTGTCTGTGATACCTGGTCAGATGAACTCCTTCAGTGCCATCGGACGTACCATAGCTCCCCTTAGTGGCGGAGCCACAGTACTGCAACGACCAGGACTCTGGGGCGCTGCACTCCCCCCCGGTTAAATCCAGTACTCCTGGACTGGGAAGAAAACAACAATACAGGTTAGCAAAAAGACATACAATTTTGTTGAGTGCAATAACAATAAGTATACTTGAACAGAGCTTCCCTTTATGGGAGGTGAGGACACTTGAACGTTACAAACATGGTTAAATACTTTTAAATAACTTTTCTATGAATAACTCTCTTTACCCAACCGGGTATTCTACTAAGTGCAAAAATTTTTAGACATTAATTCAACGTTGCCTTTAAGGATGTACACTCTGAATCCATTAAAGACCTTCTTATAACACACTATAAGGCAATTAACTTCATTCCCCTTCTTTAAATCTGCAGGACCGCCTGTCCTAAAGGCTCCAGACCTACTGCCTCTCCTTTCTTTACAGGACCGCCCCTTTCAGCCCGGGTCTACTGCCTTTTCAACTACTATACACAGTATAGAACATAACATTTACCTTCAGTTTGAAATCACTGAGCTATCTCTATCTGGCTCCTAAGAGGACTCACCACTAACCCCTACGGGTTCACTTCCTGTCCTCGTTCTTCCATCAACATTATCAAACACTTTTCACATTTAACTAGTTAGGTACATTTAACGTGTTCATATCAACATTATTACTTTCTCTTTCCAAGACATTATTGCCACCCAACTGTCTTAAGGCAATACGGTTCATCAGCGCAATACGTGAACATACCCTTTAAGAGGGGACCAAGTCTTTATGAGGTAGCACATCTTCTCAAGCTACCAGTCCATACTCAGCAAAAGCTCCAGTGCGGTATCTTCGCAAAGAGTCTCTCTTTAAGTAAAACCAGTAGGGAGCACCTTTAATAAGGTGCAAACTATTTACAAGCAGTTTGTATCATGCATTGTTCATGATCCAGCAGTTCTTTCAGTGATGAACAAACAGGAAACAAAACAAAAAGCAGAAGAAGGGATCCCGGGTAAACAAAGGGATCCCTTTAAGAATAACCCAGGTCGGGTTTAAAGTAGCAAAAATCAGGGAAACAAACAGTTAACTATGTACAGTTTCAGGTTTCCGAGGTTTAGTTGGACGGCTTCCAGGGCTGCACCTGGCACTTAACCCTTCTTGGCCTGGGCAAAGTGAGGTCCAGGGTTACACCCAGTGCTGGACAAACGCCGTTAATCCGTCTTTCATGTACAGTTAAATCATGCGCAGCGATGGAGGTCCGCGCAGCTTGAGTATGGGCATTTGCTGCAGCAGAGGTAGCGGCTGCTGCAAGATCAGTCACTGGAACGGAATCAGCATCTGTGGCACTAGCAGTCACTGGAGTGGTGTCGGTCGTCAGGGCAGGGTCGTCCTTCATACCTGCTTCAGACGTGGCCCCTCCGGTGCCGGTCTGCTCCGCCTCCGCTGGGGTCTGGAACGCTGGTTGCGGGGCCTTGCGCTGCGGCGTTGTCATCTCCGTTTGCAGCATCTCGCTTTCCGACAGGGCCTTGCCTTCTGGCTTCGGAGTGCTGGAACTTCTTTCTTGCTCCGGACCAGACGAGGCTACCGACAGACGTCTGGCGAGGCTCCCGATGATGGTCTTCTTCCACCCGGCCTCAGTGCTCAGCTGCATCTGCAGGGGTTGGCGGATCAGCCCGTCCGCTCCGATCTGCTGGAGGTCAGCGTCAGCTGTGGAGGTCTGGCTGCGGTGCCTCTCTGGGTAGCTGGGGGAGTCCTCGGCTCTGACCCCACGCTCCGGCTCCGGGTGACTCGCCATGGCGTCCTCCATGTCGCTCACTTCCTCTTCCTGGTCCTTTTCCCGCTCTCTCCTTCGTGGGCGGTTTCGCTTTCGTTGTCTCCGCCCCCCATTGAGGATCAGTAGGCGGATCTCGGCTGCTGACGGACACGTCCTCAAAGGGCTGAAATACTTAGACTGGGCGGCCATTGTCTTTCGCGCTCTCCAGCTTGTCTACGCCAACTCCACGCCCTTCTTCTTCTCCTGCGCTCTCCTTAGCGCTGTAATGGCGGCGGTTTTGGCGGGAACTTCTGGCGGCAAGTGGCAATACACAGTCTTTGCAATAAGTCACAGTCCAAGCACAATAAATCACAGTTCCAAGGCACACATGACCTGATTCTTCAGGCTTAAGTAGATCCTGTTCGTGACGCCAAGTTGTAGCGCCCCCACTGCCGCAGGGCCGAGGGGTACCCGGTACCGGGCCTCTGAGTCTCTGCTCTGGGGTTGTCACGGTGGCTAGGCCCGGTCCGTGACCCTCCCGAGGGGCGTACAGTGAATAACAGATATGGATGGTGGTAGTGGTGGTGGTGGTGCGGTGCAGTAAATAACGAGGACACCAGGTTGCAGTCTCTTTACCTCTTTACTGAAGATCTCTGGGTCCTCAGTCCGGAATCCGGATAACCAGGCTGCGCAAGTCCGGCCGGTCCAATGGCACCTCCAGAGTTCTCTTAACAGGTGGAAATCTGTGCCTTCCTTCTAGCGCTAGGTGTTGCGGTCCTTCCCTGCTGTGCTTACGGAAAGTCCCCACAACTGTTGTGTCCGTTTCTTAAGTTCCCTCACAACTCGATTAGATGATGTTCTGCTAATCCTCCGTCCCTCCCTGATGTTGCGGTTAGGACGGCACCCATATGACGGGTAGGCTCGGAGCTCTTCCGGCACCCTAGAGTCGCCCCTCTCCACAAGTTGCCCCCCAAGACTGCATAGGTGATTTGGGTGAGACAGCCCGCCTTAGACTGACTGTCCTGCCGTTGGTTTAGAGTATTGCCTGAAGCTGAATATTGTAATACTCCCTCGGCGTTCCGGCCGCCGGTTGTGCGCCTCAGTAGGATGTTGCTTCGGTCTCACAGCACGACTCCTACTGGTATTCTCCTTCTTGCTTTGATCTCGTTTCTCACTCAGCACAATCTATCTCGCTTCTAATCCTTCCTTGGGCACCGCCGCTATGCTGAGCAGGCACGGTCCCGTTACATTCCTCCTTGTAGCCAGGCCTCTGTCAGGATCCCACCCCTGACAGGGACCCTACCGAATCTTCTCCCACAACACCCTCTGCCACAAGGTGTTGCCTGGTTCCAACCCAGTCAGCTTTCTGCACTAACTTCCTGCCTGACCCCCAGTTTACCCACAATGGTGGGGAGTGGCCTAATGAATAGAACCCTTAGCTCCCCCTGGAGGCCCGACTGTGAAATGTATTGGTGTCTGTGATACCTGGTCAGATGAACTCCTTCAGTGCCATCGGACGTACCATAGCTCCCCTTAGTGGCGGAGCCACAGTACTGCAATACTATAATACTCAATAATAATGAGCAATAAAACAGGAAATAATAGGAACACATTTCAGACCGGCAAGATCAAAGGAAACCATTGTCATTTTTCTTAGGTTAAATCCACAAAAGCAGCCCCCATTTGGCATATGAGGTATCACTGTCTGTATGGGTGCCGTGGCACTTGCCCACCATAGGGAATTGGTAGCCATCACTATATAGCAAAGTGCAGTCTGGTAAATTATGGCCTATGGGAAGAGTAAAGTTTACACCAGGAGCTTTTCTGGTGTCCACGTAGCCTTCTACATGAGGCCTCTGTCTTCTGCCCTTTGTGTAAGGAGGAGGTGATAAGTTGAGTCCTGATAAATACCTTTGTATTAGTGAGAGGTATTGTCCCGATCACTGTGTATTGGTGTGAGGTAGGAGTCCTGATCCATTGGTATTAGTGAGAGGTACAGGTCCTGATTCCTATGTATAAGTAAGAGGCAGGGTCCTGACCGATTGGTATTAGTGAGAGGTAGGGTCCTGACTCCTGACCGATTGGTATTAGCGAGAGGTTGTGTCCCGATCACTGTGTATTGGTGTGAGAAAATGTCCTGACCCATTAGTATTAGAGAGAGGTAGGGTCCCGATCCATTGGTATTACTGAGAGGTTGGGTCCCGATACCTGTATGTTAGTGATAGGTAGGGTCCTGATCCATTGGTATTACTGAGAGGTTGGGTCCCGATACCTGTATGTTAGTGATAGGTAGGGTCCTGATCCATTGGTATTACTGAGAGGTTGGGTCCCGATACCTGTATGTTAGTGATAGGTAGGGTCCTGATCCATTGATATTACTGAGAGGTTGGGTCCCGATACCTATATGCTAGTGAAAGGTAGGGTCCTGATGCACTGGTATTACTGAGAGGTAGGGTCCTGACCCATTGGTATTACTGAGAGGTTGGGTCCCGATACCTGTATGTTAGTGATAGGTAGGGTCCTGATCCATTGGTATTACTTTGAGGTAGGGGTTCTGATTCCTTTGTATTGGTGTGATGTACGATTCCATTTCCTGTGTACTAGTGAGAGATAGGGACACTGTTTCGTATGTATTAATAAGAGGTAGGGTCCCAATTCCTGTATATTAGTGAGAAGTAGAGTCCTGACCCATTGGTATTAGTGAGAGATAGGGGTCCTGATTCTTATGTATTAGTAAGAGGTCCTTATTCCTGTTTATTAGTGAGAGGTAGAGACCAGATACCTGTGTATTAGTGAGAGGTAGGGGTCTTGATACCTGTGTATTAGTGAGAGGTAGGGGTCTTGATACCTGTGTATTAGTGAGAGGTAGGGGTCCTGATACCTGTGTATTAGGGAGAGGTAGAGTCCAGATACCTGTGTATTAAAAGGAAATGAGAACTACTGTAGGTGTCTGAATTCCTGTGTATTGGGGGGAGATGAGCCATAAGGGTATGTTTCCACGATCAGTAATCGGCAGCGCTTTAAACGCAGCACATGTCCGCTCTGTCCAAAGAGCTGCCGGCTTTTGTACACACGGTGAATCAGCATTCATTGAACCAGTTCATTGAACCGTGCGGAATCACTGCACCCATTACATTGTATTGGTGACATTTATCTTGCAGAGACTGAGCGTCACAGCAAGATAAATAGACATGCTGCGGTCTACAAAGACACGCCACATGTCCATCTCAGGTAAGCATCGGGTGACGGTGTACCCATAGTGGACATGGGATTTCTTGAAATCCCATGCACTATGCTGTAACATCTGGCCACTGAGGGTTGGACGCTGCGGATGTACCCAGCGTCCAACCCGCAGCGTTTACTGACCGTGGGAACATACCCTTAGAGTCTTGACTTTTGAGTGAATGTTTTGTGTTGTGATGTCTGAATATTAGATGAGAGGTGGGCACCTTAATACCTGCTCTTGGATGGGTGAGATTGATCAAACGTGTCCTAGGTGCCATAAGAGCGACAACATTCCACTTTACCTCTGCCAGGGCGTTTATATACTGGGTTAGGGAAGCCCACTGAATCTTTGATCAGGCAGAAGGAGAGCCTAGCTATGACCGCTGAGTATTAGGTGGGGAGGTTTCTGTACAATTGTCTGGCAGGTGTGAGCGGTAGGTGGAACACGCAGTGTTAGGAGAATGTATAGGATAAGGCAGACGGTTCCTATATATTACCGCTGTCTCCTGGTGTCTGTGCGCTGCAGCAAGGAACCCCCTTGGGGACACATTCTGTGTCATTCATTCAATTTGATTAATTGGCTCCCACAGAAATCTCTCCTTCATTAGATGGGACACTGCCTGGCCCTCAGCGTGCCCGCATCTTGTCATGTGTGTAGTACACATGGTTACTGTGCTTGTGTGAGCTGTTTTTCTATCTTTGGTTAACCTCTTCTGCTCTCTGTGTTATGTCCACAGCTGTATGAACTGTTGCCTGATATTGTGGCCATACCCTTGTGTATTATACACCTTATTATAAGTTGCTTTCCATTCATAGATCTACGCCTGACTTTTTACCTTCATTGGTGTCTGGTTTAGAAAACCTAATTTATAGGTGATTCTCACAAAATTTGAATTTTATCAAAAAGTGAATTTATTTCAGTTCTTCAATATAAAAAGTGAAACTCATATATTATATAGAGTCATTACAGAGTGATCTATTTCAAGTGCTTAGTTCTGTGAATGTTGATGATTATGGCTTACAGCCAATGAAAAACCAAAAGTCATTATCTCAGTAAATTAGAATACTTTATAACACCAGCTTCAAAAATGATTCCCGAAATGTCGTCCTACTGAAATGTGTGTTCAGTAAATGTACTCAATACATTGTCGGGGCTCCTTTTGCATCAATTACTGCATCAATGCGGCATGGAATGGAGGCGATCAGCCTGTGGCATTGCTGAGGTGTTATGGAAGCCCAGGTTGCTTTGATAGCAGCCTTCAGCTCGTCTGCATTGTTGGGTCTGGTGTCTCTCATCTTCCTCTTGACCATACTCCAGTAGCGTAGCTACCGGGGGGGCAGAGGGTGCGGGCGCCCCGGGCCCTGCGCTCTGAGGGGGCCCACCCGGAGCTACGCTACTGCAACAGTTACATTCTGCGGCAGAGCAGGGAGGGGGGGCCCGGTGCCGGCAGTGGGGCCCCCGCCGTCATCGCAAGGTTAGCAGTATCGGCATCTAGCCGATACAGCTGACCGCGGTGATGAGGGAAGGAGCGCTGCGCTCCTTCTCCCATCATCCCCCACATCATCTGACAGCAGGCGCGATGATGTCACCGCCCGGCGCCTGCTGTCAGGAGATGAGCGGGAGCAGGGAGCGCCGCTGGAACAAGGAGGAAGAGAGGAGAGTATTTATTCTGTTTTTTTATGGGGGTGCTGTCTTATATACTGGATCTGCCTATGGGGGGTGTGCTGCCTTATATATAGGATCTGCCTATGGGGGGTGGTGCTGCCTTATATATAGAATCTGCCTATGGGGGTGCTGCCGTATATGTAGGATCTGCCTATGGGGGGATGCTGCCTTATATATAGGATCTGCCTATGGGAGGGGGTGCTGCCTTATATATAGGATCTGCCTATGGGGGGGTGCTGCCTTATATATATATAGGATCTGCCTATGAGAGGGGTTGCTGCCTTATATATAGGATCTGCCTATGGGGGGTGCTGCCTTATATACAGGATCTGCCTATGGGGGGTGCTGCCTTATATATAGGATCTGCCTATGGGGGGTGCTGCCTTATATACAGGATCTGCCTATGGGGGTGGTGCTGCCTTATATACAGGATCTGCCTATTGGGGGTACTGCCTTATATACAGGATCTGCCTATGGGGGGATGCTGCCTTATATATAGGATCTGCCTATGGGGTTGCTGCCTTATATATAGGATCTGCGTTGGGGGTGCTGTCTTATATACAGGATCTGCCTATGGGGGGTGCTGCCTTATATACAGGATCTGCCTATGGGGGGTGCTGCCTTATATATAGGATCTGCCTTTGGGGGTGCTGCCTTATATACAGGATCTGCCTATGGGGGGTGCTGCCTTATATATAGGATCTGCCTTTGGGGTGGTGCTGCCTTATATATAGGACCTGCCTATGGGGGGGTGCTACCTTATATACAGGATCTGCCTTTGGGGGGTGCTGCCTTATATACAGGATCTGCCTATGGGGGTGCTGCCTTATATATAGGATCTGCCTTTGGGGGGTGCTGCCTTATATATAGGATCTTCCTTTGGGGGGGTGCTGCCTTATATATAGGATCTGCCTTTGGGGGGTGCTACCTTATATACAGGATCTGCCTATGGGGGGTTCTGCCTTATATACAGGATCTGCCTTTCGGGGGTGCTGCCTTATATATAGGATCTGCCTATGGGGGGTGCTGCCTTATATATAGGATCTGCCTGTGGAGGGTGCTGCCTTACATATAGGATCTGCCTATGGGGGGTGCTGCCTTATATACAGGATCTGCCTATGGGGGTGTTGCCTTATACTACAGGATCTGCCTATGGGGGTGCTGCCTTGTATTATATTAAGGACTATCTGGCACATTATACTATATGGAGGCTATCTAGGGGGCCATCATACAGTGTGGAGATTACAGTGAAGGGGCCATTATACAGTGTTGGAGCCATCAAACAGTTTGGAGGCTACTAAGGGGTCAGTATATTGTGTGGGTGGTACTATATAGTGGGGGGGCATTATACTGTGTATAAGAGAGCATCATACTGTGCATAGAGGAGCTGTACAGGGGGAGACTCTGGACATTATTAAATGAAAAATGGGCACTTATTGTTATAGGGGAACTCAGGTTACTGTGACTATCAAAGGGGCACACAGGGCAATATTACTTTCTAGGGGGCAAAATGTGGGTTTTCTAGGGCACTTGCACCCGGCATTACTATATTATAGAGGGTTACTATAGAATTTAGAGGGCAAAGAGAACCACACAGCAGGTGCAGTAATAGGGTCACATACGGCAGCAAAGGCTCAGTATTGCGGTATCAGGTGCATTAATAGGGACACATACGGCAGCAGCGGCTCAGTATTGGGGTATCAGGGGCAGTAATAGCGTCACATATGGCAGCAGCGGCTCAGTATTGGGGTATCAGGTGCAGTAATAGGGACACATACGGCAGCAGTGGCTCAGTATTGGGGTATCAGGTGCAGTAATAGGGTCACATACGGCAGCAGCGGCTCAGTATTGGGGTATCAGGTGCAGTAACAGGGACACATGCGGCAGCGGCTCAGTATTGGGGTATCAGGTGCAGTAATAGGGACACACTCCGCAGCAGTGGCTCAGTATTGGGGTATCAGGTGCAGTAATAGGGACACATACGGCAGCAGTGGCTCAGTATTGGGGTATCAGGTGCAGTAATAGGGACACATGCGGCAGCAGTGGCTCAGTATTGGGGTATCAGGTGCAGTAATAGGGACACATACGGCAACAGCAGCAGCTCAGTATTGGGGTATCAGGTGCAGTAATAGGGACACATGCGGCAGCGGCTCAGTATTGGGGTATCAGGTGCAGTAATAGGGACACATACGGCAGCAGTGGCTCAGTATTGGGGTACCAGGTGTAGTAATAGGGTCACATACAGCAGCAGCAGCAGCTTAGTATTGGGGTATCAGGTGCAGTAATAGGGACACATGTGGCAGCGGCTCAGTATTGGGGTATCAGGTGCAGTAATAGGGACAAATACGGCAGCAGCGGCTCAGTATTGGGGTATCAGGGGCAGTAATAGGGACACATACGGCAGCAGCAGCTTAGTATTGGGGTATCAGGTGCAGTAATAGGGACACATACGCAGCAGCAGCTCAGTATCGGGTTATCAGGTGCAGTAATAGGGACACATACGGCAGCAGCGGCTCAGTATTGGGGTATCAGGGGCAGTAATAGGGACACATACGGCAGCAGCGGCTCAGCATTGGGGTATCAGGTGCAGTAATAGGGACACATATGGCAGCAGCGGCTCAGTATTGGGGTATCAGCAGGATGAGGAGTTTGTGCAGGTTGGGAATAGATGGTGATGGCTGGAATATGAGAAGTGAAATGTCTTTGTTGTATTCTCTGTAGCCGAGTCCTGGGTGGAAGAAGTTGTCGTGTCAGTCTGGGCCAGATGGAAAAGATGGGAAAAGTGAACTATTCCATCAGAGAGAACGTCAGCGGTAAGGCTACGTTCACATTTGCGTTGTGCGCCGCAGCGTCGTCGCCGCAACAAAACGCATGCGTCGTGCGGCCCTATCTTTAACATTGGGGCCGCATGGCGCCGCATGTACATGCGTTGTCATGCGTTTTGGTGCGTCGTACGCCGCATGCGGCGTTAGGGCGCACCTGTCGGGGCGCGGCAAACGCAACATGTTGCATTTTTTTTGCGGCGCAGACTTTTTAAAAAACACATGCGTCGTGTTTGCGTCGCTTTTGCGTCGTCGATGCGCCTTTTTTACCACTGATTTGTATTGACAACGCAGACGACGCAAGTACTTGCGTCGTGGTGCGTTGTACGACGCATGCGTTTTCCAATAAAAATGCCAAACATCGTCTAGACTTTGGGGGGGCGCATGCGGCGCAAAACGCTGCGTTTTTTGTTCAAAACGCAACTGCGTTTTTGTTTGCGTTGTGCGTTGCGGCGCCGACGCTGCGGCGCACAACGCAAATGTGAACGTAGCCTAAGACATTATCTATAACTGTGCTGTGATCTCTTATATGTTCTGTAGGGCTGGTATCTACCACTGACCATATGGCGGTAATATCAGTGTTGGTCTTTATATAGAGATTATCTTCAGTAACAGTACGGTCATCTGCTGAGGTTCTCCTCCACTATTAGGGTGCATCACCGAGTTGTAATCAAGGATATCAGGTTAGGGGCCCACTCAGAAGCTTCGCCCCCCTGAACCAAAATCCTAGCTACGCCTCTGCCATAATCCATAGATTCTCTATGGGGTTAAGGTCAGGCGAGTTTGCTGACCAATCAAGCACAGTGATACGGTTGTTCTTAAACCAGTTATTGGTACTTTTGGCAGTGTAGACACGTGCCAAGCCCTGCTGGAGAATTACATTTCCATCTCCAAAAAGCTTGTCGGCAGAGGGAAGCATGAAGTGCTCTAAAATTTCCTGGTATGTGGCTGCGCTGACTTTGGTCTTGATAAAATACAGTGGACCTACACCAGCAGATGACATGGCACCCCAAACCATCACTGATTGTGGAAACTTTACACTAGACCTCAAGCAGCTTGGATTGTGGCCTCTCCACTCTTCAGTCCAGTTCTCTTTCTCCTTGGCCCAGGTAAGACACTTCTGGCGTTGTCTATTGGTCATGAGTGGCTTGACACAAGTAATGCAACACTTGTAACCCATGTCCTGGATATGTCTGTGTGTGGTGGCTCTTGAAGCAATGACAGCAGCAGCAGTCCAATCCTTGTGAATCTCTCCAAAAAATTTTGAATGGCCTTTTCTTAACAATCCTTTTAAGGCTGTGGTTATCACGGTTGCTTGTGCACCTTTTTCTACCACACTTTTTCCTTCCACTCAAATTTCTAATAATATGGTTGGAAACAGCACTCAGTGAACAGCCAGCTTCTTTAGTAATGACCTTTTGTGGCTTACCCTCCTTGTAAAGTATGTCAATGACTACCTTCAGGACTTCTGTCAAGTCAGCAGTCTTCCCCATGATTGTGGAGCCTCCAGAAACAGACAAAGAGACCTTTTTAAATGCTTAGGAAGCCTTTGCAGGTGTTTTATGTTAATTATTGTAATTTACTGAGATAATGTCTTTTGGGTTTTCATTGGCCGTAAGCCATAATCATCAACATTAACAGAAATAAACACTTGAAATAGATCACTCTTTTTGTAATGACGCTATATATTATATGACTTTCACTTTTTGTATTGAAGAACTAAAATAAATTAACTTTTTATGATATTCTAATTTTGTGAGAAGCACCTGTAAGTATCTCATTAGGCAGAGCTGAGTAATCAGAACGAGGTCCCTCATCTGGCACTCCATCAATGAGCCAGAGCTGAAAGCAGCTCCCTAAATTGTTTCTTCTCTGGAGGACCTAACTTGTCTGTACAATAATTACACTGTGGAGGAGCTGCAGGAGAATGAAACGCTTTTTACCAGGTAACTCTACAGAGTGCAACTGAAGAGAGAAAGAAACCCAGAAAATGGATGGATGGAAAAAAACAAAAAAAAATGATGGAAAAAAAAAATGTGAGAAAGAATCTAAGTAGAGAAATGTTATTACTATGGAGGCTGGGGAGGAAAATTAGGAATATAAGCATGTACTAATACCTTTCTATAAGACCCTGGATCTGTCACATAGGACATTTCTGGCCGCCCCTAAGGAAGTCTGCGACATTTACCTAAACCAGACACCCCCCTCCCCTTCTTCTGCTCAGACACAGCCGTGTGTTCAGGGGAGCTGGGACGCTTTGGGTAAAGTTTAAACATTAAATTAGGAATTGATCTCAAGCGAAACGTATCAAGTTCAAGAAGTACACAGTGAATCTTGCATTATAAATTAAAGTCATGACAGGGGTTACCTAACTCATTCAGTGCCAGGAATAAACCTATGCAAATAGCTGCAGTGTGTACATGTCTAGTAATATACTATCCATCTGTCCATCTATCTTACATTAGATACGGTATTGTCAGCAGCTGATCATTTACGGAAATTTCTTTAATTCCACTTACCAAGTAGACAATAAACTCAAATAAATTAGTTAATTTTTGCCATATTCAGACTCGTCGCATGTCTGATGACCTGATTTTACAGCCTCATCTATGCCTTTCACGGACTGTGACACACAGATATGTGAATGCAGCCTAATCCACGGTGCGTATTGGCAGCGCTTTGGATGCAGCAGATACCCCGCTCCGCCCAAAGTGCTGCCCCCTGTTGTACGCATGGTGATTACGGATGTGTTCACTGAACACATGCGGAATCACCACATCCTATAGATAGACTGTGTTATTTATTTTGCGGACACGTAGCGTTTCCACAAGATAAATAGACATGCTGCGGTCCAATCCGCAGCAAATTCTGAACGTTTTCTGATCGTGGAAACATAGTGTAACAACCCTGCTGGCATCACTGCATGGCCTCCCATCCCCCACCTGCATTATACTCAAACTCACTTACTTCTTTGGGCCATGTTGTGACTTCTCTCTGCTGCCAGCTCCATGCTGTGTGCCTCATGTCTGCTGCTTGCTCTGTGCATGCTCTGTCTGTGTGCATAGGGGGGTGGCACCAGCAACTCCTGTTTCTTATTGAGACTGTGTGCACCTTGCTAAGGCTTCTTTCACACTTCAGTTTTTTGGCGTCAGTCACTTCCGACATAATGACGGATCGACGGATCCGTCACAATAGTTGAAAAAACGGATGTAACGGATCCGTTTTTTTGACGGATCCGTTACTCGGGGGTTGTATATGTAGCGCCCCCACTGCCGCAGGGCCGAGGGGTACCCGGTACCGGGCCTCTGAGTCTCTGCTCTGGGGTTGTCACGGTGGCTAGACCTGGTCCGTGACCCTGCTGGGGGGGCGTACAGTGATAGGTGTAGATGGATAGTGGTGGTGGTGATGCCGTAGTGGTGCGGTGCAGTAAATAACGAGGACACCAGGTTGCGGTCTCTTTACCTCTTTACTGAAGATCTCTGGGTCCTCAGTCCGGAATCCGGATTACCAGGCTGCGCAAGTCCGGCCGGTCCAATGACACCTCCAGAGTTCTCTTAACAGGTGGAAATCTGCGCCTTCCTGCTAGCGCTATGTGTTGTGATCCTTCCCTGCTGTGCTTACGGAAAGTCCCCACAACTGTTGTGTCCGTTTCTTAAGTTCCCTCACAACTCGATTAGATGATGTTCTGCTAATCCTCCGTCCCTCCCTGATGTTACGGTTAGGACGGCACCCGTATGACGGGTAGGCTCGGAGCTCTTCCGGGACCCTAGAGTCGCCCCTCTCCACAAATTGCCCCCCAAGACTGCATAGGTGATTTAGGTGAGACAGCCCGCCTTAGACTGACTGTCCTGCCATTGGTTTAGAGTATTGCTTGAAGCTGAATATTGTAATACTCCCTCGGCGTTCCGGCCGCCGGTTGTGCGCCTCAGTAGGATGTTGCCTCGGTCTTACAGCACGACTCCTACTGGTATTCTCCTTCTTGCTTTGATCTCGTTTCTCACTCAGCACAATCTATCTCGCTTCCAATCCCTCCTTGGGTACCGCCGCTATACTGAGCAGGCACGGTCCCGTTACGTTCGCTCAAGTTGCCAAGCCTCTGTCAGGATCCCGCCCCTGACAGGGACCCTACCGAATCTTCTCCCACAACACCCTCTGCCACAAGGTGTTGCCTGGTTCCAACCCAGTCAGCTTTCTGTCTAACTTCCTGCCTGACCCCCAGTTTACCCACAATGGTGGGGAGTGGCCTAATGAATAGAACCCTTAGCTCCCCCTGGTGACCCGACTGTGAAATGTATTGGTGTCTGTGATACCTGGTCAGATGAACTCCTTCAGTGCCATCAGACGTACCATAGCTCCCCTTAGTGGCGGAGCCACAGTACTGCAACGACCAGGACTCTGGGGCGCTGCACTCCCCCCCCGGTTAAATCCAGTACTCCTGGACTGGGAAGAAAACAACAATACAGGTTAGCAAAAAGACATACAATTTTGTTGAGTGCAATAACAATAAGTATACTTGAACAGAGCTTCCCTTTATGGGAGGTGAGGACACTTGAACGTTACAAACATGGTTAAATACTTTTAAATAACTTTTCTATAAATAACTCTCTTTACCCAACCGAGTATTCTACTTAGTACAAATGCTCGAACAATAATTTAACTTTGCCTTTAGGGACGTACACTCTGAATCCACTAAAGACCTTCTTATAATCACATCATAAGGCAATTTAACTTTTTCATGCTCCCTCTTTAAATCTGCAGGACCGCCTGTCCTAACGGCACCAGACCTTCTGCCTCTCCTTTCTGTTACAGGACCGCCCCGTTCAGCCCGGGCCTACTGCCTTTTCAACTACTATACACAGTATAGAACATAACATTACTTTCAGTTTTGGATCAACGGGCCATCTCTATATGGCTCCTAAGAGGACTCACTAACTAACCCCGTACGGTTTCACTGTCTGTCCCCATGTTTCTATCAACATTATTAAACATTTTTCACAATTAACTTGTTAAATACACATAACTTCTTCATATAAACATCATCATCATTTCCTTCTATCAAGGCATCATTACTATCTGTCTTAAAGCAATATCACCCTTTAAGTGCAACAGGTGAACGTCCCCTTTAAGGGGTGACCAAGTCTCTATGAGGTAGCATATCTTCTCAAGCTACCAGTCCGTACTCAGCAAAGGCTCCGGTGTGGTATCTTCGCAAAGAGTCTCTTGTTAAGTAAAACCAGTAGGGAGCACCTTTAAGAAGGTGCAAACTATGTACAAGCAGTTTGTATCATGCACTGTTCATGATTGCGGCAGTTCTGGAAACTTGTGCAAACTTAGAAAAAACAAACAAAACAATACGGATCCCGGGTCAACAAAGGGATCCCCTTAAGAGTTAACCCTGGACGGGTCTAGCAGCAAAACAGTAGAACAGTAACTATTTACATGTTCAGAATACTGAGACATTTATTCGAACCACCCAGGAGGCAGCACCGGTGGAGGCAACCCCTTTGGGTATTGCGAGCCGCCTGGTACTGCATAAGGGGGTCTGTCGTCCCATCTGGGGGTCTGTGTACCCACAGTCTTCAGCTCCGCAGCAGCACGGGCACTACCCACCGAGAGAGGTGCCTCCTTGGCCACGAGGGTGGTGGAGGTGACAATGCTGCATGTCGTGGTCTTGACCATAGTGCACGTGGGGGTGTCTTCGGTGGTCCTGGCAACGACCACGGGCTGACCGCAAGGGGACACCTTTGCTACAGGGGTTAGCTTCACTAGCACCCTAATCGGAGGCATCGCAGGGTTTGGCTCCTTGCGGACATTCAGGGCAAACCACCCTTTTTCCCCAAAGTGCCTGGTGTATGAGACTTCATCCCCCGGATAGAGATCCCGGCCTGGGTGGCCCTCCCTGAGGTGCGACTCAACATCCCTCCGGTTCACAAACACCTCCGCATACAGACCCGGCTCCTTGATGAAGCCCCAGCTGTTGTGATTCGGTTCGTGGGCTCCCCCGGTGGTCTCTTGTGGTACTGGTGTCCTGCAAGCTTTGCCTTCTCAGTTCACCTGTTCCTATCAGGATGTGGGAGTATCCTATTTAACCTTGCTCCTCAGTCATTCTAATGCTGGCCATCAATGTATCCAGAGTGATTCTGTTGCATGTTCCTGCTCCCAGTTTTCTGCTCAGCTAAGTTGGACACTTTAGTCCTTAAGTCTATTTTTGTATGTTTTGTCCAGTTTGCACTTATGTGAATCTCTGCAGCTGGAAGCTCTTGTTGGGCTGAAATTACCACTCCAGTGGCATGAGTTGTCGCATGAGTTAAGGTAATTTCAGGATGGTGTTTTGAAGGGTTTTGCAGCTGACCGCGAAGTCCTCTGTTGTATCTTTCTGCTATTTAGTTAGCGGGCCTCTCTGTGCTAAATCTGCTTTCATACTACGTGTGTCTTTTCATCTGCTCTCACCGTTATTATATGTGGGGGGCTGCTATCTCCTGTGGGGACATTCTCTGGAGGCAAGCCAGGACTGTGTTTTCTTCTACCAGGGGTAGTTAGTTCTCCGGCTGGCGCGCGGCATCTAGAGACAACGCAGGAATGCCCCCTGGCTACTTCTAGTGTGGTGTGTAGGTTTAGCATCGCGGTCAGCTCTAGTTTCCATCACCCGAGAGCTTGTCCGTTTATTCTATGCTTCTGATGTTTCCTTGCCATTGGAAACCATAACAGTATGGCCAGCCACTATGTTTAATCTATAGGCTGAAGCAGGAGAGAAAAGGAACTGTGTGAAACCTTTTTTTTTTTTTTTCCTTCCTCTGAAGTTGCACTCCAGCTCTAATTGCAGTCTCCTGTTTTCCTCTCCTCTTAACCCCTGAATGGCTCAGACTTTATCTGTTGAAATATGGATCCCCAGAGTCTGGCTACCAATTTGAATAATCTTGCCTTTAAAGTTCAGAATATACAAGATTTTTTGTTACATGCTCCTCGGTCTGAACCTAAAATTCCTATACCGGAGTTTTTTTCTGGAGATCGATCTTGTTTTCTAAATTTTAAATACAATTGTAAATTGTTTCTTTCGCTGAGATCTCATTCTGCTGGAGATCCTGCCCAGCAAGTAAAAATTGTTATTTCTTTACTGCGGGGTGACCCCCAAAATTGGGCATTTTCATTGGCACCAGGGGATCCTGCGTTGCTCAATGTGGATGCGTTTTTTCTGGCTTTGGGGTTGCTTTATGAGGAACCAAATTTGGAGATTCAGGCTGAGAAAGCCCTAATAGCCCTCTCTCAGGGGCAAGATGAAGCCGAAATATATTGCCAAAAATTTCGAAAATGGTCTGTGCTTACTCAGTGGAATGAGTGCGCTCTGGCGGCAATTTTCAGAGAAGGTCTCTCTGATGCTGTAAAAGACGTCATGGTGGGGTTTCCTGCACCTACTGGTCTGAATGAGTCCATGA
The DNA here is from genome assembly GCF_051348905.1 of Ranitomeya variabilis. Taxonomy (NCBI): domain Eukaryota; kingdom Metazoa; phylum Chordata; class Amphibia; order Anura; family Dendrobatidae; genus Ranitomeya; species Ranitomeya variabilis. Next base: position 549,938,009 of record NC_135235.1, on the reverse strand, counting down.
CAATGGCAATTCAGATTGATCGGCGTTTGCGGGAACGCAAACCTGTGCACCAGTTGGCGGTGTCTTCTGAAGAGGCACCACAGAGTATGCAATGTGATAGCTTTCTGTCCAGAAGCGAACGACAGATTTATAGGCGCAAAAATCATTTGTGCTTCTATTGTGGAAATTCTACTCATGTTATATCAGCATGCTCTAAACAAACAAAGAAAGTTGATAAATCCTCTGCTATTGGCACTTTGCAGTCCAAGTTTATTTTGTCTGTAACTCTAATTTGTTCGTTATCTTCTATTGTTGCGGATGCGTATGTGGATTCTGGCGCCGCTTTGAGTCTTATGGATTGGTCCTTTGCCAGGCGCTGTGGGTTTGATCTAGAGCCTCTGGAAGTTCCTATACCTTTAAAGGGTATTGATTCTACACCATTGGCTAGTAATAAACCACAATACTGGACACAAGTGACTATGCGTATGACTCCAGACCATCAAGAGGTGATTCGCTTCCTTGTACTGTATAATCTACATGATGTGTTGGTGCTGGGATTGCCATGGTTGCAAACTCATAACCCAGTCCTTGACTGGAAAACAATGTCTGTACTAAGCTGGGGATGTCAGGGAAATCATGGGGACACATCTTTGGTCTCCATTGCTTCATCTATTCCCTCTGAAATTCCTGAGTTTTTGTCTGATTATCGTGAGGTTTTTGAGGAATCTACTCTTAATTCTCTTCCTCCTCACAGAGATTGCGATTGCGCCATAGATTTGATCCCTGGCAGTAAATTTCCTAAGGGTCGTCTATTCAATCTGTCTGTACCTGAACATGCTGCCATGCGAGAGTATATTAGGGAGTCCTTGGAAAAGGGACATATTCGTCCTTCTTCGTCTCCTCTTGGAGCGGGGTTCTTTTTCGTAGCTAAAAGCGATGGTTCTTTGAGACCTTGTATTGATTATAGACTCTTGAATAAGATCACAGTCAAGTATCAGTATCCTTTGCCATTGCTGACAGATTTATTTGCTCGCATTGAGGGGGTGAAGTGGTTCTCTAAGATTGATCTTCGCGGTGCGTATAATTTGGTGCGAATTAAGCAGGGGGATGAGTGGAAAACCGCATTTAATACGCCCGAGGGCCATTTTGAGTATTTGGTGATGCCTTTTGGTCTGTCAAATGCCCCTTCGGTCTTTCAGTCTTTTATGCACAATATTTTCCGTGAATATCTGGATAAATTTATGATTGTGTATTTGGACGATATCTTGATTTTTTCGGATGACTGGGAATCTCATGTTCAACAAGTTAGGAGGGTTTTTCAGGTTTTGCGGACCAATTCTCTGTTTGTTAAAGGTTCAAAGTGTGTTTTTGGGGTTCAGAAGATTTCTTTTTTGGGGTACATTTTTTCCCCCTCTTCTATTGAGATGGATCCTGTGAAGGTTCGGGCTATTTGTGACTGGACGCAACCGACTTCTCTTAAGGGCCTTCAGAAATTTTTGGGCTTTGCTAACTTTTATCGTCGATTCATAACTGGTTTTTCTAGCGTTGTCAGGCCTTTGACTGATTTGACTAAAAAGGGTGCTGATGTTGCAGATTGGTCTCCTGCTGCTGTGGAGGCCTTTCGGGAGCTTAAGCGCCGTTTTTCTTCTGCTCCGGTGTTGTGCCAGCCTGATGTTTCTCTTCCTTTTCAGGTGGAAGTTGATGCTTCCGAGATCGGAGCGGGGGCGGTTTTGTCGCAGAAAAGTTCAGATTGTTCAGTGATGAGACCTTGTGCGTTCTTTTCTCGAAAATTTTCGCCCGCCGAGCGACATTATGACGTCGGTAATCGGGAGCTTTTGGCGATGAAGTGGGCATTCGAGGAGTGGCGTCATTGGCTTGAGGGTGCTAAACATCAGGTGGTGGTCTTGACTGATCACAAAAATTTGATTTATCTTGAGTCGGCCAGACGTCTGAATCCTAGACAGGCGCGCTGGTCGTTGTTTTTCTCCCGGTTTAATTTTGTGGTTTTGTATCTGCCAGGTACTAAGAATGTGAAGGCGGATGCCCTTTCTAGGAGTTTTGAACCTGATTCCCCTGGTGATTCTAAACCTACGGGTATACTTAAGGATGGGGTGATATTGTCTGCTGTCTTCCCAGACCTGCGACGTGCTTTACAAGAGTTTCAGGCGGATCGGCCTGATCGTTGTCCGCCTGGTAGATTGTTTGTGCCGGATGAGTGGACCAATAGAGTCATCTCGGAGGTTCATTCTTCTGCGTTGGCAGGTCATCCGGGAATTTTTGGTACCAGAGATTTGGTGGCTAGGTCCTTCTGGTGGCCTTCCCTGTCTCGGGACGTGCGTACTTTTGTGCAGTCTTGCGATGTTTGTGCTCGGGCCAAGCCTTGTTGTTCTCGGGCTAGTGGGTTGTTGTTGCCCTTGCCTGTTCCTAAGAGGCCTTGGACACACATCTCTATGGATTTTATTTCTGATCTCCCTGTTTCTCAGAAGATGTCCGTCATTTGGGTGGTGTGTGACCGCTTTTCTAAGATGGTTCATTTGGTGCCCTTGCCCAAGCTGCCTTCCTCATCTGAGTTGGTGCCCCTGTTTTTTCAGAATGTGGTTCGGCTGCATGGTATTCCGGAGAATATCGTTTCCGACAGGGGATCCCAGTTTGTGTCCAGATTTTGGCGGGCGTTTTGTGCCAGGATGGGCATTGATTTGTCTTTTTCGTCTGCATTTCATCCCCAGACAAATGGCCAGACGGAACGTACTAATCAGACCTTGGAGACTTATTTGAGGTGTTTCGTGTCTGCTGATCAGGATGACTGGGTCTCCTTTTTGCCGTTGGCTGAGTTTGCCCTTAATAATCGGGCCAGTTCTGCCACTTTGGTCTCCCCTTTCTTTTGCAATTCAGGGTTCCATCCTCGTTTTTCATCTGGTCAGGTGGAGTCTTCGGATTGTCCTGGAGTGGATACCATGGTGGATAGGTTGCATCGTATTTGGGGGCAGGTGGTGGACAATTTGGAGTTGTCCCAGGAGAGGACTCAACGTTTTGCTAATCGCCATCGTCGTGTTGGTCCTCGTCTTCGTGTTGGGGACTTGGTGTGGTTGTCCTCCCGTTTTGTCCCTATGAGGGTCTCTTCTCCTAAGTTTAAGCCTCGGTTCATCGGTCCTTATAAGATTTTGGAAATTCTTAACCCTGTGTCTTTTCGTTTGGACCTCCCGGCATCCTTTGCTATCCATAATGTCTTCCATCGGTCATTATTGCGGAGGTATGAGGTACCACTTGTGCCTTCTGTTGAGCCTCCTGCTCCTGTGCTGGTTGAGGGTGAATTGGAGTACGTGGTGGAGAAAATCTTGGACTCCCGTGTTTCCAGACGGAGACTTCAATATCTGGTGAAATGGAAGGGCTACGGTCAAGAGGATAATTCTTGGGTTACAGCTTCTGATGTTCATGCTTCTGATTTGGTCCGTGCCTTTCATAGGGCTCATCCAGATCGCCCTGGTGGTTCTTGTGAGGGTTCGGTGCCCCCTCCTTAAGGGGGGGGTACTGTTGTGATTCGGTTCGTGGGCTCCCCCGGTGGTCTCTTGTGGTACTGGTGTCCTGCAAGCTTTGCCTTCTCAGTTCACCTGTTCCTATCAGGATGTGGGAGTATCCTATTTAACCTTGCTCCTCAGTCATTCTAATGCTGGCCATCAATGTATCCAGAGTGATTCTGTTGCATGTTCCTGCTCCCAGTTTTCTGCTCAGCTAAGTTGGACACTTTAGTCCTTAAGTCTATTTTTGTATGTTTTGTCCAGTTTGCACTTATGTGAATCTCTGCAGCTGGAAGCTCTTGTTGGGCTGAATTTACCACTCCAGTGGCATGAGTTGTCGCATGAGTTAAGGTAATTTCAGGATGGTGTTTTGAAGGGTTTTGCAGCTGACCGCGAAGTCCTCGGTTGTATCTTTCTGCTATTTAGTTAGCGGGCCTCTCTGTGCTAAATCTGCTTTCATACTACGTGTGTCTTTTCATCTGCTCTCACCGTTATTATATGTGGGGGGCTGCTATCTCCTGTGGGGACATTCTCTGGAGGCAAGCCAGGACTGTGTTTTCTTCTACCAGGGGTAGTTAGTTCTCCGGCTGGCGCGCGGCATCTAGAGACAACGCAGGAATGCCCCCTGGCTACTTCTAGTGTGGTGTGTAGGTTTAGCATCGCGGTCAGCTCTAGTTTCCATCACCCGAGAGCTTGGCCATTTATTCTATGCTTCTGATGTTTCCTTGCCATTGGAAACCATAACACCCAGCCTCCACGGAGCCTGAAGGTGGTGATGATGCCCTGCCTGCGCAGGGCCTGGTGAGCGGTGGGGTCTTTGCGGGCCCGGTCTTTGACCGCCAAGTCTTTCCGGTGGTGGGCCTCCAGCCCGGCCTGGTATTCCTTTTCCTTCTCCTTCCACTGCTGCTCCAGCTGGACCTGATATTCTTCCCAGCTTAGGGCCTGCACCATCTCTCCCTCCTGGGTCTTCACCCCGGGGAACCCCATAAGATTGGATCCGGGGTTCACCCAGCGGCACACTGTGCGCTCCGCGTGGACCTCACACAGCAGGGGAGTGGGAGCGATTGGGGCTCGCATACGGTGCTCCATGCCCGTGGCTTCCTCCCATGGTAGTAGGCGTTGGAGTTTATGGGTTCCCGGGAGAGGGGGTGCTGCTACTAGACCCACTAGCAAACCCTCGGCTGGCGGGACGGGGTCGGTGGACTCACCAGCCGATGCAGGTTCCTCCTCCGCGGCGGGTTCCTCCGGCGGTGTCGGCGAGGATCTCAGCGGTTGTTCCGGTAACGGTGCAGGATCCGACGCCTGAGGACCTTCTTCCAGCGCTGCCTGGTGCGGAGCCTGGGCCTTCATGTTCAGCTGGAGGAGCTGGTCGAGCAAGCCCTCCAACTCGACCCGCAGGAGTTCGGTGCTGTCCACAGAGAACGGGCTGCTGTGCTCATCCGGGTAATTGGGGGAGACTTCCACTTCAACCCCACTGTCGGGTTCGGAGCTGCTGGTCATGGCGTCCTCCACGTGGGTCACTTCCTGGTCTTTTTCCCGCTCTCTCCTTCGTGGGCGGTGTCGTTTTCTCGATCTCCGCCCTCCATTGAGGATCAGGAGGCGGATCTCCGCTGCTGACGGACACGTCCTCACAGTGCAAAAATATTTAGACTGGGCGGCCATTGTCCTTCGCGCTCTCCAGCTTGTCTACGCCCACTCCACGCCCCTCTTCTTCTCCTGCGCTCTCCTCAGCGCTGCAATGGCGGCGGATTTTGGTGGCAAGTGGCACAGCACAGTCTTTGTAATAAATCACAGTCCAAGCACAATAAATCACAGTTCTAAGGCACACATGACCTGATCCTTCAGGCTTAAGTAGATCCTGTTCGTGATGCCAAGTTGTAGCGCCCCCACTGCCGCAGGGCCGAGGGGTACCCGGTACCGGGCCTCTGAGTCTCTGCTCTGGGGTTGTCACGGTGGCTAGACCCGGTCCGTGACCCTGCTGGGGGGGCGTACAGTGATAGGTGTAGATGGATAGTGGTGGTGGTGATGCCGTAGTGGTGCGGTGCAGTAAATAACGAGGACACCAGGTTGCAGTCTCTTTACCTCTTTACTGAAGATCTCTGGGTCCTCAGTTCGGAATCCGGATTACCAGGCTGCGCAAGTCCGGCCGGTCCAATGACACCTCCAGAGTTCTCTTAACAGGTGGAAATCTGCGCCTTCCTGCTAGCGCTGTGTTGTGATCCTTCCCTGCTGTGCTTACGGAAAGTCCCCACAACTGTTGTGTCCGTTTCTTAAGTTCCCTCACAACTCGATTAGATGATGTTCTGCTAATCCTCCGTCCCTCCCTGATGTTACGGTTAGGACAGCACCCGTATGACGGGTAGGCTCGGAGCTCTTCCGGGACCCTAGAGTCGCCCCTCTCCACAAGTTGCCCCCCAAGACTGCATAGGTGATTTAGGTGAGACAGCCCGCCTTAGACTGACTGTCCTGCCGTTGGTTTAGAGTATTGCTTGAAGCTGAATATTGTAATACTCCCTCGGCGTTCCGGCCGCCGGTTGTGCGCCTCAGTAGGATGTTGCCTCGGTCTTACAGCACGACTCCTACTGGTATTCTCCTTCTTGCTTTGATCTCGTTTCTCACTCAGCACAATCTATCTCGCTTCCAATCCCTCCTTGGGTACCGCCGCTATACTGAGCAGGCACGGTCCCGTTACGTTCGCTCAAGTTGCCAAGCCTCTGTCAGGATCCCACCCCTGACAGGGACCCTACCGAATCTTCTCCCACAACACCCTCTGCCACAAGGTGTTGCCTGGTTCCAACCCAGTCAGCTTTCTGTCTAACTTCCTGCCTGACCCCCAGTTTACCCACAATGGTGGGGAGTGGCCTAATGAATAGAACCCTTAGCTCCCCCTGGTGACCCGACTGTGAAATGTATTGGTGTCTGTGATACCTGGTCAGATGAACTCCTTCAGTGCCATCAGACGTACCATAGCTCCCCTTAGTGGCGGAGCCACAGTACTGCAACGCCCAGGACTCTGGGGCGCTGCATATATACTTTTTGGAGCATGCGCAATTGAAAAAAATTGAAAAACGGATTGGGGCGACGGATCCGCCGAAATGACGGTCGCGACGGATCCGTCGCCCATAGGTGGCCATTCTATGAAATGACGGACGCGACAAAAAACATTGCAATGACCGTCAATGTCTAGATGACGTCCGCCAAATTTTGACGGATCCGTCGCATAACGGATGGAACGGACGACCATCCGTCACAATCCGTCGCTAATGCAAGTCTATGGGGAAAAAAACGGATCCGTCGAAAAAAAAAACGGATCCGTTTTGAGGAAAATGGCGGATTTAGACTGACGCCAAACAACTGAAGTGTGAAAGAGGCCTAAGGTGTCCCCGGCCAATTGCCATGAGGCTTCCTGTATTTAAGACATCCCCACCCATTGGTGGGGGCCTGTGCAACTTTCACCCTCAGTCAGTTCTTAGCTACTGAGGTGCCAGGCCCTCTCTCTGTGACTCTTGTGTCCGCCACCCAGGGGGGCGTTGTACCCTGGTTTGTGTCCTGTGTTAGCCACCCAGTGGGGCTTCGTACCCTGGCTTGTGTCCGTGTCTCTGTGCCTTGTCCCATTCCTGACTCTGTCTTGTCTAGTCCTGTTCCTGTGTCCGTTTATATCAATGTCTTGGTTTGCTTTCTCTGCTGTGTGCACTCTGTGTCTTGCTTTGCTCTGCTTTCGGCTCTGCTCTCTGCGACCTTGCTTTGCTCCTAGTTCTGCATTCTATTACCTTGCTCTGAACTCTGTGGTTTTGCTCTCGGCTCTGCACTCTGTCTTGCTCTGCACTCTGACTTTGCTCTGCTCTCAGCTCTGCACTCTGTAGCTTTGCTCTGCACTCAGGTCTGCACTCTGACTTTGCTCTGCTCTGCACTTGGTGTCTTGCTTTGCTCTGCTCTCAGCTCTGCATTCTGTGGTTCTTCTCTGCTCTGTGCTCTGCGGCTCTGCTCTGCCTCCTGCGTTTCTGAACTTGGCTCCGCCTCCTGTGTTTCTGCACTTGACTCTGCCTCATGCTCTTGGCTCCGCTTCCTGCGTTTCTGCATTTGGCTCCGCCTCCTGCATTTCCACACTTAGCTCCGCCTCCTGCTATTGGCTCTGCCTCCTGCGTTTCTGTGCTTGGCTCCGCTTCCTACTCTTGGCTTTGCCACCTGCGTTTCTGATCTTGGCTCTAGCTCCTGTGCTTCCGCTTTGCATCTGCTCTTGCGGTCTTTCTCTACCTATTCATAAGTCCTCCTGTCTGAACAGGTTTTTACCTGTTTTACATACCTGCCTGCAGACCGGTCCCTACTGGTTCTTCCAGTGTACCAGCCTTGTCCGCCTGTCCTATCAGAGAGCCAGCCGTGCCTGCCTACCAGAGAGCCAGCCGTGCCCGCCTTCCTGCCAGTGTCTCTGTTGTACCCATCTCCCTGCCTGTGTCTCAGCCGTGCCCGCCTGTTTGCCAGAGTGCCAGCCGTGCCCGCCTGCCTATCTATGTGTCACGAGGAGACTAGGTGAGCGAGAGCTAAAAACCCGGGCCCCTGCAGTTTCCCTCAGACTAGGGAAATCCTGACTGACCCTCTACCTGGAGTTTACACTGATGGTGTGCATGTCCAGGCCTCAAACCTCACCCTGACTCCTGTTTTAACCCTAGGCTGATACCTCCGCCCTCCACCCAGTGAAGAGGTAATATTCCAATACCCACAGTTAGCACAGACAAGGATAAAGGAAAATATACACCACGCTGCAGTCACTCAGGAATACACTATAAATGCGCAGGGCAAAATAAATACAAATATAGGAAGGAGTAAATAAGACAGAGGAGAATACACCACCAGCAACGAATCTCCAACAACCAGCTCTCCACTCCAGACCGAGATAACAACGCACTAGACAGAAGCTATAATCGGTGACGCCCAATGAACAGGAGAACTATTTAAAGGCCATGGGAATGGCCCAGCTTCCAATCCGAGGATTAGGTAAATTAACCCCGGAACAGCTAGATAAAATCTAGCAGACGCCAATGAGCAAATAGTGGTCAAAAGCGGAATTACCGCTGTCTGTCGGACGACCTGGTCTGAACAGCGTCCGACATGACAGTACCCCGCCTTCTACGAGGGACCCCAGGGCCCTCACGGCTTATAGGACCCGGCTTGTCTGGATGGCGACGATGAAAAAACCTGACCAGCCGATCCGCATGAATGTCCGAGGCTGGTACCCAGGACCTCCCCTCAGGCCCATAACCACGCCAGTGTACCAAGTACTGTAAAGTGTGACGCACTACACGAGAGTCAACCACCTTGGAGACTTCAAACTCCAAATTACCATCCACCAAGACTGGAGGTGGCATAGGCGCCGCCCCCTGCGCGCTGTTTCTTCTTAAATCCGGCGCCTGCGCTGTGCGTGCCTGCCTGGGGCAGGCGCAGTCTTCATTGTCAGTCACAGCTCAGATGCAGGGTGCCTGACTGCGCCTGTGCGGGCAGTGCGGCCACCCTGTTGCTGAATCCCCGCCCTGCACTGTGTTATTCATTATGCACAGTGCGGAGCTGGCATTCCTGGGCATGCGCACTGCGCTGTTCAGGCGCTCCCTCATCTCGGACGCTCCCCCAGCTCCCCCGCCTTCTAGCATTGTTATTTGCGGCTGCCTCATTACAAACGCTGGTGAGGATTAGTGTATATTGCGGCAACCTGCATCTGAGCTGTGACTGACAATGAAGACTGCGCCTGCCCCAGGCAGGCACGCACAGCGCAGGCGCCGGATTTAAGAAGAAACAGCGACCATCGCCCCTGAAGAGAAGAGTGACGGCAGTTGGGAGATTCATAGAAGAGGCTTTGGACCGCCTCCAGGTACAAAGTCAGGTATTTGTGGCAAACTTTAAAACGCTTTATTGAGGGATTAATTGAATCAAAAACTAAAAGAGCCACCTTGATAGAATGCAGCATTACTGCTGCACAAGGTGGCTCTTTTAGTTTATAACGGCTGGAGGGGGTGACAGTGGCCCTTTAAAGTCTTCCTTCAACCTTAATAACTATGTAACTATGTAATGACGGCGGTGACCCTAAATGGACCAATAAACCGTGGACCCAATTTAAGGGACGGTATTTTGAGTCTTATGTTTTTTGTGGATAACCACACCCAGTCATCCACACTCAGGTCCGGACCTGGCACACGCCTACTGTCAGCACCCACACTCAACAGGCGCAGCTTAACTCTCCTCCAGACTGATGACAATTGTGTCCCCAACTGGTCCTCCTCCGGAACGCCGGAAGAGCCCCTCTGACTCAAGGTACAAAATTGAGGATGTAGCCCGTAAACACAAAAAAACGGAGACTCCCCAGATGACTCCTGGCGGTGATTATTGATGGCAAACTCAGCCAAAGGAAGAAAGGTAGACCACTCCTCCTGGTTATCAGAGACAAAGCAGCGTAAGTACTTTTCCAAATTTTGGTTCATACGCTCAGTCTGACCATTTGACTGAGGATGAAACGCCGAAAAATGAGATAACTTTTTCCCCAGCCGTGAGCAAAATGCTCTCCAAAATTTTGCCACAAACTGAGACCCCCTATCAGACACGATGTCAGACGGAACCCCATGAAGCCTGACCACCTCCTGCACAAATACCTGAGCCAGAGTCTTAGCGTTAAGGTACCTTCACACTGAACAACTTAACAACGATAACGATAGCGATCTGTGATGTTGCAGCGTCCTGGATAGCGATATCGTTGTGTTTGACACGCAGCAGCGATCAGGATCCTGCTGTGACATCGTTGGTCGGAGCCAGAAGGCCAGCACCTTATTTCGTCGCTGGATCACCCGCTGACATCGCTGAATCGGTGTGTGTGACGCGGATTCAGCGATGTCTTCACTGGTAACCAGGGTAAACATCGGGTTACTAAGCGCAGGGCCGCACTTAGTAACCCGATGTTTACCCTGGTTACCAGTGTAAATGTAAAAAAACCAAAACACTACATACTTACATTCCGGTGTCTGTCGGGTCCCCCGGCGTCCGCTTCCCTGCACTGTGTCAGCGCCGGCCGGCCGTAAAGCAGAGCACAGCGGTGACGTCACCGCTCTGCTTTAGGGCCGGCGCTGACACAGTGCAGGGAAGCGGAAGCCGGGGGACCCGACAGACACCGGAATGTAAGTATGTAGTGTTTGGTTTTTTTTACATTTACACTGGTAACCAGGGTAAACATCGGGTTACTAAGCGCGGCCCTGCGCTTAGTAACCCGATGTTTACCCTGGTTACCCGGGGACTTCGGCATCGTTGGTCGCTGGAGAGCTGTCTGTGTGACAGCTCTCCAGCAACCACACAACGACGAAACAGCAACGCTGCAGCGATCGGCATCGTTGTCTATATCGCTGCAGCGTCGCTTAATATCGCTGCAGCGTCGCTTAATGTGACGGTACCTTTAGTCAACGAAGGCAAAGACACAAAGTGCGACATTTTAGAAAACCGATCAACAATCACCAAGATGATCGTGTTCCCAGCTGATGAGGGCAAATCAGTGATGAAATCCATGGAGATTTCCGTCCAAGTCTTACTAGGTACCTCAAGAGAAAGTAGTGTGCCAACAGGACGGGAGCGAGGCGTCTTAGCCCTAGCGCACGTGGTACAAGCTGACACGTATGAGACCACGTCCTGTCGGATCTTGGGCCACCAAAACCGACGTGACACCAACTCCAAGGTACCTCTAACCCCTGGGTGGCCAGCCAGGACAGCATCATGATGCTCCGCCAAAACCTTTAGGCGGAGATGAAGCGGTACAAAAGATTTGTTGACGGGAAGCTCAGATGGTACCTCCTCCTGAGCTTCAGCAATCTCAGCCTCAACCTCGGTAGTGAGAGCCGAAACCACAACCCCTTTTTGGAGGATGGGTACTGGATCCTCCCGAGGTTCTCCCCCCGGAAAACACCTGGACAGAGCATCCGCCTTAGTGTTTTTAGACCCCGGTCTGTAAGTGACCACAAAATTGAACCGCGTGAAAAACAATGCCCAGCGAGCCTGCCTGGGGGACAGACGCTTGGCTGACTCCAAATACAGCAGATTCTTATGATCGGTAATAACAGTAACCTGATGTACCGACCCCTCCAAGAAGTGTCGCCATTCCTCAAAGGCCAACTTAATTGCCAACAACTCCCTGTTGCCGATATCGTAGTTACGTTCGGCGGACGACAGTTTCTTGGAGAAATAGGCGCACGGACGTAAACCACTCAAAGATGAGCCTTGAGATAGTACCGCCCCCACACCAACCTCAGACGCATCGACTTCCACAACAAAGGGTTTAGATACGTCTGGCTGCACAAGAATGGGGGCTGAAACAAAACTGTTCTTAAGAAATTCAAATGCGCGCACAGCAGCTTCAGGCCAAACGGAGAAATTGGTACCCTTTTTAGTCATGTCAGTTAGCGGTTAAGCAATGATGGAAAACCCTTGATAAATTTCCTATAGTAGTTAGAAAACCCAAGGAACCGCTGAAGTGCTTTCAGGTTATCAGGACGTTCCCAATGCAGCACCGCCTGCACCTTAGCAGCGTCCATTTTAAACCCAGAAGCAGACACAATATAACCCAAGAAAGGCGACTCTTGAACAGAAAATACACATTTCTCAAGTTTAGCATACAGCTTATTCTCTCTGAGAAGCTGTAACACCTGCCTGACATGATCTAAATGAGCATCACGGTCGCAAGAATATATGAGAATGTCATCTAGATACACGATATCGAATGTCCCCAAAACATGCGAGAACACATCATTGATGAAATGTTGGAACACTGCAGGTGCGTTAGTCAACCCAAACGGCATCACCAAATTTTCAAAATGACCCTCAGGGGTATTAAAAGCCGTCTTCCACTCATCACCTTGACGGACTCTTATGAGGTTGTACGCCCTCCTGAGGTCAAGCTTGGTAAACCACTTAGCACCTGCCACCTGGTTGAACAAATCTGGTATCAGAGGCATAGGGTATGGATCACGAACCGTAATCTGGTTCAACTCCCTGAAATCCAAGCATGGGCGTAATCCGCCATCTTTCTTCTTCACGAAGAAGAACCCTGCTGCCACCGGCGAGGATGACGGCCTGATGTGCCCTTTGCTCAAGCTTTCAGCAATGTAATCTTTTAACGCTTGTCTCTCCGGACCGGAGATGTTAAACATCCTTGCTTTAGGCAATTTGGCCCCTGGTTTAAACCTGATAGAATAGTCATAAGGACGATGTGGCGGCAACTCTGAACAACCCTTCTCAGAGAACACATCCACAAAATCCAGAAGTGACTCCGGAACGCTTGAAGTCACCGCAGCCACATATGTGGCCAGGCAATTCTCCTGGCAGAACTCGCTCCACCGAATTATGTCCTGAGTTTTCCAGTCAATTACCGGGTTGTGCATAGACAACCAAGGAAAACCCAAAACCACCTGAGCAGGAAGATTCCTGAACACCTTACATGTAACCCGCTCGGAATGTAGAACTCCTATGTGAAGTTTCACCTCAGCCACAAATTCAGTTATCTCCCCCTGAGAGAGCGGAGCAGCATTGATGGTGACCACGCGGATAGGATGAGACAGGTTTTCAATTCTAAAACCTGCTGTGCGCGCAAACTCCTCATCAATGAGATTTGAGGCTGAACCACTATCCACAAAAACAGCTCACTGCCAGCAATAAAAACCTTAGCAGGGAGCATGCATTGAGAAACCACCATGGAGGATATACATAAGCTCAGATTGGTCTCCTCCACACCCTCTGAGCTTAGAATTTTTCCGCCGTTTCAATTTTCTTAGACAGCAGAGGACAGATGTTAATAAAATGACCAGTTTTACCACAGTAAAAACAGGCTCCATGCTTCCTGAGCTCAGGGGCTTGACGCTTGACATGTGACACCCCTGCGATTTGCATAGGTTCCGTGGGCTCACCTGCAGCAACCTCACGTGAACCTAAACCTTCTCCCACAGGCGGCGTCTCATGCTCCCCCTGACGCAAACGACGATCAATGCGGACAACCAGACTCATGGCGGAATCTAGAGAAGCAGGAGTCTCGTACATCAGAAGGGCTTTTTTAACCCTTCCAGAAATCCCATGTATAAACTGACTCCGCAATGCTGGATCATTCCATTGTGTATCGATCGCCCAGCGACGAAATTCAGAACAGTAATCCTCTGCAACTCGCTCCCCCTGGCGAATAGTGCGTATCTTAGATTCTGCTAGAGCCATTCTGTCAGGTTCATCGTAGATTTTCCCAAGAGAAGAAAAAAAACTCCACAGAGTCAAATGCAACAGAATCAGATGGCAAAGAAAACGCCCATGCTTGGGGATCCCCGCTTAACAATGACAACACCAGGCCCACACGCTGAGCCTCATTACCCGAGGAGATCGGGCGCATGCGGAAATATAGTTTGCAAGCTTCACGAAATGAAACAAATTTACTGCGTTTCCCAGTAAATCTTTCAGGCAAAGGAAATTTAGGCTCAGCAACTCTTCCTGTCGCTCCAGCCTGCACATTAGATACTGCTAGTCCCTGTTGCTGCACTGCCCCCCTCAACTCAGTGACCTGTAGGGACAGCGGGTTACTGGCGGGTTATGGAAGTCATGGGATCCATGACAAAACACACAAACCCCCCCCCCCCTTTTTTTTTGTTTTTTGTTGTTGTGCCGATTATAATGTCACGAGGAGACTAGGTGAGCGAGAGCTAAAAACCCGGGCCCCTGCAGTTTCCCTCAGACTAGGGAAATCCTGACTGACCCTCTACCTGGAGTTTACACTGATGGTGTGCATGTCCAGGCCTCGAACCTCACCCTGACTCCTGTTTTAACCCTAGGCTGATACCTCCGCCCTCCACCCAGTGAAGAGGTAATATTCCAATACCCACAGTTAGCACAGACAAGGATAAAGGAAAATATACACCACGCCGCAGTCACTCAGGAATACACTATAAATGTGCAGGGCAAAATAAATACAAATATAGGAAGGAGTAAATAAGACAGAGGAGAATACACCACCAGCAACGAATCTCCAACAACCAGCTCTCCACTCCAGACCGAGATAACAACACACTAGATAGAAGCTATAATCGGCGACACCCAATGAACAGGAGAACTATTTAAAGGTCATGGGAATAGCCCAGCTTCCAATCCGAGGATTAGGTAAATTAACCCCGGAACAGCTAGATAAAATCTAGCAGACGCCAATGAGCAAATAGTGGTCAAAAGCGGAATTACCGCTGTCTGTCGGACGACCTGGTCTGAACAGCGTCCGACATGACACTATGTTCCATTGCTCCGGTGGGATCAGCAGCCACAGCCTGAGTCTACCCTGGAGTGGTACCTGGTAGCTTCCTTCCGCACAAGCCTGACCTCACCACTAGAGGCTCCAGCGAAGACCAAGGAAGCTACTTAGTTACGCCTCTTCGAGGGTATTCTGGTCTGTGGCAGAGTGGGGCCACACCCCCGCACGCCCGCGCCAACCAGTTTGGGCGCAAGCGTGACACACAGCCTTAGAGGAATGCTTCCAAATGCAAGCTCTTTACATACTAGTTATAGTTGCCCCATAAGTGGGGCCTCACTTCATTCCTGCCAGGCTGCCATACCTCATAATACATTGTTGACCTGAAGGCAAAGTTTCCAACCTAGTATTCAAATTTGTCTGTACAACTGAACCAAAATTCACAGACAGTCCAAAATTTTTACAGACATTTCGCCACACCCCATACAGACCATGCCTCCATAAAGCCACACCCACATAAAGACCATGCCCCATAACAACATCCTGAATACAATCAGATACTGAGAAGTACACCCAATATATAGGAAAGGAGAAGTACTACTGTGCAGTGTTCTGTATTTACAGTCATGTCCGAAAGTGTTGGCACCTTCTAAATTGTTCCAGAAAATTCATAATCCATAATTTCACATTAAAATCCCAAAAATTTGTGGGACCATATTGTTGGCACATTTCAAAAAATTTGGGTAAACAACTTTGTTTAAAGAATGTGATGCTCGTTCATACTCACCTGTGGCAAGTAATAGGTGGGGGCAATATGAAAATCTTGAAATCAGATAAAAAGGAGAAATGTTGACTCAATCTTTACATTGTGTATCTGTGCCACACTAAGCATGGAGAACAAAAAGAGAAAAGTACTGCCTGAGGATTTGAGAACCAAAATTGTTTAAAAATATCAACAATCTCAAGGTTCTCCTGAGATCTTGATGTTGCTTTGTACATGATGCGCAACATAATCAAGAAGTTTACAACCCATGGAACTGTAGCTAGTCTCCCTGAACGAGGACGGCAAAGAAAAATTGATGAAAGGTTGCAACGCAGGATAGTCCGGATGAAGGATAAGCGTCTGCAATCAAGTTCCAAAGAAATTCAAGCTGTCCTGCAGGTTCTGGGTGGATCAGTGTCACCGGAAACTATCCGTCCACCTTTGAATCAAATGTAACGCTATGACAGGTGACCGAATAGGACCCCACTGCTGACACAGAGATATATAAAAAATCTAGACTGCAGTTTGCCAAAATGTACTTGAGTAAGCCAAAATCCTTCTGGGAAAGCATCTTGTGGACAGATGAAACCAACATAGAGCTTTTTGGTAAAGCACATCGTTCTACTGTTTACCAAAAACAGAATGAGGCCTACAAAGCAAAGAACACAGTACCAACAGTCAAAAATGGTGGAGGTGCAAAGATGTTTTGGGGTTGTTTTGCTTCCTCTGGCACTGGGTGCCTTGACAGTGTGCAAGGCATCATGAAATCTAAACATTACAAAAGGATTTTGGGTCGCAATATAGTGCCTAGTGTCAGAAAGCTGTGTTTGCGTCCTAGGTCATGGGTCTTCAATATGGGCAATGCCCCAAATATACTTCATAAAGCACCCAGAAATTGATGGAAACAAAGAGCTTGGCCAGCAATGAGTCCAGATCCAAATCCCAATGAACACCTGTGGTGAGATCTTCAAATATGAGAGACCTGGAGCAGTTTGCAAAAGAAGAGTATTCTAAATTTCCTATTGATTGCAGTTATTTATTCCAAATGGTATGCAACCAAATATTAAGTTGAGGGTGCCACTGATTTTATCCAGCCCATTTTGCAGGTTTTGTGTGAAATTATGTCCAATTTGCCTTTTTTCTAATTTTTTTTTGTGTTGTTCCAACACACATAATAAATAAATAAAAATAAAGAAATAAAAAATGTGTATACCAAAACGGGTAACTGCATTAATTTTATGGGAGAAATACTATTTTCTGGAACAGTTTAAAGGGTGCCAACACTTTCAGCCATGACTGAAATACACTGCTCAAAAAAATAAAGGGAACACTAAAATACCACATCCTAGATATCACTGAATGAAATATTTCAGTTGCAAATCTTTATTCATTGCATAGTGGAATGTGTTGAGAACAATAAAACATAAAAATGATCAATGTAAATCAAAATGAATATCCCATGGACGTCTGGATTTGGAATGATACTCAAAATCAAAGTGTAAAATCAAATCACAGGCTGATCCAACTTCAGTGGAAATGCCTCAAGACAAGGAAATGATGTTCAGTTGTGTGTGTCTTGCCTCTATGTGCCTGTATGACCTCCCTACAATGCCTAGGCATGCTTCTGATGAGGCGGCGGATGGTCTCCTGAGGGATCTCCTCCCAGACCTGGACTAAAGCATCCACCAGCTCCTGGACAGTCTGTGGTGCATTGTGACATTGGTGGATGGTGCAAGACATGATGTCCCAGATGTGTTCAATCGGTTTAAGGTCTAGGGAACGGACGGGCCAGTCCATAGCTTCAATGTGCCACCCCACACCATTACTGACCCACTGCCAAACCGGTCATGCTGAAGGTTGTTGTAGACAGCAGACCGCTCTCCACGGTATCTCCAGACTCTGTCACGTCTGTCACCTGTGCTCAGTGTGAACCTGCTTTCATCTGTGAAGAGCACAGGGCGCCAGTGGCGAATTTGCCAATCCTGGTGTTCTGTGGCAAATGCCAAGCATCCTGCACGGTGTTGGGCTGTAAGCACAACCCCCATCTGTGGACCCTCGGGCACTCAGACCATCCTCATGGAGTCGGTTTCTAACCGTTTGTGCAGACACATGCACATTTGTGGCCTGCTGGAGGTCATTTTGCAGGGCTCTGGCAGTGCTCCTCCTGTTCCTCCTTCCACAAAGGCTGAGGTAGAGGTCCTGCTGCTGGGTTGTTGCCCTCCTACAGCCCCCTCCGCATCTCCTGGTGTACTGGCCTGTCTCCTGGTAGCGCCTCCAGCCTCTGGACACTACACTGACAGACACAACAAACCTTCTTGCCACAGCTCGCATTGATGTGCCATCCTGGATGAGCTGCACTAACTGAGCCACTTGTGTGGGTTGTAGAGTTCTTCTCCTGCTACCAACAGCGTGAAAGCACAACCAACATTCAAAATTGACCAAAACATCAGCCAGAAAGCATTGGTACTGAGATGTGGTCTGTGGTCCCCACCTGCAGAACCACTCCTTTATTGAGTGTGTCTTGATAATTGCCAATAATTTCCATCTGTTGTCTATTCCATTTGCGCAACAGCATGTGAAATTGATTGTCAGTGTTGCTTCCTAAGTGGACAGTTTGATTTCACAGAAGTTTGATTTACTTGGAGTTATATTCTGTTGTTTAAGTGTTCCCTTTATTTTTTTGAGCAGTGTATATATATTTATACTAGCTGTTTCCAGCCAGCTAACGCTCGGCATGCTCATTGCTATCTAATTAACGCTGCTAGTGATTAAACTAAAGTAAATAATGACAACATTCAATAGCGATTACGCAGGTGGTAAATTAACTTAAAATGAAGTTAATAATAATAATTAAAAATCAGAATAATACTAATATATTTTATTCACAGTGTAAAATCAAAAGCAAACTGGATTCATGTGGTAATGTGTGGGGACGGAGCCTCGTGTGGTAATGTGTGGGGACGCAGCCTCATGTGGTAATGTGTGAGGACAGAGCCTCGTGTGCTAATGTGTGGGGACGGAGCCTCGTGTGGTAATGTGGAGGGACGGAGCCTCGTATGGTAATGTGTGGGGACAGAGCCTCGTGTGGTAATGTGTGGGGACGGAGCCTCATGTGTTAATGTGTAAGGACGGAGCCTCGTATGGTAATGTGTGGGGACAGAGCCTCGTGTGGTAATGTGTGAGGACGGAGTCCCCCGGTCCCCCGGCGTCCGCTTCCCTGCACTGTGTCAGCGCCGGCCGGCCGTAAAGCAGAGCACAGCGGTGACGTCACCGCTCTGCTTTAGGGCCGGCGCTTACACAGTGCAGGGAAGCGGACGCCGGGGGACCCGACAGACATCGGAATGTAAGTATGTAGTGTTTGGTTTTTTTACATTTACACTGGTAACCAGGGTAAACATCGGGTTACTAAGCGCGGCCCTGCGCTTAGTAACCCGATGTTTACCCTGGTTACCCGGGGACTTCGGCATCGTTGGTCGCTGGAGAGCTGTCTGTGTGACAGCTCTCCAGCAACCACACAACGACGAAACAGCAACGCTGCAGCGATCGGCATCGTTGTCTATATCGCTGCAGCGTCGCTTAATATCGCTGCAGCGTCGCTTAATGTGACGGTACCTTTAGGCAACGAAGGCAAAGACACAAAGTGCGACATTTTAGAAAACCGATCAACAATCACCAAGATGACCGTGTTCCCAGCTGATGAGGGCAAATCAGTGATGAAATCCATGGAGATTTCCGTCCAAGTCTTACTAGGTACCTCAAGAGAAAGTAGTGTGCCAACAGGACGGGAGCGAGGCGTCTTAGCCTTAGCGCACGTGGTACAAGCTGACACGTATGAGACCACGTCCTGTCGGATCTTGGGCCACCAAAACCGACGTGACACCAACTCCAAGGTACCTCTAACCCCTGGGTGGCCAGCCAGGACAGCATCATGATGCTCCGCCAAAACCTTTAGGCGGAGATGAAGCGGTACAAAAGATTTGTTGACGGGAAGCTCAGATGGTACCTCCTCCTGAGCTTCAGCAATCTCAGCCTCAACCTCGGTAGTGAGAGCCGAAACCACAACCCCTTTTTGGAGGATGGGTACTGGATCTGCAGCGCCCCAGAGTCCTGGTCGTTGCAGTACTGTGGCTCCGCCACTATGGGGAGCTATGGTGCGTCTGATGGCACTGAAGGAGTTCATCTGATCAGGTATCACAGACACCAATACATTTCACAGCTGGGCCTCCGGGGGGAGCTAAGGGTGCTATTCATTAGGCCACTCCCCACCATAGTGGGTAAACTGGGGGTCAGGCAGGAAGTTAGATCAGAAAGCTGACTGGGTTGGAACCAGGCAACACCTTGTGGCAGAGGGTGTTGTGGGGGAAGATACAGTAGGGTCTCTGTCAGGGGTGGGATCCTGACAGAGGCTTGGCAACAAGAAAGAACGTAACGGGACCGTGCCTGCTCCGGGTAGCGGCAGTCCCCAAGAAAGGATTAGAAGCGAGATAGATTGTGCTGAGTGAGAAATGAGATCACGCAAAGGAGAAATACCAGTAGGAGTCGTGCTGTAAGACCGAAGCAACATCCTACTGAGGCGCACTACCGGTGGCCGGAACGCCGAGGGAGTAGAATAATATTCAGCTTCAAGCAATACTCCAAACCGCGGCAGGACAGTCAGTCTAAGGCGGGCTGTCTAACACATATCACCTATGCAGTCTTGGGGGGCAACTTGTGGAGAGGGGCGACTCTAGGGTCCCGGAAGAGCTCCGAGCCTACCCGTCAAACGGGTGCCGTCCCAACCAGAACATCAGGGAGGGACGGAGGATTAGCAGAACATCATCTAATCGAGTTGTGAGGGAACATCAGAAACAGACACAACAGTTGTGGGGTACTTTCCGTAAGCACAGCAGGGAAGGACCACAACACATAGCGCTAGTAGGAAGGCACCGATTTCCACCTGTGAAGAGAACTCTGGAGGTGCCATTGGACCGGCCGGACTTGCGCAGCCTGGGGAACCGTGTTCCGGACTGAGGACCCAGAGATCTTCAGTAAAGAGGTAAAGAGACTGCAACCTGGTGTCCTCGTTATTTACTGCACCGCACCACCACAGCATCCCCACCATCATCCACACCTATTATTCCCTGTGCGCCCCACGGCAGGGTCACGGACCGGGGCCTAGCCACCGTGACAACCCCAGAGCAGAGACTCAGAGGCCCGGTACCGGGTACCCCTCGGCCCTGCGGCAGTGGGGGCGCCACAACTTGGCGTCACGAACAGGATCTACTCAAGCCTGAAGAATCAGGTCATGTGTGCCTTGGAACTGTGATTTATGGTGCTTGGACTGTACTTTATTGCAAGGACTGTGCTGCGCCATTTGCCGCCAAAATCCGCCGCCATTGCAGCGCTGAGGAGAGCGCAGGAAGAGAAGCGGGGCGTGAAGTGGGCGTAGGCAAAGCTGGAGAGCGCGAACAGCAATGGCCGCCCAGTCTAAATATTTCTGCACCGTGAGGGCGTGTCCGTCAGCAGCAGAGATCCGCCTCCTTATCCTCAATGGAGGGCGGAGACCGAGACGACGACACCGCCCACGAAAGAGAGAGCGGGAAAAAGACCAGGAAGTGACCCACGTGGAGGACGCTATGGCCAGCAGCTCCGAACCCGACAGTGGGGTTGAAGTGGAAGTCTCCCCCAGCTACCCGGATGAGCCCAGCAGCCTGTTCTCCGTGGACGGCACTGAATTTCTGCGGGTTGAGATGGAGAGCCTGATCAACCAGCTCCTCCAACTGAGCATGAAGGCCCAGGCTCCGCACCAGGCAGCGCCGGAAGAAGGTCCTCGGGCGTCGGATCCTGTACCGTCCCCGGAGCAACCGCTGGGACCCTCGTCGACACCGCCGGAAGAACCCGCCGCGGAGGAGGAACCTGCATCGGCTGGTGAGTCCGCCGACCCCGTCCCGCTGGCCGAGGGTTTGCTGGTGGGTCCCGTAGCAGCACCACCTATCCCGGGAACCCATAGACTCCAGCGCCTGCTACCATGGGAGGAAGCCACGGGCATGGAACACCGTATGCGAGCCCCAATCACCCCTACTCCCTTGCTGTGTGAGGTCCACGCAGAGCGCACAGTGTGCCGCTGGGTGAACCCCGGATCCAATCTTATGGGGTTCCCCGGGGTGGAGACCCAAGAAGGGGAGATGGTACAGGCCCTAAGCTGGGAGGAATATCGGGTCAAGCTAGAACAACAGTGGAAAGAGGAGAAGACTCACCAGGCCGGGCGGGAGGCTCACCATCAAAAAGACTTGGCGGTCAAGGACCAGGCCCGCAAGGACCCCACCACTCACCAGGCCCCGCGCAGGCAGGGCATTGTAGTTGATTTTAAGCTCCGTGGAGGCTGGGGCTTCATTAAAGAGCCGGGATTATACGCAGAGATCTTTGTCAACCGCCGGGATGTCGAGTCTCATCTTAGAGAGGGCCACCCTGACCGGGACCTCTACCCGGGGGACAGCGTTACCTACACCAGGCACCTTGGTGAGAAGGGGTGGTTTGCTTTAAACGTGTACAAAAGGAAGCCGACGGAATCCCCGACCAAGGTGCCAGCAAAACCGTCCCCTGTGGCCAAGGTGCTGCCTTGTGGTTGGCCCATGACCACCACCCAGACCACCGTGGTCACTCCCGCTTGTACACTGGTGAAGACCACGACCTGCAGCATTACTACCACCACCGCTGTGGTGGCTAAGGAGGCGCTTCCCCAGGTGACCAGTGGTCCTGCTGTGCCAGAGCGGAAGACGGTGGGTACGCAGACTCCCAGATGGGACAACACTCCCCCTTATGCAGTACCAGGTGGTGCGCAGTATCCTGCGGGGTTGCCTCCACCGGTGCTGCCGCCTGCGTGGTTCCAATAAGAAAGACACTGCATTGTATGTAAATAGTTAACTGTGTCCTGATTTTTGCTGTTGAACCCGTCCAGGGTTAACTCTTAAGGGGATCCTTCTGTGGACCTGGGATCCCTATTGTTTTGCTTTTGGTTGTTTTTCTAAAGTTTTGCACAAAGTTTACAGAACTGCTGAAATCATGAACAGTGCATGATCCGAACTTCTTGTATATAGTTTGCACCTTATTAAAGGCGCTCCCTACTGGTTTTACTTAAAGAAGGACTCTTTGTGAAGATACCACACTGGAACCTTTGCTGAGTATGGACTGGTAGCTTGAGAAGGCGTGCTACCTCATAGAATCTTGGTCCTCTCTTAAAGGGGATGTTCATTTGTTGCACTTAAACTGTGATATTGCTTAAGATAGGAAGCAATAATGTCTTGCCCAAAGAAAGAGATGATAATGTTTACATGAGAAAGTTATATGTATTTAATTAGTTAATTGTGAAGAAATACTGATGATGTTCTTTAAAAAGAAAAAGTGAAAGATAGCAGAAGGATGCAGTGGGCCCGTAGGGATACACGTGGTGTCCAGCATGCATGATAGAAAGATAATGAGAAGGCTTAATGTTCAATAGAAAATGTTTTGATAATGTTGATAGATAGTTAGGATAGAAGGTAAACCCTGAGTCCTCATAGGAGTCATGTAGAGATGGCTCAGTGCTCTTAAACTGAAAGTAATGTTATGTTCTATACTGTGTATAGTAGTTGAAAAGGCAGTAGGCCCTGGCTGAACGGGGCGGTCCTGTAATTGAAAGGAGAGGCAGAAGGTCTGGTGCCGATAGGACAGGCGGTCCTGCAGATCTAAAGAAGGGGAATGAAAAAGTTAAACTACCTGATTATAGGAGGGTCTTTAGTGGATACAGAGTGTATGTCCTTAAAGGCAAAGTTAAATTATTGTTCAACAATTTTGCACTTAGTAGAATACCCGGTGGGGTAACAGGAGTTATTTATAGCCTGTAATTTCTAATGTTAACCATGTTTGTAACGTTCAAGTGTCCTTACCTCCCATAAAGGGAAGCCTGTTCAAGTATACTTATTGTTATTGCACTCAACAAAACTGTATGTCTTTTTGCTAACTTGTATTGTTGTTTTCTTCCCAGTCCCGGAGTACTGTGTTTAACCAGGGGGGAGTGCAGCGCCCCAGAGTCCTGGTCGTTGCAGTACTGTGGCTCCGCCACTATGGGGAGCTATGGTGCGTCTGATGGCACTGAAGGAGTTCATCTGATCAGGTATCACAGACACCAATACATTTCACAGCTGGGCCTCCGGGGGGAGCTAAGGGTGCTATTCATTAGGCCACTCCCCACCATAGTGGGTAAACTGGGGGTCAGGCAGGAAGTTAGATCAGAAAGCTGACTGGGTTGGAACCAGGCAACACCTTGTGGCAGAGGGTGTTGTGGGGGAAGATACAGTAGGGTCTCTGTCAGGGGTGGGATCCTGACAGAGGCTTGGCAACAAGAAAGAACGTAACGGGACCGTGCCTGCTCCGGGTAGCGGCAGTCCCCAAGAAAGGATTAGAAGCGAGATAGATTGTGCTGAGTGCGAAACGAGATCATGCAAAGGAGAAATACCAGTAGGAGTCGTGCTGTAAGACCGAAGCAACATCCTACTGAGGCACACTACCGGTGGCCGGAACGCCGAGGGAGTAGAATAATATTCAGCTTCAAGCAATACTCCATACCGCGGCAGGACAGTCAGTCTAAGGCGGGCTGTCTAACACATATCACCTATGCAGTCTTGGGGGGCAACTTGTGGAGAGGGGCGACTCTAGGGTCCCGGAAGAGCTCCGAGCCTACCCGTCAAACGGGTGCCGTCCCAACCAGAACATCAGGGAGGGACGGAGGATTAGCAGAACATCATCTAATCGAGTTGTGAGGGAACATCAGAAACAGACACAACAGTTGTGGGGTACTTTCCGTAAGCACAGCAGGGAAGGACCACAACACATAGCGCTAGTAGGAAGGCACCGATTTCCACCTGTGAAGAGAACTCTGGAGGTGCCATTGGACCGGCCGGACTTGCGCAGCCTGGGGAACCGTGTTCCGGACTGAGGACCCAGAGATCTTCAGTAAAGAGGTAAAGAGACTGCAACCTGGTGTCCTCGTTATTTACTGCACCGCACCACCACAGCATCCCCACCATCATCCACACCTATTATTCCCTGTGCGCCCCACGGCAGGGTCACGGACCGGGGCCTAGCCACCGTGACAACCCCAGAGCAGAGACTCAGAGGCCCGGTACCGGGTACCCCTCGGCCCTGCGGCAGTGGGGGCGCCACAGATCCTCCCGAGGTTCTCCCCCCGGAAAACACCTGGACAGAGCATCCGCCTTAGTGTTTTTAGACCCCGGTCTGTAAGTGACCACAAAATTGAACCGCGTGAAAAACAATGCCCAGCGAGCCTGCCTGGGGGACAGACGCTTGGCTGACTCCAAATACAGCAGATTCTTATGATCGGTAATAACAGTAACCTGATGTACCGACCCCTCCAAGAAGTGTCGCCATTCCTCAAAGGCCAACTTAATTGCCAACAACTCCCTGTTGCCGATATCGTAGTTACGTTCGGCGGACGACAGTTTCTTGGAGAAATAGGCGCACGGACGTAAACCACTCAAAGATGAGCCTTGAGATAGTACCGCCCCCACACCAACCTCAGACGCATCGACTTCCACAACAAAGGGTTTAGATACGTCTGGCTGCACAAGAATGGGGGCTGAAACAAAACTGTTCTTAAGAAATTCAAATGCGCGCACAGCAGCTTCAGGCCAAACGGAGAAATTGGTACCCTTTTTAGTCATGTCAGTTAGCGGTTTAGCAATGATGGAAAAATCCTTGATAAATTTCCTATAGTAGTTAGAAAACCCAAGGAACCGCTGAAGTGCTTTCAGGTTATCAGGACGTTCCCAATGCAGCACCGCCTGCACCTTAGCAGCGTCCATTTTAAACCCAGAAGCAGACACAATATAACCCAAGAAAGGCGACTCTTGAACAGAAAATACACATTTCTCAAGTTTAGCATACAGCTTATTCTCTCTGAGAAGCTGTAACACCTGCCTGACATGATCTAAATGAGCATCACGGTCGCAAGAATATATGAGAATGTCATCTAGATACACGATATCGAATGTCCCCAAAACATGCGAGAACACATCATTGATGAAATGTTGGAACACTGCAGGTGCGTTAGTCAACCCAAACGGCATCACCAAATTTTCAAAATGACCCTCAGGGGTATTAAAAGCCGTCTTCCACTCATCACCTTGATGGACTCTTATGAGGTTGTACGCCCTCCTGAGGTCAAGCTTGGTAAACCACTTAGCACCTGCCACCTGGTTGAACAAATCTGGTATCAGAGGCATAGGGTATGGATCACGAACCGTAATCTGGTTCAACTCCCTGAAATCCAAGCACGGGCGTAATCCGCCATCTTTCTTCTTCACGAAGAAGAACCCTGCTGCCACCGGCGAGGATGACGGCCTGATGTGCCCTTTGCTCAAGCTTTCAGCAATGTAATCTTTTAACGCTTGTCTCTCCGGACCGGAGATGTTAAACATCCTTGCTTTAGGCAATTTGGCCCCTGGTTTAAACCTGATAGAATAGTCATAAGGACGATGTGGTGGCAACTCTGAACAACCCTTCTCAGAGAACACATCCACAAAATCCAGAAGTGACTCCGGAACGCTTGAAGTCACCGCAGCCACACATGTGGCCAGGCAATTCTCCTGGCAGAACTTGCTCCACCGAATTATGTCCTGAGTTTTCCAGTCAATTACCGGGTTGTGCATAGACAACCAAGGAAAACCCAAAACCACCTGAGCAGGAAGATTCCTGAACACCTTACATGTAACCCGCTCGGAATGTAGAACTCCTATGTGAAGTTTCACCTCAGCCACAAATTCAGTTATCTCCCCCTGAGAGAGCGGAGCAGCATTGATGGTGACCACGCGGATAGGATGAGACAGTTTTTCAATTCTAAAACCTGCTGTGCGCGCAAACTCCTCATCAATGAGATTTGAGGCTGAACCACTATCCACAAAAACAGCTCACTGCCAGCAATAAAAACCTTAGCAGGGAGCATGCATTGAGAAACCACCATGGAGGATATACATAAGCTCAGATTGGTCTCCTCCACACCCTCTGAGCTTAGAATTTTTCCGCCGTTTCAATTTTCTTAGACAGCAGAGGACAGATGTTAATAAAATGACCAGTTTTACCACAGTAAAAACAGGCTCCATGCTTCCTGAGCTCAGGGGCTTGACGCTTGACATGTGACACCCCTGCGATTTGCATAGGTTCCGTGGGCTCACCTGCAGCAACCTCACGTGAACCTAAACCTTCTCCCACAGGCGGCGTCTCATGCTCCCCCTGACGCAAACGACGATCAATGCGGACAACCAGACTCATGGCGGAATCTAGAGAAGCAGGAGTCTCGTACATCAGAAGGGCTTTTTTAACCCTTCCAGAAATCCCATGTATAAACTGACTCCGCAATGCTGGATCATTCCATTGTGTATCGATCGCCCAGCGACGAAATTCAGAACAGTAATCCTCTGCAACTCGCTCCCCCTGGCGAATAGTGCGTATCTTAGATTCTGCTAGAGCCATTCTGTCAGGTTCATCGTAGATTTTCCCAAGAGAAGAAAAAAAACTCCACAGAGTCAAATGCAACAGAATCAGATGGCAAAGAAAACGCCCATGCTTGGGGATCCCCGCTTAACAATGACAACACCAGGCCCACACGCTGAGCCTCATTACCCGAGGAGATCGGGCGCATGCGGAAATATAGTTTGCAAGCTTCACGAAAAGAAACAAATTTACTGCGTTTCCCAGTAAATCTTTCAGGCAAAGGAAATTTAGGCTCAGCAACTCTTCCTGTCGCTCCAGCCTGCACATTAGATACTGCTAGTCCCTGTTGCTGCACTGCCCCCCTCAACTCAGTGACCTGTAGGGACAGCGGGTTACTGGCGGGTTATGGAAGTCATGGGATCCATGACAAAACACACAAAAAAAAAAACCCCTTTTTTTTTGTTTTTTGTTGTTGTGCCGATTATAATGTCACGAGGAGACTAGGTGAGCGAGAGCTAAAAACCCGGGCCCCTGCAGTTTCCCTCAGACTAGGGAAATCCTGACTGACCCTCTACCTGGAGTTTACACTGATGGTGTGCATGTCCAGGCCTCGAACCTCACCCTGACTCCTGTTTTAACCCTAGGCTGATACCTCAGCCCTCCACCCAGTGAAGAGGTAATATTCCAATACCCACAGTTAGCACAGACAAGGATAAAGGAAAATATACACCACGCCGCAGTCACTCAGGAATACACTATAAATGTGCAGGGCAAAATAAATACAAATATAGGAAGGAGTAAATAAGACAGAGGAGAATACACCACCAGCAACGAATCTCCAACAACCAGCTCTCCACTCCAGACCGAGATAACAACGCACTAGATAGAAGCTATAATCGGCGACACCCAATGAACAGGAGAACTATTTAAAGGTCATGGGAATAGCCCAGCTTCCAATCCGAGGATTAGGTAAATTAACCCCGGAACAGCTAGATAAAATCTAGCAGACGCCAATGAGCAAATAGTGGTCAAAAGCGGAATTACCGCTGTCTGTCGGACGACCTGGTCTGAACAGCGTCCGACATGACACTATGTTCCATTGCTCCGGTGGGATCAGCAGCCCCAGCCTGAGTCTTCCCTGGAGTGGTACCTGGTAGCTTCCTTCCGCACAAGCCTGACCTCACCACTAGAGGCTCCAGCGAAGACCAAGGAAGCTACTTAGTTACGCCTCTTCGAGGGTATTCTGGTCTGTGGCAGAGTGGGGCCACACCCCTGCACGCCCGCGCCAAACAGTTTGGGCGCAAGCGTGACACACAGCCTTAGAGGAATGCTTCCAAATGCAAGCTCTTTACATACTAGTTATAGTTGCCCCATAAGTGGGGCCTCACTTCATTCCTGCCAGGCTGCCATACCTCATAATACATTGTTGACCTGAAGGCAAAGTTTCCAACCTAGTATTCAAATTTGTCTGTACAACTGAACCAAAATTCACAGACAGTCCAAAATTTTTACAGACATTTCGCCACACCCCATACAGACCATGCCTCCATAAAGCCACACCCACATAAAGACCATGCCCCATAACAACATCCTGAATACAATCAGATACTGAGAAGTACACCCAATATATAGGAAAGGAGAAGTACTACTGTGCAGTGTTCTGTATTTACAGTCATGTCCGAAAGTGTTGGCACCTTCTAAATTGTTCCAGAAAATTCATAATCCATAATTTCACATTAAAATCCCAAAAATTTGTGGGACTAAATTGTTGGCACATTTAAAAAAATTTGGGTAAACAACTTTGTTTAAAGAATGTGATGCTCGTTCATACTCACCTGTGGCAAGTAATAGGTGGGGGCAATATGAAAATCTTGAAATCAGATAAAAAGGAGAAATGTTGACTCAATCTTTACATTGTGTATCTGTGCCACACTAAGCATGGAGAACAAAAAGAGAAAAGTACTGCCTGAGGATTTGAGAACCAAAATTGTTTAAAAATATCAACAATCTCAAGGTTCTCCTGAGATCTTGATGTTGCTTTGTACATGATGCGCAACATAATCAAGAAGTTTACAACCCATGGAACTGTAGCTAGTCTCCCTGAACGAGGACGGCAAAGAAAAATTGATGAAAGGTTGCAACGCAGGATAGTCCAGATGAAGGATAAGCGTCTGCAATCAAGTTCCAAAGAAATTCAAGCTGTCCTGCAGGTTCTGGGTGGATCAGTGTCACCGGAAACTATCCGTCCACCTTTGAATCAAATGTAACGCTATGACAGGTGACCGAATAGGACCCCACTGCTGACACAGAGATATATAAAAAATCTAGACTGCAGTTTGCCAAAATGTACTTGAGTAAGCCAAAATCCTTCTGGGAAAGCATCTTGTGGACAGATGAAACCAACATAGAGCTTTTTGGTAAAGCACATCGTTCTACTGTTTACCAAAAACAGAATGAGGCCTACAAAGCAAAGAACACAGTACCAACAGTCAAAAATGGTGGAGGTGCAAAGATGTTTTGGGGTTGTTTTGCTTCCTCTGGCACTGGGTGCCTTGACAGTGTGCAAGGCATCATGAAATCTAAACATTACAAAAGGATTTTGGGTCGCAATATAGTGCCTAGTGTCAGAAAGCTGTGTTTGCGTCCTAGGTCATGGGTCTTCAATATGGGCAATGCCCCAAATATACTTCATAAAGCACCCAGAAATTGATGGAAACAAAGAGCTTGGCCAGCAATGAGTCCAGATCCAAATCCCAATGAACACCTGTGGTGAGATCTTCAAATATGAGAGACCTGGAGCAGTTTGCAAAAGAAGAGTATTCTAAATTTCCTATTGATTGCAGTTATTTATTCCAAATGGTATGCAACCAAATATTAAGTTGAGGGTGCCACTGATTTTATCCAGCCCATTTTGCAGGTTTTGTGTGAAATTATGTCCAATTTGCCTTTTTTCTAATTTTTTTTTGTGTTGTTCCAACACACATAATGAATAAATAAAAATAAAGAAATAAAAAATGTGTATACCAAAACGGGTAACTGCATTAATTTTATGGGAGAAATACTATTTTCTGGAACAGTTTAAAGGGTGCCAACACTTTCAGCCATGACTGAAATACACTGCTCAAAAAAATAAAGGGAACACTAAAATACCACATCCTAGATATCACTGAATGAAATATTTCAGTTGCAAATCTTTATTCATTGCATAGTGGAATGTGTTGAGAACAATAAAACATTAAAATGATCAATGTAAATCAAAATGAATATCCCATGGACGTCTGGATTTGGAATGATACTGAAAATCAAAGTGTAAAATCAAATCACAGGCTGATCCAACTTCAGTGGAAATGCCTCAAGACAAGGAAATGATGTTCAGTTGTGTGTGTCTTGCCTCTATGTGCCTGTATGACCTCCCTACAACGCCTAGGCATGCTTCTGATGAGGCGGCGGATGGTCTCCTGAGGGATCTCCTCCCAGACCTGGACTAAAGCATCCACCAGCTCCTGGACAGTCTGTGGTGCATTGTGACATTGGTGGATGGCAGGGGCTGGCTGGCACTTTTCAGCCTGGGGGGCAATCACAAGGCAGTGGCCCTCGAGTTGCGGTGGCCCTCCTTTTCCCTGCTTACCTCTGACCATTGCATTAAAGCAGCAGACATAACAGGCTTTAAAAACAGGCTGGTACAGAGATATGGGAACAGAACTGAGCTTGCTGCATAGATATGGGAGCAGAACCGAGCTTACTACAGAGATATGGGAGCAGAACCGAGCTTACTACAGAGATATGGGAGCAGAACCGAGCTTACTACAGAGATATTGGAGCAGAACAGAGCTTCCTATAGAGATATAGGAGCAGAACAGAGCTTACTGCAGAGATATGGGAGCAGAACGGAGCTTACTACAGACATATGGGAGCAGAACGGAGCTTACTACAGACATATGGGCGCAGAACGGAGCTTACTACAGAGCAGTATAATATAGTAAAATATATAGATGAATTAGAAATGGCGACACACGCAAACGTCATCTGCATTAGTAATACATGCACCATTACATAATTAGTTGTAGGCTGGGTTCACAAGAGTGAAGTTTACATTCTGTATACGCACCACAACCTCCAGCCTCGCGGAGGGTATCCCTCCTGTAAACCCAGCCTGACGGGGACAACCCCTTATAAATGGAAGTGTGCTCCTCTAAACCATGCAATCACTGCCAATCCTCCAACCGTAAGTGGTGAATTTCCAGAGCTGGGAAATGGGATTTCAATATTAGAACACGTCAACTTTGGTTCCCGTCCCTCCTCAAGGAAGTAAGGCAGACAGGTGTGATAAGACTATTAGAAAAACTACTGCCACACACACGGCAGTACATACTGGCAGAAGTGTGAGGGCATTAGTGCCTGTGTATGGACATGTCAGAGGCTAGAGAGAAGAAAGTTTGGTCCCTCTTAGCTTCTGGCAATGTTTTACCTCAGCTCACATTTGGGCCATACCATTGTAAAACAGGTAGACACATTTACCCACTGACCCTACTATTCATAAGGAACTGCTGTCTACCCCTTAGTTGCCCACTGTATATAGTCAGTGTGGGGATGTGGGCTACAGAACAACACAGGGCGATGACACTGCTACCTGAACCCTTCAGCTGCCTCACAATATGCAGGGAGTAAAACCAGTACAAAGTATGGCAGCCTCCCTGCAGAGCTGTCCAGGGCCGGACTGGGACAAAAAAGGAGCAATGCCACACAAACCCCACCAGCCCACAGACTATAAAGGTACCTTCACACTCAGCAACTTTACAACGATATCGCTAGCGATCTGTGACGTTGCAGCGTCCTGGATAGCGATCTCGTCGTGTTTGACACGCAGCAGCGATCTGGATCCCGCTGTGATATCGCTGGTCGGAGCTAGAAGTCCAGAACTTTATTTGGTCATCAGGTCGGCGTGTATCGTCATGTTTGACATCAAAAGCAACGATGTCAGCAATGCTTTACATGGAGCTAACGACCTGTGAGAACGATAAATGAGTCGCCGTTACGTCACAGGATCGCTCCTGCATCGTTCTGGAGCTGCTGTGTTTGACGTCTCTACAGCGACCTAAACAGCGACGCTGCAGCGATCGGCTCGTTGTCTATATCGCTGCAGCGTCGCTGAGTGTGACGGTACCTTAACACTCCCCCCACACCCGATCAGTGGATTTTCCTATACTGTGTTGTGCCCTTCAACGCTCCTCTTAAAGGCGTTATTTGAAGAGCTATGTGTGAATGTCGCCACAGTGCCCACGATTGATCGCTTCTTTAGAGCGCCGGTTCTCGAGATCATGGGGGTCCCAGCGGTCGGACCCCAGCAACTACAAAGTTCTCGGGAAAGGGGATTACTTGGTATAATCCATTTAAATGTGTTTTCCAATATATATATATTTTATTTTCCCATAGTATTCCTGAAAATAATAAACCAATATTAACCCTCCCAAAGACCAATGTCGCCTATCCGAGAACAGGACAGGAACAGGATTGGCAGGAGGAATGGTACTGTGCAGTGTATATATACAGGACAGGTGGAGGGTACTGTGCAGTGTATATATACTGGAGGAGTGGTACTGTGCAGTGTATATATACAGGAGGAGTGGTACTGTGCAGTGTATATATACAGGAGGAGTGGTACTGTGCAGTGTATATATACAGGAGGAGTGGTACTGTGCAGTGTATATATACAGGACAGGAGGAGTGGTACTGTGCAGTGTATATATACAGGACAGGAGGAGTGGTACTGTGCAGTGTATATATACAGGACAGGTGGAGGGTACTGTGCAGTGTATATACAGGAGGAGTGGTACTGTGCAGTGTATATATACAGGAGGAGTGGTACTGTGCAGTGTATATATACAGGAGGAGTGGTACTGTGCAGTGTATATATACAGGACAGGAGGAGTGGTACTGTGCAGTGTATATATACAGGACAGGAGGAGTGGTACTGTGCAGTGTATATATACAGGACAGGTGGAGGGTACTGTGCAGTGTATATATACAGGAGGAGTGGTACTGTGCAGTGTATATATACAGGAGGAGTGGTACTGTGCAGTGTATATATACAGGACAGGAGGAATGGTACTGTGCAGTGTATATATACAGGACAGGAGGAGTGGTACTGTGCAGTGTATATATACAGGACAGGTGGAGGGTACTGTGCAGTGTATATACAGGAGGAGTGGTACTGTGCAGTGTATATATACAGGAGGAGTGGTACTGTGCAGTGTATATATACAGGAGGAGTGGTACTGTGCAGTGTATATATACAGGACAGGAGGAGTGGTACTGTGCAGTGTATATATACAGGACAGGTGGAGGGTACTGTGCAGTGTATATACAGGAGGAGTGGTACTGTGCAGTGTATATATACAGGAGGAGTGGTACTGTGCAGTGTATATATACAGGACAGGAGGAATGGTACTGTGCAGTGTATATATACAGGACAGGTGGAGGGTACTGTGCAGTGTATATACAGGAGGAGTGGTACTGTGCAGTGTATATATACACGAGGAGTGGTACTGTGCAGTGTATATATACAGGACAGGAGGAATGGTACTGTGCAGTGTATATATACAGGACAGGTGGAGGGTACTGTGCAGTGTATATACAGGAGGAGTGGTACTGTGCAGTGTATATATACAGGACAGGAGGAGTGGTACTGTGCAGTGTATATATACAGGACAGGAGGAGTGGTACTGTGCAGTGTATATATACAGGACAGGAGGAGTGGTACTGTGCAGTGTATATATACAGGACAGGTGGAGGGTACTGTGCAGTGTATATACAGGAGGAGTGGTACTGTGCAGTGTATATACACAGATACTTAGATTTACACCACGCAAGCAATATATATATATATATATATATATATATATATATATATATAACTGAGCAGCACCAAATATTTAAGGGCTTGTCCACTACTAGGACAACCCCTAAATGTTCGGCCCCGATAAATTAATAAAGCCTATACTCACCTCCTGTGCCGCGCCGTTCCCACAGTGGCTGTGATGTGGTGTTATGACATGTGATGCCCGGAACCAATCAGTGCTGGTGTCACTGTCTCAATCTTTGCACAAACTGAACATGAAGAGGACGTCCGGGATCAAGCAGCTCATCCTGCACTTCCTCTTCATGTTCAGTTTGTCTGAAGGCGGGGACAGTGACACCAGCACTGATTGGTTCCGGGCAACATGTGGCATAACACCACATAACAGCCACTGTGGGAACGGCGCGGCACGGCAGGTGAGTATAGGATTTATTAATGTATCGGGGCCGAACATTCAGTTTAAGACGAGGTTGTCCTAGTGGGAGACAATCCCTTTAAGCAATGGACTCATTAGCCCATATTCTTGGCCATATTCTCGGAGTCCACTGCACACACACAGGGAACCGTGGAATTTCCGGGGCTCTGGCCTGTCGCAAAATGGCAGCGCCGGACACCCACGCAGCACTGCTGGGCCCCGGAGACACCCGCAGCACCGGCCAGCAACCGCCAGGCACCCAGAGACACCCGGCAACAGCATCGGACATGCACCAGCACAAGACCCCTCACACCATCACGTCGCTCATCAGAGCCCCCCTCATCCTGGCCTGCAGCATCACCCCACTCCTGCCTCCTCCAGCAACGACCCTGAGACCCCCCTTCACTGCACCCACTACTCCCAGTAAGCAATAAGACGCATGGATTATAAGAAGCACCACCATTTTATTAAAAAATATTTTTTTCTTATTATTTGGGGTGCGTCTTATAATCCGGAGCCTCTTATAATCCGAAAAATAAGTGGTGTGTATAATATATATATATATATATATATATATATATATATATATATATATAGATATATATATATATATATATATATACATATATACACACACACACACACACACACACACACACACATATATATACAACATAGACACGCATAATTACACACACACACACACACATACACACATAGACAGACACACACACACATATATATATGTATATACACACAAACACATACATACATAGACACACACACACATATATATATATTATATATATATACATACACACACATATATATACACATACATACACACATACATGCACACACACATACATAGACACACACACACATATATATATACACATACATACATAGACACACACACTCACTCACACATTATATAGGTGAAACTGCGACTGCGGTACGTACATTATATAGGTGATACCACTGTGTGTAATATACTGCGACCGCTATGTATAGCCCATATAGGCCAGGCGCTCTGTGTGTGTATGTGTGTGTGTGTATATATATATATATATATATATATATATATATATATATATATATACACACACACACATACACACACACACATATACACTGCGGCTGACCTATATGGGCTATACACAGCGGTCGCAGTATATTACACACAGTGGTATCACCTATATAATGTATGTACCGCAGTTTCGCCTATATAATGTATATAGACTGCTGTACATACATTATATGGGTGATACTGCTACTGCGGTATATAATCGCAGTATCACTTATATATTGCATATACAACAGTCAATATACATTAGACAGGTCAAACTGCAAATGCTGCATATACATAAAAAAGTTTTCATCTTGGGTCTCATCTGAGATAGGGGAGGATGAGGAGGGTCCACTGTCCAGCCAGCATCGGAGGTGCGGAGGATGTGGAGCAGATGCAGGCCGGGGATTGGTGAGGAGAGCACTGTTCTCTGACACTGGTTCTGGCCAGGGTCAGACACAGTAAGGCTCAGGCATCTCTGCGCGCGGTGGCGGCCTTTTCAAACCTTTGCACAGGCCCTGGTGCGTGCGCTCTCCTGTTTTACCTCACTGACAAAGGCGGCAGCCATGTACGCAAGCAAGAACGAGGGCTGTGCTCATGTGGGCCGCCACGGCCTTGGTCAGCGCGTTCACCAAGAGAGCACGCACCATGGCCTGTGCAGAGGATTTAGAGGGCCGGCGGCCCATTTTGTAGCTCAGCGTGCTTAGGGGCCCCTTAGCACTCCGGGCCCCGCTGCAACCTCTGTAGTTACGCCCGATAGGGGTATACTATAGGCACAGGTACACAATGTTATATACACTGGATGGATCAATCCTGCACCTGGCCCAGGACATACATGCACTGTATATATACAGGGCCATGTATATAGCATGTGATGTCCAGTCACCAGGTTCAGGCGTGATCACTCCAGTGCTGGATTCTGTAGACAGTCTCTGCTCACTCTCAGTATAGGGAGATTTATTGCAGGAGACTGAACTTTCCTGCAGTCTGGTAACTCTGGAGCCGATGACCTGGCACTGACAGGGTGAAAGTTCAGTCTCCTGCAATAAATCTGTGAGCATCAGCAGAGCGGCCACTGATACTATAGGGACCGGCCCCGGACTAATCAGGAGGTGAGCAGCAGCGTCCATCCCCTCACCGCACACAGAGCTGAAGGTACTCACTGATGTGTGAGCCGTCCACATGCAGATCTCCAGCAGTTACATGCAGCAGTGTTCCCTCTTCCTCAGCAGCCGGCCGGCCGCACACAGAGGGCAGGGGCGTGTCTGCTCCACTGTGAGGCAGCTGCCAGGACACAGAGAACACAGCGCCGGCCACCAGCAGCCCGAATCAGCTGCTTGGTGACCGGCCCGGGGGGCACATGCCCCTTTGCCACCCGGCCCAGTCCGCGCCTGGTGGATGGTGCAAGACATGATGTCCCAGATGTGTTCAATCGGTTTAAGGTCTAGGGAACGGACGGGCCAGTCCATAGCTTCAATGTGCCACCCCACACCATTACTGACCCACTGCCAAACCGGTCATGCTGAAGGTTGTTGTAGACAGCAGACCGCTCTCCACGGTATCTCCAGACTCTGTCACGTCTGTCACCTGTGCTCAGTGTGAACCTGCTTTCATCTGTGAAGAGCACAGGGCGCCAGTGGCGAATTTGCCAATCCTGGTGTTCTGTGGCAAATGCCAAGCATCCTGCACGGTGTTGGGCTGTAAGCACAACCCCCATCTGTGGACCCTCGGGCACTCAGACCATCCTCATGGAGTCGGTTTCTAACCGTTTGTGCAGACACATGCACATTTGTGGCCTGCTGGAGGTCATTTTGCAGGGCTCTGGCAGTGCTCCTCCTGTTCCTCCTTCCACAAAGGCTGAGGTAGAGGTCCTGCTGCTGGGTTGTTGCCCTCCTACAGCCCCCTCCGCATCTCCTGGTGTACTGGCCTGTCTCCTGGTAGCGCCTCCAGCCTCTGGACACTACACTGACAGACACAACAAACCTTCTTGCCACAGCTCGCATTGATGTGCCATCCTGGATGAGCTGCACTACCTGAGCCACTTGTGTGGGTTGTAGAGTTCTTCTCCTGCTACCAACAGCGTGAAAGCACAACCAACATTCAAAATTGACCAAAACATCAGCCAGAAAGCATTGGTACTGAGATGTGGTCTGTGGTCCCCACCTGCAGAACCACTCCTTTATTGAGTGTGTCTTGATAATTGCCAATAATTTCCATCTGTTGTCTATTCCATTTGCGCAACAGCATGTGAAATTGATTGTCAGTGTTGCTTCCTAAGTGGACAGTTTGATTTCACAGAAGTTTGATTTACTTGGAGTTATATTCTGTTGTTTAAGTGTTCCCTTTATTTTTTTGAGCAGTGTATATATATTTATACTAGCTGTTTCCAGCCAGCTAACGCTCGGCATGCTCATTGCTATCTAATTAACGCTGCTAGTGATTAAACTAAAGTAAATAATGACAACATTCAATAGCGATTACGCAGGTGGTAAATTAACTTAAAATGAAGTTAATAATAATAATTAAAAATCAGAATAATACTAATATATTTTATTCACAGTGTAAAATCAAAAGCAAACTGGATTCATGTGGTAATGTGTGGGGACGGAGCCTCGTGTGGTAATGTGTGGGGACGCAGCCTCATGTGGTAATGTGTGAGGACAGAGCCTCGTGTGCTAATGTGTGGGGACGGAGCCTCGTGTGGTAATGTGGAGGGACGGAGCCTCGTATGGTAATGTGTGGGGACAGAGCCTCGTGTGGTAATGTGTGGGGACGGAGCCTCATGTGGTAATGTGTAAGGACGGAGCCTCGTATGGTAATGTGTGGGGACAGAGCCTCGTGTGGTAATGTGTGAGGACGGAGCCTCGTGTGGTAATGTGTAAGGACAGAGCCTCGTATGGTAATGTGTGGGGACGGAGTCTCGTGTGGTAATGTGTGAGGACGGAGCCTCGTGTGGTAATGCTTAGGGACAACCTCGTGTGGTAATGTGTGGGGACAGAGCCTCGTGTGGTAATGTGTGAGGATGGAGCCTCGTGTGGTAATGTGTGGGTACGGAGCCTCGTGTGGTAATGTGGGGGACGGAGCCTCGTGTGGTAATGTGTAGGGAAGGAGCCTCGTGTGGTAATGTGTGGAGACGGAGCCTCGTGTGGTAATGTGGGGGGCGGGATTATGTGTGGTAATATGGTGGGGGGCAGGATTATGTGTGGTAATGTGGTGGGGGGGCGGGATTGTGTGTGGTAATGTGGTGGGGGGCGGGATTGTGTGTAATAATGGGGTGGGGGTGGGATTATCTGTAGTAATGTGGGGGGCGGGATTATGTGTGGCAATGTGATGGGGGGGCGGGATTGTGTATAATAATGGGGTGGGGGTGGGATTATGTGTGGTAATGTGGTGGGGGGCGGGATTGTGAGTGGTAATGTGGTGGTGGGGGGTGGGATTGTGTGTGGTAATGTGGTGGGGGGGCAGGATTGTGTGTGGTAATGTGGTGGGGGCGGGATTGTGTGTAATAATGGGGTGGGGGGCCGGATTATGTGTGATGATGTGGGGGGGCAGAGCTACTGTGCAGGGGGCGGGATTAGCGAGTAATCACGATGCCTCATATATATGCTGTGCCTGTGTGTTACATATAAATACACAGGTACAATACCATATATAATACTCAGGTACTATATATGCTCTGCTGGATGAGAGATGGGATCAGGGGCCAGTTGCAGCCAGGACTCAATAGAGCAGTAGTAATATGAGCCGTCTGCTCAGAGATTTCAAGCAGTGATTATTGACTATGGCGGAGCTCCATGCATGGTTGGAGCAGTGGACTGACAATCAATGGAGATTCAAAATGAAACAAACCTTATGAAAAAAAAAAATGCAGGCCCCATGTGATATTTCAGTTTTTCTTTTTTAATAAATTTGCAAACATTTCTACATTTCTGGGGTTTTTTTTAGTCAAGATGGGGTGTGTTATGTGTTTGGTTGCCCCACTACTTTCTTCAGGAATTTATTTATATCCCACTTCCCAGTTCCGGTTTGGAACTTGCAGCTCTCTGGTGCCCCCTTACCCTCAGGTCAGTCAGGGAACTGCACCTAGGATAATTAGTCGCCAGAAATGCTGCCTTGCTATGTTCTGGCTATTGGGCACACTGCAGCGAGGGTGATATAACTACTCCCACTCAGGCAGGAATTATAATTATCAAACGCCGTCCGTTGCTGCCAGTTTTCCCCAAAAGCTCAGGACTCTTCGCTGCCACCAGCTCCTATTACTATGATTAATAGCAGGTCAGCAGCCAACCCAGTCAGTAGCATAATTTACTTCAGAATACGTTGGGGGTACGTTTTAGAGCAAGGAGAACGAGACTAGTAAAGCTTTTACTCCAAAAAGATTAGGCAGTGTTTACAAAAAGTATAAAAAAAATTATATTACAAGATGAGACAATTATTGTATGTACAGAATGATTATAAAATAAAAGGGATTAAAGATGAAACGCACTTACAGTTCTCTCATATCATGGCAGGCCATGCGGCTGGGGGAAGGGGGACACATCCCAATGCATCAGAGCAGATTGCAGAGTTTCTCTTAGCTGACTTCCTGGGCAAAAGATACTCCTAAAATGAGGCTGAATCTCTAATGCCCTCTGCTCGTGACATCACTGAGTGGGCTGCGCCATGGAATGCCCTCCCCTTTCTGGAAGTTATGTCAAATTTTCTGTTACTCATACCTCTTGGGGAGGGGCTCATGGAAGGACGACCAGCGTATTATTGATCTTGTTTTGAGATTATTGTTCTATTAAGTCTAAACGCGAGGTATCTGTAAGACCCGGTTAAGTAGTAATCCATTTCTCGGATACTGCTGATATGAGAAATTAGAAAACACACTGGTGTGTAGCTCTACTGATGCACATTCCAAAAAAGGAAGATTCACACCTATACCACTACTTGGGGGGTTATTCCATCTTGAATAACTCTCATAGACAAATGGAAGCACATGGCTGCAAACAAAGAACTGGTTTCTGCTTAACCAACAGATTCTTGATGGAGTGGGAAAGGGTGGTATATAATTACACAGACAGAGTGAGAAGGAGAGCTATCTAGGCAGGGAGAAGAAGGAGGGGCTGTGGGAGAACCACGGCTGCAGCGTGTGTCTTACCCAGACCTAATGGATGTAGCAGAGCTCAGTGTGCGTGATAGTATAGAAACAAATATGTCATATTTCCTGACACCTCCCCTTTTGGACTGCGCTACTGAGGCAGTACCTCTCGGTACTCCTCCTTGCGCACCTCGGCAGGTTAGCCCCGGCAAGACAACCCATCTGTATTGCCATGCTTGCTGCCCTTTTTGTGTTTCACAGTAAAGTCGTACTGTTGGAGGGCAAGGCTCCAGCATAGCAACCTTCCTTTGGTACCAGACATGGTGTGCAGCCAGCTCAGGGGGTTGTTGTCGGTCACCATGGTGAAGGCGCGTCCATACAGGTAGGGCTGCAAATGTTGCAGGGCCCAGACCATGGCCAGGAACTCCTTCTCGATGGTGGAATAGGCCACTTCCCTCAGCAGAAGCTTCCGGCTCAGGTACAACATGGGGTGCTCTTGGTTCCCAGAGTCCACCTAGCTGAGCACAGCACCGAGGCCAAACTCGCTGGTGTTGGTCTGTACCAGGAACGTCCGACTGCTGTCAATGGGTTTTAGCACCGCAGAACTGCTCAAGGCTGTTTTCAAAGCTCGGAAAGCCACCTCACAGCCATCTGTCCAGTCGACTGGGGTAGCTTCTTCCTGGTGATGTCCGTCAAGGGTTTTGCAAGGCTACTATAGTTCTGTACGAAGCGCCTATGGTACCCTGCAGTGCCCAGTAAGGACATTACCTATTTCTTGGTCCTGGGGTTGGTCCAGGCGTCCACTTTCCCAGGCTCTGGTCTCATGGAGCCCCCGCCTACCCGGTGCCCCAGGTATTGGACCTTGCTAATGCCCATCTGGCACTTTCCCGGCTTGATGGTCAGGCCTGCTTGGTGAATTCGCTTGAGCACCTCCTGAAGATGCTGCAGATGTTCCTCCCAGGAGAAACTGAAGATGGCAATGTCATCCAGGTACGCCACTGCGCTCTTCTCAGTCCCTGAAGCAGGTGCTTGACCATCCACTGGAAAGTGGCAGGGGCATTCTTCATGCCGAATGGCATGACCGTGGATTCATACAGTCCAAAGGGGTTGATAAAGGCGGACTTCTCCTGCGCCTTGGGGCTCAGGGGAATCTGCCAATATCCCGACTCAAATCCATTATGGACAAATATTTTGCGCCAGCTAACCGCTCAAGCAGCTCCTCGATGCGTGGTATTGGGTTCGTGTCCGAGGCTGTGATGGCGTCCGGTGTCCAACTCGTAGACTGCTAACTCAGTCCTTCCAAGTCTGTTGGTGAACATGGCCCAGAAGGGTTACAGCGTGGTCCGCAACTGCGACTACTGGAGTTCGGATAGCAAGGCGCTTACCTCCACATCCTCGATGGACCCACTGGCCTTGGCTTGGGCAAGCATGTCCAGGAGGGGGTCTTCCTCCCCATCTTCAGGCATGTTGCAGACCGGTAGGATGCAGGCTTCACATTCGTGATGAGTCGTCATCATATTGACGTGAAAGGCCTTTCACCTACCCCGAGCGTGGTCAAGCGTGGCCATGTAGGTGACTGGGTTGAGCTGTTGGTGTACGATGCACGGACCTTCCCAGGCTGCCTGAAGCTTATCCTTCGGTACAGGGACCAGAACCCACACCTTCTGACCCACCTGGTAGGTCTGCTCCTGGGCGTTCTGGTCGTACTAGTGCTTCTGATCAGTAAAATCAAATACGTCATATTTCCTGACAGGGCGCAGAGTGTACATTAATGAGAAAAAAATGAACTTTTTTGAATTTGCCAAATGGCTGCAATAAAACAAAGAGTGAAAAATTTAAAGGGGTCTGAGTACTTTCCGGACCCACTGTACCATTATACCAACAGGCGAGACTCCAACTGATCACGAGAATAAGCAGGAGTAAACATGTGCGACCACTGGTCCATTCACTGTCTATAAGAATGGTGGTCACACCTGCTTACTGCCGCCACATGCACGAAGGGGACTTTGAATCCATTGTTCCTAGAATTGGTCTTGGCCTAGCATTCATATGTATTTAATGTAGAGAGAGAAAAAAGGAGCTGGCAGACAAGTGCTTGATAAAGGTCATTGTACCGAAACGTCGCCACAGGAGGCAGATTAAATATGTAAGACTTATCACTGGCTGTTGTGGCGCTGTCTTTCTTCTGTCTTGGGATTTGGCTTTGTAGCCGGGTTGACCCCCTGGCATTGACTTGCGCCAACATGTGTATGGAAGCTGTATGGACATAGGGTGCGGCTTAACTTTCTTTGGATTGTTGAAGTCTGGTGGCATGTTACCTCCGGAATAACAAAAAGAATGGTCACTTAAATCAAAATATAGCTGATCCTCCTTTTCCTGCAACAAATTTAAGAGGCCCCATACACCTTAGATGGATAGCTGGCCTGCAGAAATCAGCCGATTCTGCTGGCATTAATGTGCATGAAGGCCCTTACTGAGTCGGTTGGTAGATCTATCAATATACATTCAGATTCAGCAGTAGTTCCCTGGCCCTAATGCCTGTGAGTCGCCCACCAGGGCCTGGGGTACTCGGCACCGGGTCCGGTCGCTCTTAAAGGGAATGTCACGGTGGCTGCGACCCGGTCCGTGCCCTGGGCGCCCAATTAAAGGGAGCAGGTCTTTTAAGGGGAATTGTGAATAAAGTCTATTGTTCGTGACGCCACCTGTGGTTCTCGGTCAGTAGGGACCGACGCCGCATAAAGGGGTCCTATGGGGTGATGGTATGGTGGCTGGATGGTGACGCATCCCACAGGTGAAGCGGGGTCCCCAGGGCTCCCAAGGTGTGTGGCAAGGATGTTGTATGCTGACAAATAAGTGGAGGACACAAGTTGTAAAGTCTTTACCTGGTTTACTGGTGGTAGTAGTCCACAGTCCAGGGTACCAGGCACAGGTGGTGATGTGGTCCGGCCAGCTCAGAGGCAATGGGAGAATCTCCTTCCCAGTTGAGGTCCGTGAGCCTTTCCTCCTTGCGCTGTTGTATGAAGTCCCTGCTGCCTGAAGCTTACTGGCAAAGTACTCTTTTCCCCTGTCTTGGAACAGGTACCTGCATGACGGGTAGTTTGAGCTGTTTTACAGGGTCTCTATCATGATCCAGGCTCTTCAGGTGCTGCTGCATCTCAGGCGTGGTGCGGGCCGATCACTTAGTTCTTAGCCCTCCGGTTCTGCTAAGTGTCCTAGAGTCCCACTAAAGCCTCGGGCTCCCGGTACCTGGTTGCTGCGCTCTGGTTCTGAGGGTGCCCAGTCGCAGTTCCCCTCAGAGCCCTGTATTCTCTGCTCCTTTCCTCTGTAGCTCCACCACATTCAACCCCTTGGGTTCTCTGTCTTTCCTGGAGCTGCAGCTCAATCCTGGCTGCCAGCTCTGTTGTCTGCTCTGCATCTCTCCTAGACATCTGCTTTCCTTGGTCTCGCTGGACCAACTCTCTAACACTTCCTCCAGACCAGGAAGCCTAAAGCTCAGGGAAGCTCCCCTGAATCGGGGTTCTGAGCTCCCCCTTCTGGCCTGGATTCGGAATATGTTGTATGTGAGTGCCTTAGCTGGTAAAGAGAACTCCATTGCCTCCAAGCATGATATTACCCTCCCCAAAGGGAAGGCAACATCACTGTAACAACCAGATACCTGGGGTGTTACACTCCCCCCATTAACTCCAGTACTCCCGGACTGGGAAAAAGAAAACATAAGCATACAGGTTAAAGACAATAAAGCATTTTTGGACAT
Source organism: Ranitomeya variabilis (assembly GCF_051348905.1). Lineage (NCBI taxonomy): Eukaryota > Metazoa > Chordata > Amphibia > Anura > Dendrobatidae > Ranitomeya > Ranitomeya variabilis. The sequence goes on along the minus strand of NC_135235.1, from coordinate 549,893,879 downwards.
GCATGTTAACAGGTTAACTGGTAAAACTAAAGCATCCCTTTATGGGAGGTATGGTTCTCGAACGTTGCATAACAAAACTTTACATAACCATAAGATTTATCATAAGTGCTCACAGGTGAAAGAAAGTGCAAACAGTTATATTCAAAGGTGCATTGACCAGTCCTGGTCTCCTCTACACCTACAGTTCTGCTCCAGGTCTGAAAAGCAAAACAGGTAACATACAGTTCTGCTCACGCTACCAGCGCGTGGCAATATCAAAGAGGGGCACCTGAACAGTGCCAAACTATTTATAATACTGTCCTTTTTAAACTGTAATGAAAAACATCAGGAAAACATTCTGTGGATCAGGGACTCTTTCCAGGCGGCCACCGCTGTCATCTGGGTCTGCAGAAGTCGTTGGGCCAGCTCCGCCAGCTCCGCAGCGAGGAGCTACGGGTCCAAGGTAGGCTTTAGGTCCGAGGTTTCTTGCCGCTGCAGTCCGGGGACATCTCTCCTGGTGTCGGCGGGTCCCGGCGGATCTTCACAGCTGTCTGCCATTGTACTTTCCAGGTAGCGTGCAGTCATGCGTCTTTTTCCTTCTTCCGCCTCTCACTTCGTGGGCCGTCTCTCAACCTTCTGTCCGGCCATTTCTGGGGGTGGATCCGTCCTGGTGACGGACACGTTTTTCTGGCATCAAAGTCAATATAGTCGGTAGATCCAGCTTTCGCACCGGTTCTTGAACTCCACCCATGGCAACACATCTTTTCCTGTTCTCCATCTGCCTCGTGGCACAGCAACGGCGGCCATATTACAATTTCACACAGTATAACACAGTCCATTACAGTCCATGGCGCACAGGACCCATTTCAATGGGTCGGTCCATCTTGTTGGTGACGCCAAAGTTGAGTCACCCACCAGGGCCTGAGGTACTCAGCACCGGGTCCGGTCGCTCTTAAAGGGAATGTCACGGTGGCTGTGACCCGGTCCGTGCCCTGGGCGCCCAATTAAAGGGGGCAGGTCTTTTAAGGGGAATTGTGAATAAAGTCTATTGTTCGTGACGCCACCTGTGATTCTCGGTCAGTAGGGACCAACGCCGCTTAAAGGGGTCCTCTGGTGTGATGGTATGGCGGCTGGATGATGACGCTTCCCACAGGTGAAGCGAGGTCCCCAAGGCTCCCAAGGTGTGTGGCAAGGATATTGTATGCCAACTAATAAGTGGAGGACAGAAGTTGTAAAGTCTTTACCTGGTTTACTGGTGGTAGTAGTCCACAGTCCAGGGTACCAGGCACAGGTGGTGATGTGGTCCGGCTGGCTCGGAGGCAATGGGAGAATCTCCTTCCCAGTTGAGGTCCGTGAGCCTTTCCTCTTTGCGCTGTTGTGTGAGGTCCCTGCTGCCTGAAGCTTACTGGTAAAGTCCTCTTTTCCCCTGTCCTGGAACAGGTACCTGCATGATGGGCAGCTTGAGCCGTTTTACAGGGTCTCTATCATGACCCAGGCTCTTCAGGTGCTGCTGCGTCTCAGGCGTGGTGCGGGCCAATCACTTAAAGTTCTTAGCCCTCTGGTTCTGCTAAGTGTCCTAGAGTCCCACTAAAGCCTCAGGCTCCCTTCTGGCCTGGATTCGGAATACGTTGTACCTGGTAAAGAGAACTCCTTTGCCTCCAAGCATGATATTACCCTCCCCGAAGGGAAGGCAACATCACTGTAACAACCGGTTACCCGGGATGTTACACTTGTGTACACCAGTACTATAAATTTCACATGGTAGTTGGGTGCCCTATTACAGATTTGCATTGGGGTCCGGGATTCAGGTTACACCTCTGAACTGATTCCATACATTTTTAAAAAAAATTGTCAATTGAGAAAGGCCACTTCTCACTCTCTACATTCACTCCTCAACATTGAAATTGCAAGAGTAACATGTGGTCTGGCATTATCATGTTGAAAAATGGCTCCTGTGACGCTTTAGAGAAGTAGCCAAACCCCTGGTTTCACGACCAAATCAATGTAACAGCGAGCTTTTGGGGTACTTCGGATAAAGACTAGAGGTGTCTGGCTACCGTATATTATGCCACCCCCACCATTACCTCAGGAATAGATAGGTAGTTATACTGTATCAGCAAGATCTCTCCCAGGCTAAGATTTGAAAGCAGTCTGGGGTTTTAAGATGTGCTTTTCAACCTCTTTTACATAAGCACTAATGGGCAATGTTGAGGACTGTAGACCCAATGGTCAAGGAAACACACCATGCTTACGTCTCTTCAAAAATGGAAGAAGTCCAGGTGTGCCAGCATCTCAGAACTGGCAGCACTCTTCTACTGTTCAGAAAGGTATATCCTCAAGTGATCCTCATGGAAGAATTGTGTAAAAAAAAGCCATACCCACGACATGGAAACAAGGCCTGATGAGTTAAAATTTGATTATAACTAGGGTTGAGCGACTTTCATTTTTTTAAGATCGAGTCTGGTTTTGTGAAACCCGCTTTAGTCCAGAGTCGAGTCGAGTGAAGTCGGCCGATTATCGCTAAAAGTCGGGGATCGACCGAAACACGAAACCCAATGCAAGTCAATGGGGAAGCATAGCCGGCAGTGAGTGGAGGCCAGGAAAACACCTACAGTGCACATTTTACTGCCAAAAACATCCATTCTTGTTTTCTGAAGCTTGTCAATCTTAATTAACTTTATAATAATAGTTGGGCACTGGAAATTGGGGGTCATTTGGCAAAAGTTGTGGGGGTAGGGCTGGTTCAAGGTTTTAGTGGGCCCAGGAAACATGGACTACGTCATGGCGGTGGAGCAGGGAGAGGTAAGTATTTCAACGTTGCAAGTGCTGTGATCCTGAGCAAGCAGGGGGGGCCCACTCGTTCGCATTGGCACTGGCACAGGGCCCCTCAAAGTACGGCGGTGTGTTTGCATGGCGGGGGCGCCTCCCACCAGCAGCGACACTTTTGCGTACTCTGAGTGGCCCTGTGCCAGTGACGTCGCCAACGAGTATGCCCCCCCACCTGATGAAGGAACCTGCACTTTCATCTGCACCTTCCTCTTTGTCCCTGTGTAAGGTGGTATAATATGCGGGAAGGGGAACCTTACTTTCAGCAGGGTCAGATTCTGGCTGTGTAGAGTACAAGGGGAATGTAGTGGTCTAGGTCAATGTACCAGCAGACTCATCTAGCAGTGGCTGGGCAATGGGCAGGATGATGAGGAAACAGATATAGGGCCAAAGACTAAAGTAGGCTAAATGCAGATCAAAATTGGTAACAGGACTAAACAGGCGGCATTGCTTTGTTCAGTGGAGTAGCAAACCCAAGAGCAGCAGACACTGTTTCAAGGGCCTAACCACACTAGTAGGCCAAATGCAGTTTAATATCTGATAGTATAGGCCGAAAGCCAGAATGTGGAAGCTCAGCTTTGTTCAGTTGAGGGCAACACCAGGCAGGGGCAGACACCGTTAGTAGGCCGGAACCACCATTTTGTTTTTTAAAAAACACTTAATGAGAGCCAGAAGGTTGAAGCTCAGCTTTATTCAGTTGAGGGCAACACCAGGCAGGGGCAGACACCGTTAGTAGGCCGGAACCAGCAATGTGTTTAAAAACAGCAGTTAATCAGAGCCGGAAGGTAGAAGCTCAGCTTTATTCAGTTGAGGGCAACACCAGGGAGGGGCAGAAGCCGTTAGTAGGCCCTAACCACCATTTTGTTTTTTAAAAAACACTTAATGAGAGCCAGAAGGTTGAAGCTCAGCTTTATTCAGTTGAGGGCAACACCAGGCAGGGGCAGACACCGTTAGTAGGCCGGAACCAGCAATGTGTTTAAAAACAGCAGTTAATCAGAGCCGGAAGGTAGAAGCTCAGCTTTATTCAGTTGAGGGCAACACCAGGGAGGGGCAGAAGCCGTTAGTAGGCCCTAACCACCATTTTGTTTTTTAAAAAACACTTAATGAGAGCCAGAAGGTTGAAGCTCAGCTTTATTCAGTTGAGGGCAACACCAGGCAGGGGCAGACACCGTTAGTAGGCCGGAACCACCATTTTGTTTTTTAAAAAACACTTAATGAGAGCCAGAAGGTAGAAGCTCAGCTTTATTCAGTTGAGGACAACTTGAATTAGGGACTGCATACAGACTTAGCAGGCTGTCCCCTGTGTGGACCATGCATCCAATACATTAACCCATTGAGCCACAAAGGACACGTAACCTTCCGTGGCCATGCCTACAGGTCCATGTGTCTGTTGTCAGGTGTACCTTTGTCAGTGTAGGCCTATTGGAAGGAGGGACCGCAGACAGGCTTCAAAGGCCTAACACAATAAAATGGGCTGGCTGTAGGCACTTTAAAATTGGTTCCAGGGGTACACGGGCAGCAGTGGTCTGGTCAGTGGAGGCCTAGTGGAAGGAGGGACCGCAGACAGGCTTCGAAGGCCTAACACAATAAAATGGGCTGGCTGTAGGCACTTTAAAATTGGTTCCAGGGGTACACGGGCAGCAGTGGTCTGGTCAGTGGAGGCCTAGTGGAAGGAGGGACCGCAGACAGGCTATCAAAGGCCTAAAATAACAAACAATAGGCTCATGGCAGTTTTACAGCGGTTACATGGATACACGGGCAGGCAGCTGGTGATGAGTGGAGGAGTATTTAAAGTAGGGACCGCAGACAGGCTATCAAAGGCCTAAAATAACAAACAATAGGCTCATGGCAGTTTTACAGCGGTTACATGGATACACGGGCAGGCAGCTGGTGATGAGTGGAGGAGTATTTAAAGTAGGGACCGCAGACAGGCTATCAAAGGCCTAAAATAACAAACAATAGGCTCATGGCAGTTTTACAGCGGTTACATGGATACACAGGCAGCTGGTGATGAGTGGAGGAGTATTTAAAGTAGGGACCGCAGACAGGCTATCAAAGGCCTAAAATAACAAACAATAGGCTCATGGCAGTTTTACAGCGGTTACATGGATACACAGGCAGCTTGGTGGTGAGTGGAGGAGTATTTAAAGTAGGGACCGCAGACAGGCTATCAAAGGCCTAAAATAACAAACAATAGGCTCATGGCAGTTTTACAGCGGTTACATGGATACACAGGCAGCTTGGTGGTGAGTGGAGGAGTATTTAAAGTAGGGACCGCAGACAGGCTATCAAAGGCCTAAAATAACAAACAATAGGCTCATGGCAGTTTTACAGCGGTTACATGGATACACGGGCAGGCAGCTGGTGATGAGTGGAGGAGTATTTAAAGTAGGGACCGCAGACAGGCTATCAAAGGCCTAAAATAACAAACAATAGGCTCATGGCAGTTTTACAGCGGTTACATGGATACACAGGCAGCTTGGTGGTGAGTGGAGGAGTATTTAAAGTAGGGACCGCAGACAGGCTATCAAAGGCCTAAAATAACAAACAATAGGCTCATGGCAGTTTTACAGCGGTTACATGGATACACGGGCAGGCAGCTGGTGATGAGTGGAGGAGTATTTAAAGTAGGGACCGCAGACAGGCTATCAAAGGCCTAAAATAACAAACAATAGGCTCATGGCAGCTTTACAGCGGTTACATGGATACACAGGCAGCTTGGTGGTGAGTGGAGGAGTAGTGCAAGGAGTGTCTGTCCCAGTACTCCCAAAATATAAATAGATGTTAATGTCTCGCAAAACAACCAAAACAAAAAAAAAGGTGGCATACTTAGGTACAGGGGTGGGCTCATCTACTGAGTTTCTGACATAGTAATTTGGCAGTAACTATTTAATGGTGCCAATATAGGACACAGACACAGACTACTTTAAGTTGCATCATAGATGTCTACAAATTTGTATTGTCAGTGCCAGACATTGAATGATGTCAGCGAATAGACTAAAGATTGGTGGAGCTGTGCGACATAATTTTGCACGTGGTAGAGCACATTTTGAGCTGGGGTAGGGGGGAACTCTCTTGAGGCCGGCGGGACCGCCCCAGGGCCCCTCATGTTACAACGGTGTGTCTGACGTTGGGTGCGCACCGCCACCGCCAGAGACACTACATTGTACTATGAGGGACCCAGTAGCAATGCCGTCAACCAAAAGCGAGCACACCCACCTCTTCAGACAAACAGCAGTCTCACGGGTGCTTGCGCCAAGTCGCGATACCACGGCCCCGTGTGGGGAGTTTGGCCATTTAGGGAGGTGTAAACATGTCGTATGCTGTACAATCAGCTGCAGCAAATTAGACATTAGAAAAGTAATTCACAGGCAAGAGCTTTTCATAGGAAAGCTAGGTGTCGGCCGGGCAAGGTGGGGCAAAAGATTTCAAAATCCAGTTGTGGTTCATTTTAATGAATGTTAGATCGTCAACATTTTGGGTAGCCAGACGAGTCCTTTTTTCGGTTAATATTGAACCTGCAGCACTGAATACTCTTTCTGATAGGACACTTGCTGCCGGGCAAGCAAGCTCCTGCAATGCATATTCTGCCAATTCTGGCCAGGTGTCTAATTTGGAGGCCCAGTAATCAAATGGGAATGACGGTTGAGGGAGAACATCGATAAGGGATGAAAAATAGTTAGTAACCATACTGGACAAATGTTGTCTCCTGTCACTTTCAATTGATGCAGCAGTACCTGTCCTGTCTGCGGTCATAGCAAAATCACTCCACAACCTGGTCAGAAAACCCCTCTGTCCAACGCCACTTCTGATGTGTGCACCCCTAACACTCCTAGTCTGCTGCCCCCTGGAGCTCGTGTGAGAACGATCACGTGCGCTGTGTGCTGGGAATGCCTGAAGCAAACGGTCAACAAGAGTTGATTGTTTGGTTGCTAATATTAGTTCCAAGTTCTCATGTGGCATAATATTTTGCAATTTGCCTTTATAGCGTGGATCAAGGAGGCAGGCCAACCAGTAATCGTCATCGTTCATCATTTTCGTAATGCGTGTGTCCCTTTTTAGGATACGTAAGGCATAATCCGCCATGTGGGCCAAAGTTCCAGTTGTCAAATCTCCGGTTGTGATTGGTTGAGGGGCAGTTGCAGGCAAATCTACGTCACTTGTGTCCCTCAAAAAACCAGAACCCGGCCGTGACACGCAACCAATTTCCTGTGCCCCCGGGAAAGGTTCGGCATTAAAAATATACTCATCCCCATCATCCTCCTCGTCCTCCACCTCCTCTTCGCCCGCTACCTCGTCCTGTACACTGCCCTGACCAGACAATGGCTGACTGTCATCAAGGCTTTCCTCTTCCTCTGGTGCAGACGCCTGCTCCTTTATGTGCGTCAAACTTTGCATCAGCAGACGCATTAGGGGGATGCTCATGCTTATTACGGCGTTGTCTGCACTAACCAGCCGTGTGCATTCCTCAAAACACTGAAGGACTTGACACATGTCTTGTATCTTAGACCACTGCACACCTGACAACTCCATGTCTGCCATCCTACTGCCTGCCCGTGTATCCTCCCACAAATAAATAACAGCACGCCTCTGTTCGCACAGTCTCTGAAGCATGTGCAGTGTTGAGTTCCACCTTGTTGCAACGTCTATGATGAGGCGATGCTGGGGAAGGTTCAAAGACCGCTGATAGGTCTGCATACGGCTGGCGTGTACAGGCGAACGTCGGATATGTGAGCAAAGTGCACGCACTTTGAGGAGCAGGTCGGAGAACCCAGGATAAGTTTTCAATAAGCACTGCACCACCAGGTTTAAGGTGTGAGCCAGGCAAGGAATGTGTTTCAGTTGGGAAAGGGAGATGGCAGCCATGAAATTCCTTCCGTTATCACTCACTACCTTGCCTGCCTCAAGATCTACTGTGCCCAGCCACGACTGCATTTCTTGTTGCAAGAACTCGGACAAAACTTCCGCGGTGTGTCTGTTGTCGCCCAAACACTTCATAGCCAATACAGCCTGCTGACGCTTGGCAGTAGCTGGCCCATAATGGGACAACTGGTGTGCAACAGTGTCATCTGCCGATGGAGTGGTTGGCAGACTGCGTTCTGTGGAAGAGCTGTAGCTTCTGCAGGAGGACGAGGAGGAGGAGGAGGAGGGGGTGCGAACGCCTACAGCCAACTGTTTCCTAGACCGTGGGCTAGGCACAACTGTCCCTAAATTGATGTCGCCTGTGGACCCTGCATCCACCACATTCACCCAGTGTGCCGTGATGGACACATAACGTCCCTGGCCATGCCTACTGGTCCATGCATCTGTAGTCAGGTGCACCTTTGTACTCACAGATTGCCTGAGTGCATGGACGATGCGCTGTTTAACATGCTGGTGCAGGGCTGGGATGGCTTTTCTGGAAAAAAAGTGTCGACTGGGTAGCTCGTATCGTGGTTCAGCGTACTCCATCAGGGCTTTGAAAGCTTCGCTTTCAACTAACCGGTAGGGCATCATCTCTAACGAGATTAGTCTAGCTATGTGGGCGTTAAAACCCTGTGTACGCGGATGCGAGGATAAGTACTTCCTTTTTCTAACCAGAGTCTCATGTAGGGTGAGCTGGACTGGAGAGCTGGAGATCGTGGAACCTTCGGGTGTGCCGGTGTACATGGCAGACTGAGAGACGGTTGGAGACGGTATTGTTTCCGCCGGTGCCCTAGATGCAATATTTCCTCCTACAAAACTGGTGGTTCCCTGACCCTGACTGCTTTTGGCTGGCAAAGAAACCTGCACAGATACTGCCGGTGGTGCGGAAAATGGTGGCCTTACAGTGACGGAAGGGATGTTGCGTTGCTGACTAGCTTCATTGGCCGAGGGTGCTACAACCTTAAGGGACGTTTGGTAGTTAGTCCAGGCTTGAAAATGCACGGTGGTTAAGTGTCTATGCATGCAACTAGTATTTAGACTTTTCAGATTCTGACCTCTGCTTAAGCTAGTTGAACATTTTTGACAGATGACTTTGCGCTGATCAGTTGGATGTTGTTTAAAAAAATGCCAGACTGCACTCTTCCTAGACTCGGATCCCTTTTCAGGGATTGCAGACTGAGCTTTAACCGGATGGCCACGCTGTCCTCCAACAGGTTTTGGCTTTGACACGCGTTTTGGGCCAGATACGGGCCCGGCAGATGGAACCTGTTGCGATGTTGATGCCTGCTGCGGCCCCTCCTCCACCTCCGCTTCTGAACTACTGCCGCCTGCACCCTGTTCCCCCAATGGCTGCCAATCGGGGTCAATAACTGGGTCATCTATTACCTCCTCTTCGAGCTCGTGTGCAACTTCGTCTGTGTCACTGTGTCGGTCGGTGGTATAGCGTTCGTGGCGGGGCAACATAGTCTCATCAGGGTCTGATTGTGGATCTGTACCCTGAGAGGGCAATGTGGTGGTCTGAGTCAAAGGAGCAGCATAGTACTCTGGCTGTGGCTGTGCATCAGTGCACTCCATGTCAGAATATACTTGTAATGGGCATGGCCTGTTAAATGTTTCACTTTCTAAGCCAGGGACGGTATGTGTAAAGAGCTCCATGGAGTGACCCGTTGTGTCGCCTGCTGCATCCTTCTCTCTTGTTGTAGTTTTTGCTGAGGAGGACAAGGAAGCGACTTGTCCCTGACCGTGAACATCCACAAGCGACGCGCTGCTTTTACATTTACCAGTTTCGGAAGAGGAGGCAAAAGAGCTAGAGGCTGAGTCTGCAATGTAAGCCAAAACTTGCTGTTGCTGCTCCGCCTTTAAAAGCGGTTTTCCTACTCCCAGAAAAGAGAGCGTTCGAGGCCTTGTGTAGCCTGACGACGAAACTGGCTCCACAGCTCCAGACTTAGGTGGAATATTTTTATCCCCACGACCACCTGATGCTCCACTACCACTACCATCATTACCAGCTGACAATGAACGCCCACGACGACCTCTTGCACCAGACTTCCTCATTGTTTTAAAATCTTAACCAAAGTAACTTTATTTGTTGCTGTCAAACAACTTACACGGTGAGCTATAACTTCAGTATGATTTCAATATCCCTTAACAGGTTGGTGAGACCACAAGGAAAATCAGGCACAATGTTACACACTCTGTTTTCTGTGGCACAAAATCACAGAGATGACACACACGCAGGACTGTCACTCAAGCACTAATGTCAATATTAATCTCCCACCTAATTTATTTTTATTTTTTTCTCAGGGAGACTTTAGAAACCAAATAATATTAAAAAAAAAACAAAAAAAAAAACAACAAAAAAAAGGCTTTCTATGGCCCACAATTAGAGAGAGAGAGGTGGCACACCCAGGAGTCAAGACTGGCGCACAAGCTGAAAGGGCAATATTACTCTCCCACTGTTTTTTTAAGTTTTTTTTTTTTTATTTTCAGGGAGACTTTAGAAACCAAATAATATTAAAAAAAACAAAAAAATAAATAGCCTTTCTATGGCCCACTGAATGAGAGAGAGAGGTGGCACACCCAGGAGTCAAGACTGGCACACAAGCTGAAAGGGCAATATTACTCTCCCACTGTTTTTTTAAGTTTTTTTTTTTTTATTTTCAGGGAGACTTTAGAAACCAAATAATATTAAAAAAACCAAAAAAATAAATAGCCTTTCTATGGCCCACTGAATGAGAGAGAGAGGTGGCACACCCAGGAGTCAAGACTGGCACACAAGCTGAAAGGGCAATATTACTCTCCCACTGTTTTTTTATGTATTTTTTGTTTTTTAAGGGAGACTTTAGAAACCCAATAATATTTAAAAAAAAAAAAAAAAAAGGCTTTCTATGGCCCACTGAATGAGAGAGAGAGGTGGCACACCCAGGAGTCAAGACTGGCGCACAAGCTGAAAGGGCAATATTACTCTCCCACTGTTTTTTTAAGTTTTTTTTTTATTATTTTCAGGGAGACTTTAGAAACCAAATAATATTAAAAAAACCAAAAAAATAAATAGCCTTTCTATGGCCCACTGAATGAGAGAGAGAGGTGGCACACCCAGGAGTCAAGACTGGCACACAAGCTGAAAGGGCAATATTACTCTCCCACTGTTTTTTAATGTATTTTTTGTTTTTTAAGGGAGACTTTAGAAACCCAATAATATTTAAAAAAAAAAAAAAAAAAAAGGCTTTCTATGGCCCACTGAATGAGAGAGAGAGGTGGCACACCCAGGAGTCAAGACTGGCACACAAGCTGAAAGGGCAATATTACTCTCCCACTGTTTTTTTATGTATTTTTTGTTTTTTAAGGGAGACTTTAGAAACCCAATAATATTTAAAAAAAAAAAAAAAAAAGGCTTTCTATGGCCCACAATTAGAGAGAGAGGTGGCACACCCAGGAGTCAAGACTGGCACACAAGCTGAAAGGGCAATATTACTCTCCCACTGTTTTTTTATGTATTTTTTGTTTTTTAAGGGAGACTTTAGAAACCAAATAATATTAAAAAAAAAAACAAAACAAAAAAGGCTTTCTATGGCCCACAATTAGAGAGAGAGAGGTGGCACACCCAGGAGTCAAGACTGGCGCACAAGCTGAAAGGGCAATATTACTCTCCCACTGTTTTTTTAAGTTTTTTATTTTTTATTTTCAGGGAGACTTTAGAAACCAAATAATATTAAAAAAAACAAAAAAATAAATAGCCTTTCTATGGCCCACTGAATGAGAGAGAGAGGTGGCACACCCAGGAGTCAAGACTGGCACACAAGCTGAAAGGGCAATATTACTCTCCCACTGTTTTTTTATGTTTTTTTTTTTTTCAGGGAGACTTTAGAAACCAAATAATATTAAAAAAAACAAAAAAATAAATAGCCTTTCTATGGCCCACTGAATGAGAGAGAGAGGTGGCACACCCAGGAGTCAAGACTGGCACACAAGCTGAAAGGGCAATATTACTCTCCCACTGTTTTTTTATGTATTTTTTGTTTTTTAAGGGAGACTTTAGAAACCCAATAATATTTAAAAAAAAAAAAAAAAAAAAGGCTTTCTATGGCCCACTGAATGAGAGAGAGAGGTGGCACACCCAGGAGTCAAGACTGGCACACAAGCTGAAAGGGCAATATTACTCTCCCACTGTTTTTTTATGTATTTTTTGTTTTTTAAGGGAGACTTTAGAAACCCAATAATATTTAAAAAAAAAAAAAAAAAAAAGGCTTTCTATGGCCCACAATTAGAGAGAGGTGGCACACCCAGGAGTCAAGACTGGCACACAAGCTGAAAGGGCAATATTACTCTCCCACTGTTTTTTTTTTTTTTTTTTTTTTTTTCAGGGAGACTTTAGAAACCAAATAATAAGAAAATAAATAAATAAATAAATAGGCTTTCTATAGCCCACTGAATAAGAGATAGCACACACAGCAGTGGCACACAAGCCCTGACTGAGGCCAATATTTTTCTACCACTGATTGATGTAGTGTTTTTGTGTTGAGGTAGAATTTAGAACACAAATCACGGAAAAAATAAATAGGCTTTCTATGGCCCACTCAGTGAGAGATGGCACACACAGGGATGGCACTGTAGCAGAAATGCCAATCTTAATCTCCCACAAAAAAAAAAACAAACAAAAAAACAGGGACTGTCCTACAATTACTATCTCCCTGCAGTAATCTAAGCCAGGTATGGCAGGCAGCAATAGGAGTGGACTGATGCACAAATTAAATAAAAAGTGTGGACAAACAAAAAAGATAGCTGTGCAGAAAGGAAGGAACAAGAGGATATGTGCTTTGAAAAAAGCAGTTGGTTTCCACAGTGGCGTACACACAGCAATACAGCTATCACGGAGCCTTCTAGGGCAGCCCAATGAGCTACAGCGCTGAGGAAAAAAATAAATAAATAGCTTCCACTGTTCCTGCACACCGAAGGTGGTGTTGGACAGTGGAAATCGCTACAGCACAAGCGGTTTGGTGGTTAGTGGACCCTGCCTAACGCTCTCCCTGCTTCTGACGAAGCGGCAGCAACCTCTCCCTAAGCTCAGATCAGCAGCAGTAAGATGGCGGTCGGCGGGAACGCCCCTTTATAGCCCCTGTGACGCCGCAGACAGCAAGCCAATCACTGCAATGCCCTTCTCTAAGATGGTGGGGACCAGGATCTATGTCATCACGCTGCCCACACTCTGCGTTCACCTTCATTGGCTGAGAAATGGCGCTTTTCGCGTCATTGAAACGCGACTTTGGCGCGAAAGTCGCGTACCGCATGGCCGACAAGCACAGGGGTCGGATCGGGTTTCATGAGACGCCGACTTAGCCAAAAGTCGGCGACTTTTGAAAATGATCGACCCGTTTCGCTCAACCCTAATTATAACATAAGGCAGTTTGTTAGCTGAGGGTCTGGAGAGTGGTACATTAATGAGTGCCTGAAGGCAATAGTGAAGCATGGTGAAGGTTCCTTGCAAGTTTGGGGCTGCATTTCCACAGATAAATTGAGGGTTTGGCCAGGAATCAGGATCAATGTCCTTAATGCTAAGAAAATACAAATACTTAACCATCATGCCATGCCATCGGGGATGCTCCAAGTTTATTCTGCAGCAGGAACACAATCTCAAACATGCAATTAATGTAATTATGAATGATTTTCAGTGTTAAGAACAAAGAGTCCTGGAAGTGGCCCCTGTAGAGTCCTGTTCTCAATTTGAGTCTGTCTGGAATTACATAAGGATACAGAAAAATTTGCACAAGCGACATCCACAGGAGATCTGTGGTTAGTTCTCCAAGATGTTTGGAACAACCTCTCTGCCGAGTACATTTAAAAAATGTGAGTGTACCTGAAAGTATTGATGCTGTTTTGAAGGCAATGAGCGGTCACACCAAATATTGATTTGATGTAGGAAAGGTTCACATGGGCATATTTCATGGTCCATATACAGTTTGCACTGCCCAGAATGACTGTGGTTCCTGAATTCACAGCCTCTTAGACATACATGAGGCTGTAAATTTGGGTCAAGACTAGAGATGAGCCACCTCCCTAGTGTTCGGGGTCGGTTCGGTTTGTCGAACAGGGAGGTGTTCGACGAACTGTTCGTCGAACGTTCGACGAACACCGTCGAACCCCATAGAAACCAATGGCAGGCAAACACAAACACATACAAACACATGGAAAACACATAGAAAACACCTTAAAAGGTGTCCAAAAGCTGACAAACTGCTCAGAAGACACAACAAACACATGGAAAAGTCACAACTACAAAGTAAAAGGAGGAGGAGACACGGATGCATGTCATGCCCTTCTAAAATCAAGAAAGGCTGGAGTAAAAATCTAAACTCACTCTACCAACACCCAGACGTCTTGACAAAAAAAATAAAAAAATAAATATCTTTAGGTAGAATGGCGGCCGGTCCATTCAGAACACTTTCCTTAGAAGACATAGTGGTACCCCGTTGGGAGTTGTGACAAAAAATGAACCCAATACATTCAGACTAATCCACCATTTGTCATAACCAAGGGGCAGGTCAGTAAACGACAACATCAACACGGAACCAAGTACAGTACTATGTACTGTACCTCCTTTGACGAGGCAATGATGCGGGTCAAGAAATTGGGAAGGGGCACCCTAATGGCCAAAACAGACATTGAGGGGGCGTTCCGGTTACTACCTGTGCCTCCGAATAGTGTCCTCCCATTGGGCTGCTTCTGTGAAGGAGCATACTACATAGATCGCTGTTTGCCCATGGGGTGCTCCATATCCTGCTCACTATTTGAGGCGTTTAGTTGCTTCCTCGAATGTGTCGTCATGGACGTTTGTATGGCGGCACATATTATCCATTACCTCGACGACTTCTTATGCCTGGGCCCAAAAGATTCGCCACAGTGTGAAAACACGCGCTAGTCCACCTGTGGGAAGGAGAGAGCTGGAGGGAGAGTGGACACCCCAGAGACGAGGGGTTAGATTGAGAAAGAAAGAAGGCGGTGTAGCTTGCTTCATGGGTGGGGTACTCTGCTGAGTAGCACCAAATTCTACTAGGCCCAAAAGGATTTCCTGGGCCAGATGCCGTTAAAAAATAGTGCAGCGCCCCAGAGTCCTGGTCGTTGCAGTACTGTGGCTCCGCCACTATGGGGAGCTATGGTGCGTCTGATGGCACTGAAGGAGTTCATCTGATCAGGTATCACAGACACCAATACATTTCACAGCCGGGCCTCCGGGGGGAGCTAAGGGTTCTATTCACTAGGCCACTCCCCACCATAGTGGGTAAACTGGGGGTCAGGCAGGAAGTTAGTCAGAAAGCTGACTGGGTTGGAACCAGGCAACACCTTGTGGCAGAGGGTGTTGTGGGGGAAGATACAGTAGGGTCTCTGTCAGGGGTGGGATCCTGACAGAGGCTTGGCAACTTGAACGAACGTAACGGGACCGTGCCTGCTCAGGATAGCGGCGGTGCCCAAGGAAGGACCAGAAGCGAGATAGATTGTGCTGAGTGAGAAACGAGATCAAGGCAATAAGGAGAATACCAGTAGGGGTCGTGCTGTAAGACAGAGGCAACACCCTACTGAGGCGCACTACCGGTGGCCGGAACGCCGAGGGAGTATTACAACATCCAGCTTCAAGCGATACTCTAAACAGCGGCAGGACAGTCAGTCTAAGGCGGGCTGTTTCACTTAAATCACCTATGCAGTCTTGGGGGGCAACTTGTGGAGAGGGGCGACTCTAGGGTCCCGGAAGAGCTCCGAGCCTACCCGTCAAACGGGTGCCGTCCCAACCATAACATCAGGAAGGGACGGAGGATTAGCAGAACATCATCTAATCGAGTTGTGAGGGAACTTAAGAAACAGACACAACAGTTGTGGGGACTTTCCGTAAGCACAGCAGGGAAGGACCGCAACACATAGCGCTAGAAGGAAGGCACAGATTTCCACCTGCTAAGAGAACTCCGGAGGTGCCATTGGACCGGCCGGACTTGCGCAGCCTGGTTATCCAGATTCTGGACTGAGGACCCAGAGATCTTCAGTAAAGAGGTAAAGAGACTGCAACCTGGTGTCCTTGTTATCTACTGCACCGCACCACTACAGCTTCACCAACATCATCCGTCATACTTATTTACTGTACGCCCCATGGCAGGGTCACGGACCGGGCCTAGCCACCGTGACAACCCCAGAGCAGAGACTCGGAGGCCCGGTACCGGGTACCCCTCGGCCCTGCGGCAGTGGGGGCGCTGCAAACTTGGCGTCACGAACAGGATCTACTTAAGCCTGAAGAATCGGGTCATGTGTGCCTTGGAACTGTGATTTATTGTGTTTGGACTGTACTTTATTGCAAGGGCTGTGCTGCGCCATTTACCGCCAAAATCCGCCGCCATTACAGCGCTGAGGAGAGCGCAGGAGAAGAAGAGGGGCGTGAAGTGGGCGTGAATGAGCTGAAGAGCGCGAAAGGCAATGGCCGCCCAGTCTAAATATTTCTGCACTGTGAGGACGTGTCCGTCAGCAGCGGAGATCCGCCTCCTGATCCTCAATGGAGGGCGGAGATCGAGGAAGCGACACCGCCCACGAAGGAGAGAGCGGGAAAAAGACCAGGAAGTGACCCACGTGGAGGACGCCATGACCAGCGGCTCCGAACCCGACAGTGGGGTTGAAGTGGAAGTCTTCCCCAACCACCCGGATAAACACAGCAGCCCGTTCTCCGTGGATAGCACCGAACTTCTGCGGGTCGAGATGGAGAGCCTGATCGACCAGCTCCTCCAGCTGAACATGAAGGCCCAGGCTCCGCACCAGGCAGCGCCGGAAGAAGGTCCTCAGGCGTCGGATCCTGCACCGTTACCGGAGCAACCGCTGAGATCCTCGCCGACGCCGCCGGAGGAACCCGCAGCGGAGGAGGAGCCTGCATCGGCTGGTGAGTCCGCCGACCCCGTCCTGCCGACCGAGGGCTTGCTAGTAGGCCCCGTTGCGGCACCCCCTCTCCCTGGAACCCATAGACTCCAGCGCCTGTTGCCATGGGAGGAGCCCACGGGTCTGGAACACCGCCTGAAGGCCCCGATTCCACCCACTGCCTTACTATGTGAGGTCCGTGCAAAGCGCACAGTGTGCCGCTGGGTGAACCCAGGAACCAACCTTATGGGGTTCCCCGGGGTGAAGACCCAGGAGGGAGAGATGGTACAGGCCCTAAGCTGGGAGGAATACCAGGTCCAGCTAGAGCAGCAATGGGAGGAGAAACAGAAAGAATACTGGGCCGGGCTGGAGGCCTACCATCAGAAAGATCTGGCGGTCAAGGACCGGGCCCGCAAGGACCCCACCGCTCACCAGGCCCCGCGCAGGCAGGGCATCATCACCACCTTCAAGCTCCGCGGAGGCTGGGGCTTCATTAAAGAGCCGGGCCTGTATGCTGAGATGTTTGTAAACCGAAGAGATGTCGAGTCGCACCTCAGAGAGGGCCACCCAGGCCGGGATCTCTACCCGGGGGATGAAGTCTCATACACCAGGCACTTTGGGGAAAAAGGGTGGTTTGCCCTGAATGTCCGCAAGGGGCCGAACCCTGTGATGCCTCCAATTAGGGTGCCAGTGAAGCTAACCCCTGTAGCAAAGGTGCCCCCTTGCGGTCAGCCCGTGGTCGTTGCCAGGACCACCGAGGACACCCCCACGTGCACTATGGTCAAGACCACGACATGCAGCATTGTCACCTCCACCACCCTCGTGGCCAAGGAGGCACCTCTCCTGGTGGGTGGTGCCCGTGCTGCTGCAGAGCTGAAGACTGTGGGTACACAGACCCCCAGATGGGACGACAGACCCCCTTATGCAGTACCGGGCGGCTCGCAATACCCAAAGGGGTTGCCTCCGCCGGTGCTGCCTCCTGATTGGTTCGAATAAATGTCTTAGTATTCATAGTTCTTCTAACTGTTTGTTTTCCTGATTTTGCTGCTAAAACCCGTCTAGGGTTAACTCTTAAAGGGATCCCTTTGTTGACCCGGGATCCCTATTGTTTTGTTTGTTTTTCTAAGTTTTGCACAAGTTTCCAGAACTGCCGCAATCATGAACAGTGCATGATACAAACTTTTTGTAAATAGTTTGCACCTTATTAAAGGTGCTCCCTACTGGTTTTACTTCAAAAAGGACTCTTTGTGAAGATACCACACTGGAACCTTTGCTGAGTATGGACTGGTAGCTTGAGAAGATATGCTACTTCATAGAGACTTGGTCCCCTCTTAAAGGGGATGTTCATTTGTTGCACTTAAATGGTGATATTGCTTTAAGACAGGTGGCAATAATGTTTTGTTGAAAGAAAGTGATGATAATGTTTACATGAGAAAGTTATATGTATCCAACTAGTTAATTGTAAAGAAATGCTGATAATGTTCCCTGAAAGAAAGTAAGAGCTAGAAGAAGGATGCAGTAGGCCCGTAGGGGTAGACGTAGTGTCCAGCATACATGTCAGTAGGAAGATAATGAGAAGGTTTAATGTTATATAGAAAATGTTTGATAATGTTGATAGACAACGAGGATAGAAGGTGAACCCTGAGTCCTCCTAGGAGCCATATAGAGATGGCTCAGTGCTCTTAAACTGAAAGTAATGTTATGTTCTATACTATGTATAGTAGTTGAAAAGACAGAAGGCTCGGGCTGAAAGGAGCGGTCCTGTAAGAAAGGAGAGGCAGTAGGTCTGGTGCCGTTAGGACAGGCGGGCCTGCAGATTTAAAGAAGGAGAATGTAAAAGTTAAATTGCCTTATAATGTGATTATAAGAAGGTCTTTAGCGGATTCAGAGTGTACGTCCTTAAAGGCAATGTTAAACTATTGTTCAACAATTTTGCACTTAGTAGAATACCCGGTTGGGTAAAAGAAAGTTATTTATAGCATGTTGCTATGATATTTAACCATGGTTGTAACGTTCAAGTGTCCTCACCTCCCATAAAGGGAAGCTCTGTTTAAATATACTTATTGTTATTGCACTCAACAAAACTGTATGTCTTTTTGCTAACTTGTATTGTTGTTTTCTTCTCAGTCCCGGAGTACTGTGTTTAACCAGGGGGGAGTGCAGCGCCCCAGAGTCCTGGTCGTTGCAGTACTGTGGCTCCGCCACTATGGGGAGCTATGGTGCGTCTGATGGCACTGAAGGAGTTCATCTGATCAGGTATCACAGACACCAATACATTTCACAGCCGGGCCTCCGGGGGGAGCTAAGGGTTCTATTCACTAGGCCACTCCCCACCATAGTGGGTAAACTGGGGGTCAGGCAGGAAGTTAGTCAGAAAGCTGACTGGGTTGGAACCAGGCAACACCTTGTGGCAGAGGGTGTTGTGGGGGAAGATACAGTAGGGTCTCTGTCAGGGGTGGGATCCTGACAGAGGCTTGGCAACTTGAACGAACGTAACGGGACCGTGCCTGCTCAGGATAGCGGCGGTGCCCAAGGAAGGACCAGAAGCAAGATAGATTGTGCTGAGTGAGAAACGAGATCAAGGCAATAAGGAGAATACCAGTAGGGGTCGTGCTGTAAGACCGAGGCAACACCCTACTGAGGCGCACTACCGGTGGCCGGAACGCCGAGGGAGTATTACAACATCCAGCTTCAAGCGATACTCTAAACAGCGGCAGGACAGTCAGTCTAAGGCGGGCTGTCTCACTTAAATCACCTATGCAGTCTTGGGGGGCAACTTGTGGAGAGGGGCGACTCTAGGGTCCCGGAAGAGCTCCGAGCCTACCCGTCAAACGGGTGCCGTCCCAACCATAACATCAGGAAGGGACGGAGGATTAGCAGAACATCATCTAATCGAGTTGTGAGGGAACTTAAGAAACAGACACAACAGTTGTGGGGACTTTCCGTAAGCACAGCAGGGAAGGACCGCAACACATAGCGCTAGAAGGAAGGCACAGATTTCCACCTGCTAAGAGAACTCCGGAGGTGCCATTGGACCGGCCGGACTTGCGCAGCCTGGTTATCCAGATTCTGGACTGAGGACCCAGAGATCTTCAGTAAAGAGGTAAAGAGACTGCAACCTGGTGTCCTTGTTATTTACTGCACCGCACCACTACAGCTTCACCACCATCATCCGTCATACTTATTTACTGTACGCCCCACGGCAGGGTCACGGACCGGGCCTAGCCACCGTGACAACCCCAGAGCAGAGACTCGGAGGCCCGGTACCGGGTACCCCTCGGCCCTGCGGCAGTGGGGGCGCTGCAATAGTACTTAGGTAAACAGGCAGTGTAGCTTGCTTCATGGGTGGGGTACGCTGCTGAGTAGCACAAAATGCTATTAGGTACAAAACAATTTCCTGGACTAGATGCAGTTAAAAATTAGTAATTAGATCAACAGGCGGTGTAGCTTGCTTCATGGGTGGGGTACGCTGCTGAGTAGCACTAAATTCTACTAGGTCCAAAAGGATTTCCTGGGCCAGATGCCGTTAAAAAATAGTACTTAGGTAAACAGGCGGTGTAGCTAGCTTCATGGGTGGGGTACGCTGCTGAGTAGCACCAAATTCTACTAGGCCCAAAAGGATTTCCTGGGCTAGATGCCGTTACAAAATAGTAGTTAGGTAAACAGGCGGTGTAGCTAGCTTCATGGGTAGGGTACACTGCTGAGTAGCACCAGATTCTACTAGGCCCAAAAGGATTTCCTGGGCCAGATGCCGTTAAAAAATAGTACTTAGGTAAACAGGCGGTGTAGCTTGCTTCATGGGTGGGGTACTCTGCTGAGTAGCACTAAATTCTACTAGGCCCAAAAGTATTTCCTGGACCAGATGCCGTTAAAAATAGTACTTAGGTAAACAGACAGTGGTTGACCCAGCCCACTAGGCCGCATTGTAGCACAGTGAGCTTCCCACTGCAACTTATGCCTCATATCCATGTGACGGTTCATGCATGAAGTACTCAAGCTAGTGAGTTTATGGCCTCTACTGAGATTTTGTTGACAAATCTTACAGACAACATGAGTTGGGTCATCCTTTGCGATGTCAAAAAATGCCCAGGCTATGCAAGGCTTAGAGCCCGTGCAACCTGAAGAGCCACCACGACTTCTGGTCTGAGGCACAGTTGGGGTTGAGGATGCAGTTGTTGACGTGCTTCCAGTACTCCATCTCTGTCCAGGAAGGCGCACCATTACCTCATCGTCAGACTCATCACTAGCATCCTCCTACACCTCCTCTGCTGACCTCATGGACTGGCAGACTGGGGGTTAACAGTAAGTGGGGTCTACAACCTCGTCATCATCATCCTGTGTGTTCTCACACCCGTCGTCCTCAGAGCCAACCTCTTCCTGCCCCGACCGAAAAGTCAAGTTTTCGTTCCAATCAGGTATCTCAGTCTCATCATCATCTTCTCCCTTGTTTCCACCAACAGGAGTTACAGTTTGGGAACGAGGGTCTACATTATGCTCAGAACCTTCTTCATCTGGGCCTGGATCCAACTCACAAAGATTTTGGGCATCAGTGCAGATCATTTCCTCGTCTGGATTCACAGAAGCTCTGGAGCAGACCTCTTATTCCCAGGCTATAGTATGCGTAAACAGCTCTACAGACTCAACCATGTGTGTTACCCCATGCTCAGACGGGCAGCTGGAGACTTGGGAGCTGTGAGGAAGCAAGTGCGATTGAGGTGACAACTCTGAGGACTGGAGTAGTTGTGATGTTGAAGTTGACATGGAGGAGAGCCCACTTGAACGAGCACTTGATATCCGTTCAAGCACCTGCTGTTTTTGTGCCTCATCTGGAATTTTTGGCGATGCTTATAGCGATGGTCGTAAGAAAGGGATCATATCAGATTGTCTACAAAAAGAAGTAGACATCTTACTTTGGCTGTAAGATGGTCTTTCTTCTGCAGATGTTACTGTTTCTTTACCACCTACCCCATGAACATAACCTTTTTTTCCCTTTCCAACACGCCTATTCCCCTTTCCACCAGCAGCAGGCCTTTTGCCACTCATTTTAGTGCTTAACTAATTGGCAACTCTGTATCTGTAGTTGTTGGAACAACAACCGATGGATGAAAACCGAGCAGAACTGAGTGGCCAAACTGTGGTACTAGGCCCAAAACCATTAACTGGATTAGATGCAGTAAAAATTGAGATACACAGGCGGTATAGTTTGTTTCACAGGCGGGCTACTCTACTGACGTGCAGACACTGCTCCTAGGCCTTAAACTATTAACTGGATTAGATGCAGTGAAAATAGAGATACACAGGCGGTGTAGTTAGTTTCACAGGCGGGCTACTCTGCTGACGTGCAGACTCTGCTAGTAAGCCCAAAACCCCAAAACGATTTACTGGGTTAGATGCAGTAAAAATTGAGATACACAGGCGGTATAGTTTGTTTCACAGGCGGGCTACTCTGCTGACATGCAGACACTGCTCCTAGGCCCAAAACTATTAACTGTATTAGAAGCAGTAAAAATTGAGATACACAGGCGGTACAGTTTGTTTCACAGGCGGGCCACTCTGCTGACGTGCAGACACTGCTCCTAGGCCCAAAACTATTAACTGGATTAGATGCAGTAAAAATTGAGATACACAGGCGGTATAGTGTGTTTCACAGGCAGGCTACTCTGCTGACGTGCAGACACTGCTCCTAGGCCCTAAACTATTAACTGAATTAGATGCAGTAAAAATTGAGATACACAGGCGGTATAGTTTGTTTCACAGGAGGGCTACTCTGCTGACGTGCAGACACTGCTCCTAGGTACAAAACTATTAACTGAATTAGATGCAGTGAAAATAGCGATACACAGGCGGTGTAGTTAGCTTCACAGGTGGGCTACTCTGCTGACGTGCAGACACTGTTACTAAGCCCAAAACCCCAAAGCGATTTACTGGGTTAGATGCAGCAAAAATTGAGATACACAGGCGGTGTAGCTAGCTTCACAGGCGGGCTACTCTGCTGACGTGCAGACACTGCTCCTAGGCCCAAAACTATTAACTGGATTACATGCAGTAAAAATTGAAATACAGAGGCGGTATAGTTTGTTTCACAGGCGGGCTACTCTGCTCCTAAGCCCAAAAGTTTTAACTGGATTAGATGCAGTAAAAATTGAGATACACAGGCGGTATAGTTTGTTTCACAGGCGGGCTACTCTGCTGACGTGCAGACACTGCTCCTAGGCCCTAAACTATTAACTGGATTAGATGCAGTGAAAATAGAGATACACAGGCGGTGTAGTTAGCTTCACAGGCAGGCTACTCTGCTGACGTGCAGACACTGCTACTAAGCCCAAAGCCACTAAACGATTTACTGGGTTGAAGGCAGTAAAAATTGAGATACACAGGCGGTATAGTTTGTTTCACAGGCGGGCTACTCTGCTGACGTGCAGACACTGCTCCTAGGCCCAAAACTATTAACTGGATTAGATGCAGTGAAAATAGAGATACACAGGCGGTGTAGTTAGCTTTACAGGCGGGCTACGCTGCTGACGTGCAGACACTGCTACTAAGCCCAAAACGATTTACTGGGTTAGATGCAGTAAAAATTGAGATACACAGGCGGTGTAGCTAGCTTCACAGGCGGGCTACTCTGCTGACGTGCAGACACTGCTAGTAAGCCCAAAACCCCAAAATGATTTACTGTGTTAGATGCAGTAAAAATTTAGATACGCAGGCGGTATAGTTTGTTTCGCAGGCGGGCTACTCTGCTGACGTGCAGACACTGCTCCTAGGCCCAAAACTATTAACTGGATTAGATGCAGTAAAAATTGAGATACACAGGCGGTATAGTTTGTTTCACAGGCGGGCTACTATGCTAACGTGCAGACACTGCTCCTAGGCCCTAAACTATTAACTGGATTAGATGCAGTGAAAATAGAGATAAACAGGCGGTGTAGTTAGCTTCACAGGCGGGCTACTCTGCTGACGTGCAGACACTGCTACTAAGCCCAAAACCCCAAAACGATTTACTGGGTTAGATGCAGTAAAAATAGAGATACACAGGCAGTGTAGCTAGCTTCACAGGCGGGCTACTCTGCTGAAGTGCAGACACTGCTACTAAGGCCAAAACGATTTACTGGGTTAGATGCAGTAAAAATTGAGATACACACGCGGTATAGTTTGTTTCACAGGCGAGCTATTCTGCTGACGTTCAGACACTGCTCCTAGGCCCTAAACTATTAACTGGATTAGATGCAGTAAAAATTGAGATACACAGGCAGTATAGTTTGTTTCACAGACGGGCTACTCTGCTGACGTGCAAACACTGCTCCTAGGCCCAAAACTATTAACTGGATTAGATGCAGTAAAAATTGAGATACACAGGCGGTATAGTTTGTTTCACAGGCGGGCTACTCTGCTGACGTGCAGACACTGCTCCTAGGCCCAAATCTATTAACTGGATTAGATGCAGTAAAAATTGAGATACACAGGCGGTATACTTTGTTTCCAAGGCGGGCTACTCTGCTGACGTGCAGACACTGCTCCTAGGCCCAAAACCCCAAAACGATTTACTGGGTTAGATGCAGTAAAAATTGAGATACACAGGCGGTATAGTTTGTTTCACAGGCGGGCTACTCTGCTGACGTGCAGACACTGCTCCTAGGCCCAAAACTATTAACTGGAATAGATGCAGTGAAAATAGAGATACACAGGCGGTGTAGTTAGCTTCACAGGCAGGCTAATCTGCTGACATGCAGACACTGCTACTAAGCCCAAAACCCCAAAACGATTTACTGGGTTAGATGCAGTAAAAATAGAGATACACAGGCTGTGTAGCTAGCTTCACAGGCGGGCTACTCTGCTGACGTGCAGACACTGCTACTAAGCCCAAAACGATTTACTGGGTTAGATGCCGTAAAAATTGAGATACACAGGCGGTATAGTTTGTTTCACAGGCGGGCTATTCTGCTGACGTGCAGACACTGCTCCTACGCCCTAAACTATTAACTGGATTAGATGCAGTAAAAATTGAGATACACAGGCGGTATAGTTTGTTTTACAGGCGGGCTACTCTGCTGACGTGCAGACACTGCTCCTAGGCACAAAACTATTAACGGGATTAGATGCAGTAAAAATTGAGATACACAGGCGGTATAGTTTGTTTCACAGGCGGGCTACTCTGCTGACGTGCAGACACTGCTCCTAGGCCCAAAACTATTAACTGGATTAGATGCAGTAAAAATTGAGATACACAGGCGATGTAGTTAGTTTCACAGGCGGGCTACTCTGCTGACGTGCAGACACTACTACTAAGCCCAAAACCCCAAATCGATTTACTGGGTTAGATGCAGTAAAAATTGAGATACAAAGACGGTATAGTTTGTTTCACAGGCGGTCTACTCTGCTGATGTGCAGACACTGCTCCTAGGCCCAAAACTATTAACTGGATTAGATGCAGTAAAAATTGAGATACACAGGCGGCATAGTTTGTTTCACAGGCGGGCTACTCTGCTGACGTGCAAACATTGCTCCTAGGCCCAAAACTATTAACTTGATTAGATGCAGTGAAAATAGAGATACACAGGCGGTGTAGTTAGCTTCACAGGCGGGCTACTCTGCTGACGTGCAGACACTGCTACTAAGCCCAAAACCACAAAACGATTTACTGGGTTAGATGCAGTAAAAATTGAGATACACAGGTGGAGTAGCTAGCTTCACAGGCGGGCTACTCTGCTGATGTGCAGACACTGCTACTAAGCCCAAAACCCCAAATCGATTTACTGGGTTAGATGCAGTAAAAATTGAGATACACAGGCGGTATAGTTTGTTTCACAGGCGGGCTACTCTGCTGACGTGCAGACACTGCTCCTAGGCCCAAAACTATTAGCTGGATTAGATGCAGTAAAAATTGAGATACACAGGCGATGTAGTTAGTTTCACAGCCGGGCTACTCTGCTGACGTGCAGACACTGCTACTAAGCCCAAAACCCCAAATCGATTTACTGGGTTAGATGCAGTAAAAATTGAGATACACAGGCGGTATAGTTTGTTTCACAGGCGGGCTACGCTGCTGACGTGCAGACACTGCTCCTAGGCCCAAAACTATTAGCTGGATTAGATGCAGTAAAAATTGAGATACACAGGCGGTATAGTTGGTTTCACAGGCGGTCTACTCTGCTGATGTGCAGACACTGCTCCTAGGCCCAAAACTATTAACTGGATTAGATGCAGTAAAAATTGAGATACACAGGCGGTATAGTTTGTTTCACAGGCGGGCTACTCTGCTGACGTGCAGACACTGCTCCTAGGCCCAAAACTATTAACTTGATTAGATGCAGTAAAAATAGAGATACACAGGCGGTGTAGTTAGCAACACAGGCGGGCTACTCTGCTGACGTGCAGACACTGCTACTAAGCCCAAAACCCAAAAACGATTTAGTGGGTTAGATGCAGTAAAAATTGAGATACACAGGCGGAGTAGCTAGCTTCACAGGCGGGCTACTCTGCTGATGTGCAGACACTGCTACTAAGCCCAAGACCCCAAAACGATTTACTGGGTTAGATGCTGTAAAAATTGAGATACACAGGCGGTATAGTTTGTTTCACAGGCGGGCTACTCTGCTGACGTGCAGACACTGCTCCTAGGCCCAAAACTATTAACTTGATTAGATGCAGTGAAAATAGAGATACACAGGGGGCGTAGTTAGCTTCACAGGCGGGCTACTCTGCTGACGTGCAGACACTGCTCCTACGCCCTAAACTATTAACTGGATTAGATGCAGTAAAAATTGAGATACACAGGCGGTATAGTTTGTTTCACAGGCGGGCTACTCTGCTGATGTGCAGACACTGCTCCTAGGCCCAAAACTATTAACTGGATTAGATGCAGTGAAAATAGAGATAAACAGGCGGTGTAGTTAGCTTCACAGGCAGGCTACTCTGCTGACGTTCAGACACTGCTACTAAGCCCAAAACCCCAAAACGATTTACTGGGTTAGATGCAGTAAAAATTGAGATACACAGGCGGTATAGTTTGTTTCACAGGCGGGCTATTCTGCTGACATGCAAACACTGCTCCTAGGCCCAAAACTATTAACTGGATTAGATGCAGTAAAGATTGAGATACACAGACGGTATATTTTGTTTCACAGGCGGGCTACTCTGCTAACGTGCAGACACTGCTCCTAGGCCCAAATCTATTAACTGGATTAGATGCAGTAAAAATTGAGATACACAGGCGGTATAGTTTGTTTCACAGGCGGGCTACTCTGCTGACGTGCAGACACTGCTCCTAGGCCCAAAACCCCCTAACGATTTACTGGGTTAGATGCAGTAAAAATTGAGATACACAGGTGGTATAGTTTGTTTCACAGGCGGGCTACTCTGCTGACGTGCAGACACTGCTCCTAGGCCCAAAACTATTAACTGGAATAGATGCAGTGAAAATAGAGATACACAGGCGGTGTAGTTAGCTTCACAGGCGGGCTAATCTGCTGACGTGCAGACACTGCTACTATGCCCAAAACCCCAAAACGATTTACTGGGTTAGATGCAGTAAAAATAGAGATACACAGGATGTGTAGCTAGCTTCACAGGCGGGCTACTCTGCTGACGTGCAGACACTGCTACTAAGCCCAAAACGATTTACTGGGTTAGATGCCGTAAAAATTGAGATACACAGGCGGTGTAGCTAGCTTCACAGGTGGGCTACTCTGCTGACGTGCAGACACTGCTACTAAGCCCAAAACGATTTACTGGGTTAGATGCAGTAAAAATAGAGATACACAGGCGGTGTAGCTAGCTTCACAGGTGGGCTACTCTGCTGACGTGCAGACACTGCTACTAAGCCCAAAACGATTTACTGGGTTAGATGCCGTAAAAATTGAGATACACAGGCGGTGTAGCTAGCTTCACAGGTGGGCTACTCTGCTGACGTGCAGACACTGCTACTAAGCCCAAAACCCCAAAACTATTAACTGGGTTAGATGCAGTAAAAATTGAGATACACAGGCGGTATAGTTTGTTTCACAGGCGGGCTATTCTGCTGACGTGCAGACACTGCTCCTACGTCCTAAACTATTAACTGGATTAGATGCAGTAAAAATTGAGATACACAGGCGGTATAGTTTGTTTCACAGGCGGGCTATTCTGCTGACGTGCAGACACTGCTCCTACGCCCTAAACTATTAACTGGGTTAGATGCAGTAAAAATTGAGATACACAGGTGGTATAGTTTGTTTCACAGGCGGGCTACTCTGCTGACGTGCAGACACTGCTCCTAGGCCCAAAACTATTAACTGGAATAGATGCAGTGAAAATAGAGATACACAGGCGGTGTAGTTAGCTTCACAGGCGGGCTAATCTGCTGACGTGCAGACACTGCTACTATGCCCAAAACCCCAAAACGATTTACTGGGTTAGATGCAGTAAAAATAGAGATACACAGGATGTGTAGCTAGCTTCACAGGCGGGCTACTCTGCTGACGTGCAGACACTGCTACTAAGCCCAAAACGATTTACTGGGTTAGATGCCGTAAAAATTGAGATACACAGGCGGTGTAGCTAGCTTCACAGGTGGGCTACTCTGCTGACGTGCAGACACTGCTACTAAGCCCAAAACCCCAAAACTATTAACTGGGTTAGATGCAGTAAAAATTGAGATACACAGGCGGTATAGTTTGTTTCACAGGCGGGCTACTCTGCTGACGTGCAGACACTGCTCCTAGGCACAAAACTATTAACGGGATTAGATGCAGTAAAAATTGAGATACACAGGCGGTATAGTTTGTTTCACAGGCAGGCTACTCTGCTGACGTGCAGACACTGCTACTAAGCCCAAAACCCCAAATCGATTTACTGGGTTAGATGCAGTAAAAATTGAGATACACAGGCGGTATAGTTTGTTTCACAGGTGGGCTACTCTGCTGACGTGCAGACACTGCTCCTAGGCCCAAAACTATTAACTGGATTAGATGCAGTGAAAATAGAGATACACAGGCGGTGTAGTTAGCTTCACAGGCGTGCTACTCTGCTAACGTTCAGACACTACTACTAAGCCCAAAACCCCAAAATGATTTACTGGGTTAGATGCAGTAAAAATTGAGATACACAGGCGGAGTAGCTAGCTTCACAGGCGGGCTACTCTGCTGATGTGCAGACACTGCTACTAAGCCCAAAACCCCAAAACGATTTCCTGTTTTAGATGCAGTAAAAATTTAGATACACAAGCGGTATAGTTTGTTTCACAGGCGGGCTACTCTGCTGACATGCAGACACTGCTCCTAGGCCCAAAACTATTAACTGGATTAGATGCAGTGAAAATAGAGATACACAGGCGGCGTAGTTAGCTTCACAGGCGGGCTACTCTGCTGACGTGCAGACACTGCTACTAAGCCCAAAACGATTTACTGGGTTAGATGCAGTAAAAATTGAGATACACAGGCGGTATAGTTTGTTTCTCAGGCGGGCTATTCTGCTGACGTGCAGACACTGCTCCTACGCCCTAAACTATTAACTGGATTAGATGCAGTAAAAATTGAGATACACAGGCGGTATAGTTTGTTTCACATTCGGGCTACTCTGCTGACTTGCAGACACTTGTTTCACAGGCGGGCTACTCTGCTGACGTGTAGACACTGCTCCTAGGCCCAAGACTATTAACTGGATTAGATGCAGTAAAAATTGAGATACACAGGCGGTATATTTTGTTTCACAGGCGGGCTACTCTGCTGACGTGCAGACACTGCTCCTAGGCCCAAGACTATTAACTGGATTAGATGCAGTAAAAATTGAGATACATAGGCGGTATATTTTGTTTCACAGGCGGGCTACTCTGCTGACGTGCAGACACTGCTCCTAGGCCCAAAACTATTATTTGGATTGGATGCAGTAAAAATTGAGATACACAGGCGGTATAGTTTGTTTCACAGGCGGGCTACTCTGCTGACGTGCAGACACTGCTACTAGGCCCAAAACTATTAACTGGATTAGATGCAGTGAAAATAGAGATACACAGGCGGTGTAGTTAGCTTCACAGGCGGGCTACTCTGCTGACGTGCAGACACTGCTACTAAGCCCAAAACCCCAAAACGATTTACTGGGTTGAAGGCAGTAAAAATTGAGATACACAGGCGGTATAGTTTGTTTCACAGGAGGGCTACTCTGCTGACGTGCAGACACTGCTCCTAGGCCCTAAACTATTAACTGGATTAGATGCAGTAAAAATTGAGATACACAGGTGGTATAGTTTGTTTCACAGGCGGGCTACTCTGCTGACGTGCAGACACTGCTCCTAGGCCCTAAACTATTAACTGGATTAGATGCAGTGAAAATAGAGATACACAGGTGATGTAGTTAGTTTCACAGGCGGGGTACTCTGCTGACGTGCAGACACTGCTACTAAGCACAAAACCCCAAAACGATTTACTGGGTTAGATGCAGTAAAAATTGAGATACACAGGCGGTATAGTTTGTTTCACAGGCGGGCTACTCTGCTGACGTGCAGACACTGCTCCTAGGCCCAAAACTATTAACTGGATTAGATGCAGTAAAAATTTAGATACACAGGCAGCATAGTTTGTTTCACAGGCGGGCTACTCTGCTGACGTGCAGACACTGCTCCTAGGCCCAAAACTATTAACTGGATTAGATGCAGTAAAAATTGAGATACACAGGCAGCATAGTTTGTTTCACAGGCGGGCTACTCTGCTGACGTGCAGACACTGCTCCTAGGCCCAAAACTATTAACTGGATTAGATGCAGTAAAAATTGAGATACACAGGCGGTATAGTTTGTTTCACAGGCGGTCTACTCTGCTGATGTGCAGACACTGCTCCTAGGCCCAAAACTATTAACAGGATTAGATGCAGTGAAAATAGAGATACACAGGCGGTATAGATTGTTTCACAGGCGGGCTACTCTGCTGACGTGCAGACACTGCTCCTAGGCCCAAAACTATTAACTGGATTAGATGCAGTAAAAATTGAGATACACAGGCGGTATAGTTTGTTTCACAGGCGGGCTACTCTGCTGACGTGCAGACACTGCTACTAGGCCCAAAACTATTAACTGGATTAGATGCAGTGAAAATAGAGATACACAGGCGGTGTAGTTAGCTTCACAGGCGGGCTACTCTGCTGACGTGCAGACACTGCTACTAAGCCCAAAACCCCAAAACGATTTACTGGGTTGAAGGCAGTAAAAATTGAGATACACAGGCGGTATAGTTTGTTTCACAGGAGGGCTACTCTGCTGACGTGCAGACACTGCTCCTAGGCCCTAAACTATTAACTGGATTAGATGCAGTAAAAATTGAGATACACAGGTGGTATAGTTTGTTTCACAGGCGGGCCAGTCTGCTGACGTGCAGACACTGCTCCTAGGCCCTAAACTATTAACTGGATTAGATGCAGTGAAAATAGAGATACACAGGTGATGTAGTTAGTTTCACAGGCGGGGTACTCTGCTGACGTGCAGACACTGCTACTAAGCACAAAACCCCAAAACGATTTACTGGGTTAGATGCAGTAAAAATTGAGATACACAGGCGGTATAGTTTGTTTCACAGGCGGGCTACTCTGCTGACGTGCAGACACTGCTCCTAGGCCCAAAACTATTAACTGGATTAGATGCAGTAAAAATTTAGATACACAGGCAGCATAGTTTGTTTCACAGGCGGGCTACTCTGCTGACGTGCAGACACTGCTCCTAGGCCCAAAACTATTAACTGGATTAGATGCAGTAAAAATTGAGATACACAGGCAGCATAGTTTGTTTCACAGGCGGGCTACTCTGCTGACGTGCAGACACTGCTCCTAGGCCCAAAACTATTAACTGGATTAGATGCAGTAAAAATTGAGATACACAGGCGGTATAGTTTGTTTCACAGGCGGTCTACTCTGCTGACGTGCAGACACTGCTCCTAGGCCCAAAACTATTAACAGGATTAGATGCAGTGAAAATAGAGATACACAGGCGGTATAGATTGTTTCACAGGCGGGCTACTCTGCTGACGTGCAGACACTGCTACTAGGCCCAAAACTATTAACTGGATTAGATGCAGTAAAAATTGAGATACACAGGCGGTATAGTTTGTTTCACAGGCGGGCTACTCTGCTGACGTGCAGACACTGCTCCTAGGCCCAAAACTATTAACTGGATTAGATGCAGTAAAAATTTAGATACACAGGCAGCATAGTTTGTTTCACAGGCGGGCTACTCTGCTGACGTGCAGACACTGCTCCTAGGCCCAAAATTATTAACTGGATTAGATGCAGTAAAAATTGAGATACACAGGCAGCATAGTTTGTTTCACAGGCGGGCTACTCTGCTGACGTGCAGACACTGCTCCTAGGCCCAAAACTATTAACTGGATTAGATGCAGTAAAAATTGAGATACACAGGCGGTATAGTTTGTTTCACAGGCGGGCTACTCTGCTGACGTGCAGACACTGCTCCTAGGCCCAAAACTATTAACAGGATTAGATGCAGTGAAAATAGAGATACACAGGTGGTGTAGTTAGCTTCACAGGCGGGCTACTCTGCTGACGTGCAGACACTGCTACTAAGCCCAAAACGCCAAAACGATTTACTGGGTTAGATGCAGTAAAAATTGAGATACACAAGCGGTGTAGCTAGCTTCACAGGCGGGCTACTCAGATGACTATCAGACAATGCTACTCGCCCAAAAGGATTTGCTGAGCTAGATTACACCAAATGCTGTGACTAACACTTGCACAGCACTGGCTCAGAACTGCCTGGCAAACAGTGCTATGAACTGCTGTAACCTACCCTGAAAAGGGCTGATATTACAACTAGTCCCGACTCCCTAAACCTATCTCTCTGACAATTCGCTCCAAAAAAACACTCTTAGTCTGTATAGCGCCCACAGCAGCAGCGGTGCCGTCTAACACTAAGCTGCAGCAGTGAGGAAATGGTGGCGACGGGGCAAATGGCTGGTTCTTATAGGGCAAGGACATGTGACATACACAGCCAATGACACATGCCCTTGCTTGTCTGCATCACATGCACATTGCTGTGTGTGTGTGCACTGCTGATAGGCTGAGAGACTGCACCGCCCCTCTGTAAATGCAGGGAAAAAAAAAAAAATGGAGACCGGCGTTATTTCAGCACAGATCTATCCCTCGCCCACTATACACTGAAACAGTCTATTAACAATGATAAACAGTTTTAATGTCCAAATCAAGCTAGGCTTTTGGTGAACGAACAGTTATCGAACAGAAACTCGAACAGCCGAATTTTAAGCAAATTGTTTGGGTTCGTCGAACGACTCGAACACCGCCCAAAACAGCTCGAATTTGAAATTGGCGAACAGTTCGACTCGAACAAAGCTCATCTCTAGTCAAGACATCCAAAGTGAGAGAGGGCATTGTCTTAGATTTCTCTTATATTTATTTACTTTGCATTCTCATATTTCTACATATAAACCATGATCCCTTTTGAAAGCATTCTTACTTTGCTGCATTTTTTCTACACTTGCCTAAAACTTTACTATATACAATGGCTTGCGAATGTATTTACCCCCTTGGCTTTTACGTATTTTCTTACATTACAACCTGTGAGTAAATATTTTTGTAATCCGATTTGTGTGTGATGCATCTGCACTAAATAGTCTAAGTTGGTGAAGTGAAGTTAGAAAAATATAGGCATAAATTAAATTTATGGGATCAAATAACTAAAAATTGGCATGTGCATATGTATTCACCCCTTTTGCAATAAAGCCCCTAAAAATTTCTGGTGCAAGCAATTCCCTTCATAAGTCACATGGTCAGTGAAAGAAAGTCCACCTGTGTGCAATCTAAGTGTCACATGGGCCGTCAGTATATACACATCTTTTCTGAAAGGCCACAGAGGCTGCAGCACCATTAAAGGGGATATCCAAGACATTAAAAAAAAAAACAATAAATATACCTAAACACTAACAGACAAGTAATTGCAACTTACCTGCCTGTTGTGCACGGCGACAATCTTCCCTGGCACAGAGCCGTCACAGACCAGTCCTGCCGGGGATTGAGAAGCCTCTGCTGACATCACATCTACAGAGTGGAGGCTTCTTTTCCAGTCCGCTCTGTTGATGG
Source organism: Ranitomeya variabilis (assembly GCF_051348905.1). Taxonomy (NCBI): domain Eukaryota; kingdom Metazoa; phylum Chordata; class Amphibia; order Anura; family Dendrobatidae; genus Ranitomeya; species Ranitomeya variabilis. Next base: position 549,860,217 of record NC_135235.1, on the reverse strand, counting down.
GGTGGGACTTGCGAGGTCATTCTGACTGACAGCCGAATCCCCGCTGCCTAACTGGGGGAGTCGGCTGTCAATGAGAATGACCTTGGAAATCCCACCCTGTTGCATCAGCAGATGCAGCTGAATCCCCAGCAGGAGCGTCTGTGCAGGTAAGTTGTAATTAGTTGCCTGTTAGTGCTTAGGTGCATTTTTTGTTGTTGTTGTAAAGTCCTGGATACTCCCTTTAATCAAGAGACACCACTGACCAAACAACACCATGAAGACCAAGGAGATCTCCTAACAAGTCAGGGACAAAGTTGTTGAGAAGTACAAGTCAAAGTTGGGTTATAAAAAAAAAATATCCCAATCTCTGATGATCCCCTGGAGCACCATCAAATCAATTATCTCAAATGGATAGAACATGGTAGCACAACAAACCTGCCAAGAGAGGGACACCCATCAAAACTCTCAGCCCAGCCAAGGAGGGCATGAATCAGAGAGACAGCATAGAGACCAAAGGTAACCCTGAAAGAGCTGCAGAGTTCCCAAGAAGAGAGTATGGAGTATCTGTCCATATAACCATAATAAGCCCGTACACTCCATATTGGTGGCCTTTATGGAAGAGTGGGCAAAAAAAGCCTTTACTTACACAAAAAAAATTGTAAGGCTCATTTTGAGTTTTCTTAAAGCCATGTGAGAGACTTCCCAAATATATAGAGGAAGGTGGTCTGCTCAGATGAAACCAAAATTTAACCTTTTGACCATTATGGTGAACTTTATGTCTGGCACCAAACCAACACAGCTCATCACCCCAAGATGGCAGCAGGGACATGAAAAATGGTCCGAGTCAAGGAGAAGATGGATGGTGCAAAACACAGGGATATTCTTGAGCAAAACCTGTGTCAGTCCGTCAGAGATTTGAGTCAGGTACGGAGGTTCACCTTCCAAAAAAACAGTGACTTAAAGCATACTGCTGAAGCAACACTGGAGTGGTTTAAGGGGAAACATGTAAATGTTTTGGGGTGGCCTAGTCAAAGCCCAGACCTTAATCCAATTGAGAATCTGTGATCAGACTTGAACTATGCTGTTCACCAAGGGAAACCATCTAACTTGAAGGAGCTGGAGCAGTTTTGCCTTGAGGAATGGGTAAAAATCCAAGTGGCAAAATGTGGAAAGCTCATAGAGACTTATCCAATGTTAATTGCTGCAAAAAGAGGCTCTACAAAGTACTGACTTTAGGGGGGTGAATAATTATGCACACTGAAGTATTCAGTTATTTTCTATTTATTGTTTACTTCACAATTTAAAAAAATCAAATGTTCACAGTTGTAGGCATGTTCTTTACATGAACTGATGCAAACCCTAAAAAAAACAGTGAAATTCCAGGTTGTGAATGCCAAGGGGGTAAATACTTTCACAAGTCACTGCGTGTGTGTGTGTGTATATATATATATATATATATATATATATATATATATACTTCACAAAAACAGGCAGCACTCCATATTCTTTAGGTCAATATGCAGGTGTTTATTGAGCCCACATCTCCATGCAACGTTTCGGCTCTAGCTGAGCCTTTCTCATATGAAGTATATGAATTGGAAACAACCGAGGACGGGTTGTCTGGGCTTTGCACCCGAAGATAAGTAGTGGAGTGTGCTGTTCCATTTTTTCTACTATATATATATATATATATATATATATATATATATATATATATATATATATATATATATAAATGTTTAAGCTTCATTAGACTCATTAAACTATCATTTCATCATCCATGGTATCTGTGTTTGCGCACATGAGGACATCTTGATTGCTGACACCTAAATTGATATAATAGTTTGTGCGGGAGGCAGTCAGACTCCACCGTGGGTTAAATTCCCATAGAAAGGCTCTCTTTAATCATTATTGTGTATTATCTGACACTTTTCCCTTAATGCTCCTGCTGACACTGCACTTTTCTTTCAAACGCTTTAATTATCTGCTTGAGGATTACAAGGTTATGAGAGGTCTGTACAGTCAAATAAATAAGGAACATTTGCACATAAATACGCTTTAACTGCTTCATCCCTAAAAGGGTAAGGCTACTTTCACACTAGCGTCGTGCACTGCATGTCGCAATGCGACGTGTCGACGCAACGACGCTAGCGTTGAAAGCGCCGCACAACGGGGGCAGTGGATGCAGTTTTTCAACGCTTTCGCTGCCCCATTGTAAGGTCCGGGGAGGAGGGGGCAGAGTTCTGGCCGCGCATGCGCGGTCGGAAATGGCGGACACGTCGCACAAAAAAACATTACATGTAGCGTTTTTTTGTGCCGACGGTCCGCCAAAACACGACGTGTGGCAATCCGTTGCAATGCGTCGCTAATGCAAGTCAATGAAGAAAAAAACGCATCCTGCAAGCACTTTTGCAGGATGCGTTTTTTCTCCAAAACAACGCATAGCGACAGAGGCCAAACGACGCTAGTGTGAAAGTAGCCTAAAACCAACAATCACCACCTCAATATCTCAGCAATGATTGATCATACATTTCTGTTTTATGCTGTTTTGGTATCCCATTTATAAAAATTATATTACTCTAGCAGTTATATGGCACAAGGTCACCTTTCAATGTTGGGTCATTAGTAGGTTGAGTTGCCTTGATATTATCGGGTTATAACATTGTCTATTGGAGTACAGGAGAGAGGTGGCCAAGAACATATCTCCACTCCAGCAGTTCCAGAAAAAGTCAATATCAGTGGGGCACATTGTCCTCCTCCGCAAAACTCATACTTGTGGTCACATGGCTGCCCATTCATGGCACCGTCACCGGGTAATACTCATAGCGTGTAGTGCGCGCAATGTGAGGATTCACAAGTCTGCAGTCACATAGAGTGACTGCAGACTTCTACTTTAAGACCAAACACCTTTAATCTGTCCATGCCTAGTTACTGAAATCAAATATATTCTATTTCAATTTAGAGAAATACAAATTTTATAACGTTTATTGATTTTTTTTATCCCATCCAGTAAGCTATAATTGAATTCGCATAAAAGGTGGTAAAGGATAAATAGTTGGTGGGTCAACACACCATAAAAATAATAGGTAGGACTTGAAGACCGAGTTAATCTTCCCATTAAACCTCAAGTAGACATCTTATGTAACAACAGCTTATGGAAAGAGCTTTACGAGTCTCTAACGGTTCTGAGAACAGGACAAAAAAGTATTGATCACAGGGCCAGGGAACGGGATTAATCCAAATATCATATCTGTAATCCAATTACTGACCATATCAACTGTACTAAAGCAGTTTTGTAGTTTTTACTGTCAATGAGCTGGAAACAAAGTGGTTAACTCCGACCCCATGGTCTGATTTCCCCTGATGATAAATTTTCGAACAGCGTCTAGCAAAGAATTTCATTACACAGAGTACACAGACGGCACGCGAAGGATAGTACAGGTGACAGTCAGGCCACGCACCTTATTTTCCTTCCTACTGCCTAATAATATGGCCAAGGGGCACCAGGGAATCTTTCCAGAGCGACTTCTCCCCCTTCAATAATAAGGATAGTCTGTGTTCCCATAACAGAGATTCGTTGAAATAGGACAGATCAGTTCTGCTGTTATTAAATGTGAACAGAGTAATCAATAATTTCTATAATTCTGCATCTACAGGGAATCCATGGCTGATATCCAATATAGCACATCCTAATCACATGTCAATGTCACAGCATTGGTAGCCTTAAAGGGACACCACAACAAAAGTCAGGAATCTGAACACATTGGGGTTGATTTTAGTTGTAGATGAAAACATTAGTGTTGAGCGAGCATGCCGGATAAGGTGTTATCTGAGCATTCTCAAGTGCTAACAGAGTGTCTTTGACGAGCTTGAATACTATGTTCGAGTCCCCGTGGCTGCATGCCTCTCAGCTGTTCGACATCCGCAACACATGCAGGGATTGCCTAGCAAACAGGAAATCCCTGCATGTGTTCCAGCCTCGAGACATGCAGCCGCGCGGACTTGAATATAGTATTCGAGCACGCCGAATATACTCTACTAGCTGAAGATCCCGGCGTTGCCTGGGCATAGTAACTAACTGTGGTTAGCTATAACAAATTACAATGATTATATTGCACATAAAAACATTTCACATCATATATTCAACACTACAGATTTGTAACACAAATTAACTAAACGATTACCTAAGTATTGATAGTATTTTATTTTCAACTCATTCAAGATCCTTTTGATAAACAACATTTTTGCTTTTTCCTTCTGGTGCAAAGATGTACAGATTTTTGGCAGTTCCAACTCTTGAACAGGCCACGTAAAGCTGACCATGAGAAAAGAATGGAGATTGCAAATCGATCCCAACTACTTTCAAGGACTGTCCCTGAGCCTTGTTAATGGACATTGCAAATGCCAGTCAAACTGGAAACTGGAGGCATTTTAAAATCAAAAGGCAAATCAGATGGAATGAGAGGAATTCTTGGAGTGAAAATGTCCTCTCCTTTGGCACATCCTGTTGCTGAGCTGTGTATCTAATCCTATCCTGTGTGATACCATCTGCTGAGCTGTGTATCTAATTCTGTCCTGTGTGATACTGTCTACTGAGCTGTGTACCTAATCCTATCCTGTGTGATGCTGTCTGCTGAGCTGTGTATCTAATCCTATCCTGAGTGTTACTGTCTGCTGAGCCGTGTATCTAATCCTATCCTGTGTGATTCAGTCTGCTGAGCTGTGTATCTAATCCTATCCTGTGTGATACTGTCTGCTGAGCTGTATATCTAATCCTACCCTGTGTGATACAGTCTGCTGAGCCGTGTATCTAATCCTATCCTGTGTGTTACTGTCTGCTGAGCTGTATATATAATCCTACCCTGTGTGATACAGTCTGCTGAGCCATGTATCTAATCTTATCCTGTGTGATACAGCCTGCTGAGCTCTGTATCTAATCCTATCCTGTGTGATACTGTCTGCTGAGCCATGTATCTAATCCTATCCTGTGTGTTACTGTATGCTGAGCACTGTATCTAATCCTATCCTGTGTGATACTGACTGCTGAACCGTGTGTCTAATCCTCTCCTGTGTGATGCAGTCTGCTGAGTCATGTATCTAATCCTATCTTATGTGATACTGTCTGCTGAGCTATGTATCTAATCCTATCCTGTGTGATACTGGGCTGTGTATCTAATCCTATCCTGTGTGATACTGTCTACTGAGCTGTGTATCTAATCCTATCCTGTGTGATACTGGGTTGTGTATGTAATCCTATCCTGTGTGATACTGGGTTGTGTATCTAATCCTATCCTGTATGATACTGTCTGCTGAGCCGTGTATCTAATCCTATCCTGAGTGATACAGTCTGCTGAGCCGTGTATCTAATCCTATCCTGTGTGTTACTGTCTGCTGAGCCTGTCAGGACTCTGAACATTTTTTACCTTTTGTGCATTACTGCCCTTTTCCAACAAGGCGTCTTTGGTCTCATGTGCACTTGTCTTCCTGCTATAAAACTCCACCCCAGCCTTCAGTCTGTGCTAGATTATTCTGCTTTGCATCCAGCTCCTGATTACTCCCTGGCCTTGCACCTGCACCTGCTCCTGTGAACCTGTGTTGGAGATCCTGCCACTCTGCTCTGAGTTCCTGCTGCATACACCAGTGTTCAGTAATCCTCCTTCATCTGCTGCTCGTGTTACTTCCATCTGCATTTGCTGGACATGTAAGCTGTTTGCTGCTCTGCAAAACCTGAGACTATTAACCAGGCCTCCCTGGTTGAGCTAAGATATGATTTGAACTGCCTTATAGCATATCTATCTGTGTCTGGACTAAGACAAGGATCTATTCGTGTCAAGTTTCCTCAAGAATAACTGTGCTTCATAGACTTTCTGTTTGTTTGCATCTACCTCTGAAGTTTCCTATTGACTGCTAAGCTGCGTTTATTATTTGCACCAAGTGTTGTGGACTTGAGTTTCTCTCTGCACCTGTTTGAATCACCGTGTGATAATATAAACTTTACCACTTATAAAACTGTGTCCTGTTGTCTTGTTCCACGCAAAGAGTCTCCTGAATTATCCCCTATAATTATTACAGAGCCGTGTATTTAATCCTATCCTGTGTGATACAGTCTGCTGAGCCGTGTATCTAATCCTATTCTGTGTGATAATGTCTGCTGAACTGTGTATCTAATCCTCTCCTGTGTGATACTGGGCTGTGTATCTAATCCTATTCTGTGTGATACTGTCTGCTGAACTGTGTATCTAATCCTCTCCTGTGTGATACTGGGCTGTGTATCTAATCCTATCATGTGTGACACTGTCTGCTGAGCTGTGTATCTAATCCTATCCTGTGTGATACAGTCTGCTGAGCTGTGTATCTAATCCTATCCTGTGACACTGTCTGCTGAGCCATGTATCTAATCCTATCCTGTGTGATACAGTCTACTGAGCTGTGTATCTAATCCTATCCTGTGACACTGTCTGCTGAGCCGTGTATCTAATCCTATCCTGTGTTACTGACTGCTGAATTGTGTATCTAATCCTATCCTGTGTGATACTGACTGCTGAGCTGTGTATCTAATCCTATCCTGTGTGATACAGTCTGCTGAGCAATGTGTATCTAATCCTGTCTTTTATGATACTGGGCTCCTCCTGCAGTCTGTGTCAGACGGTGGTCTGTGTCGGAACGGTAATAAATTATGTTATTTCCAGCTTTACAGAAGGACGATAACACCATAGAAATGATAAGAATAATAAGCCTCAATTACCACAACTAAAACAACTTTGAACGCACCAGACTAATCAAATAATACCTGATGAAGGCCTCCTGACGAAGCCACTCAGGTGAAACGCGCATCGAGGCTTTCCTCTCTGCCTGCAGTACCTGCTATTCATTGCGAACATGTCTCAAGGTAACGGTACAACGTTCTTACTATACGCATTGCATATGTAATTGCGTTACCTAGATCACGTCATACATTCCCTGTCACCTTATCATACTTAGGGGATGATTATGGGGGCTCACTCAACTTTATATCCTGCGCTCATTTAGGAGTGTTACCCCATTTCTGACTATCTAGCATTTTTTGGTCTGCAGTCAGAGTAGGACGCTCAAAACTGTTTTTCATGTTATCTTTAGCACTGTTTTTTTTTGTGCCATCTTTACATGCTATCTTTTAGCTGTTTTTCGCTACAACCTTTTGTCCATGTATTGTTATATTCTATAGTACGTTTTTGTATATTTAATACTCTAATAAACTAATTTTTGCATATATTATTCTCTATACCTCTATTTCTCAAGCACAGACCCTTGGTCTATGACCATTTCTAACATGATCCTTGGGATCAAGGTATTATTTGATTAGTCTGGTGCGTTCAAAGTTGTTTGAGGTTCATATGGTTAGGCCTAGAGGTATGCCCCCTGCTAGCCGAGAGGGCACCATTGTTTAGGTGTTTTTTCAATTACCACAACTGTCTACAAGGAAAACTGTTGCTCATAGCAACCAACCACAGCTCAGCTTCTTATAAACAGCTCTGGTGAAATGAAAGATGCTTAGTGATTGGTTGCTGATATACACTCACCGGCCACTTTATTAGGTACACCTGTCCAACTTCTTGTTAACACTTAATTTCTAATCAGTCAATCACATGGCGGCAACTCAGAGCATTTAGGCATGTAGACATGGTCAAGACAATCTCCTGCAGTTCAAACCGAGCATCAGTATGGGGAAGAAAGGTGATTTGAGTGCCTTTGAACGTGGCATGGTTGTTGGTGCCAGAAGGGCTGGTCTGAGTATTTCAGAAACTGCTGATCTACTGGGATTTTCACGCACAACCATCTCTAGGGTTTACAGAGAATGGTCCGAAAAAGAAAAAAAATCCAGTGAGCGGCAGTTCTGTGGGCGGAAATGCCTTGTTGATGCCAGAGGTCAGAGGAGAATGGGCAGACTGGTTCGAGCTGATAGAAAGGCAACAGTGACTCAAATCGCCACCCGTTACAACCAAGGTAGGCCTAAGAGCATCTCTGAACGCACAGTGCGTCGAACTTTGAGGCAGATGGGCTACAGCAGCAGAAGACCACACCGGGTACCACTCCTTTCAGCTAAGAACAGGAAACTGAGGCTACAATTTGTACAAGCTCATCGAAATTGGACAGTAGAAGATTGGAAAAACGTTGCTTGGTCTGATGAGTCTCGATTTCTGCTGCGACATTCGGATGGTAGGGTCAGAATTTGGCGTAAACAACATGAAAGCATGGATCCATCCTGCCTTGTATGGAGCATCTTTGGGATGTGCAGCCGACAAATCTGCGGCAACTGTGTGATGCCATCATGTCAATATGGACCAAAATCTCTGAGGAATGCTTCCAGCACCTTGTTGAATCTATGCCACGAAGAATTGAGGCAGTTCTGAAGGCAAAAGGGGGTCCAACCCGTTACTAGCATGGTGTACCTAATAAAGTGGCCGGTGAGTGTATATACACACACACACACTACCGCTGACGTCACTTAGGCTGTGCAGACTACCTGCCTGATGCAGTGAACTTGACAGTGTGGGAAAATGTTCAGAAACTTTCCCACGCTAATGAGTTCATGTCCGGTCAGGCAGGGAGACTGCGCAAGCAGCTTTTCATTCATTCCTCCGTGGTTTACAGGCTGGCCGGTAGCATTAGCACCGCTCCCGGTAGCATTAGCACCGCTCCCGGTTGTAAACTATTTAACCCCTTGAGATGGATTGCAGCATTGGACTTGACTGTACAGTGGACAGGTATGGGATATTGTTGCTTTTTTTTTTTTTTTTTACAGAAGAACGAGGACTTTGCTTGCATGGAGCATGCAATAAAGATGTTAAACCTGTGTGTTTCATTATTTCATTAAAATACTTTATTCTTAATGTGTGTGTGTATTTTTAACCCTTTCAGACTATTGGATTAATAATGGATAGTTGTCTCATTGACACCTCTTCATTATTAACCAGGCTTAATGTCACCTTACAATAGCAAGGTGACATTAACCCCTTATTACCCCATATGCCAATGCCACAGGGCAATGGGAAGAGAGAGGCTAAGTGCCAGAATAGGCGCATCTTACAGATGTGTCCTTTCTGGGGTGGCTGGGGCAGATGTTTTTAGCCGGGGGGGCAATAACCATGGTCCCTCTCTAGGCTATTAATATCGGCCCTCAGTCACTGGCTTTCCCTCTCTGGTGGAGAAAATTGCACGGGAGCCCAAGACAGTTTTTTCCGTGAGTTAATCCTTCAATTTAACCCCTACAGCTCCAAAATTTTACACACACTACTAACATTATTAGTGAGGGACATATAAAAATCTAACGGCTATGCAATGGTATACTGTATGTAAACCATGTCTCATATCCTGTTGGGTTCGGTAATGATTTTACAGAAGCCGACAATTGAATTACCGGCTTTTCTGCTATCTAACTCCGTATGAAATATAAAGATATATATATGTGTGTGTCACTGTCTGATATATATACTATGTGTATATATCTATTCTATTGTAAGCTGTCAGTGTGATTTTACTGTACACCGCACTGAATTACCTGCTTTTCTCTAGAACACCGGTGCGTATTTCTCGCAAGTCACACTGATGGTCCGTGTGGTGTGCGAGTTTTTCTCGCACCCATAGACTTTCATTGGCGAGTCTCGGACGATATATGGTGCAAATCGCAGCATGCTGCGATACGGATGATGGGAGCTGCCCCATAGATTACCCTTGGTCCGAGTGCTATGTGATTTTTTTCTCGCATAGCAATTGTCCGTATTCCTCTCTAGTGTGGCTCCGGCCTTATAGACAGAATGAAAAAATCCACAGCAAATAGCAGCTCTTATTATTTAGGCTGAATATGGGTCACACATGCTCCTTACACAAGAGCCCCCAATTGTCTTTGTCCGCCTTGCTTATATGGCATCGTTAACATTTATCCGTCTGTATTTCCATAGAATAATGGATATAATGATGAGCTGGTACCAATAAGATGTACACATCAGCTACAAGTGTATATAATATTTATTATATACACGGTATATCACTAATAATAGAAATACATTTATTGTATATTCAGCCACTTATATAATGTACATTATTATTAGAATATATTAAGAAATTCCTTATGATTAGCATAAACCAATGTTAAGGGTGACCGTAAGGAGTCGTAATGTAACGTAGAAGCAGAGGTGGAACTGATGTTGGGTAGATGAATAGGTAATGACAGGGATATTTTTTGTACCTAATTAACATAACATGTTAGAAAGTGATAATTTCCATATAGGAATGCCGTTACCTATCAATTCACTGCCGCCATCTGTACATTATCTGTCCTCAGCCACCATCAATACTCCTAACGCCTTCATGTGATTCCTGTCATATCTCTCTCGATAAAAAAAAAAATCGCACTCCTTTAAATAACTCGAGTTATCATCATCTTCTTCCAGGCTGTCGCTAGTTTTAAGATTTTGTGAGGTTACATAAAATATACGCTATATTAATGTATGTGTTACATATGTAAAGGGGAGAATGGGATGGAAAGGAGAATTTTTTTTGCCCTTGATTCATGACGGTTCTGTGAAAATCAGAGCTGTTGAGCCTACGTTGCATATTTGCCAGATGAAGCTCTAATCGTGCCATAGAGAGTATGTCAGAGCATCTTGCAGGGGGGATGCCTATGTAATGCTTTGCTGAGTGTACTATCTTGGGAGACAAATACATTGTAGGAGACACAAGGATATGTAGTTGTGTTTTGTACCTGAGAATAGGAAAAGATTTGTGGTTCTACCATCCATGTGCTAATGCTGTTAGGGCCAAAGGGGTAATTGTCCCTGAACCTCCATCATGTAGGGAACTACTCAACTCACAAAAAACGCCCTGACCCTCTTTCCTGCATCCTGGGCATACCTACCAATACTGTAGTCAGAAAAAAAGACATATTTAAAGGGGTTGTCCAACAAAGAAAATACAATTAAATCAATAGATCTTGGAATAATAATAAGTTCCACAATTAAATGTGTTAAAAATAATGTTCCTGTGCTGAGATAATCTTGTAAATGTGCCCCTGCTGTGTACTGTGTAATGGCTGTGTCTGACCGTACAGGACCATGGTCTGATCATACCACAGCTCCTGGGCAGGGGAAGGAAGCAAAAGAGTATACAGGCATTACAGCAGGGGATCACAGCTGCTGCTTTCTGTGAGGTAAAGCATTGTTTTTAAATATGCAGGGAAATGTTTTACCTCACAGAAAGCAGCAGCTGTGATTCCATGCTGTCCTGTCTGTATACTCTTTTGTTTCCACCCCTTCCCAGGAGATGCGGTATGATCAGACCATGTTCCTGTAGGGTCAGACACAGCCCTTACACAGTACACAGCAGGGGCACATTTATAGGATTATCTCAGCGCAGGAAGATAGATTCAATTGTGGAACTTATTATTATTCCAAGAAACGCGTTGTGTACTGAGATTTTTATAAAGAAGTTTTTAATCACCCTGCGCTTGGTCTGTTTTGGAGTTTAGTTGGGAATTACCCAACAAACACCCAGGGCCGCCATCAGGGCATTACAGCCGTGACTGACATGGGGCCCGGTGGGCAGAGGGGGCACGTCAATAGTTAACAGCAGCCAGCCAATCTGAGGGAGCTCGGGAGCTCCTCCTTCATTGGCTGTGCGCATGCTCCATCCTTAAACACGTGGCTACGAGCTGAGCGGAGCAATGGCGGCAGCAGAAGGCGTGTACGAGCCACTCCCCCCTTCGTGCGCCTTCTCCCCCGGGAGCCGGGACCTGCTCGCCCTCTCCGGTGTGGATGGGCGGATACAGGTGTGGGACACCCGGGGAGCAGGGCTGAGGAGAGAGTACGTGCCCTCCGCGCACCTCAGTGCGACCTGTACGTGTCTGGCCTGGGCGCCGAGCCGGGGGATCCAGGTGAGCAGTCGGGACTGAGGCAGCGGGGGGATCCGGTGCGGACATGTGTGGTACATGCGGTATCCGTGCGGGGACCGGGACACACGTGGGCTGCGGCCGGTGGACGAGTCACTTGGGCGACGTTCTGTCACTTGTCCCAAGTACCGCGTCCTGTGTGCGTGTGGGGGGCACCGAGGAGGCATCCAGCCACGGTTACTGGGGGGCACCGAGGGGGCATCCAGCCCTGGTTACTGGGGGGCATCCAGCCCTGGTTACTGGGGGGCATCCAGCCCTGGTTACTGGTGGGCACCCAGGGGGCATCCAGCCCTTGTTACTGGTGGGCACCCAGGGGGCATCCAGCCCTGGTTACTGGTGGGCACCCAGGGGGCATCCAGCCCTGGTTACTGGTGGGCACCCAGGGGGCATCCAGCCCTGGTTACTGGGGGGCATCCAGCCCTGGTTACTGGGGGCATCCAGCCCTGGTTACTGGGGGGCACCGAGGGGCATCCAGCCCCGATTACGGGGGGGAACGGTGGCGTCATCCAGCCTCAGTTATGAGGGGGTATGGCAGCGATCACAAATGTGTGCCCTGATCATGTGTAATGTGGGGGTGTTTGTATGTGGAAGTAAATCGTGGGATGGCGGCAGCATACAGCTCTGATTACTGGGGGACACAGTGGTGATAACGAATATATGGCCCTGATCATGTGGGGGGCACGGCGGTGATCCGCTTTCCCAATCACTTGTGTGTAACGGCAGTGATCACCTGAGAATCTTCTTCTAGGGGGCGCTGTGCTGGTATTGATGGCCGGGCGGCCGGTTTGTCGCCTCTGATCATTTATTATGAGAATTAATGATCAAAGATTTATAACTTTTTAAGTCTTTAAAAAAAAAAAGATGTCGGAGCAGGGAGTATATTTGAAGGGAAAAAAGGAGACACAAAGCGCAAATAGGGTCTTATCTCACAAAAGAATGGAGGAATCACCAAGAAAATCACTCACCTGGTGAAGCTGGACACAGGGGCACAAAGCTGGACACGGGGCACAAAGCTGGACATAGGGGCACAAAGCTGGACACGGGGCACAAAGCTGGACACAGGGGCACAAAGCTGGACACAGAGGCAGAACGCTGGACACGGGCAGAACGCTGGACACGGGCAGAACGCAGGACACGGGCAGAACGCTGGACACGAGGGCAGAAAGCTGGACACGGGGGCAGAATGGAGAAACGGGGCATGATTGGAGACACAGGGGGCAGGATGACAGACATGGTGGCATGACTGGAGACACTGGGGCATGACTGGAGACAGATGGGGCAGGATTGGAAACAGATGGGGCAGAATGGAGACACAGGGGGCATGATTGCAGACATGGGGGCATGATTGGAGATGGGGCAGAATGGTGATACGGGCATGATTAGAGACACTGGAGGCAGGATTGGAGACAGATGGGGCAGGGTTGGAGACAGATCGTGCAGGATCATGGGGCAGGATGGATACGATGGAGACAGATGGGGCAGGATGGGGAGATCATATGGGGCAGAATGGATACTCATTAGGGCAGGATGGGAGAACATATGGCTGACGCCAGGAATGAGACACACGGGGGCTAGGATGGCGAATATTATTATCATAGGGGCTAATTAAGGGATATTATTACTGCAGTGATGTATTTATTTTATTTTTTGAGTATACTGTTTTAAATGGAGGGGCGGTCCTATTACTGTGTAGAGTGATACTATGTTGCCTTCTTCATGTGGTGTAATGTAGAAGTTGGGAAAATTAAGTAATGTGTTCTGCAAGTGGAACTCGAGATAACGGTGTTATTTCCTGCAGAGAGGAGCCCTGGCTGGAAGAAGTGATGGCGGTCTGTGCTGGATGAAAGATGAAGGACTTCACCTAGAGACGTCACTGGTGAGTCAGTGTTACCTATACACTGACACTATACACTGTATACTATATACACCGGTCCTGTGTATAATGTCACCAGTGATCACTGTATTACCTATACATTATATACAGAGCTCCTGTGTATAATGTCACTGGTGATCACTGTATTACCTGTACACAGACACTGCATACTAAGTACAGATCTCCTGTGTATAATGGCACTGATGGTGATAGTATTGTGGGGGTTTTTTTTATTACTGATCAGTATTGTAGTATTCAGTCAGTATGTGGTGGTAATATGTGGTCTGGTCATGATGTTGTGGTATTTGTTCCTTGTATTTGATATTATTCAATCACTGTGGTGGTAATATGTCATCTGGTCATGGTGCTGTGGTATTTGCTCCTTGTATGTGGTATTATAGGTCATTTTAAAAATTGAAAAATAAATAAAAATATACCTATATTGTATTGCATATTTTAACAAATATTTAATAGGTTACAGTAGAGTAGGGCCTGGCCAAAAGTGTCTACCTTGTCATTTTGGTGGCTTAAAAAATCTTTTGGCCAAAACAAAAGCTGTCAGCTATATGTGTGATCTGGTGATGGGAACTGTCAATGTGTGATAGGTGAGAAGTGGAGATTTTCCAAGAGAGAGCGGTGGGACTGTGGACAGTTTGAGGGGTGGAGCGTGGAGGCGGGGCTGGGGTGGAGCCTGGGCGGAGTCTCAAGGGGGCCCCGAAAATTTTGCCAGTATGGGGCCCCGAAATTTCTAGTGGCAGCCCTGCAAACACCTGAATACATTATTATTGCCACTTGGCTTTGTTCTTTGGCTAGCGCAGCCATGGATGCAGAGGCTGCATTCTGCTCGCCTGGCACAATCTCTCAAGGTGAGCGCTCTTAATTTATATCGATTTATGTGGATAATGTTTTAAATATCTTAGATTGCTTAAAAAAATAATGATTCATACCCTCTGCAATGCTCAGCAGCTCTTAATACGACACTTCCCCAGTCCCCACTAGTGGAATATGGTCCCTGGTCCTGACCTTGATGCACTGGAAATGGGTTGACATGGCTACTCAGTCAATCATTGGCTACATCAGTCTCTGCCTCAAATTGTGATTTGTCTAAAAGGATATTTCCGGTGTGTCTATACAGGGTCAGGGTGTAAAGACCAGTAGAGACTAACATGGAACACTGAGTATTACGTCTTTATTTTTATTTTTTCAGGCATTAAAAAATTATTTTTAGCACATGGAAAACCACTTTCATCATATAAAGTTTATTGAAGGCCCAATGAGCCCTGTGTACGTCCTATATTGGGAAGCCCACAATCTGGGTTATCGAAACCTCTTACAAATGATGCATATGCATTGTAATATTGCAGCAGATGAAGAAGTGCAGGACATGATCCTCTTCTCCAAGGATTCTTCGGTGAGAACGGCAGCAGTCTCATTTCATCTGTCAGTATAGACTGCAGGATAAACACCAGAAAGATGGAAGAGGGAGCGAGAGCAGAAGCCTATAAGCATTAATATTCCAAATACGGCAAAAATCACATATAATTTTATTTTCTGTGGGGGGAAAGATAGATGGTGGAGGAGGGGCAGGGAGACAGATCAATCTAGAAGTTTAATATATGTGCGGGAGAGAGCAGTGTGTGCAGTAGGATTATAAGTAACCTTGCTATATGGTGCTGTCCGTGAGTTAGAGGAGGGCAGGCGGATAACCTAGATTGTCCCTGGGGGGATGAGGTGAGAAATTAGTAGGGCCAATTTCCTGTCTGATTGACGTGAAGGTACACACAGCCCAGGACAGATCGATTAGTAGGATTTGTTAGTGGAAAATGGGGATTTTTTTTTAGTGGGTCTATGCTAACGATCCAAGGGAGGACTGGAAATCTAAGAAGCCGATTCTACATACGAAGCGCTGAGGGAGGATTAGCTCTGGCTATGGCGGAAAATACCAAGAAGTCACAAAAAATGACAACTTAGCATGGCATCTCCTTGTTAACTCCTTGCCTGCATTGTCCATAGTTATCTATGGATGGAACCTATGCTCTGCCTTACTACGTTTCTATAACTGCTAAGCTTATCTATGTCTTCAGTGGAATATACGCAATAATATAGCGTGCTGTGTTTTTAACCCCTTAGTGACAGAGCCAATTTGGTACTTAATGACCGAGCCAATTTTTACAATTCTGACCAGTGTCACTTTAAGAGGTTATAACTCTGGAACGCTTTATCGGATCCCGCTGATTCTGAGAATGTTTTTTCATGACATGTTGTACTTCAAGTTAGTGGTAACATTTCTTCGATATTACTTGCAATTATTTATGAAAAAAATGGAAATATGGCGAAAATTTTTAAAATTTTGCAATTTTCAAACTTTGTATTTTTATGCCCTTAAATCAGAGAGATATGTCACAAAAAATAGTTAATAAATAACATTTCTCACATATCTACTTTACATCAGCACAATTTTGGAAACAATTTTTTTTTTGTTAGGGAGTTATAAGGGTTAAAAGTTGACCAGCAATTTCTCATTTTTACAACACCATGTTTTTTTTAGGGACCACATCACCTTTGAAGTGATTTTGAGGGGTCTATATGATAGAAAATAACCAAGTGTGACACCATTCTAAAAACTGCACCCCTCAAGCTGCTAAAAACCACATTCAAGAAGTTTATTAACCCTTTACGTACTTCACAGGAACTAAAACAATGTGGAAGAAAAAAATGAACATTTAACTTTTTTTTGCAAACATTTTACTTCAGAACCATTTTTTTTAATTTTCACAAGTGTAAAAACAGAAATTTAACCACAAATTTTGTTGTGCAATTTTTCCTGAGTACGCCGATACCCCATATGTGGAGGTAAACCACTGTTTGGGCGCACCGCAGAGCTTGGAAGTGAAGGAGCACCGTTTGACTGTTTCAATGCAGAATTGGCTGGAATTGAGATCGGACGCCATGTCGCGTTTGGAGAGCCCCTAATGTGCCTAAACAGTGGAAACCCCCCACAAGTGACACCATTTTGGAAACTAGACCCCCCAAGGAACTTATCTAGATGTGTGGTGAGCACTTTGAACCCCCAAGTGCTTCACAGAAGTTTATAACGTAGAGCCGTGAAAATAAAAAATCGCATTTGTTTTCACAAAAATGATTTTTTCGCCCACAAATTCTTATTTTCACAAGGGTAACAGGAGAAATTAGACCACAAAAGTTGTGCAATTTCTCCTGAGTACGTCGATACCCCATATGTGGAGGTAAACCACCGTTTGGGCGCACCGCAGAGCTTGGAAGTGAAGGAGCACCGTTTGACTTTTTCAATGCAGAATTGGCTGGAATTGAGATCGGATGCCATGTCGCGTTTGGAGAGTCCCAGATGTGCCTAAACAGTGGAAACCCCCCACAAGTGATATCATTTTGGAAACTAGACCCCTTAAGGAACTTATCTAGATGTGTGGTGAGCACTTTGAACCCCCAAGTGCTTCACAGAAGTTTATAACGTAGAGCCGTGAAAATAAATAATCTCATTTTTTCTACAAAAATGATCTTTTTGCCCCCAAATTTTTATTTTCACAAGGGTAACAGGAGAAATTAGACCACAAAAGTTGTTGGTCAATTTCTCCTGAGTACGTCGATACCCCATATATGGGGATAAACCACTGTTTTGGCGCACCGCAGAGCTTGGAAGAGAAGGAGTGTCGTTTTACTTTTTCAATGTAGAATTGGCTGGAATTGAGATCGGACGCCATGTCACGTTTGGAGAGCCGCTGATGTGCCTAAACAGTAGAGACCCCCCACATATGACACCATTTTGGAAACTAGACCCCTTAAGGAACTTATCTAGATGTGTGGTGAGCACTTTAAACCCCCAGGTGCTTCACAGAAGTTTATAACGTAGAGCCGTGAAAATAAAAAAATCGCATTTTTTCTACAAAAATGATCTTTTTGCCTCCAAATTTTTATTTTACCAAGGGTAACAGGAGAAAATGGACCACAGAAGTTGTTGTACAATTTGTCTTGAGTACGCCGACACCCCATATGTGGGGGTAAACCACTGTTTGGGCGCATGGCTGAGCTCGGAAGCAAAGGAGCGCCATTTGACTTTTCAATGCAAAATTGACTGGAATTGAGATCGGACGCCATGACGCGTTTGGAGTAGAAACCTCCCAAAAGTGACCCCATTTTGGAAACTAGACCCCCCATGGAACTTATCTAGATGTGTAGTGAGAACTTTGAATGCCCAAGTGCATCACAGAAGTTTATAATGCAGAGTCGTGAAAATAAAAAATATATATTTTTTAACAATAAAGATTTTTTAGCCCCCAAGTTTTTATTTTCACAAAGGTAACAAGAGAAATTGGACCTCAAAAGTTGTTGTCCAATTTGTACTGAGTATGCTGGTACCCCATATGTGGGGGTAAACCACTGTTTGGGCGCACGGCAGAGCTCGGAAGGGAAGGAGCGCCATTTTGGAATGCAGACTTTGATAGAATTGTCTGCGGGCGTTATGTTGCGTTTGCAGACCCCTAATGTACCTAAACAGTAGAAACCCCCAACAAGTGACCCCATTTTGGAAAATAGACCCCCCAAGGAACTTATCTAGATATGTGGTGAGAACTTTGAATGCCCAAGTGCTTCACAGAAGTTTATAATGCAGAGTAGTGAAAATAAAAAATATTTTTTTTCCCACAAAAAAGATTTTTTTAGCCTCCAAATTTTTATTTTCACAAAGGTAACAAGAGAAATTGGATGCCAATATTTGTTCTCCAATTTGTCCTGAGTATGCTGGTACCCCATATGTGGGGGTAAACCACTGTTTGGGCGCACGGCAGAGCTCGGAAGGGAAGGAGCGCCATTTTGGAATGCAGACTTTGATAGAATTGTCTGCGGGCGTTATGTTGCGTTTGCAGACCCCTAATGTACCTAAACAGTAGAAACCCCCAACAAGTGACCCCATTTTGGAAAATAGACCCCCCAAGGAACTTATCTAGATATGTGGTGAGAACTTTGAAAGTGCTTCACAGAAGTTTATAATGCAGAGTAGTGAAAATAAAAAATATTTTTTTTCCCACAAAAAAGATTTTTTTAGCCTCCAAATTTTTATTTTCACAAAGGTAACAGGAGAAATTGGACCCCAAAAGTTGTTGTCCAATTTATCCCGAGTACGCTGATGCCCCATATGTGGGGGTAAACCACTGTTTGGGCGCACGGCAGAGCTCAGAAGGGAGGGAGTACCATTTGACTTTTTTAGCGCAAAATTGGCTGTCGTGTTTGGAGACCCCCTGATGTACCTAAACAGTGGAAACACCCAAATTATAACTCCAACCCTAACTCCAACACACCCCTAACCCTAATCTCAACCCGATCCATAATCCTAATCACAACCCTAACGATAATCACAACCCTAACCCCAAAACAGCCCTAATCTCAACCCTAACCATAACCCTAATCAAAACCCAAAATCCAACACACCCCTAACCCTAATCCTAACCCTAACCCTAATCCCAACCCTAATCCCAAACGTAACACTAATCCCAACCCTAATCCAAACCCTAATCCCAACTCTAACCCTAACTTTAGCCCCAACCCTAACTTTAGCCCCAACCCTAACCATAACTTTAGCCCCCGTCGTCACAAAAAAAGTTCAATGTAACCTTTTTTTTGTACGTCGCGTCCGCCATTTCCGCGCATGCGTGGCCGTAACTCTGCCCCCTCCTCCCCAGGACATAGACTGGGCAGCGGATGCGTTGAAAAACTGCATCCGCTGCCCACGTTGTGCACAATTTTCACAACGTGCGTCGGTACGTCGGGCCGACGCATTGCGACCGCCCCGTACCGACGCAAGTGTGAAAGAAGCCTAAGGCTACTTTCACACTAGCGTCGTACTCGGCCCATCGCAGTGTGTCGGGCCGACGTACCGACGCTAGCGTTGTAAGCGCCGCACAACGGGTGCAGCGGATGCTGTTTTTTCAACGCATCCGCTGCCCCATTGTGAGGTGCGGGGAGGCGGGGGCGGAGTTCTGGCCACGCATGCGCGGTCGGAAATGGCGGATACGTCGCACAAAAAAGTTACATGTATTTTTTTTTTGTGTCGACGGTCCGCCAAAGCACGACGCATCCGTCGCAATGCGTCGCTAATGCAAGCCAATGGAGAAAAAACGCATCCTGCAAGCACTTTTGCAGGATGCGTTTTTTCTCCAACGACGCATTGCGACGGAAGCCAAAAAACGCTAGTGTGAAAGTAGCCTAACCCTAACCCTAACCCTAACCCTAAATTTAGCCCCAACCCTAACCATTACTCTAACCCTAACCCTAACTCTAACTCTAACCCTAACCCTAACTCTAACTCTAACCCTAACCCTAACCCTAACCCTAACTCTAACCCTAACCCTAACCCTAACCCTAATTTTAGCCCCAACTCGTCTTCTCCTGCCGGAGACAGAAGAGGACCCAGGGACACCGGGTGAGTATGTTAGGGTCCCCGAATCCCCCTATTTCTCTGTCCTCTGATGTGCGATCACATCAGAGGACAGAGAAATAACTGATCGCTTTTTTTTTTTTTTGCGGTCGCCGGTAAACTGTTAATTACCGGCGATCGCAAAGCAGGGGTTGGTGCAAACTGACCCCGATCATGTTCTTTGGGGTCTCGGCTACCCCCGGCAGCCGAGACCCCAAAGATCTTCCGGGTGCCGGGCGGCTGGCGTACTGCGCGTGCGCCCGCCATTTTTTCCCGGAAAAAAGATGGCGGCGCCCATCGGGAGCCACGAGGAGCACCGGGGGAGGTAGGTAAGTATCGGGGGGCTATTGGGGGCCATCGGGGACCACATTTCTCTGTCCTCCGATGTGCGATCACATCGGAGGACAGAGAAATTAAACGGCAAATCGCGTTTTTTGTTGTTGTTGCGACCGCCGGTAAACGGTTAATTACCGGCGATCGCAACTCGGGGGTCGGTAAAAATCCCCCGAATCATGTTCTCTGGGGTCTCGGCTACCCTCGGCAACCGAGACCCCAGAGAAAATCCGACTCTGGGGGGCGCTATTCACTTTTTCCACAGCGCCGTTAATTAACGGCGCTGTGGTTTAAGTACCCTTAGCGGCCGCCGTTAAAAGGCGTATCGGCGGTCGTTAAGGGGTTAATCAAGATGGAATAATATTTGGATGTTTTTATACAACGAATTGAGATGTACAGTTTTCTCTACTTCTACTTCGGAAATGGCGGACACGTCGCACAAAAAAGTTACATGTATTTTTTTTGCGTCGACGGTCCGCCAAAGCACGACGCATCCGTCGCACGACGGATGCGACATGTGGCAATCCGTCGCAATGCGTCGCTAATGCAAGCCAATGGAGAAAAAACGCATCATGCAAGCACTTTTGCAGGATGCGTTTTTTCTCCGACGCATTGCGACGGAAGCCAAAAAACGCTAGTGTGAAAGTCGCCTAACCCTAACCCTAACCCTAAATTTAGCCCCAACCCTAACCCTAACTCTAACCCTAACCCTAACTCTAACCCTAACCCTAACCCTAACCCTAACCCTAACCCTAACTCTAACCCTAACCCTAACTCTAACCCTAACCCTAACCCTAACCCTAACCCTAACCCTAACTCTAACCCTAACCCTAACCCTAATTTTAGCCCCAACTCGTCTTCTCCTGCCGGCCGGCAGATGGCAGCAGATGGCGGGCGCACTGCGCATGCGCCCGCCATGATGAAAAAGCCGGCTGGCAGGAGAAGACAGAAGAGGACCCAGGGACACCGGGTGAGTATGTTAGGGTCCCCGAATCCCCCTATTTCTCTGTCCTCTGATGTGCGATCACATCAGAGGACAGAGAAATAACTGATCGCTTTTTTTTTTTTTTTTTTGCGGTCGCCGGTAAACTGTTAATTACCGGCGATCGCAAAGCAGGGGTCGGTGCAAACCGACCCCGATCATGTTCTTTGGGGTCTCGGCTACCCCCGGCAGCCGAGACCCCAAAGATCTTCCGGGTGCCGGGCGGCGGGCGTACTGCGCGTGCGCCCGCCATTTTTTCCCGGAAAAAAGATGGCGGCGCCCATCGGGAGCCACGAGGAGCACCGGGGGAGGTAGGTAAGTATCGGGGGGCTATTGGGGGCCATCGGGGACCACATTTCTTTGTCCTCCGATGTGCGATCACATCGGAGGACAGAGAAATTAAACGGCAAATCGCGTTTTGTTTTTTTTTGTTGCGACCGCCGGTAAACGGTTAATTACCGGCGATCGCAACTCGGGGGTCGGTAAAAACCCCCCGAATCATGTTCTCTGGGGTCTCGGCTACCCTCGGCAACCGAGACCCCAGAGAAAATCCGACTCTGGGGGGCGCTATTCACTTTTTCCACAGCGCCGTTAATTAACGGCGCTGTGGTTTAAGTACCCTTAGCGGCCGCCGTTAAAAGGCGTATCGGCGGTCGTTAAGGGGTTAATCAAGATGGAATAATATTTGGATGTTTTTATACAACGAATTGAGATGTACAGTTTTCTCTACTTTTTCACTCATCATATCCATGGAGGTAGACAAGATATATGCCTCCACCTCCACAATGAGGTAGGAATGAAGACATGAAAGATCTTAAGATCAGTGAGAGTCACAACTGCCTGAAACCCTTAAAAATCTGACTCCAATAACAGTTTTTCTTTGGAACACCTCTTTGGTAATATAAAAACAATCAAACTGTGCATTACTCACCTGTCATGATCTCAATGGCAAGAGAACATAGCATAAGCATATATAGGAACTAGCTCTTGGAAGATGGGAACTGAGCTGACCATGAACTAAACCTAACGCACAACTAGCAGTGGCCGGGTAGCATGCCTACGTTGATTCTAGATGCCCAGCCCAGCCGGAGGACTAAATAAAGCTAGCAGAGGAAAATATTAGTCCTAGCTCACCTCTAGAGAAATACCCCGAAAGGAGACAGAGGCCCCCCACATGTATTGGCGGTGAGTTGAGATGAAATAACAAACGTAGTATGAAAATAGGTTTAGCAAATTTGAGGTCCACTTACTACATAGCAGAAGACAGAAAGGGCACTTTCATGGTCAGCTGAAAAGCCTATCAAAAACACCATCCAGAAATTACTTTAAAACTCTGGCATTAACTCATAACACCAGAGTGGCAATTCCCGTTCACAAGAGCTTTCCAGACACAGTAACGAAACTACAGCTGTGAACTGGAACAAAATGCAAAAACAAACATGGACAAGAGTCCAACTTATCTAGTAGTTGTCTAGGAGCAGGAACAAGCACAGAGAGGCTTCTGATAACATTGTTGACCGGCAAGCAACTAACAGAGCAGCAAGGTTATATAGCGACTCCCACATCTTGATGGGAACAGGTGAACAGAGAAGATGAAGACACCAGTTCAATT
Organism: Ranitomeya variabilis; assembly: GCF_051348905.1. Taxonomy (NCBI): domain Eukaryota; kingdom Metazoa; phylum Chordata; class Amphibia; order Anura; family Dendrobatidae; genus Ranitomeya; species Ranitomeya variabilis. The sequence continues at coordinate 549,837,070 of NC_135235.1, read as the reverse complement.
CCACCAGTAGCCACCGGGGGAGCCCAGAATCCAAATTCACAACAGTACCCCCCCCTCAAGGAGGGGGCACCGAACCCTCACCAGAACCACCAGGGCGATCAGGATGGGCCCTACGAAAGGCACGAACCAGATCGGAGGCATGAACATCAGATGCATTCACCCAAGAATTATCCTCCTGGCCGTATCCCTTCCACTTGACCAGATACTGGAGTCTCCGTCTGGAAACACGAGAGTCCAAGATTTTCTCCACAACGTACTCCAACTCACCCTCAACCAACACCGGAGCAGGAGGCTCAACGGAAGGCACAACCGGTACCTCATACCTGCGCAATAATGACCGATGAAAAACGTTATGAATAGAAAAGGATGCAGGGAGGTCCAAACGGAAGGAAACAGGGTTAAGAATCTCCAATATCTTATACGGGCCGATAAACCGAGGCTTAAACTTAGGAGAAGAGACCCTCATAGGGACAAAACGAGAAGACAACCACACCAAATCCCCAACAGAAAGCCAAGGACCAACACGACGGTGGCGGTTGGCAAAAAGCTGAGTCTTCTCCTGGGACAACCTCAAATTGTCCACCACCTGCCCCCAGATCTGATGCAATCTCTCCACCACAGCATCCACTCCAGGACAATCCGAAGATTCCACCTGACCAGAGGAAAATCGAGGATGAAACCCCGAATTACAGAAAAACGGGGACACCAAAGTGGCAGAGCTGGCCCGATTATTGAGAGCGAACTCCGCCAATGGCAAAAAAGCAACCCAATCATCCTGGTCAGCAGACACAAAACACCTCAGATATGTCTCCAGGGTCTGATTAATCCGCTCGGTCTGGCCATTCGTCTGAGGATGGAAAGCGGACGAAAAAGATAAATCTATGCCCATCCTAGCACAGAATGCCCGCCAAAATCTAGACACGAATTGGGTCCCTCTGTCAGAAACGATATTCTCAGGAATACCATGCAAACGAACAACATTTTGAAAAAACAGAGGAACCAACTCGGAAGAAGAAGGTAACTTGGGCAGAGGAACCAAATGGACCATCTTAGAAAAACGGTCACACACCACCCAGATGACAGACATCTTCTGAGAAACAGGCAGATCTGAAATAAAATCCATCGAGATGTGCGTCCAAGGCCTCTTAGGAATAGGCAAGGGCAACAATAATCCACTAGCCCGAGAACAACAAGGCTTGGCCCGAGCACAAACGTCACAAGACTGCACAAAGCCTCGCACATCTCGTGACAGGGAAGGCCACCAGAAGGACCTTGCCACCAAATCCCTGGTACCAAAAATGCCAGGATGACCTGCCAACGCAGAAGAATGAACCTCAGAGATGACTCTACTGGTCCAATCATCAGGAACAAACAGTTTATCAGGTGGGCAACGATCAGGTCTCTCCGCCTGAAACTCCTGCAAGGCCCGCCGCAGGTCTGGAGAAACGGCTGACAATACCACTCCATCCTTAAGGATACCTGTGGGCTCAGAGTTACCAGGCGAGTCAGGCTCAAAACTCCTAGAAAGGGCATCCGCCTTAACATTCTTAGAACCCGGTAGGTATGACACCACAAAATTAAACCGAGAGAAAAATAATGACCAGCGCGCCTGTCTAGGATTCAGGCGCCTGGCGGTCTCAAGATAAATCAAATTTTTGTGGTCAGTCAATACCACCACCTGATGTCTGGCCCCCTCAAGCCAATGGCGCCACTCCTCAAAAGCCCACTTCATGGCCAAAAGCTCCCGATTCCCAACATCATAATTCCGCTCAGCGGGCGAAAATTTACGGGAAAAGAAGGCACAAGGCCTCATCACGGAGCAGTCAGAACTTTTCTGCGACAACACTGCCCCAGCTCCGATCTCAGAAGCGTCGACCTCAACCTGAAAAGGTAGAGCAACATCAGGCTGACGCAACACAGGGGCAGAGGAAAAACGGCGCTTAAGCTCCCGAAAGGCCTCCACAGCATCAGGGGACCAATCAGCAACATCAGCACCCTTCTTAGTCAAATCGGTCAATGGCTTAGCAATATCCGAAAAACCAGCAATAAATCGACGATAAAAGTTAGCAAAGCCCAAAAATTTCTGAAGACTCTTAAGAGAAGAGGGCTGCGTCCAATCACAAATAGCTTGAACCTTGACAGGATCCATTTCAATGGAAGAGGGGGAAAAAATATATCCCAAAAAGGAAATCCTCTGTACCCCAAAAACACACTTAGAACCCTTCACACACAAAGAATTAGACCGCAAAACCTGAAAAACCCTCCTGACTTGCTGGACATGAGAGTCCCAGTCATCCGAAAAAATCAGAATATCATCCAGATACACAATCATAAATTTATCCAAATAATCGCGAAAAATATCATGCATAAAGGACTGGAAAACTGACGGAGCATTAGAAAGACCAAAAGGCATCACTAAATACTCAAAGTGGCCCTCGGGCGTATTAAATGCGGTTTTCCACTCATCCCCCTGCCTGATTCGCACCAAATTATACGCCCCACGAAGGTCAATCTTAGAGAACCACTTGGCCCCCTTTATGCGAGCAAACAAATCAGTCAGCAACGGCAATGGGTATTGATATTTAACAGTGATTTTATTCAAAAGCCGATAATCAATACATGGTCTCAAAGAGCCGTCTTTTTTTGACACAAAGAAAAAACCGGCTCCTAAGGGAGATGACGATGGACGAATATGTCCCTTTTCCAAGGACTCCTTTATATATTCTCGCATAGCAGCATGTTCAGGCACAGAGAGATTAAATAAACGACCCTTTGGGTATTTACTACCCGGGATTAAATCTATGGCACAATCGCACTCTCGGTGCGGAGGTAACGAACCAAGCTTGGATTCTTCAAAGACGTCACGATAGTCAGACAGGAACTCAGGAATTTCAGAGGGAATGGATGATGAAATGGAAACCACAGGTACATCCCCATGAGCCCCCTTACATCCCCAGCTCAACACAGACATAGCTCTCCAGTCGAGGACTGGGTTGTGAGATTGCAGCCAAGGCAATCCTAGCACCAAATCATCATGTAGATTATACAGCACCAGAAAGCGAATAATCTCCTGGTGATCCGGATTAATACGCATAGTTACTTGTGTCCAGTATTGTGGTTTATTATTAGCCAATGGGGTGGAGTCAATCCCCTTCAGAGGAATAGGAGTCTCCAAAGGCTCTAAATCATACCCACAGCGTTTGGCAAAGGACCAATCCATAAGACTCAAAGCGGCGCCAGAGTCGACATAGGCGTCCGTGGTAATAGATGACAAAGAGCAAATCAGGGTCACAGATAGAATAAATTTAGACGGTAAGGTGCAAATGGAAACAGATTTACCAAGCTTTTTAGTGCGCTTAGAGCATGCTGATATAACATGAGTAGAATCACCACAATAGAAACACAACCCATTTTTCCGTCTAAAATTCTGCCGCTCGCTTCGGGACAGAATTCTATCACACTGCATACTCTCTGGCGACTTCTCAGTGGACACCGCCAGATGGTGCACTGGTTTGCGCTCCCACAAACGCCTATCGATCTGAATAGCCATTGTCATGGACTCATTCAGACCCGCAGGCACAGGGAACCCCACCATAACATCCTTAATGGCATCAGAGAGACCCTCTCTGAAAGTCGCCGCCAGGGCGCACTCATTCCACTGAGTAAGCACAGACCATTTACGGAATCTTTGGCAGTAAATTTCCGCTTCATCTTGCCCCTGAGATAGGGACATCAAAGTTTTTTCTGCCTGAAGCTCCAAATGAGGTTCGTCATAAAGCAACCCCAAGGCCAGAAAAAACGCATCCACATTGAGCAACACAGGATCCCCTGGTGTCAATGAAAAAGCCCAGTCTTGAGGGTCGCCCCGGAGCAAGGAAATCACAATCCTGACCTGCTGTGCAGGGTCTCCGGCAGAGCGAAATTTCAGGGACAAAAATAATTTGCAATTATTTCGAAAATTCTGAAACCCAGATCTATTCCCCGAGAAAAATTCCGGCAAAGGAATTCTCGGCTCAGATACAGGTGCATGACAAACAAAATCTTGCAAATTTTGTACCTTCGTGGCGAGATTATTCAAACCTGCAGTTACACTCTGAAGATCCATTACAAACAGGTGGACACAGAGCCATTCAAGGGTTAAGAGGAGGTAAGAAGCAGCTAGACAGCAATTAAGGGCTAGGCAGCAAAACTCTGAGGGGAAAAAAAAAAAAATTTCCCTTCAACACTTCTTTTTCTCCTGCTTCAGCCCAAACAATTAACACTTTGCGGGCCGGTCAAACTGTCATGATCTCAATGGCAAGAGAACATAGCATAAGCATATATAGGAACTAGCTCTTGGAAGATGGGAACTGAGCTGACCATGAACTAAACCTAACGCACAACTAGCAGTGGCCGGGTAGCATGCCTACGTTGATTCTAGATGCCCAGCCCAGCCGGAGGACTAAATAAAGCTAGCAGAGGAAAATATTAGTCCTAGCTCACCTCTAGAGAAATACCCCGAAAGGAGACAGAGGCCCCCCACATGTATTGGCGGTGAGTTGAGATGAAATAACAAACGTAGTATGAAAATAGGTTTAGCAAATTTGAGGTCCACTTACTACATAGCAGAAGACAGAAAGGGCACTTTCATGGTCAGCTGAAAAGCCTATCAAAAACACCATCCAGAAATTACTTTAAAACTCTGGCATTAACTCATAACACCAGAGTGGCAATTCCCGTTCACAAGAGCTTTCCAGACACAGTAACGAAACTACAGCTGTGAACTGGAACAAAATGCAAAAACAAACATGGACAAGAGTCCAACTTATCTAGTAGTTGTCTAGGAGCAGGAACAAGCACAGAGAGGCTTCTGATAACATTGTTGACCGGCAAGCAACTAACAGAGCAGCAAGGTTATATAGCGACTCCCACATCTTGATGGGAACAGGTGAACAGAGAAGATGAAGACACCAGTTCAATTCCACCAGTAGCCACCGGGGGAGCCCAGAATCCAAATTCACAACACTCACCCTTCCCAGGTCCAGTAATGAGTCTCCGCCCCTGTTCCAGAGTCTGTTACTGACTCCATCATGTTAGCAGTGTGGCAGCCAATCAGGGAGCTCTGCAGTTTTCAGGTAGAGCTGCTGAGCTCTGGTTATTGGCTGCAGCATTGTCAATGTGATGTCAGTGCTGCAAACAATAACACACTGGAAGCAGCGGAGACTCAGCGCTCGACTCGGGGAGGGTGAGTAACGCTCTGTTTGTTTGTTTTTATATAAACTGTAGCCGAGGGACAGGCGTTTTCCAAAACCCAGAAAAACTTTTTAAGCTCTGTAGGAGTATACTGAGAGAACTTTTGTCTTGCTCAAGCTATAATTCCCTATTCTGTTTTCATGTTTCTGTCTCTATGATTGACTACCAAGAAGACCTGAGAGAAGAAAGATAATGACTCTTTCCGTGACCAGATGTCAGAGCAAGAAGTCCTATGATATGGGTTATATGGCATACAATGGACATTATCAGACTGATACTACTTATCTCAGAAGCTCAATACAGAAGAAGTCTGAATTTTCAAGGGAAAAACTATACTTCCTAACTACTTCAGCCATGATACCTAAAATATATATTTGAATATTGGCCCTTGGCCCTTGAGGGCCTCTGTTGACTCATTATTTAAAGGTTTATTCCCAGGGTTATTCCATAGGATAGGGGATAATTTACTGATTATTTGGGATCCAACTGCTAGGACCCGTGCAATCTGAAGAATAAAGCTCTATATCTTGGGAACTTGAACTTTGGAGAACCGCAACTGTAATGAAGCTCAATCTCTGATCCCCTAATTGTTTATGGCAGTGTTCCTCAACTCCAGTCCTCAAGTCCCACCAACAGATCATGTTTTCAGATTTTCCTTAGTGTTGCACAGTTAATAATTCCATCATCTAAGCAATACTGACGAAATGCTCTTGAGGACTGGAGTTGAGGAACACTGTTTTATTGGACTTACAGAGAAAGCCAAGTACCTTCAAAGTGGGGCTGGCTCCTGGGATCTATAGTCCCATTCTCAGGATCATTGAGGGCTCAAGGGTCAGACCCCCACCATCAATGAGTTCCAACAGATAGGGGATAAGTTATGATTTTTGGAATAACCCTTAAACATATACTATGGCTTTCATTTATTCCATGCTGGTCTATGATGTAATGTGGTTCTTGTTGAGTTATGCTACGATATTCCTGCTGTCTAAAGTGACGGAAAGCTTAATGGAGTCCCCAAGTGGAACGCTAAATCCATATGTGATCATAGCCTCAATTAACTACATCCACAAAACAAACATGTAAGACTATTAGCGGTGTGGATAAAATGCACATAATAAATCTGTTTCCATAGATTAAAGCTTTTTGATTTCTTATGCAAAGTAAACTTCAACGTGTGCGACATCCGGAAATTTGTTCTTCGATAACCATAGTTTGTCATGTCAAGTGAGTGACCAAATGTTTACTCAACAAATGCAATCCTATATGACGTCTTCTCTTTATAAATTTGCAGATGTAAAATATAACAGCATCCAATGTAAATCAGCGCTGTGTGATCCCCTATTAGAGACTCGGCAATGGATGATGTATTTATCTATCCTGTCTCCACTATAATCCCCTTCTTTAATTTCTGGATTATGACATCTCTATCTTCCAGAGTATAGATTGTATCGCGGTTTCTTCTATATCCTTTCTATTCTCATCACATCGTTGTGTGTTTTATCTTCATCCTCTTGTGCTGCCTGTCGCTGAGTCCTGAGCACCCTGTATGCTTGCAAGTGCCCTCTGCATACTACGCTCACCCACAATAGCCATACTTCCTATCTCCCCTCATTAATTCCAGGAGAAGGTTCCTCTGTCAGTTCTCTGCAGACCAGATACACAATTAGAATTTCCAATTCCTCTTAAACCCATCAATTCTCTAACAAGAGCGGACCCATCTGTATACTTACTATGTCTACACGTGTATGTATTGCTCACTAGGCAGTTTGCTGGTCAAAAGAGTCATCGACTAATGTCTGAATCACTTAATGTTAATAAGGTTTAAAGGAAACCTCTCATCCTCCGTGCGAGATTTATCTTAGAGAGCGTTTCCACCCTACAAAGGAAATCATACTACATCCTAATGGTTACAGTGGGGTGCAAAAGCCTCCTACAATGCTTCTGAAAAGTTTTTAATTTGTGAAACCAGGATGTCTTATCTTCAGGTCAGATTTTGTGGTCCAGAAGCAGAGTTAGTGGGGACAAAATGAAGGGGGTAAGGGGTGTGGCCCATAAAACGGGGATAGTTATGAACAATTTTCAGCGATTGTGGAATCTCCTGGAGGACCACTTCCGAACGTTGTAGAGCAGAAAAAAAGAGAGTGTCACACTTCTACTAATAGATTTTGGAAACAGACAATTGAAATGGTGCTCAACCAGATAAATGGAGTTAAGATGGACTGGAGAGAGAAAAAAGCCAAGAGTCGCTCCCTGTGTAACACCACTGACAGCAGGTGGAGGTGAGTCAGAAGGTTGGTCATTCACCTAAATAGGTTGTGTGTGGCACAACTCCTTGGAAAAATGGTGTGGATCTCAAATGTGGCTGCTGATCCGGCTGCTGTGCTCACACACCGATTGGATGGAAGACATGACAAATGAAGGAAGATGAGATGCGTCCGATCCCAAACGCTGCCCCTGACAAAGGTGGTTCCAGACGGTGAGGGTACAATATATTTCAAGATGCCTGAGGAAAAATAGGATATACTCCAATATGCGTTCCATTAATAATATTGAAATATATTTTACACTCACTGCCAACCCAGCATCCTATCTTCTTTCATTCAGGAGTAATAATGGAGAATGGATGAATGGTGAATTGCATATGAGCTGAGGAAGAAAGTAGTATGCTTACAAAATGCGTTGTCAGCTTCTCCAAACAAGTTCACCAGATATTATGGTCTCCGAGTCGCCCACGATCCCTACTTTGTCACTTCTTTTCACTTTTTCTGAGCAAGCAGAAACCTTGCCCAGGAACGTACATATTTACTTCCAGAGCTTTATTCTGACCTGTGACACATGAAAAAATGGGCTGAATTCCATCAGTGTGTTGGATCAGGTTTTCTCAGTTTTTGGTCTGTATCTTAGTTTTACCATTCATCTTTCTCATACGCCATTAAAAAAACCAAAACACAGTAAATGTGTACAGCACTCGGATGATACATAGATGGCATCTTTTTTTTTTTTATATGGACTCATTAGTTTGAATGGGCAATTTTGATCCATGAGTCTCGGATTGCAAAAAAACATGGAAATGTGAATAGCCCATAGACTTTAATGGGCATGTTTTTTATGTGTTGTTTTTCTTTTTAAGGATACATAGGGTGAAATACAGACATCTGAATAATGTCTTAGTTAACATATTTTTTCCCTGCTGGCATACACAACGATCACCTGATATCTGTTGGAGAACTTACCAGTAAGTGTTCACTTTCCCTGCAGTGCCCCCACAGGGGGAATTAAGTATTACACAATTCTTATTAAAATACGGTACATGGGTTGTCTGTGCCAAAAACATAACGTACTGCTCTGCACTCTGGCCAAGAGATTTACTCAGAATTCACTATGAAAATAGCTTTTTAAAAAAGACAAAAAAACCTGGACAACCACTTTAAACAGGAGCTTTCATTTTATATAAGAACTAATAGAACTCATTCACTCATCCCTAGTATATGGTCTTTAAATGGTTTGGAGGAGTCATGCAGGTGTTTAAAACAGATGACCTATCTTTATGGTAAGCCATCAACATTAGATCACTGGGAGTACGACTCTCGGCAACCCCACCGTTCAGCTGTTTAAATGGTCCATGGCGCTCATACAAGCACTGCAGTCTTTTAATTTTTTACCTCAGGTTTCACAAAGGGTTTGTGCCTGTGCACCATCTTTTCATAGATAAACTAGGTGTGGCAGCTCTTTATCAGCTTTGTCCTGTTGAGAGGATCTTTTTGTTACGCTGTAACGGAGGAGGCATTGTCCAAACACCTTCTCTGGAGACTTCTCTAATATTTACTGTATGGATGTGTTGTGTTCTGTGACATGGTTATGTGATTTTATGTGTACTGTGCTCTGCAGCCATTGATAGGCTGTGAAAGGGTTAACAGCTATTTTCTGGTAGTTGAGTTTTGTGAGAGGTTCTGAAGGCGATAAGTATTGTGGAATAGTCGGCCACAAGTGGGGAGTGTGCAGCGACTGAGAGAGTCAAAAACGTGTTCAGAACAGCGCTAAAGAAGGTTACCATCATCTAAGCAGCCGGAATACAGAGACAAGAAAGGAAGTCACAGCGACACACATTGACCCATGTGACGTTATAAAGAGGGGATTCTTATATATTTATATTATTTATTATGTTCTGCTTATATAGAGCTATCATATTCCGCAGCGCTTTACAGACATTATCGTCACTGTCCCCAATGGGGCTCACAATCTAAATTCCCTATTTGTATGTCTTTGGAGTGTGGGAGGAAACCAGAGAACCCGGAGGAAAGTAACGCAAACACGGGGAGAACATACGTACAAACTACTTGCTGATGGTTCTTCACTGGCAGTGAGTACCTACTGTGGCATTAATTGGAACTGACGGACTTGTGTTCCCGCAGGCAGCTAGCAAGGAGAGGACCACAGACAACGTGTCAAAGTGGCTCTGGAGGTTGAGAGATAGCATCCTATAGCATCCTGTTCTGGCCAGAGAGGAGCACTGGGTACTGCACCGTAGTGTGGGATATAAATGTAAAAGAAGTGTCTTGCAACATCAAGACACAATATCTATAACACCTTCCCAGGCTATTAATATCAACCCACAGCTGCGAGAGAGCCCACGCCATTTTTTTAAATTACACAGCTATTGCTGAATACAACTCCCATCATTGTCTCCTGGTCGCGCTGATCTCAGAGCAAACAGGAGACAATGATAAGAGCTACCTTCAGTCTCCGGTGCCTGGGATCAGCGTGAACTGTACCGCTTCTTCCCAGGTGCAGCAACATGTCACACTGATGACACACAGATGTCAGTGTGCAGCAGGCATTTTGTCTGTGCTGTGCAAAAAAATATGACATGTCTGCAGGTATGTCACACCAACACACGAACCGTGTGAAAAACCTGACATGTGCGCACCACCATTGAATACAATGTATACAAAGACATATGTAACTCAATGGGCACTAATAATTCACACAAATAAGTACCCAATCCCTAATGTTTCTTGAGATAATGAGGGGAGACCGTGATAAGTCCTACTGAATCAGTCGCACAGAGAAGAGGAAGAAACTCTCATTCATCCAAGGTCAATTGAGATTGGCTTTCACCCCAACATTAGGAAGAGTTCATGGTCATGCAGATAAATTGTATCACCCAACTAAGCAACAAAACCCACTAAGTAGTAAATAATCCCTTTAAGGACTATCTTAGACTAGACTACATAGCTAGAGTTGTATGCACAGGGACCAGAAATGGAGAAGGTCTCCCTACTCAACTTTGAAGCCCATTGGGTTCTGTCCAACATGATTCACGCAAGATGGATTTACACCACTCGACTTGTGGCATTAAACGACTGCCAATCATTAAATATTTACTTGTTGGAGGTTGTTTAATAGCCCCTTTACACAGACAGACCATCATGCTTAAAGGGAACCTGTCACCCCCAAAATCGAAGGTGAGCTAAGCCCACCAGCATCAGGGGCTTATCTACAGCATTCTGTAATGCTGTAGATAAGCCCCCGATGTATCCTAAAAGATGAGAAAAAGCGATTAGATTATACTCACCTGGGTGGGCGATTGGCGTCGCTGTCTGGTCCGGGGCCTCCCATCTTCTCATGATAACGTCCTCTTCTTGTCTTCATGCTGCGGCTCCGGCATAGGCGTACTTTGTCTGCCCTGTTGAGGGCAGAGCAAAGTACTGCAGTGCGCAGGCGCCGGGAAAGGTCAGAGAGGCCCGGCACCTGCGCACTGCAGTACTTTGCTCTGCCCTCAACAGGGCAGACAAAGTACACCTGCGCCAGAGCCGCAGTGTGAAGACAAGAAGAGAACATCATCTGATGAAGATAGGAGGCGCCGGACCGGACCGCGACACCCATCGGACCGGACCGCACCGGGACCGCCCCTGGGTGAGTATAATCTAACCTCTTTTTCTCATCTTTTAGGTTACATCGGGGGCTTATCTACAGCATTCCAGAATGCTGTAGATAAGTCCCTGATGCTGGTGTGCTTAGCTCACCTTCGATTTTGGGGGTGACAGGTTCCCTTTAACAATGGCCACTGAGCAATCCGTAATTGTTCTTAGCAGCACAGGTCCTGTTTCCACAGAACGTTGCGCTGACAAGAACAATGATCTTTTGTGCAGCACAAAAGATCACTTCACCTGATCAAGGAGCATTTTGCTCTACCATCAAGTGATTGTCAGCCTGTTTAGACTGCACGATTACCATAAAATGTGCGTTCCTATGAATTTTCATTCACAATAATCTTGTGGTCTAAATGGACCCTTAATCTGCCCTGGTAAATTCTCTCAAAATAAGTGAAAGCAGTCACAGGGGAGTGCAGAGGAATCGACCCAGGGAAGGGGAGATAAAGTGGAGTTGTCGAGCACCACCGCAGCTCCAGCTGAATACCTCCAAGGGAGGATAAAAGCGTATGTCAAACAGAAATCAGTCCCAGGAGCGCTGAAGGAAATTCATTGTGGTAATGCGTTGTGGTAAACAACGCGTTGAAACGCGTTGTGGTAAACTACATATGTTGTCTGAGTTTCCTTCAGCGCTCCTGGGACTGATTTCTGTTTGACATACTGGTAAATTCTCTGACACTTTACAATTTGGGAAGCCTGTTGACTAGGTTAAATTTGTGATGACCAGCACCTACAAAATGTATCTACAGTGCTGGTCATCATTATTGGGACCCCGTCATTTTTTTCATAGACTACAATATCTTCAGAAATAAATGGATATGTACCAAAGTTATATCCTCAGGATTTTTAATTATTGGTCCAAAGTAATACAACAATGCAACATTATTTTTCAATTTACATATTGCAATTTCAAAGAAGAAACAGAACAAATAGCATGTGCAGCAATAAAGGCACCCCTAATTAATACTTGGTTGCACACCTTTGGCATTGATTACAGCCTCCAAATGCTTCTTGTAGCCATCTTTAAGCTTCTTGCACTTCTCAACTGATATTTTCTCCCACTCTTCCTTTGCAGTTTGTTCAAGCTCTTGAATGTTTGCAGGGTTCTATTTGCCAATGGCAGATTTCAGCTCACCCCAAGGATTTTCAATGGTATTGAGGTCAGGACTCATTGATGGCGATTTTAAAACAGTCCATTTTTCTTTTTCAACCATTATTGTGTGCTTTTGGATGTGTGCTTTGGGTCATTGACTTGCTGAAGGACCCATGATCTTTGACTCAAACCAAGTTTTCTTACACTGAGTAGGAAATTTCACACTAAAATCTCTTGATAATTCTCTGATTTCATGATTCCTGTAATATGGTCAAGGCCTCCAATACCGGACGCAGTAAACCAATATCACAGCATTATGGATCCTCCACCATGCTTAACTCTTGGTAGTATGATCCTTTCCTTATAAGTTACATTGCTCCATCTGTAAATAAACTGTTGCTTTGCATTGCCAAAAAGCTCTATTTTTGTTTCATCTGTCCACCGAAGGATTGCGGTTTGTCAAGGTACTCTTTGGCAAAGATCAGTCTTTCCTTTTTATGTCTTTTCTTCAGCAATGGTTTCTTCTTTGGCTTTCGCTCATAAAGATCTGCTTGGTTTAGTGTGCGGCTTATGGTATTAGTTGAAACCATAACCCCAGACTGTTCCAGGTAGGCCTTCAGGTCTTTGGATGTTTGACGTGTTTTTTTTTCCACCATTTGCACCAACCTTCAAAGACATCTCTTGTAACTTTTCTTCCTTCTCCCACGTCCAAGGAGGTTTATGATGGTTACATGCTTGGCAAGTTTGTTAATACCAATGCGCACTGTTAAAACTGGGATACCAAAGTCTTTGGAGATGGCCTTATAACCTATGGAAGTCTTTTGTTTGCTAATAATAGCAGTTCTGATATCCTCAGACAGCTCCTTTGTCTTCACTATTGTGACAAAGGAGCAGGGCCTATCATGTAGCTTTTTAAAACACTGAAGTCATCATTCATTGGCTAATTCATGTCACATGGTCACCGACGACAATCACACGTGCCAATACCAGTGTCACTGCAAGCTTTAGGTTTTTCTATTTATCTCTCCCATTGTTTTTTTTTTTAATTATTGTTTATCATTTGCTCTTTTGAATTTACCACGTGTGCTCTATACAAAAAAACTGTTGCACTTGATTCATTTTTTTCAGGAGATATTCCACATCATGCACTTAAACTTTATGGCTGCCAATAATGATGAGCAGGACAGTAGCCCGTTGTAAAACACTAAGAGTTAAAATGTCCAAACAAACAATCCAAGTGGTTATGTCTTTTTATTAGAAGTCCAAAATACAATACATTACTAGACAGACTTGCTCGAAGCATCGATCCCCTACTGCGTAGTTACATGATCACAATCTGAAGGTTTTTAACTGTTTACAGTACATTTGGAAGCAACATATTAAAACGGATGGTCACTCTTGCTAGATAGTCATGTCTTCCCTCTGGAAACAAGGGAAGGGGTGCTGTCTCTCTATACTATCATCTCTTGATGTCCTCTCTTCTGCACAGCCCCAGGGACTGTCTCACAAAGTCATCAGAGGCAAACTCTGAAAAGATGTCAGGACTCTGGAAAGGGAGAGGGAAAGAGCAAGCGAGTTGGAGATAGATAAACAGGAAAGGTGGGAGACACTAGAAGCAATGAATGATGATTGCAGATCATTCTACTCTATCACCGTCCTGTCGTCCATAGTGGTTAAGTCAGCAGCAAAGCTAAGGGGTTACAGATCTGTCACAGACACCTAGGCAAAATATTTGGTCTCAATTTCAATACATTAAGATAAATTGCTTCATGCAGGATGTTTGGAAAACGCCAACATAGCACCTCCTATTGTTTTCAATGGGAAATGTACGTTTCTGTTTAAAATTGTTGAAAACTGCTTCAATAAGTGACATATGTTTTGGTTTCAGCATGGAAACATTGGTTTTAAATTCGCCATAATGTTCGATTTTCTTGGGGGCATGTCTTTAGGCTGCTTTGTGAGCAATGCCCGCTTGGTAAAGACCACCAACAATAGTGCGGCGCCCCAGGGTCCTGGTCATTGCAGTGGTATTGCTTTCCTCTCCGGGAGAGTGATGCTATGTTTGGAGGCAAAGAAGGATAACTGCATCCAGGTATCACAAACATGCAACACATTTCACACTCCAGGCCACTAGGGGGAGCTCCTGCTCCTATTTATTAGGTCACTCCCCATATATATATATAACTGGTAGTCTGTAGGGAAAGTTAGAACGTTCCAAACCAGAGTCTGAGGAGGATGGAGGGTAATAGGAGCTGTGCATGCCCTCAGAGCTGCAGCTCCCAGAAAGAGACATTGAAAGGCAGAATTGTATTGCAGCGAGTGTGAAGGAAGTCGAAGCAAAGGAGAGGATACCAGAAGGGGACCAGCCCCGAACAGGCTGCCTCCTTCTGAGGCGCAGAATCCCGGTAGCCGGAACACCGAGGGACTAAGGACCTCTACGCCTTATTTCAGAGACCGGCAGACAGCTAATTGCCGGTTACCTGTACGCACTTACACCCAGGAGGCACGGTGACACCTACAGAGCTGGGTTATCTAAGAGACCCTATAAACAGGCTCAAGTCACCAGTCATGTGGGTATTGTCCTATCCTATATGGGGGACAGAGAGAGCGAAACATCGCATCTGTGAGACCCTTATGTGAAGCCATAGGTAGTAAGGGACTACACCAACGCAGCGCAAAGGAAGGCTACTGATTTCCACCTGGATAAGGGAACTCTGGACTTGCCTCCAAACCGGCCGGACTCTGCCTGCCCTGTGATCTGGTGCTCTGGACTGTGGATGCTGAAGTCTTCAGTAAAGGTAAAGAGACTGCAACCTTGTGTCCTCCTTCTTCACTGCGCCTCTCACCATCCTACCATCTACACACTGGGAAGCCCTGGGGACATGCTTCACCTGTGGGAAGGTATACCATCTAGCTGCCATAACATCACCCCAGCGGACCCCTTAAAGCAGCATCGGTCACCCTGACCGAATACCACAGGTGGCTTTACGAACATTCCCCTTAAAGACCTTTCCCTTTTACATGGACGTCCCAGGGCCACGGACCAGGTGAGCCACCATGACATCCCCCTGTTAACCGAAGGACCCGGTACCGAGTACCCCACTGCCCTTGGGGGGCGATCCAATAGCACTAAATAAAAAGTCTCATATCTCTAGGACCATATGATGGAGCTTAAAAACAAAAATAAAAAAAAATAAAAATGGAATACTCAGAGGAGCAGCAGGTATAAAAGAGGAGCAAAGACTGTTCACTTTTGACCTGAACCTGTCAGCCGATAAACGCCCAATCCGTGAGCAGCATGTATAAGGAAGTGGCTTAACTCAGCAAGGTATGTTTGACTCTAAAATTCTGCAACATTTCAGAGGAAAACATGCTTTAGAATACTTGTAGAGACAAAACCATATTGTAATTTACAAAAACAAGCTACTAAATATGACAGCAATCAAATAAGGATGACATAAAATTAGGTTAAGGTGCAGTGATTAAAGTGCAAGCATGCTACTGAAGGTTTGCAATAGTCAGCTAGACATGAAGGAGGAAGCAAATTATTATTATTATTATTTATTTATATAGCACCATTAATTCCACGGTGCTGTACATGAGAAAAGGGGTTACATACAGGGTTATAGATATCGTGAACAGTAAACAAATTTACAATGACAGACTGGTACAGAGGGGAGAGGACCCTGTCCTTGCGGACTTACAATCAACGGACTCTACAAACCACACAAGTTGCTCAGGTAGTGCAGCTCATCCAGGATGGCACATCAATGCGAGCTGTGGCAAGAAGGTTTGCTGTGTCTGTCAGCGCCGTGTCCAGAGGCTGAGGCGCTACCAGGAGACAGGCCAGTACACCAGGAGATGTGGAGGGGCCCGTAGGAGGGCAACAACCCATCAGCAGGACCGCAACATCAGCTTTTGTGCAAGGAGGAACAGGAGGAGCACTGCCAGAGCCCTGCAGAATGACCTCCAGCAGGCCACAAATGTGCATGTGTCTGCACAAGCGGTTATAAACCAACTCCATGAGGATGGTCTGAGTGCCCGACATCCACAAATGGGGGTTGTGCTCACAGCCCAACACTGTGCAGGATGCTTGGCATTTGCCACAGAACACCAGGATTGGCAAATTCGCCACTGGTGCCCTGTGCTCTTCACAGATAAAAGCAGGTTCACACTGAGCACATGTGACAGACATGACAGAGTCTGGAGACGCCGTGGAGAGCTATCTGCTGCCTGCAACATCCTTCAGCATGACCGATTTGGCAGTGGGTCAGTAATGGTGTGGGGTGGCATTTCTATGGAGGGCTGCACAGCCCTCCATGTGCTCGCCAGAGGTAGCCTGACTGCCATTAGGTACCGAGATGAGATCCTCAGACCCCTTATGAGACCATATGCTGGTGCGGTTGGCCCTGGGTTGCTTCTAATGCAGGACAATGCCAGACCTCATGTGGCTGGAGTGTGTCAGCAGTTCCTGCAAGATGAAGGTATTGAAGCTATGGACTGAATCCAATTGAACACATCGGGGACATCATGTCTCGCACCATCCACCAACGTCACGTTGCACCACAGACTGTCCAGGAGTTGGCGGATGTTTTAGTCCAGGTCTGGGAGGAGATCCCTCAGGAGACGTAGAGGCAAGTGCTGGATCCCTGGCCCTGACTCCGCGGCGTCATGGGTGTGGTAACCACACCACCGGGTCCTCATCCCCATCTTCATCCTATAGTCCCAATCGGCGCCATCGCTCTTCATGCTCTCATAGCAGGCGGAGGAGGCATTCGTCATGCCGCTCTAGATCTTCTAGGCATAGTCCCGATCCAGATCATCTCACTGTCAATCACCTTCCTCGTCCAACAAGTCGTCTGATGGATCACGAAGGAATTTGTGTCATAGGTCGACGTGTCACCATAGATCCCCTGGAACCTCTACAGTTCCTGATCATTCCCAGGACGCGTCTTTTTCTGTGTAGGCTGCTCCAGTTCCTCCCGTTTAGTCAGTTCAGCAAGGTATCAGGAAGGAAATGCAGGGGCTTGGGGGGAAGGGGTGGATTTGCTTCCAGCATTAAAAGAAAAAAAGTGTTTAGTTTTGAATATGTGTCTTGTCTTAATTACATGGGACACTTCGGGTAAAAAAAATATGGTTTTGTGGTTCTCACCAGTCTTCACTACTGAGGAAAACTAGATCAAAGAATTTAGATGTTAAACAACCATAGATAATAGATATATTTTGGGCAACACTGCTTAAGTTGATGCCCATCTTTGTTATGGGCACCAATGTCCAGTTTGAAGTGCCTCCTTTAAAAAGCTTCTCTCTTTTAGAAAAACTTTTGGATTTGCACATTTTTGACATCAAGCTATTGTTCAATGCCATAGTGATTACTTTTTTGGACTGTGGCCATTTAAAGTTTGGTCATTCTGTCTGTAATGTGTGCTAACATTTGTCACAAATCCGATTGTAAGACTATTCATCCAGAAATGAACAAATCAATGTATGTGGTCAGATGCTGATTGGGGACTATTGTATTATATAGCTGATAGTTTGTGTTACAATTCTCCAGTAATTATTCAAGTATATTGGAGAGTAAAAGCAGGATATAACATTCACATTCAGTATCATCAAAGAGCCTTTGTGGCAGCTCTTAGAGGTACGGTATTTATTTTATTAAATTATCAATCTACCATCGGACTAGCCCAGTAGCATAGTAAAAGATTCTCTCCTGGGGCTCCAAAAGTCCAATAGAAGATGAATCCATTTGGAACTCAGTTTGCCAGTCACTTGCCTGGGTTTTTCTTTATAGATAGTAGTGATTATTTTCTATTTTGTAGTCTTTTATGATGACTTCACAATAATGTGTCTTTATTCATAGGCTGTGTTCTATTGTGTTGATGTCACCCTAGTGTGTGTTTATTTATAAGCTGCGCTCTACTGTGATGATGTCATAATAGTTGGCTTGTATTCCACAGCTGTGATTTTTAATGGTGTCACAAAAAAAGATTGATCTTATTCGCAGGCTCTGCTCTATAGTGATAAATTTACAAGTATTTCTTCACAGTAAAACACAGCCTAATACAGTGTGTCTTCACAATAGAACACAGCCTATACTGTATATACCATGAGACTAGAAGTATTGTAAAATCCAATAAAGTATGCAAGAATGGCTATGCTGATACTGTTTTTCCCCATGGAATACTATTGATCAATGTATTTTTCTTTGTTGGTGAGTAGCAAAAATTTATTAATATCATCATTTTTCTATTTTATATAGAGCGAACAGTTCTGCATTGACAGGACTGTATTGGTCCTGCCCCTATCAGAGCTAAACTCAAAATAAACTGATCAATATGTTTTTTGGAGTGTGGAGAAAATCCCAAGAGCCCAGTGAAAACCCATGGAAGCAAAGGGAGAACATACAAACTCCATGTTTGATGTTGACCTTGGTCTGACTGCAGCTCAGGATCTAGGACCCCATCTCTGTATGGTCACATAGCTGCTTGTATTATGCTCATTAGATTTACTAGTAATTTTTTTGAAACTCAGAATATCACAAAGTCTGAATTCCAGATATGGTGTGAAGCATAGATCAAAATTGAGTCGGTATATATACTAGAATCCTATGTATTAAATATTCTTATCTTCACCAGCCAACAAATAGCTCATAACAGTGTATGATGATTTCTTCTGTAATGCACTTACACCATTATTTCCCCAAAGCCAACTGTATAGCTGTGGGTGACAAATGCCTCCACACAAAGGTTGGAAGGTCGTTTAGTGCTATAGGGTCCTGAGTAGGGCCAGATGATGCAGAAAGCTAGATGCCCTTAATTTATGAGCTGCACTTGCAATGTCAATAATTTCCATTTTCCCCAAGTTGTATGATTTTTCGTTTTAAACCAGATGCAGAAATGATACATACAAAAAGGATTTTAAAAGAATTATTATAAGTATTTTCCACAATGATGCTTTTTGGTATGTAATGACCATACGCTGATGATTTCAAATTCTGGACTTTTACAGGGAGTGACACCCAGGGTTTGTCCATTTGCAAACAAGGCAATTCTGCTGGTCCTTTTAGATTTCACTTTTGACAGCAGGAATAGGACATCTCTTGGCCCCTCATTTGCATTATTGAAAGGTTTTTTTCTCATAGAGCATTTACCACTTATCCACACGATAGGTTTTAAGTTTTGTTTTCTTGCATGGCGGAAGCCTGTGGTTCTGTAATAGAAATTATGGGGATTTCTCTAGTCGGTTAATTAAAGAAGCACCCTCATCAACATTTTTAACCTCTTAATATATTGCAATCATATTTTATAACACTGCACTTACATTTGCTCATTTTATCTTTCTACCAAGTTAATTCTTCTGCATTCCATTAGGTCTATGACCAGTGGTGTAACTAGAGTCTGATGGACCCAGTGCACCCATAGGGGTGGAGCCGTATATTAATGACTGTAATGGGGGGCACCACGTGACCGCTCATACAGGAGAAGCTGCGGCGCGGAGAGGATGCTTCGAGGGAGCCGGGTGAGTATTTTCTTTCCAGCGGTGGGGCGCACAGGGGGTGGGAGGGGGGTGGTGACAAGGATCTTTATTTCAACCGCAACAAAAACAAAAAACAATGACTTTTCATTTCTTCTCTCCAGCATCACGCTGGGGGGACAGCGCTTACTGTAGTGCTGTCTCCTGCACGGCACACGGACTGCACACAGACACCATCCATGTGCGGTACGTGTTTTACACGGACCCATTGACTTTAATGGGTCCGTGTGATCCGTGCACTCCCACGAACACTGACATGTCTCCGTGTTTTGCACGCGGACACACGGTCCGCGAAAACACGCTGACATGTGCAGAGACACATTGATTTTAATGTGTCTACGTGTGTCCGTGTCTCCGGTACGTGAGAAAACTGACACCTCACGTACCGGAATCACTGACGTGTGAAACTGGCCTTAGACAGCTCTTTAGTCTTGGCCATGGTGGAGGTGGAGGTGTTGGTGTGTGATTGATTGAGTGTGTGAACTGGTGTCTTTTATACAGGTAACAAGTTCAAAGAGGGTCAATTAATACAGGTAATGAGTGCAGAGCAGGAGTCCTTCTTAAAGAAAAACTAGCAGGTCTGTGAGAGACAGAATACTTTCTGGTTGGTAGGTGATCAAATATTTATTTCATGCAAAAAAACGCAATTTCATTATTAAAAAAATCATACAGTATGATTTTCTAGTGTTTAGTTCTAGATTCTGTTTCTCACAGTTGAAGTGTACCTGCAATAAAAATTACAGACCTCTCAATTTTTGAAGGTGGGAAAACTTGCAAAAGCGACAGTGTATTAAATACTTATTTTCCCCACTGTATGTACATACAGTGGGGCAAAAAAGTATTTAGTCAGTCAGCAATAGTGCAAGTTCCACCACTTAAAAAGATGAGAGGCATCTGTAATTTACATCATAGGTAGACCTCAACTATGGGAGACAAACTGTGAAAAAAAAATCCAGAAAATCACATTGTCTGTTTTTTTATCATTTTATTTGCATATTATGGTGGAAAATAAGTACGGTATTTGGTCAGAAACAAAATTTCATCTCAATACTTTGTAATTTATCCTTTGTTGGCAATGACAGAGGTCAAACGTTTTCTGTAAGTCTTCACAAGGTTGCCACACACTGTTGTTGGTATGTTGGCCCATTCCTCCATGCAGATCTCCTCCAGAGCAGTGATGTTTTTGGCTTTTCACTTGGCAACACGGACTTTCAACTCCCTCCAAAGGTTTTCTATAGGGTTGAGATCTGGAGACTGGCTAGGCCACTCCAGGACCTTGAAATGCTTCTTACGAAGCCACTCCTTCGTTGCCCTGGCGGTGTGCTTTGGATCATTGTCATGTTGAAAGACCCAGCCACGTTTCATCTTCAATGCCCTTGCTGATGGAAGGAGGTTTGCACTCAAAATCTCACGATACATGGCCCCATTCATTCTTTCATGTACCCGGATCAGTCGTCCTGGCCCCTTTGCAGAGAAACAGCCCCAAAGCATGATGTTTCCATCACCATGCTTTACAGTAGGTATGGTGTTTGATGGATGCAACTCAGTATTCTTTTTCCTCCAAACACGACAAGTTGTGTTTCTACCAAACAGTTCCAGTTTGGTTTCATCAGACCATAGGACATTCTCCCAAAACTCATCTGGATCATCCAAATGCTCTCTAGCAAACTTCAGACGGGCCCGGACATGTACTGGCTTAAGCAGTGGGACACGTCTGGCACTGCAGGATCTGAGTCCATGGTGGCGTAGTGTGTTACTTATGGTAGGCCTTGTTACATTGGTCCCAGCTCTCTGCAGTTCATTCACTAGGTCCCCCCGCGTGGTTCTGGGATTTTTGCTCACCGTTCTTGTGATCATTCTGACCCCACGGGGTGGGATTTTGCGTGGAGCCCCAGATCGAGGGAGATTATCAGTGGTCTTGAATGTCTTCCATTTTCTAATTATTGCTCCCACTGTTGATTTCTTCACTCCAAGCTGGTTGGCTATTGCAGATTCAGTCTTCCCAGCCTGGTGCAGGGCTACAATTTTGTTTCTGGTGTCCTTTGACAGCTCTTTGGTCTTCACCATAGTGGAGTTTGGAGTCAGACTGTTTGAGGGTGTGCACAGGTGTCTTTTTATACTGATAACAAGTTTAAACAGGTGCCATTACTACAGGTAATGAGTGGAGGAAAGAGGAGACTCTTAAAGAAGAAGTTACAGGTCTGTGAGAGCCAGAAATCGTGATTGTTTGTTTCTGACCAAATACTTATTTTCCACCATAATATGCAAATAAAATGATAAAAAACAGACAATGTGATTTTCTGGATTTTTTTTTCACAGTTTGTCTCCCATAGTTGAGGTCTACCTATGATGTAAATTACAGACGCCTCTCATCTTTTTAAGTGGTGGAACTTGCACTATTGCTGACTGACTAAATACTTTTTTGCCCCACTGTATATATCTTCCATCCTGGTATATATATATCCCTCATTATGGTGTGTATATACTGTAACAAAGTCACTGGCAAAGTGCTGGAGGGGAGATATGTTTCACTGCAACTTCAGTGATTTGAAACCTACAAGTTTGTTCCAGCACACTTAAGGGCTGGGTTTTTGTGGACAACCATAGAGGGGATCGTAGGTTGTCCATCTTATCTCTACCCAAGGGTGTGGTCTGTGGATTAAATACTTGGCCTTCTGAGGCAGTGTTCAGTGGGTCTGGAGCCAGCAGCTCCAGAGAAATGGTTTTGTGTTAAACTGTACTGAATCCGGTTGTTATATCCTGAGCGGGCAGATCCCTGAAGCTGCAAAGACTGCATACCACTTTGTTTTGCCCAAAGGGCAGTGTTTATTTTCACTTTGCAATAGTTTATGCCACACTTTTAATAAACCAATGTAAGATTTAAATTGACAGTGTACCTATGTCTACCTCCATGTGCAGTCGAGTGAGCCGATCAACCGCAATATATATGTCCTTCATTCTGGTACATGACACTGATCTTGGTCCCCAACCTGGAAAAAGTTAAACCATTATACTCATCAGGGGTGAACATAGATGTCATGGGCCCCATAGCAGAAGTATAATTCATACCCCATAGTCCCCCATATAGTATAATGCACAGCCCATACTCCTCCCATTAGTATAATGCACCCCCATAGTCAGTGCTGGCGTTAGGGGCAGGCAAATTAGGCATTTGCCTAAGGCCTCCACTCCCCTGGAGCCCCAAGCCAGTGGCCGCTATGGGGCCCATGAGTCAGGGGGACCTGTTGTGAAATTGGATTCTGGGCTCCCCCGGTGGCCACTTGTGGAATTGAACTTGTGTGCATCATCCCCTCTGTTCACCTGCTCCTATCAGGATGTGGGAGTCGCTATATAACCTTGCTCCTCTGTCAGTTTCTTGCCGGTCAACAATGTAATCAGAAGCCTTCTGTGCTTGTTCCTGCTACTAGACAACTCCCAGCTAAGTTGGACTTTTGTCCTTGTGTGTTTTTGCATTTTGTTCCTGTTCACAGCTGCTGTTTCGTTACTGTGTCTGGAAAGCTCTTGTGATCGGAAATTGCCACTCTGGTGTTATGAGTTAATGCTAGAGTCTTAAAGGAATTTCTGGATGGTGTTTTGATAGGGTTTTCTGCTGACCATGAAAGTGTCCTTTCTGTCTTCCTGCTATCTAGAAAGCGGACCTCGATTTTGCTAAACCTATTTTCATACTACGTTTGTCATTTCATCTAAAATCACCGCCAATATATGTGGGGGCCTCTGTCTGCCTTTTGGGAAAATTTCTCTAGAGGTGAGCCAGGACTGTCTTTTCCTCTGCTAGGATTAGGTAGTTCTCCGGCTGGCGCTGGGCATCTAGGGTTAAAAAACGTAGGCATGCTACCCGGCCACTTCTAGTTGTGCGGCAGGTTTAGTTCATGGTCAGTATAGTTTCCATCTTCCAAGAGCTAGTTCTCACATATGCTGGGCTATGTTCTCTCGCCATTGAGAATCATGACAGTTTGACCGGCCCAAAAAAGGGTTAAATTACTGGCTGAGAAAGGAGAGAAAAAAGAAGTCTGCTACAATTTTTTATTTTTTTTTCCTCTAGTTCTGAGTGTGCTCTTAATTTAATCACTTGCTAGTCTGCCTATACTGCAGCCTTCCTCTCTTTCTCTCCTTCTAATCCTTGAATGGCTCTGTGTTCACCTGTTTCAAATGGATATTCAGAGTGTAGCTACAGGTTTGAATAATCTCGCCACAAAGGTACAAAATTTGCAAGATTTTGTTGTTCATGCACCTATGTCTGAGCCTAGAATTCCTTTGCCTGAATTCTTCTCGGGGAATAGATCTCACTTTCAAAATTTTAAAAATAATTGCAAATTGTTTTTGTCCCTGAAGTCTCGCTCTGCCGGAGACCCTGCACAGCAGGTCAGGATTGTAATTTCCTTGCTCCGGGGCGACCCTCAAGACTGGGCTTTTGCATTGGCACCAGGGGATCCTGCGTTGCTCAATGTGGATGCGTTTTTTCTGGCCTTGGGGTTGCTTTATGAGGAACCTCATTTAGAGCTTCAGGCGGAAAAGGCCTTGATGTCCTTGTCTCAGGGGCAAGATGAAGCTGAAATATACTGCCAAAAATTCCGCAAATGGTCTGTGCTTACTCAGTGGAATGAGTGCGCCCTGGCGGCGATTTTCAGAGAAGGTCTCTCTGATGCCATTAAGGATGTTATGGTGGGGTTCCCTGTGCCTGCGAGTCTGAATGAGTCCATGACGATGGCTATTCAGATCGATAGGCGTCTGCGGGAGCGCAAACCTGTGCACCATTTGGAGGTGTCTACTGAGAAAACGCCAGAAAATATGCAATGTGATAGAATTCTGTCCAGAAGCGAGCGGCAGAATTTTAGACGAAAAAATGGGTTGTGCTTCTATTGTGGTGATTCAACTCATGTTATATCAGCATGCTTTAAGCGTACTAAGAAGCCTGACAAGTCTGTTTCAATTAGCACTTTACAGTCTAAGTTTATTCTATCTGTGACCCTGATTTGTTCTTTGTCATCTATTACCGCGGACGCCTATGTCGACTCTGGCGCTGCTTTGAGTCTTATGGATTGGTCCTTTGCCAAACGCTGTGGGTATGATTTGGAGCCACTGGAGGCTCCGATACCTCTGAAAGGGATTGACTCCACCCCATTGGCTAGTAATAAACCACAATACTGGACACAAGTGACTATGCGTGTTAATCCGGATCACCAGGAGGTTATTCGCTTTCTGGTGCTGTATAATCTACATGATGTTTTGGTGCTGGGATTGCCATGGCTGCAATCTCATAACCCAGTCCTCGACTGGAGAGCTATGTCTGTGTTAAGCTGGGGATGTAAAGGAACTCATGGGGACGTACCTTTGGTTTCCATTTCATCATCTATTCCCTCTGAGATTCCTGAATTCTTGTCTGACTTTCGTGACGTTTTTGAAGAACCCAAGGTTGGTTCACTACCTCCGCACCGGGAGTGCGATTGTGCCATAGACTTGATTCCGGGTAGTAAATACCCTAAGGGTCGTTTATTTAATCTGTCTGTGCCTGAACACGCTGCTATGCGAGAATATATAAAGGAGTCCTTGGAAAAGGGACATATTCGTCCTTCGTCATCTCCCTTAGGAGCCGGTTTTTTCTTTGTGTCTAAGAAAGACGGCTCTTTGAGGCCGTGTATTGATTATCGACTTTTGAATAAAATCACGGTTAAATATCAATATCCGTTACCACTGCTTACTGATTTGTTTGCTCGTATAAAGGGGGCCAAGTGGTTCTCTAAGATTGATCTCCGTGGGGCGTATAATTTGGTGCGAATCAAGCAGGGGGATGAGTGGAAAACCGCATTTAATACGCCCGAGGGCCATTTTGAGTATTTGGTGATGCCTTTTGGTCTTTCAAATGCCCCTTCAGTCTTCCAGTCCTTTATGCATGACATTTTCCGCGATTATTTGGATAAATTTATGATTGTGTATCTGGATGATATTCTGATTTTTTCGGATGACTGGGACTCTCATGTCCAGCAGGTCAGGAGGGTTTTTCAGGTTTTGCGGTCTAATTCCTTGTGTGTGAAGGGTTCTAAGTGTGTTTTTGGGGTTCAAAAGATTTCTTTCTTGGGATACATTTTTTCCCCCTCTTCCATCGAGATGGATCCTGTCAAGGTTCAGGCTATTGGTGATTGGACGCAACCCTCTTCTCTTAAGAGTCTTCAGAAATTTTTGGGCTTTGCTAACTTTTATCGTCGATTTATTGCTGGTTTTTCTGATGTTGTAAAACCATTGACTGGTTTGACTAAGAAGGGTGCTGATGTTGCTGATTGGTCCCCTGATGCTGTGGAGGCCTTTCGGGAGCTCAAGCGCCGCTTTTCTTCCGCCCCAGTGTTGCGTCAGCCTGATGTTGCTCTTCCTTTTCAGGTTGAGGTTGACGCTTCTGAAATCGGAGCTGGGGCGGTGTTGTCGCAGAGAAGTTCCGACTGCTCCGTGATGAGACCTTGTGCTTTTTTTTCCCGTAAATTTTCGCCCGCCGAGCGGAATTATGATATTGGGAATCGGGAGCTTTTGGCCATGAAGTGGGCTTTTGAGGAGTGGCGTCACTGGCTTGAGGGGGCCAGACATCAGGTGGTGGTATTGACTGACCACAAAAATTTAATTTACCTTGAGTCTGCCAGGCGCCTGAATCCTAGACAGGCGCGCTGGTCGTTGTTTTTCTCTCGGTTTAATTTTGTGGTGTCGTACCTACCGGGTTCTAAGAATGTTAAGGCGGATGCCCTTTCTAGGAGTTTTGAGCCTGACTCCCCTGGTAATTCTGAGCCCACAGGTATCCTTAAAGATGGAGTGATATTGTCTGCCGTTTCTCCAGACCTGCGGCGGGCCTTGCAGGAGTTTCAGGCGGATAGACCTGATCGTTGCCCGCCTGGTAGACTGTTTGTTCCTGATGATTGGACCAGTAGAGTCATCTCTGAGGTTCATTCTTCTGCGTTGGCAGGTCATCCTGGAATCTTTGGTACCAGGGATTTGGTGGCAAGGTCCTTCTGGTGGCCTTCCCTGTCACGAGATGTGCGAGGCTTTGTGCAGTCTTGTGACGTTTGTGCTCGGGCCAAGCCTTGTTGTTCTCGGGCTAGTGGATTGTTGTTGCCCTTGCCTATCCCGAAGAGGCCTTGGACGCACATCTCGATGGATTTTATTTCGGATCTGCCTGTTTCTCAGAAGATGTCTGTCATCTGGGTGGTGTGTGACCGTTTCTCTAAGATGGTCCATCTGGTTCCCTTGCCTAAGTTGCCTTCTTCTTCCGAGTTGGTTCCTCTGTTTTTTCAAAATGTTGTTCGTTTGCATGGTATTCCTGAGAATATCGTTTCTGACAGAGGGACCCAATTCGTGTCTAGATTTTGGCGGGCATTCTGTGCTAGGATGGGCATAGATTTGTCTTTTTCGTCTGCTTTCCATCCTCAGACTAATGGCCAGACCGAGCGGACTAATCAGACCTTGGAGACATATTTGAGGTGTTTTGTGTCTGCGGATCAGGATGATTGGGTTGCTTTTTTGCCTTTGGCGGAGTTCGCCCTCAATAATCGGGCCAGCTCTGCCACCTTGGTGTCCCCGTTTTTCTGTAATTTGGGGTTTCATCCTCGATTTTCCTCCGGTCAAGTGGAATCTTCGGATTGTCCTGGAGTGGATGCTGTGGTGGAGAGGTTGCATCAGATTTGGGGGCAGGTGGTGGACAATTTGAAGTTGTCCCAGGAGAAGACTCAGCTTTTTGCCAACCGCCGTCGTCGTGTTGGTCCTCGGCTTTGTGTTGGGGACTTGGTGTGGTTGTCTTCTCGTTTTGTCCCTATGAGGGTTTCTTCTCCTTAGTTTAAGCCTTGGTTCATCGGCCCGTACAAGATATTGGAGATTCTTAACCCTGTGTCCTTCCGTTTGGACCTCCCTGCATCCTTTTCGATTCATAATGTTTTTCATCGGTCATTGTTGCGCAGGTATGAGGTACCGGTTGTGCCTTCCGTTGAGCCTCCTGCTCCGGTGTTGGTTGAGGGTGAGTTGGAGTACGTTGTGGAAAAGATCTTAGACTCTCGTGTTTCCAGACGGAGACTCCAGTATCTGGTCAAATGGAAGGGATACGGTCAGGAGGATAATTCTTGGGTCACTGCCTCTGATGTTCATGCCTCCGATCTTGTCCGTGCCTTTCATAGGGCTCATCCTGATCGCCCTGGTGGTTCTGGTGAGGGTTCGGTGCCCCCTCCTTGAGGGGGGGGTACTGTTGTGAAATTGGATTCTGGGCTCCCCCGGTGGCCACTTGTGGAATTGAACTTGTGTGCATCATCCCCTCTGTTCACCTGCTCCTATCAGGATGTGGGAGTCGCTATATAACCTTGCTCCTCTGTCAGTTTCTTGCCGGTCAACAATGTAATCAGAAGCCTTCTGTGCTTGTTCCTGCTACTAGACAACTCCCAGCTAAGTTGGACTTTTGTCCTTGTGTGTTTTTGCATTTTGTTCCTGTTCACAGCTGCTGTTTCGTTACTGTGTCTGGAAAGCTCTTGTGATCGGAAATTGCCACTCTGGTGTTATGAGTTAATGCTAGAGTCTTAAAGGAATTTCTGGATGGTGTTTTGATAGGGTTTTCTGCTGACCATGAAAGTGTCCTTTCTGTCTTCCTGCTATCTAGAAAGCGGACCTCGATTTTGCTAAACCTATTTTCATACTACGTTTGTCATTTCATCTAAAATCACCGCCAATATATGTGGGGGCCTCTGTCTGCCTTTTGGGAAAATTTCTCTAGAGGTGAGCCAGGACTGTCTTTTCCTCTGCTAGGATTAGGTAGTTCTCCGGCTGGCGCTGGGCATCTAGGGTTAAAAAACGTAGGCATGCTACCCGGCCACTTCTAGTTGTGCGGCAGGTTTAGTTCATGGTCAGTATAGTTTCCATCTTCCAAGAGCTAGTTCTCACATATGCTGGGCTATGTTCTCTCGCCATTGAGAATCATGACAGTTTGACCGGCCCAAAAAAGGGTTAAATTACTGGCTGAGAAAGGAGAGAAAAAAGAAGTCTGCTACAATTTTTTATTTTTTTTTCCTCTAGTTCTGAGTGTGCTCTTAATTTAATCACTTGCTAGTCTGCCTATACTGCAGCCTTCCTCTCTTTCTCTCCTTCTAATCCTTGAATGGCTCTGTGTTCACCTGTTTCAAATGGATATTCAGAGTGTAGCTACAGGTTTGAATAATCTCGCCACAAAGGTACAAAATTTGCAAGATTTTGTTGTTCATGCACCTATGTCTGAGCCTAGAATTCCTTTGCCTGAATTCTTCTCGGGGAATAGATCTCACTTTCAAAATTTTAAAAATAATTGCAAATTGTTTTTGTCCCTGAAGTCTCGCTCTGCCGGAGACCCTGCACAGCAGGTCAGGATTGTAATTTCCTTGCTCCGGGGCGACCCTCAAGACTGGGCTTTTGCATTGGCACCAGGGGATCCTGCGTTGCTCAATGTGGATGCGTTTTTTCTGGCCTTGGGGTTGCTTTATGAGGAACCTCATTTAGAGCTTCAGGCGGAAAAGGCCTTGATGTCCTTGTCTCAGGGGCAAGATGAAGCTGAAATATACTGCCAAAAATTCCGCAAATGGTCTGTGCTTACTCAGTGGAATGAGTGCGCCCTGGCGGCGATTTTCAGAGAAGGTCTCTCTGATGCCATTAAGGATGTTATGGTGGGGTTCCCTGTGCCTGCGAGTCTGAATGAGTCCATGACGATGGCTATTCAGATCGATAGGCGTCTGCGGGAGCGCAAACCTGTGCACCATTTGGAGGTGTCTACTGAGAAAACGCCAGAAAATATGCAATGTGATAGAATTCTGTCCAGAAGCGAGCGGCAGAATTTTAGACGAAAAAATGGGTTGTGCTTCTATTGTGGTGATTCAACTCATGTTATATCAGCATGCTTTAAGCGTACTAAGAAGCCTGACAAGTCTGTTTCAATTAGCACTTTACAGTCTAAGTTTATTCTATCTGTGACCCTGATTTGTTCTTTGTCATCTATTACCGCGGACGCCTATGTCGACTCTGGCGCTGCTTTGAGTCTTATGGATTGGTCCTTTGCCAAACGCTGTGGGTATGATTTGGAGCCACTGGAGGCTCCGATACCTCTGAAAGGGATTGACTCCACCCCATTGGCTAGTAATAAACCACAATACTGGACACAAGTGACTATGCGTGTTAATCCGGATCACCAGGAGGTTATTCGCTTTCTGGTGCTGTATAATCTACATGATGTTTTGGTGCTGGGATTGCCATGGCTGCAATCTCATAACCCAGTCCTCGACTGGAGAGCTATGTCTGTGTTAAGCTGGGGATGTAAAGGAACTCATGGGGACGTACCTTTGGTTTCCATTTCATCATCTATTCCCTCTGAGATTCCTGAATTCTTGTCTGACTTTCGTGACGTTTTTGAAGAACCCAAGGTTGGTTCACTACCTCCGCACCGGGAGTGCGATTGTGCCATAGACTTGATTCCGGGTAGTAAATACCCTAAGGGTCGTTTATTTAATCTGTCTGTGCCTGAACACGCTGCTATGCGAGAATATATAAAGGAGTCCTTGGAAAAGGGACATATTCGTCCTTCGTCATCTCCCTTAGGAGCCGGTTTTTTCTTTGTGTCTAAGAAAGACGGCTCTTTGAGGCCGTGTATTGATTATCGACTTTTGAATAAAATCACGGTTAAATATCAATATCCGTTACCACTGCTTACTGATTTGTTTGCTCGTATAAAGGGGGCCAAGTGGTTCTCTAAGATTGATCTCCGTGGGGCGTATAATTTGGTGCGAATCAAGCAGGGGGATGAGTGGAAAACCGCATTTAATACGCCCGAGGGCCATTTTGAGTATTTGGTGATGCCTTTTGGTCTTTCAAATGCCCCTTCAGTCTTCCAGTCCTTTATGCATGACATTTTCCGCGATTATTTGGATAAATTTATGATTGTGTATCTGGATGATATTCTGATTTTTTCGGATGACTGGGACTCTCATGTCCAGCAGGTCAGGAGGGTTTTTCAGGTTTTGCGGTCTAATTCCTTGTGTGTGAAGGGTTCTAAGTGTGTTTTTGGGGTTCAAAAGATTTCTTTCTTGGGATACATTTTTTCCCCCTCTTCCATCGAGATGGATCCTGTCAAGGTTCAGGCTATTGGTGATTGGACGCAACCCTCTTCTCTTAAGAGTCTTCAGAAATTTTTGGGCTTTGCTAACTTTTATCGTCGATTTATTGCTGGTTTTTCTGATGTTGTAAAACCATTGACTGATTTGACTAAGAAGGGTGCTGATGTTGCTGATTGGTCCCCTGATGCTGTGGAGGCCTTTCGGGAGCTCAAGCGCCGCTTTTCTTCCGCCCCAGTGTTGCGTCAGCCTGATGTTGCTCTTCCTTTTCAGGTTGAGGTCGACGCTTCTGAAATCGGAGCTGGGGCGGTGTTGTCGCAGAGAAGTTCCGACTGCTCCGTGATGAGACCTTGTGCTTTTTTTTCCCGTAAATTTTCGCCCGCCGAGCGGAATTATGATATTGGGAATCGGGAGCTTTTGGCCATGAAGTGGGCTTTTGAGGAGTGGCGTCACTGGCTTGAGGGGGCCAGACATCAGGTGGTGGTATTGACTGACCACAAAAATTTAATTTACCTTGAGTCTGCCAGGCGCCTGAATCCTAGACAGGCGCGCTGGTCGTTGTTTTTCTCTCGGTTTAATTTTGTGGTGTCGTACCTACCGGGTTCTAAGAATGTTAAGGCGGATGCCCTTTCTAGGAGTTTTGAGCCTGACTCCCCTGGTAATTCTGAGCCCACAGGTATCCTTAAAGATGGAGTGATATTGTCTGCCGTTTCTCCAGACCTGCGGCGGGCCTTGCAGGAGTTTCAGGCGGATAGACCTGATCGTTGCCCGCCTGGTAGACTGTTTGTTCCTGATGATTGGACCAGTAGAGTCATCTCTGAGGTTCATTCTTCTGCGTTGGCAGGTCATCCTGGAATCTTTGGTACCAGGGATTTGGTGGCAAGGTCCTTCTGGTGGCCTTCCCTGTCACGAGATGTGCGAGGCTTTGTGCAGTCTTGTGACGTTTGTGCTCGGGCCAAGCCTTGTTGTTCTCGGGCTAGTGGATTGTTGTTGCCCTTGCCTATCCCGAAGAGGCCTTGGACGCACATCTCGATGGATTTTATTTCGGATCTGCCTGTTTCTCAGAAGATGTCTGTCATCTGGGTGGTGTGTGACCGTTTCTCTAAGATGGTCCATCTGGTTCCCTTGCCTAAGTTGCCTTCTTCTTCCGAGTTGGTTCCTCTGTTTTTTCAAAATGTTGTTCGTTTGCATGGTATTCCTGAGAATATCGTTTCTGACAGAGGGACCCAATTCGTGTCTAGATTTTGGCGGGCATTCTGTGCTAGGATGGGCATAGATTTGTCTTTTTCGTCTGCTTTCCATCCTCAGACTAATGGCCAGAACGAGCGGACTAATCAGACCTTGGAGACATATTTGAGGTGTTTTGTGTCTGCGGATCAGGATGATTGGGTTGCTTTTTTGCCTTTGGCGGAGTTCGCCCTCAATAATCGGGCCAGCTCTGCCACCTTGGTGTCCCCGTTTTTCTGTAATTTGGGGTTTCATCCTCGATTTTCCTCCGGTCAAGTGGAATCTTCGGATTGTCCTGGAGTGGATGCTGTGGTGGAGAGGTTGCATCAGATTTGGGGGCAGGTGGTGGACAATTTGAAGTTGTCCCAGGAGAAGACTCAGCTTTTTGCCAACCGCCGTCGTCGTGTTGGTCCTCGGCTTTGTGTTGGGGACTTGGTGTGGTTGTCTTCTCGTTTTGTCCCTATGAGGGTTTCTTCTCCTAAGTTTAAGCCTCGGTTCATCGGCCCGTACAAGATATTGGAGATTCTTAACCCTGTGTCCTTCCGTTTGGACCTCCCTGCATCCTTTTCGATTCATAATGTTTTTCATCGGTCATTGTTGCGCAGGTATGAGGTACCGGTTGTGCCTTCCGTTGAGCCTCCTGCTCCGGTGTTGGTTGAGGGTGAGTTGGAGTACGTTGTGGAAAAGATCTTAGACTCTCGTGTTTCCAGACGGAGACTCCAGTATCTGGTCAAATGGAAGGGATACGGTCAGGAGGATAATTCTTGGGTCACTGCCTCTGATGTTCATGCCTCCGATCTTGTCCGTGCCTTTCATAGGGCTCATCCTGATCGCCCTGGTGGTTCTGGTGAGGGTTCGGTGCCCCCTCCTTGAGGGGGGGGTACTGTTGTGAAATTGGATTCTGGGCTCCCCCGGTGGCCACTTGTGGAATTGAACTTGTGTGCATCATCCCCTCTGTTCACCTGCTCCTATCAGGATGTGGGAGTCGCTATATAACCTTGCTCCTCTGTCAGTTTCTTGCCGGTCAACAATGTAATCAGAAGCCTTCTGTGCTTGTTCCTGCTACTAGACAACTCCCAGCTAAGTTGGACTTTTGTCCTTGTGTGTTTTTGCATTTTGTTCCTGTTCACAGCTGCTGTTTCGTTACTGTGTCTGGAAAGCTCTTGTGATCGGAAATTGCCACTCTGGTGTTATGAGTTAATGCTAGAGTCTTAAAGGAATTTCTGGATGGTGTTTTGATAGGGTTTTCTGCTGACCATGAAAGTGTCCTTTCTGTCTTCCTGCTATCTAGAAAGCGGACCTCGATTTTGCTAAACCTATTTTCATACTACGTTTGTCATTTCATCTAAAATCACCGCCAATATATGTGGGGGCCTCTGTCTGCCTTTTGGGAAAATTTCTCTAGAGGTGAGCCAGGACTGTCTTTTCCTCTGCTAGGATTAGGTAGTTCTCCGGCTGGCGCTGGGCATCTAGGGTTAAAAAACGTAGGCATGCTACCCGGCCACTTCTAGTTGTGCGGCAGGTTTAGTTCATGGTCAGTATAGTTTCCATCTTCCAAGAGCTAGTTCTCACATATGCTGGGCTATGTTCTCTCGCCATTGAGAATCATGACAGGGACCCACTGCCAGCCCTCCCCGCATTGAACTATATCGGCACCATAGATGCAGTTGAAATGAATGATGGGAGAGCAAGCATCACCTGACCCTCCCATCATTCCCCCTCTGCTTCTGAAGCAGCAGGCACGATGACATAACTTCATTGTGCACCACGCTGTGCCGAGCAGGGAAGCAGACGAGCTGCAGAGACCAGAGACTGGAGTAGTGTGTGAATGGAGAGAGGTGAGTAATGTATTTATTTTTAAATCAGTGAGTATGTAGTGGCCATGATACAGTAGGAATATGGGGCTACATTATACTCTATGAGGCTGTATTATAGTGTTTAGGGCTGCATTATACTCTATAGGGTAGCATTATACTATATGAGGCTACATTATTCTCTATGGAGCTGCCTTATACTATATGGAACTGCATTATACTATATGTAACTGCATTATACTATATGAGGCTGCATTGTACTCTATGGGGCTGCATTATAAGGAGGTAGGGCAGAGGAAGAAGGTTGGAGCTGTTCATGCTGGTAGTATAGTTTGATCTGTTGCTGTAATTAGAAACCAGTGGGTGCCGTACCTGCTGGTGATTGCTGCTGACAAAGGGAAAAACGAGCACAGTTTCAGGCACAACCAACTGGATAAAAACTGGAAGTTTACTGAATCAAGTCAAAAGTCCATAAATGATATGGAAACACCTCAACACCATACTTGTTTATAACATACTAAGGCACCCTTAATCTTAGAATAGCATGTGAGGTAAATAAGCAAGTATATATAGAACCAAGAGACCAATCACCATTGAAACAGATATATTACATTGGAAAAATGTAGCTGTGTTTGTTCCCATATGTTAATGCAATAGTACCACACATTTTCAGTGCACTTAGGAAAATGACCATAGATAAATTTTAATATAAAACATGATACAATCATGAATATAAATGATTTATCAGAACCAAAAACACAAGCTCAAAAATATATGCATTCAGCTGTTAAATAACATAAAACCTGACATTATTATTCCACTTATTATTTCACTTACTATTTCTGTTTCTCCCTCTGTGCTGCCAACCATCATCTCTAGCCCACAGTGTGCCCGGATCAGGAGATCACGTGCCGAAGAACCCGAAGGATTCGTCGTCGCCAGGAGACAGTGCATCGCCCTTCTGCGGGACCAGATCGGAGACATCTCACGCCGCCTGTGGCGCCATCGAGAGATCTTTCAGCCACTTTCCTCCAGAGCACAGCGACTGATAAGTTAACCTGTTACTTTGTTCGGCATTTGACTTTCTTCCATCGTCAAGTTCACATCCGTTACCCCCCTGCTTGTACCATTACTGTTTATACATATAAAGAACCTGTAAACCCTTGCTCTGCCTCCTGTGTGTCACTGCATCCTATGCACCTGCTAACATACTACACTTGGCGTAGTCGGCAGGATGCAGTCCAGTTCATGCAGGCAGCAGACGAAGCAGTTGGGGGTGGCCCCCAGGACTAGCCTTTCCATAGCGGCCATGCTGAGCAATTTGCCAAATTTCACGGGGAGCAACACTATGCTGTGGAGCTGGACTGAACGCCTTAGAGGCATGATGAGAATGCACCCCATGACCCCTGCACTGGAAGCTGAGGTGGACGAAGAAGCTAGGGATTCAGTAATGTTACGGACCCCACGAGAACAGGATACCTTTAACAAGGTGTTACAGATCTTGGAGGAGACTCACGGAGACCCCACATACGTAGGGGAACTGAGAACACGTCTTTTTAGCAGAATGCAGAGGGAGGGGGAGTCCGTAATTCAATATATGAATGTATTACAAGAGCTACACTGCAATTATTAGAAACGACGGCAGGGGAGTAGGACCCACAGACATAATATGGGACCTTCTAGTGACAGGTTTGCAAGACTTGCTGACAAAGCAAGCCCTGCGAGAACGAGTATGAGTGAACTCCCAAATGACTTTCCGTGAAGTAGGGAGTGAGGCACGCATGTTTGAACAGCAGCAGGGGGTGACAGTCCCGGTGGGAAAGGTCCAAAGCATAGGGGTGTCTGTAAAGGCCATTGCTGAACCCCAATGGGTAGAAGAACTGAGGAGAGAACTGCTGAGTGTGAAAGTAGAACTGGCTGACATAAAGAAAAAAATGGAGGCTGCCAGTAATTCTCCAGAGAGCAGGGAAGGCCCGGAGTCCCGCCGTTACTCCAGAATGCTTCGCCGGCCGAGGCTCATCGCTTGTTATAACTGTGGAGAGAGCGGACACGTTGCACGGGAGTGCACTTGCTGAGGAAGAGTGACATCTCTCCCGGAGCCAGAACAAGTGAGGAGGAGTAGTGGAAGTTCCACAAGTTAAGTGTCAACATGCCTCCTGATATGGGCAGAAATGGACGGTCATGCAGTGCGATGCCTGGTGGACACGAGCTCACAGGTGACAATGATGCCAGAGGCTTACTACTGGCAACACTTTCCCCGAGCAAACCAGCCTGAAGGGGTTACTGAGATAAAGCTGATGGCGGCCAACCAACTACCCATCCTGGTCGCAGGGGTGGTATAGATGCGAGTGAAATTCTGTGGGAAAGACCTTGGATGGAAAGGCGTGGTGCTGACACAGGAAGAAGTTAATTATGGACCCGCTGTCACCTTGGGAATGAATGTGCTGAAGGAGTTTGGAAGTCTTCTCCTCAGGAACCCCACTAACGAGACCCTAAAACAGTGGGACCCACATACACCACAGAGAAGAATTTTTCAACAACTAGCATGAGTGGCACAGGTACAGGAGTCTAACTGTGAGGGAGGTATGTTACTAAAAGCAATTGTCCCGGTCTCCACCAAAATTGTTCTTCCACCAGGACAAACAGTACTGTCTCTGCCCATTCACGCTTGTGTCCCCTTGGAAGGGGTTGAGGTCCAAATCAAACCATCCTCTTCTGAACAACTATTCACGGGACTCCTCCTAGTGGCGCATACATTAGCCATTGTGGGGGAAGGGACTGTTCCGGTGCGGTGCATTAACTTAGGGGATCAGGACATTACTGTTGTTCCCAGAGGTGTGATGGCCCGAATAATGAACCCACCTGAGGAAATAATGCCCCCCCAAGCGGTACAACTGGAGGTACAATCCAGAGACCCCTGGACTGTGTCAGTAAACTCCATCTCTGTGCCAGAACCTCATTACATCAAGGAGGGCCTGGAACGAATGCGGGCTGAGCTGGCTGAACTCAAACCCACTCAGATGCAGCAGGTAGAAGGTCTGCTGGGAAGATATAAAGAAGTTTTCACCCTCCACGAGGATGATTTTGGCTGCACCACGGTCATTACGCACGAAATACCAACTGGGAGCACCACGCCCATAAGAGAGCGTTACCGGCCAATTCCCCCACAGCTGTACCAGGAATTGAAGAGAATGTTGAATCAGATGTTGCAGGCCGGCGTGATTAGCGAGAGTTAGAGTCCATGGGCTGCTCCAATTGTGCTGGTACAGAAGAAAGACGGCACCTTGCGTTTTTTGTGTGGATTACTGGAAACTCAACGTCTGTACGGTGAAGGACTCGTACCCGTAACCCCGGATTGAGCAGTCCCTGTCTGCTCTGGGGAAAGCTAGGTTCTTCTTTACACTGTACCTCACCAGTGGCTACTGGCAAGTCGCCATGTCTGAACAAGATCGATCAAAGACTGCCTTCATTCTTCCCATGGGCCTGTACGAGTTCAACCGCATGCCGTTCGGCTTAGCCAACACTCCCGGAACTTTTCAACGTCTCATGGAGAGGTAAAAAAAAACACGACAACAAAGTCCCAGGTAAGTTATAAGAAATACATATAAATTTATATGTATTTCTTATAACTTGCCTGGGACTTTGTTGTCGTGTTTTTTTCGTTTGTGGTCATAGCCTGTGCGACTTTTTCCCATTATGTCCATAGAGGTCATTATAATCACAGTATAATTATTTATTTTCACCTTAGTATTGTGACTGTGATTTGTTGTTTTCATGAGGTATGTTCGTCTTATGGAGAGGTGCCTAGGGGATTTGAACTTTAAATCGACGCTCATCTACCTGGATGACATTAGAGTCTTTGCGGCTTCATTCGAGGAACATCTGCAATGCCTGGGACAGTCCATTGTAACCTCTGCTCCTCTGGAACTCTTGACAATAGACTATCAAACCATCGGCCCGGATCATCAGGGCTATGAACACTGCCTGGTAATGGTGGATCACTTCACAAAATTTGCCGTGGTGACTCCGACCATGGATCAGACTGCAGAGTCCGCTGGGAATGCAATATGTAAGAACTTCATCCAACCCTATGGGTGTCCGAAGAGAATTCACTCCGATCAGGGAGCTTGTTTCTTGGTATGAATTGCACCACCTGTATCTGATTGACAAGTTGCACACAACACCATTCCATTCTCAGGGTAATTGTGCCTGTGAGCGATTAAACTGTACACTGATTCCGATGCTAAGAACTCCAGAAGAAGATCGTAAGGCCCGGTGGCCAGAGTACGTTTCTGAACTGGTGTGGGTATATAATAATTGAGTACATCGAACCACAGGATATGCACCTTACTCTCTTCTGTTTGGCCGAGAAGGAAAAGGAATCATCAAGTTGGCATTGGACCCAGAAGGGGACTACCCACGGATGGGGGGTGTCCTCCTGGGGTCGGGAACATCGAAACCGCCTGCAGACCTTGCACAAATTGGTCAGACCAAATCACAGGATTTAGACCATGCAGAGCAGACCCTATCTGGAGCAACAGAGTTTCGAGTTGGAGACCGTGTCTTAGTGCGGGAGAAGCGCCCTCGAGACAAGTTGGAAAATCGTTGGGAGAAAGACCCGTATTGGGTAAACAGAAGAGTTAGTCCAGAAGGACCTGTCTATGAAGTCCAGCCTGAAGGAAAGGTAAATGCCCCCACTCGAACTCTTCACCGGAATATGCTCCAACCCTGCCTGTCTAAGAACCCTGCCCCTGTAGAAGAGGAGCCCGAGGCTCCTGAGATGGTTCATACGCCAGTGGAAGGAGAGGACGAAGAAGGGGATGAAGGATTAAGCTCCAAGAGGTTGGAATCCAAGGATACCGGCTCGCCCATGGCTCTTCCCCCTCAGCCAGATTCAGCCCCACTTCTTTTCCTGATCTGAGATGCTCCAAACAAGCAACAGCTGGCAAGTCCCCCAATCGTTATGACCAAGGAAATTTCATCTGGCAACAATCCACACAGAAAAGAAGAAGACAGTTACACACACCTCGAAGAGTCTCGCCCGTTGTATAGTGAGGAAAAAGAGTGGGGGAGTGTAGGGAGGAGAGCTAGACTTGCAGTCTCTCTTGTGTGTCTGGGCCAGAACTGTCGGGACTGTCACCAGTGTTTCATGGGGATGATATTTCAGACCGGAGCAGTTCAGGACACCTGACTGATGGGGCGTGTCTGACATAAATAGCTGTCTGAGCGGGAAGATGGGACATTTGGTGGGGAACGAGCCTGTGAGTAGTGAGATGGTTGACTCCCTCTTGACGGACCCACGCCAGCTAGCTGTCCCTGTTTCCCCAGCTAGCTATACTGCCTACACATACTACCCCCAGCCCAGATAGACATCTGCTCCGGGTAGTGACCAGGATAAATTGCATACCTTGGCTCTGCTCACCACCACAGAGGTACCTGCTAAGGACCGGCCTGTGCCTGTGGCTGTGTCCGCTGGACTTTGTGATTCAGCTGCGGCCTTGTCTACTTTCCGTTTTGTCCCACTGTGCCGCCGACCATCATCTCTACCCCACCGTGTGCCCGGATCAGGAGATCACATGCCGAACAACCCGGGAGACAGTGCATCGCCCTTCTGCGGGACCGCCGAGGGATCTTCCAGCCACCTTCCTCCAGCGAGATTGATAAGTTAACCTGTTACTTTCTTCTCCATTTGACTTTCTCCCATCCTCAAGTTCACATCCGTTACCCCCTGCTTGTACCGTTTCTGTTTATATATATAAAGAACCTGTTAACCCTTGCTCTGCCTCCTGTATGTCATTGCATCCTTCGCATCTGCTAACATACTACAGCACATAGTGGTGAAATCAAGGCACCTCTCCCTCTGGTTACTGGGGCACGTGTATGATTGATCTGATGACTCCTGCAATAAAAATGAGCAAGAAACGGAGCAACTGCAAGTGATGTGCAGGCCCTGCTCCTTCTCATCGTGCTCTGCCTCCATTTAGCTGTATGCTCAGGTGGCAGGTACCGAATCTACTACTACATAAGAGCACTGAGACCAGGATATCGTCAGTTGGGATAATTAGAACTAATTCACATCCAAAAGAAAAGCAATATTTGTGGTGCTCAATTGAGTTGCTTAAGCAAAATGAAACTTTTAGAAATGATGAGGATGTAGATACCGTATATACTAGCATATAAGACGAGATTTTCAGCACTTTTTTGTGCTGAAAACGCCCCCCTCGGCTCATACACGAGTCATTACTAGTGGGGGGAGGGGGAAGCGGCAGGAGCCGGTGGCTGTGCCTTCATACTTACCCTCTTCGTGTGGTCGCTGCACATCCCTGCATCTCTGTTGTCCCGGCATTGGCAGCTCTCCTCTCCTCTGCTCAGCGGTCACGTGGTACCGATCATTAAGGTGTGGCGTCACACTTTTTGCAAGTACATGATGGAAAAAGTACTGGTATCAAAGTGATGGGTTTGGAGGCCATTCCAACCAACATCAGAGGTGGCAACATTACCTTGGAGCTACTTCGCCGTGAATCTAAATGGATTTTTGATTTACATAGTCTCTCCCCGTCAGGACTTAATGAAGACTTACTTTTTACCGGTTTTTATAAACAATTGTGATCTCTTAGTGACTGTATTATCTTTTTGACTTTTTGCATTGCTGTTACTAGGTTTGAGGCATTTGTATCCTGTCTGTGCTTGCACATTTGGATAAACCAATTTAGCATACTTTTGGGATACTTATCCAAATATCAGGTTTTGGGATTCAATACCACCAGCATTGGTGGAATTCCCTTTCGTACCATCATTTCTTGTGCCTTTTGGTAGTTTATTTACCGGTGGTAGATATTTACCTCCCAAATTTATTTATTTATTTATTTATTTATTTTTTTTTTTCTTCAGGGAGGCCTGTGGAGAATTGTGCATAAGGATAACTTCATCTCCTTAGCACAGAAATTGGTCAGGACCTGGTTACTTTGGTCCACACTCAATTAGCCTTTGCTGTCATGCTTTCAAACCAATAAGTGTGTTTGCTGCTCCACTATGGTGCTGTTCACAACTATTGTCTTTGGTACTATGAGGTGGGCTTTTGTTCATTGCTACCCTTGGTTATCCAGCATACTTAGCCTTTCCTATGGTCTTTTTCACTGTTGCCCATTTGTGGCATTTGCGTAAATAAACACTCATTTAACTGGCTTGGAGTGTCTACACGTTAACTTAGTCCTCTTCATTGTGATTTGTTCTCTGTATGAACTATTGTTCTATACTTACTATATTCTTGTGATGCCCGTGCAGCGCCCCCACTGTCGCAGGGCCGAGGGGTACCCGGTACCGGGCCTCTGAGTCTCTGTTCTGGGGTTGTCACGGTGGCTAGACCCGGTCCGTGACCCTGCTGAGGGGCGCCCAATAAAAGGTGTGGATGGTGGTGGTAGTGCGGTGCAGTGCCGGTCGCAGTAAATAACGAGGACACCAGGTTGCAGTCTCTTTACCTCTTTACTGAAGGCTTCAGGGTCCTCAGTCCGGAATACGGTTAACCAGGCTGCGCAAGTCCGGCCGGTCCGATGGCACCTCCAGAGTTCCCTTTGCAGGTGGAAATCTGTGCCTACCTTCTAGCGCTTGTGTGTTGCGGTCCTCCCCTGCTGTGCTTACGGGATAGTCCCCACAACTGTTGTGTCTGTTTCTCGTGTTCCCTCACAACTGTATTATGATGTTCTTCTTCGTCCCACAGATGATATGGCTAGGACGCACCCGTATGACGGGTAGGCTCGGAGATCTTCCTGGACCCTAGTGTCGCCCTTCTCCTAGTATGCCCCCCATGTCTTCATAGGTGATTGGTGTGAGACAGCCCGCCTATAGCTGACTGTCCTGCCGTAGGTTTGAAGTATTGCTTGGAGCCTGATACTTCCTCGGCGTTCCGGCCACCGGTTATGCGCCTCAATAGGATGTTGCCTCGTCTTACAGCACGACTCCTACTGGTATTCTCCTTGTTTCGTTGATCTCGTTTCTCACTCAGCACAATGAACCTCGCTTCTTGTCCTTTCTTGGGGTACCGCCGCTATATCGTGCAGGCGCGGTCCCGTAACGTTCTCTCAGTTCGCTAGGCCTCTGTCAGGATCCCACCCCTGACAGGGACCCCCCTGAATCTTCCCCTGCAACACCCTCTGCCACAGGATGTTGCCTGGTTCCAACCCAGTCAGCTTCTGTCTAACTTTCTGCCTAACCCCCAGTTTTACCAGTATGTGAGGAGTGGCCTAATACATAGTGCCCTTTGCTCCCCCTGGAGGCCAGACTGTGAAGTGTATTGGTGACTGTGATACCTGGTCAGAAGAACTCCTTCAGTGCCATCAGACGTACCATAGCCCCCCTTAGCGGCGGAGCATCAGTACTGCAACGACCAGGACTCTGGGGCGCTGCACCCGCGCTGCACCATTTAGGCATCTCTCTCTTACATATCTGCTCTGTGTACATTGGGGCTTTATTTTTGTTCGACTTTTTATTGCTCTTCTCTATTTGATACGTACCAGTTCTGTTGTTTGGCATTTTTTACTGATTAATCTATCCGCCAAGCTTAACATTTGTCTGATACACACCATATCGGTTGAGGCATCTCTCCAACACTGGTCTCAGACTTTATGTGATTATTGGTTGACGTGACTTGTGTTCATGTCTTCATATAGCCACGACATGTCATGCTTTTGTCCTTATGGTGACAGCTCACCACACCAGGGACACGTGGTTTCATTACTACGTATGCGCTGTCCTGTAACTACTTTCTGTGGCAAGGCGCCCTTTCCTTTTTTTTTTTTTTTTTCTTTTTTTTTCTTTTTATTTGGTGGGGGGGGGGGGGGTGTCTCTAGGGGTATGGTGATTCTCATTTGTTTGTGTGATTTTGATTTGAAACGTCCGTCTCCGCGCCCGCACTATTATATACCAGCAATTCACTATGGCCCCATCATAGGCTTTGCCCCTTAGCGCATCCTCGCCTCTCCGGCGTTTTGGGGGATTTGCACCCTCGGGCTATGATCATAGTAACCCTCACTGCGCAGATGCTAAGATCTTTACCTATTGTTCTATGCTTTTGCCTTTGCACATGATGTTTTGCGATCATGTTCTTATACCTATTGTGCATGTCACCAGGTAAAAAAAAAATTTTTTGGACCCGAGCATTCATTTCTGTGCATGTGCATTTATGCAGTCAATATGGTGGTATGGTGCGGTGGGGGGCATTTACGGTGGCCGAGGTTTTCTATCAAATGGTTATTATTGTTAAATAACTTACTATGCGTCCGCACAACAACATAACAGCAATTTACCATGTCTGTACCTATTTTGGTAACTCTTACT
The DNA here is from genome assembly GCF_051348905.1 of Ranitomeya variabilis. Lineage (NCBI taxonomy): Eukaryota > Metazoa > Chordata > Amphibia > Anura > Dendrobatidae > Ranitomeya > Ranitomeya variabilis. The sequence goes on along the minus strand of NC_135235.1, from coordinate 549,793,794 downwards.
ATGTGGACGCTACTTCATGCGCATGCGTAGGGGCAACTTTGTTTATGCAGACCGTCAGGTATTCAGGAATTGCGTCTGCTTGTCATGGAATGGCAATCAGTATTGCACAAGTGCTACATGCTCTTCCTTCTCCACCATAGTTGTGATAACCAAAAACATTTGTCTATGTATCTGCACAACCATATACCTATTTTGCCCTATTTTGGCTTTTATATGCATTTCCGCCTCTGTGATGCTTTGGAGGTGACCGTCCGGCTGTTACCATGGTAACCCCCATGGTGCAGACGCTATGTCTGATATCTGCCTATACGTATGCGCAGTCCAAACTTGCTTGTGCAGCCGTCTGGCACTCGGGAAGCGCAAGCGCGACTTGTTAATCCTTTGCGCATGTGCATCTTTACGTTCGTAATTTCCTTTTCTACCATGCTGCCCACCTCGGTGTCCCGGAAGCCTGTATCCTTGCCTTTCAGGTAATATTACCACAGCTGTAGCTTATTCACTTTTGATCGATTTGTGTATTTAAAGGGTACCTAACGGACCTGAACTTCAGCCCCTGACGAAGCCACCTAGCAGTGGCGACACGCGTCGGGCATCTCCACAGGCTCCCCCACCACATGGCTGTTTAAAGCATCGCCATACAGGTTCTTTATGTTGGTCTATGGGTATGCGTCTTCTGACAATTTTTTATGTATTCTGCCCACGTACCATCACCACTTTTTGTGGGCTAGGATTTCCTTTAGGCCTGCTATTTGAACCTTGGTATTCTTATCTTTATTAGGCTGTTTTGAAATTTATACTGTTACATACTTTTTTCTATATTTGCTATTGGATTGTGAGCTTTATCTTTATGCTTGCCTGACTACAGGAATATAAATTATCTATTTTCCACCACGTTAAATAGTTCATAATACTTTTTGATTATTCCTGTATACAGCTGTGTTTGCATGTCATTCTTTAGCCTTGTCTGTATTCTGATGCTTTGATACCTGTTATGACCCCAATGGCAGAGGGTCTCAGAAATAAATACCAAGTCTGCAAACACAAAAAACCAGCTCATAGGGCAGTGGTAACTGGGCTGACCGTATATCTAATCCTAGCACCACAAATAGCAGCAGCCGGGGAACGTGCCTACGTTGGTTCTAGACGTCTCGCGCCAGCCGGAGAACTAACTAACCCTAGAAGGGAAAAGATAGACCTTTCTTGCCTCCAGAGAAAAGACCCCAAAAGTTGGATACAAGCCCCCAACAAATAATAACGGTGAGGTAAGAAGAAAAGACAAACGTAAGAATTAACTAGGTATTTAGCAAAGAGAGGCCCACTGACTAATAGCAGAATATAGTAAGATGACTTATACGGTCAGCAAAAACCCTATCAAAATTTCCACGCTGGATATTCAAGAACCCCCGAACCATCTAACGGCCCGGGGGGAGAATACCAGCCCCCTAGAGCTTCCAGCAAAATCAGGAATCACATTTAGTACAAGCTGGACAAAAAATAAGAGCAATACAAATAACCAAAAAACAAGGAAGCAGGACTTAGCTTAATTTTGCAAGAACCAGGACAAGCAGACAGGAGCAAACAGAAAGGACTGATTACAACGATGCCAGGCACCAGACTGAGAATTCAGGAAGTTCATATAGCAACACCCCTGGACTAACGACCCAGGTGGGTGCCAAACTGAGGAAAGACAATCCCAGAGTCATATCACTAGTGACCACAAGAGGGAGCCAAAAAAGTCTAATTCACAACAGTACCCCCCCTTTAAGGAGGGGTCACCGAACCCTCACCAAGACCACCAGGGCGATCAGGATGAGCAGCGTGAAAGGCACGAACTAAATCGGCCGCATGCACATCAGAGGCAACCACCCAGGAATTATCCTTCTGACCATAGCCCTTCCACTTGACCAGATACTGAAGCCTCCGCCTGGAGAGACGAGAATCCAAGATCTTCTCCACCACGTACTCCAACTCGCCCTCAACCAACACCGGAGCAGGAGGCTCAACAGAAGGAACCACAGGTACAACGTACCGCCGCAACAAAGACCTATGGAACACGTTGTGAATGGCAAACGACAACGGAAGATCCAAGCGAAAGGACACAGGATTAAGGATTTCCAATATCTTGTAAGGACCGATGAAGCGAGGCTTAAATTTAGGAGAGGAGACCTTCATAGGAACAAATCGAGAAGACAGCCACACCAAATCCCCAACACGAAGTCGGGGACCCACACCGCGGTGGCGGTTGGCAAAACGCTGAGCCTTCTCCTGTGACAACTTTAAGTTGTCCACCACATGATTCCAAATCCGCTGCAACCTATCCACCACAGAATCTACCCCAGGACAGTCAGAAGGCTCTACATGTCCCGAGGAAAAACGAGGATGGAAACCAGAGTTGCAGAAAAATGGCGAAACCAAAGTAGCGGAACTAGCCCGATTATTAAGGGCAAACTCAGCCAACGGCAAGAAGGTCACCCAATCATCCTGATCTGCAGAAACAAAACACCTCAAATAAGCCTCCAGAGTCTGATTAGTTCGCTCCGTTTGTCCATTAGTCTGAGGATGAAAGGCAGACGAAAACGACAAATCAATGCCCATCTTAGCACAAAAGGATCGCCAGAACCTGGAAACAAACTGGGATCCTCTGTCAGACACGATATTCTCAGGAATGCCGTGTAAACGAACCACATTCTGAAAGAACAAAAGAACCAGATCGGAAGAGGAAGGCAGCTTAGGCAAAGATACCAAATGGACCATCTTGGAAAAGTGATCACATACCACCCAGATGACAGACATGCCCTGAGACACCGGAAGATCTGAAATGAAATCCATGGAAATGTGTGTCCAAGGCCTCTTCGGGACAGGCAAGGGCAAGAGCAACTCGCTGGCACGAGAACAGCAAGGCTTAGCTCGAGCACAAGTCCCACAGGACTGCACAAATGACCGCACATCCCATGACAAGGAAGGCCACCAAAAGGACCTAGCCACCAAATCTCTGGTGCCAAAAATTCCCGGATGCCCTGCCAACACCGAGGAATGAACCTCGGAAATGACTCTGCTGGTCCACTTATCAGGAACAAACAGTCTGTCAGGTGGACAAGAGTCAGGTCTACCAGCCTGAAATCTCTGCAACACACGTCGCAAATCCGGAGAAATGGCTGACAAGATTACTCCCTCTTTAAGAATACCAACTGGTTCTGCGACTCCAGGAGAGTCAGGCACAAAGCTCCTTGAAAGAGCATCAGCCTTCACATTCTTTGAACCTGGTAAATACGAGACCACAAAGTCAAAACGGGAGAAAAACAATGACCAACGGGCCTGTCTAGGATTCAGGCGTTTAGCAGACTCGAGATACATCAGATTTTTGTGATCAGTCAAGACCACCACACGATGCTTAGCACCCTCGAGCCAATGACGCCACTCCTCAAATGCCCACTTCATGGCCAGCAACTCCCGATTGCCAACATCATAATTCCGCTCAGCAGGCGAAAACTTCCTAGAGAAAAAAGCACATGGTCTCATTACAGAGCAACCAGGGCCTCTCTGCGACAAAACGGCCCCTGCCCCAATCTCAGAAGCATCCACTTCAACCTGAAAAGGAAGTGAGACATCAAGCTGGCACAAAACAGGCGCTGAAGTAAACCGGCGCTTCAACTCTTGGAAAGCTTCCACGGCTGCAGGAGCCCAGTTAGCAACATCAGAACCTTTCTTGGTCATATCCGTCAAAGGTTTAACAACGCTAGAAAAATTAGCGATAAAACGACGGTAGAAGTTAGCAAAACCCAAGAACTTCTGAAGACTCTTAACTGACGTGGGTTGAGTCCAATCATGAATACCTCGGACCTTGACTGGGTCCATCTCCACCTCAGAAGGGGAAAAAATAAAACCCAAAAAGGGAACCTTCTGTACTCCAAAGAGACACTTTGAGCCCTTAACAAACAAAGCATTCTCACGCAAGACCTGAAACACCATCCTGACCTGCTCTACATGCGAGTCCCAATCATCAGAAAAAAACAGGATATCATCCAGATAAACAATCATAAATTTATCCAGATACTTCCGGAAAATATCATGCATAAAGGACTGAAACACTGAAGGAGCATTAGAGAGCCCAAAAGGCATCACCAAGTACTCAAAATGACCTTCGGGCGTATTAAATGCAGTTTTCCATTCATCTCCTTGCTTAATGCGCACAAGGTTGTACGCACCACGAAGATCTATCTTGGTGAACCACTTGGCACCTTTAATCCGGGCAAACAAGACCGACAACAGAGGCAAAGGATACTGAAATTTAACAGTGATTTTATTCAGAAGCCGATAGTCAATACAAGGTCTCAAAGATCCGTCCTTCTTGGCCACAAAAAAGAATCCCGCACCAAGAGGGGAAGAGGATGGACGGATATGCCCCTTCTCCAGAGATTCCTTGATATACGAACGCATTGCGGTATGCTCAGGTACAGACAGATTAAATAGTCTTCCCTTAGGAAATTTACTACCTGGAATCAAATCTATAGCGCAGTCACAGTCCCTATGAGGAGGCAGAGCACTGGACCTGGACTCGCTGAATACATCCTGAAAATCAGACAAATACTCAGGAACTTCCGAAGGAGTAGAGGAAGCAATAGACACCGGCGGGGAATCACCATGAATTCCCTGACAGCCCCAACTTGACACAGACATTGCCTTCCAATCCAAGACTGGATTATGGGTCTGTAACCATGGCAGACCCAAAACGACCAAATCATGCATTTTATGCAGAACAAGAAAACGAATCACCTCCCGATGTTCAGGAGTCATGCACATGGTTACCTGTGTCCAAAACTGCGGTTTATTTTCCGCCAATGGCGTAGCATCAATACCTCTAAGAGGGATAGGATTTACCAACGGCTCAAGAACAAAACCACAGTGCTTGGCAAATGACAGATCCATAAGACTCAGGGCAGCACCTGAATCCACAAACGCCATAACAGGGTAGGAAGACAATGAGCAAATTAAAGTCACAGACAAAATAAATTTAGGTTGCAAATTACCAATGGCGACAGGACCAACAACCCTTGTTAGGCGTTTAGAGCATGCTGATATAATGTGTAGAATCACCACAGTAAAAACACAACCCATTCTGACGTCTATGATTTTTCCGTTCATTTCTAGTCTGAATTCTACCACATTGCATTAAATCCGGTGTTTGTTCAGACAACACCACAAGAGGATTAGCGGCTTTGCGCTCCCGCAAACGCCGGTCAATTTGAATAGCCAGCGCCATGGAATCATTCAGACTTGTAGGAATGGAGAAACCCACCATCACATTCTTAATGGCTTCAGAAAGGCCATTTCTGAAATTTGCGGCCAGAGCACACTCATTCCACTGAGTAAGCACGGACCATTTCCGAAATTTTTGGCAATACACTTCAGCTTCATCCTGGCCCTGAGAAATAGCCAGCAAAGCTTTTTCTGCCTGAATTTCAAGATTGGGTTCCTCGTAAAGCAATCCGAGCGCCAGAAAAAACGCATCAATATTTGCCAATGCCGGATCTCCTGGCGCTAGCGAGAAGGCCCAATCCTGAGGGTCGCCCCATAAGAAAGAGATAACAATTTTAACTTGCTGAGCTGAGTCTCCAGATGAACGGGGTCTCAGAGATAGAAACAATTTACAATTATTCCTGAAATTCCTAAACTTAAATCGGTCTCCAGAGAACAGTTCAGGAATAGGTATTTTAGGTTCAGACACAGGACTACTGGTAACAAAATCTTGTATGCCCTGCACACGAGCAGCAAGCTGGTCCACACTTGTAATCAAGGTCTGGACATTCATGTCTGCAGCAAGCTCAAGCCACTCAGAGGTAAAGGGGAGGAAGAAAGAGAGGAAAAAAAAAAAAAAACCTCAGAATTTCCTTTCTTATTATCCCACTTCTGCAATGCATTAAACATTCAACTTTGGCCTGGAATACTGTTATGACCCCAATGGCAGAGGGTCTCAGAAATAAATACCAAGTCTGCAAACACAAAAAACCAGCTCATAGGGCAGTGGTAACTGGGCTGACCGTATATCTGATCCTAGCACCACAAATAGCAGCAGCCGGGGAACATGCCTACGTTGGTTCTAGACGTCTCGCGCCAGCCGGAGAACTAACTAACCCTAGAAGGGAAAAGATAGACCTTTCTTGCCTCCAAAGAAAAGACCCCAAAAGTTGGATACAAGCCCCCAACAAATAATAACGGTGAGGTAAGAAGAAAAGACAAACGTAAGAATGAACTAGGTATTTAGCAAAGAGAGGCCCACTGACTAATAGCAGAATATAGTAAGATGACTTATACGGTCAGCAAAAACCCTATCAAAATTTCCACGCTGGATATTCAAGAACCCCCGAACCGTCTAACGGCCCGGGGGGAGAATACCAGCCCCCTAGAGCTTCCAGCAAAATCAGGAATCACATTTAGTACAAGCTGGACAAAAAATAAGAGCAATACAAATAACCAAAAAACAAGGAAGCAGGACTTAGCTTAATTTTGCAAGAACCAGGACAAGCAGACAGGAGCAAACAGAAAGGACTGATTACAACGATGCCAGGCACCAGACTGAGTATTCAGGAAGTTCATATAGCAACACCCCTGGACTAACGACCCAGGTGGGTGCCAAACTGAGGAAAGACAATCCCAGAGTCATATCACTAGTGACCACAAGAGGGAGCCAAAAAAGTCTAATTCACAACAGATACCTAGGGTGGGGGCCCGTTTTTTGGCTTCATCACAAGCCATTTGTGCTGTGACCATGTCATGTTAGTGACTTTTTAAATGTTTTTATGAGTGTGGTCTGTTTTGTACTCTTTCAATAAAATATTCTAATTGTTTATGGTGATCCCTGGTATTGGTCAGCAGCTTTTTTCTTTTTTGTTATTATAAGGTAATGAATATGTACGCATCTCCACTCCCTTAGGCGTGGAGCACATATTCATTACCTTAATGAGCGGTACCACGTGACCGCTGAGCAGAGGAAAGGAGAGCTGCTGGCGCCTGGACAACAGAGATGCAAAGACATGCAACGACCGTGCGAGGAGGGTGAGTATGACGAGCTAGGATGCGGAACCATGTATAGAAGGGGGAGGACAGGGAGCCATGCATAGAAGGGGAGGATGCCGAGCCATGCATAGAAGGGGAGGACGGGGAGGAGGCGGAGCCATGCATACAAGGGGGAGGACAGGGAGCCATGCATAGAAGGGGGAGGATGCCGAGCCATGCATACAAGGGGGGAGGACAGGGAGCTATGCTTAGAAGGGGGAGGACGCCGAGCCATGCATAGAAGGGGGAGGACGGGGGAGGATGCGGAGCCATGCATACAAGGGGAGGACAGGGAGCCATGCATAGAAGGGGGAGGACGCCGAGCCATGCGTAGAAGGGGGAGTACAGGGGAGGATGCTGAGCCATGCATACAAGGGGGAGGACGGAGGAGGACGCTGAGCCATGCATACAACTAGGAAACCAGGGGGAGCCACACAGAGCAGGACAGGGATGAGGGGACAAAGCATTCCCCAGCTTATACTCGAGTCAATAAGCTTACTCAGTTTTCCGTGGCAGCTTATATTCGGGTCGGCTTATACTCAATTATATACGGTATACAAATTGTTATAGGAGCTGCATGCATAAAATGGTAGGAGATCTTTTTTTAGTCAAAACTATTTGCAAAGTTGCTTGAATTTTACGTTTATATGTATCTGAGCTATATAAAGTGGTTCAAAGGTGGGCATGCTATTTATTAGATTACCTTATTAGATTATTGACTTTTATGAGTTTGTGCATTTGCATCGGCTGGTTTATGTATGAAGAAGAATTGGCAAAATAAATTTCCCTGCAATATGTTATATAAGAAGAAGATACAAATTCGCACAATTGTATTTTTATCACTTTTAGCACAATTCAAGTAATTTTTATATTTCTATCTATTTGTGGAATAACCTTGGCCTAAATCAAGTTATTCTTACATTGGATCCATTGTAGAATATGTCAGACACACTGATGTCCTTGTATGTATAAATCTACACTGAAATAAGCCAATCTTAACAATAAGAGACAAACTGAGGAAAGAAAGGGCAGAAAGAGCGCTGCCATGGCCTTAACCCCTCGAAGACCAGGACATAGAAAAAGCAGCAAGTAAAATTTGGAACTGTTATTTTTTTGTTCCCCTCCAACGGAGCGAGGAAGAGCACTGACAGCAGGGAAGGGAGGAAGAGCAGGAGGTGGGGGAAGTGACTGTTTGAATAAGGAGATTTTCTCCTCTATTTAACTATATTTCTGGAGGAATGGAGAGAGAAAATAAAATAAAGTGAAAGGGAAAGTGTCCAATACAGAAAAAAAGATTAAACTTTCACTATTACAATTGTCCAATCATTTATTCTCAGAATCCTTTGTCGTACCTTCACTTGGCTTTTTCTGCTACCGGATCAATACATTGTCATTATCCTATTACTCTATGTAACCTCCCTATACCTCCTCCTATTACTCCATACAACCTCCCTTTATCTCCTCCTATTACTCCATATAACCCCCCTATATCTCCTCCTATTACTCCATATAACCTCCCTATATCGCCTCCTATTACTCCATATAACCTCCCTATATCTCCTCCTATTACTCCATATAACCTCCCCTATATCTCCTCCTATTACTCTATATAACCCCTATATCTCCTCCTATTACTCCTTATAACCTCCCTATATCTCCTCCTATTACTCCATATTACCTCTCTATATCTCCTCCTATTACTCTATATAACTCCCCTATACCTCCTCCTATTACTCCATATAACCTCCCTATATCTCCTCCTATTACTCCATATAACCTCCCTATATCTCCTCCTATTACTCCATATAACCCCTATATCTCCTCCTATTACTCCTTATAACCTCCCTATATCTCCTCCTATTACTCCATATTACCTCCCTATATCTCCTCCTATTACTCCATATAACCTCCCTATATCTCCTTCTATTACTCCATATAACCCCCTATATCTCCTCCTATGACTCCATATAACCTCCCTATATCTCCTCCTATTACTTCATATAACCCCTATACCTCCTCCTATTACTCCATATAACCTCCCTATATCTCCTCCTATTACTCCATATAACCCCCTATATCTCCTCCTATTACCCTATATAATCCCTATATATCCTCCTATTTCTCCATATAACCTCCCTATATCTCCTCCTATTACTCCATATAACCTCCCTATATCTCTTCCTATTACTCTATATAACCCCTATATCTCCTCCTAAAGGGGTATTCATACCCCTTTCAGTTTTTCACTCTTTGTTTCATTGCAGCCATTTGGTAAATTCCAAAAAGTTCATTTTTTTTCACATTAATGTACACTCTGCACCCTGTCTTGACTGAAAAAAGACAGAAATGCAAAAAAGACAGAAATAACCTTGGTCTCTCTTCTTTGCACCCGCTCTAGTTCAGCTATGTCTTTCTTATACACCGGAGACCAGAACTGTAAACAGTATTCTAAGTGTGGTCGCACTAGTGACTTGTATAGAGGTAAAATTATGTCCTCCTCATGAGCATCTATGCCTCTTTTAATGCATCCCATTATTTTATTTGCCTTTGTAGCAGCTGCCTGACACTGGCCACTAAATGTGAGTTTGTCATACTCCCAGGTCTTTTTCATTGACGGTTTTGCCCAGAGTTTTAGAATTAAGCACATAGTTATACATCTTATTACTTCTACCCAAGGTCATGACCTTACATTTATCCCCATTAAAGCTCATTTGCCATTTATCAGCCCAAGCTTCTAGTTTACATAAATCATCCTGTAATATAAAATTGTCCTCCTCTGTATTGATTACCCTGCAGAGTTTAGTGTCATCTGCAAATATTGAAATTCTACTCTGAATGCCCCATACAAGATCATTAATAAATATGTTAAAAAGAAGAGGGCCCAATACTGACCCCTGTTGTACCCCACTGCTAACCGCGATCCAGTCCGAGTGTGCTCCATTAATAACCACTCTTTGTTTCCTATCCCTGAGCCAGCTCTTAACCCACTTACACATATTTTCCCCTGTCCCCATTATTCTCATTTTATGTATCAAACTTTTGTGTGGCACTGTATCAAAAGCTTTTGAAAAGTCCATATACACTATGTCCACTGGGTTCCCTTGGTCCAGTCCGGAACTTACCTCTTCATAGAAATTGATCAGATTAGTCTGACAGGAACGGTCCCTAGTAAACCCATGTTGGTATTGGGTCATGAGGTTATTCCTCTTCAGATACTCCAGTATAGCATCCCTTAGGATGCCCTCCAGGATTTTACCCACGGTAGAAATTAAGCTTACTGGCCTATAATTTCCGAGTTCAGTTTTTGCCCCTTTTTTGAATATTGGCACCACATTTGCTATACGCCAGTCCTGTGGTACAGACCCTGTTATTATGGAGTCTTTAAAGATTAAAAATAATGGTCTATCAATGACTGTACTTAATTCCTGCAGTACTCGGGGGTGTATCCCATCCGGGCCCCAGAGATTTGTAAATTTTAGTGATTTTTAGACGCCGCCGTACTTCCTGCTGGGTTAAGCAGGTGACACTTAATGGGGAATTTTTGTTATCACTGATCATATTGTCTGCCATGGAATTTTCTAGTGTATATACTGATGAAAAAAAGTCATTTAGCATATTGGCTTTTTCCTCATCCTCATCCACCATTTCACCCAGACTATTTTTAAGGGGGCCAACACTATCTTTTTTTAGTTTCTTACTATTTACGTAGTTAAAGAATATTTTGGGATTATTTCTACTCTCTCTGGCAATGAGTCTCTCTGTCTCAATTTTTTCTGCCTTGATTTGCTTTTTACAGAATTTATTTAATTTTTTGTATTTATTTAATGCCTCATCACTACCTACTTCCTTTAATTCCCTAAATGCTTTCTTTTTGTCACTTATTGCGCCCCTTACAGCTCTATATTAGCCATATTGGTTTCCACCTATTTCTAGTATGTTTATTCCCATACGGTGTATACTGTGCACAGGTCCTATCCAGGGTGCTAATAAACGTCTCCCATTTTCTTTGTGTATTTTTATGTCTCAGGATATCGTCCCAGTTCATTGCACCAAGATCATCTCTCATCCGTTGGAAATTTGCCCTCCTGAAGTTTAGTGTCCTTGTAACCCCTCTACTACACATCTTATTAAAGGATACACGAAAACTTATTATTTTGTGATCACTATTCCCCAAGTGACCCCCAACCCTTATATTTGATATGCGGTCTGGCCTGATGGTTAATATTAGGTCTAGCAGTGCCCCCCTTCTTGTTGGGTCCTGAACCAGTTGTGAAAGGTAATTGTCTCTCATAGTTGTAAAAAACCGATTATTTGCTGGAACTGCAGTTTTCTGTTCCCCAATCTATTTCAGGGTAGTTGAAGTCCCCCATAATAATGACTTCTCCTTGAGTCGCAGCTTCATCTATTTGCTTTACGAGGATATTCTCCACTGATTCCATTATTTTTGGAGATTTATAACAAACCCCTATCAGTAATTTATTATTTTTTCCCCCTCCTCTTATCTCCACCCACAGGGACTCTACATTTTCATTAGATTCACCTATATTATCACGCAGGATGGGTTTTAAGGATGATTTTACATATAAACACACACCTCCCCCTCGCTTTTCCGTTTGGTCATTTCTGAACAGACTATAACCCTGCAAGTTAACAGCCCAGTCATGGCTCTCATCCAGCCACGTTTCAGATATCCCCACCATGTCATAATTATGCTCCAACAACATTAGTTCTAATTCGTCCATTTTGTTGGCGAGGCTTCTGGCATTAGTATACATGCACTTTATGTATCTCTCTGTACTTCTATTCTTTCTTAAATTATTAACTGTTCTAACCCCACCCCCCATGCCACCGCCACCCCCAACTTCCTTATTTGAGCCCAGGTCTCTATCTGCACTATCTTCCCCTCCTATAAAATGAATACCCTCCCCCCCAATCCCTAGTTTAAACACTCCTCCAAACCTCTAGCCATTTTCACCCCCAGCACAGCTGCACCTTCCCCATTGAGGTGCAGCCCGTCCCTAGCGTAGAACCTGTAGCCAACTGAGAAGTCGGCCCAGTTCTGCAGGAACCCAAACCCCTCCTTCCTACATCAATTCTTGAGCCACTTATTAACCTCCCTAATCTCCCGTTGCCTCTCTGGCGTGGCACGTGGTACAGGCAGTATTTCGGAAAATACAACGTCGGAGGTCCTTGCTTTCAGCTTGCAGCCTAATTCCCTGAAATCGTTTTAAGGACCTTCCACCTACCTCTAACTTTGTCATTTCTGCCAATGTGCACCATGACCGCTGGGTCCTCACCAGCCCCTCCCAGTAATCTGTCAACCCAATCAGCAATGTGTCGGACTCGAGCGCCAGGTAGGCAGCACACCGTGCGACGATCCCTGTCTTTGTGACAGATTGCCCTATCTGTTCCCCTAATAATTGAGTCCCCCACTACCAGCACCTGTCTGGCCTGCCCTGCTCTCCTATTTACCTCCTTACTGTAGCAGTCACTCCTCCGGCTTTCAGAGGACATGCCTGGCTGCAGCAGTGCTACCCCTGTACTGGCACCCCCCTCATCTTCCAACTTAGCAAACTTATTGGGGTGTGCCAGATCAGGACTAGCCTCCCTGGCATTCTTCCCTCTACCCGGCCTTCTAACTGTCACCCAGCTTGCTGCTCCACTGTCCTGCAGCTCCATCCTACCATCACCCCCCTCATCTATCCCATTGAGCGTCTGCTCAGTGAGCAGAAGACTCCTTTCCATATTGTCAATGGATCTCAGTATTGCCAGCTGCACATTTAGATTCAGAATCTGGGCTTCCAAATGCACAACGTGCTCACATCTCGCACAGCAGTATGCACCCTCGACCGGCTGATCAAGGACTGCATACATGTGGCAAGATGTGCACTGGATGGCATTAACAAGAGTGGAGCACATTTCCTAATGGGGATTGCACCAGACAGAAAAGCTAAATTAAAAATAAATGCAAAGTATCAAAAAATACAGACAGCAATTCAGTGATTCCTCCCTTGGAAACTCCCTGAATCCAAAGTCACTGAATCTCAAGTCACACTTACCGCCGTTCACACTTACGCTCAGGTCACACTCAGCTTGTTCACACTCGCTAAGCTGAAGATTTAAAGAGATTTTTTTTTCTCTTTCCCCTCAGCAGCAATCCACCTTGCTGTTCAATGCACTTCCAAAAAGGAACAGACATTTTCAGGTCTCTCCATAGATGCTCAATTGGGTTTAGGTCAGGGCTCTGGCTGGGCCAGTCAAGAATGGTCGCAGGGTTGTTCTGAAGCCACTCCTTTGTTATTTTAGCTGTATGCTTAGGGTCAGTGTCTTGTTGGAAGGTGAACCTTCGGCCAAGTCTGAGGTCCAGAGCACTCTGGAAGAGGTTTTCATCCAGGATATCTCTGTACTTGGCTGCATTCTTGTTTCCTTCAATGACAACCAGTAATCCTGTCCCTGCAGCTGAAAAAAAACCCCATAGCATGATGCTGCCGCCACCATGTTTCACTGCTTGGATTGTATTGGGCAGGTGATGAGCAGTGCCTGGTTTTCTCCACACATACCACTTGGAATCATCACCAAAAAGGTCTACCTCCGTCTCATCAGACCAGAGAATCTTATTTCTCATAGCCTGAGAGTCCTTCATGTATTTTTTTTAGCAAACTCTATGCAGGCTTTCATATGTCTTACACTGAGGAGAGGCTTCCGTTGGGCCACTCTGCCATAAAGGCCCTACTGGTGGAGGGCTGCAGTGATAGTTGACTTTGTGGAACTTTCTCCCATCTCCCTACTGCATCTCTGGAGCTCAGCCACAGTGATCTTGGGGTTCTTCTTTACCTCTCTCACCAAGGCTCTTGTCCCACGATTGCTCAGTTTGGCTGGATGGCCAAGTCTTGGGAGACTTCTGATGGTCCCAAACTTCATCCATGTAAATATGATTCTGTCTTGGAAACCTAAAGACTGGAATAATCATTGTGTGCATTTCTATGGACAAACATTCATTTTTTCTTAATGTATCCAGGCTCCCCTTTAAGCCTTTTTCTTGAGCAATGAAAAGTTATGAAATTCTACAAAAAAAAATTTCTTGAAGTCAACACTTCCAAGGAGACTGTCCTTGTTTAATAGAGCAATTTATTGACTATCTTCTGTGCAAATTACGTTTATTAGTTGAATATGTCTTGTAGTATGCTGGGAGAAGAGCCAATTATTTTATGTAACAAATTAAATCACTGTGCGAAGTCACCGCACCAGGTTCAAAGGTTCCATTGTAAATGCACCATGTTAGACGGTGAGGAGGAGGAGAAGGATGTGGAGATGGCCGGTTACCAATACACTAATTGAGTTTATGCCTACAGTAGGTGTACTGCAGGGGGTGCCGAGCAATGTGCACCAATCAATCCCCGGCCCATTTTTCTTACATCTGACATGTAATAAAATCATAGATTTTCCCAGTTACAGTTATTCACATCAGGATTTTGAAAGATGTCTTGACTGGATAGGGTTAAGAAATTGTGGAAGAATTGGAAGCGTTGTGATAAGGGGATGCCCGGGTGCACTGTGATAATATGACAGATATTTAAATAGCAGAAGACACATCTCAGTTTGTGAAGCTGAAATACGGTAATACAATAAGGAGACGGGTCATGGATCAAGGAGAAAAATAATACTGAGGAATTGGGGAGGCGAGTGAAGGGTCCCGTGAAAAAGAAGAAGGAGGGAGAGAAGCTGGAAGGAATAAAAAGGGAGGGATAACAAGGAATCGAGAGGGATGCTGGAAAGCTCTAGGGAACATGGCTCATAATATAGAGAGGATATGTCAACAGTGGATATCTGTATGGAAAAATATACAAATTTGTATCTATTTATCTATCTATCTATTTCTGAATAAATATTTAATTAAGGACAATTAATATACCCAAAACATTTTTTTGAATTGAATCCTGATTCCAGGTCAAGTGGCTTATTCCAGATAAGGAGAATCCCATCTTCATGCATTTCTATTAGGCAAAATGGAAGTGACATCTTTCCTTGGGCAGCACACAAAATGGCCTTAAAGGGGTTGGCATATTTTAGCCTCTGGAGACATTACTCATAGTGAAGATATATGACTCATGATCCTGAATGGAAATCTTTGAAACGGAAGCCTCACAAGAGAAACTCAGAGCAAAACTTGTACACTGTTTTTATGACTAAAGGTCTGGAGGGGGGATGGTGCATGACACAGGATTTCAAAGAACACCAAAAGAACTATACCTTTACCTTGTTATTGCGATCCCTGTACCATCTCACTACCTTAATCCCTTCACGCCTCAGCCCTTTTTTATTTTTCACCTTAATCTCTTTGCGCCGCAGCCCTTTTTCGTTTTTGTGTTTCTGTTTTTCGCTCCCCTTCTTCCCAGAGCCATAACTTTTTTATTTTTCTGTCAATGTGGATATGTCAGAGCTTGTTTTTTGCAGAACAAGTTGTACTTTTGAACTACATCATTGGTTTTATCACATTTTGTACTCAAAAATGGGAAAAAAATTCCAAGTGCGGTGAAATTGCAAAAAAATGCAATTCCACATTGTTTTTTGGGATTTAATTTTTTACCATGTTCACTAAATGCTAAACTGACCTGCCATTATGATTCTCCAGGTCATTACAAGTTCATGGACACCAAACATGTCTAGGTTCTTTTTTATTTAAGTGATAAAAAAATCCGAAGTTTGTTAAAAAAAATTGTGTCATTTTCCAAGACCCGTAGCGTCTCCATTTGTCGCGATCTCAGGTTGGATGAGGATGAGGGCTTATTTTTTGCATGCCGAGCTAAAATTTTTAATGATACCATTTTAGTGTAGATATGATCTTTTGATCGCCCGTTATTGTATTTTAATGCAATGTTGCAGCAACCAAAAAAAGTAATTCTGGCGTTTTTACTTTTTTTTGTCGTTACGCCATTTAGCAAGCTGGTTAATTCTTTTTTATATTGATGGATCGGATGATTCTGAACTCAGCAATACCAAATATGTGTATGTTTGATTTTTTTTTATTGTGTTATTTTGATTGGGGCAAAAGGGGGGTGATTTGAACTTTTATATTTTTTTTTTATTTTTTTTTTACTTTTGGCATGCTTCAATAGTATGCAGCAGAATTACTCACTTGCAATGGGCGCCGACCACCAGCAAGCCGTCATTAACAACCTGCAGGAGACCTCTGGTTGTCATGCCAGCCCATTTCAGGTGCGATTGCCTGAAGCGCATGTTAAATGACAGAGGCATTTAATAGGTTAGTAGCCAAGGGTGGATCGCGATTCCACCCACGACTATTCCGGACACAGCTGTTCAAAACAAACGCAGAGCCAACATCAAAGGGGGAGACACGACATGTTTTGTACTAGTACGGCGCATGTCATGAAGTGGTTAAAATAACACAACACTTAATTATTTTGTCTGGCAAGGAGGCACAAGTAAATAGGGCCTCATTATATTGCCACGGCCTTAAAGGTGACTTATGGGTTCCTAACGTACCTAAATACTATCAGACAGCTCAACTGACTCAACTAACTCTATAACTCTATATCATGCATTTTTCTCTTCTGAGAAATGCTACTCCAAAAAACAGACTAGCTGAATTCTTCAAAGCTCTATGTCATAACAGGAAGTCCCTTTTCCCTGTATGAGTTATCATACAAGAAAAAGCGCGTTTCGGTTCTTCTTCCTCAGAAGGGGTGCTTGAGGAGTGCTCCTCAAGCACCCCTTCTGAGGAAGAACATTCAGGCCCCCATACAGTAATTAAAGGGAACCTGTCAGGTCCCCCATGCCCTCCAACCCAGCAGCATTCACATATGTATGAGCAAATTCCCTGCCTAACCAGCTCAGTATAACCTTTTTCTGTAAAAACAAGGTATAAAAAAGCATTTTGTCGCCGTTTTCTATGTTAACGAGGGCTTTGACTAGTCGATGGGGAGTTAGTTGCCCAGACTAGTCAGCCCTCTTTCCATGTTACTGCACCCGCCTGCCGCACATTTCGGCACTGTACCTCTGCAGCTGTACCTCTCAGCTTCAGAGACGCACTGCACATGACCGGAAGCCATCTTCTGAACTTCCAAACATGCGCATTGAGTTTCTGAACCCTGTGATAACATGGAAAGAGGGCTGACTAGTCTGAGGCAACTAATGCACCCTCAGCTAGTCAGAGTCCTCATTAGTATAGGAAACTGGACAATATAATTTTTTTTTATACCTCGTTTTTACAGAAAAATGTTATACAGGGCTGGGTAGATTGGGAATTTACCCAGGCAGGCCTCGACCAATCAGCGACGGGCACAGTATCGACGTAGATGTCATAATGGTTGCCATGGCGACGATGATGTCATAAAGGTTGCCTCGACCAATCAGCGACGGGCACAGTCTGCCACGAATCACATACTACGGGGACATGCATATTCTAGAATACCCGATGCTTTAGAATCGGGCCACAGTCTAGTTATTTAATAATGTGCCTCATCCTGGTCTCCTAAATCCCTTGTCCCTGGCTATGCCCCCTAGGTCACTTGGTAGGTACAGGTGTCTAGGGGCTAGCCAGGGGCCAAGGGAGCACAGACATGGACCAATGGGGTACAGTCATAGATCAAGGGGGCACAACCAGGGATCCGGATGAAAAGCCAGGGACCTGAGGGGCACAACTAGAGGCCTAGGGAGCACAGGCAGGGATCAGGGAGCACAGACAGGGATCAATTGGGCACAGACAGAGACCTGAGGGGTACAGCCATGAGCCTAAGGGGCACAGACAGTGATCAAGGGGGCACAGCCATGGACCTGAGGGGCACGGCCAGAAGCCTAGGGGGCACAGCCAGGGATCAAGGGAGCACAGCCATGGACCTGAGGGGCACAGCCAGGAGCCTAGGGGGCACAGCCAGGGATCAAGGGGGCACAGCCATGGACCTGAGGTGCACGGCCAGGAGCCTAGGGGGCACAGCCAGGGACTAAGGGGGCACATGCAGGGATCAGGGAGCACAGACAGGGATCAATTGGGCACAGACAGAGACCTGAGGGGTACAGCCATGAGCCTAAGGGGCACAGCCAGGAGCCTAGGGGGCACAGCCAGGGATCAAGGGAGCACAGCCATGGACCTGAGGGGCACGGCCAGGAGCCTAGGGGACACAGCCAGGGATCAAGGGGGCACAGTCATGGACTTGAGGGACACAGCAAGGATCCTAGGGGGCACAGCCAGGGATCAAAGGAGCGCAACCATCTACCTGAGGGGCACAGCCAAGGGCATAGAGGGCACAGCCTGGGCCAAGGGACCTAGGAGTCCTATGTCCCTTGGCCCTGTCTGTGCTCCCTATGTCCCTTGGCCTGGCCCCAGCATCATGCGGCATCCACAGTGGCAGAAGAAAAAACATCGCTCTTACCTGCCTATGCTCCCAGAGCCGCGGTGTGTCCTCTTCTTAGATCTAATGTGCTCATGTTAATAATGGCCGCCGACCTAGTAGGGGCCGGTAGCTAACGGGAGTGCTCTCATTGCAGGCATTGCATGACAGTGACGTTATACACTGGCAATGTCACTGTCATGTGCCACCTGCAACAGGTGCGGCGCACACAAGTCAGCCGCCTGCTTCTGCTAGGATGACGGCCTATTGCGATGGTGCAATACATTTCAAATGAATGTGCGTCCGAGGACACATATTCATTTGAAACCAGCAGGTCCCCCTATATTCTGCTTGGGGTCTGCCAATACCCCTAGGCCCACTGCAGAATCCTCCGGTGTCCCGTTGGGCCAGTCCGACCCTGATCGCAGCATTTAGAAGACAGAGAGAGGGAGGGGGCTTGCTCTCCACTCTGATCAGCACCCCTATGACATCCAGCTCACAAGGCTAGCAAGCTTGTTAGACCATGTTCAGAGCATAGTCTAACAAGCTTGTGTATCAGAGGTATTGCCGTGTCTAGAACAACCCGACCTGTGAAACTGTCACACGAGTTAACCCCTTAGATGAACACCATAAAAAAAAGAAAAAGACAAAAACTATGCTTTTTCATCATACAACCGAACAAAAAGTGGAATAAAACGCAATCAAAAAGATGAATGTAAATAAATATGGTATAACTGAAAACGTCATCTTGTCTGGCAAAAACCAAGCAGCCATTCAGCTAAAAAAGTGGAAAAATAAAAAAGTTATAGCTCTCACAATACAATGATGCAAAAATAACTCTTATTCTATAAAATAGTTTTTATTTATTGTGTAAAAGCGGCAAAACATTAACAATGATATAAATTTGGTATCACTGTAATCATACTAACACGAAAAATAATTTTACCACAAGCAGAATGGCATTAAAAAAAACAAACCCCCCACCCTTAGATTAATTAATTGAGAGGTGTAGTTTGTAAAATGTGGTCACTTATGGGGGCTTTCTGCTGTTCTGGAACTGCAGGGGCTCTTCCAGTGGGTCATGGCACCTGCAAACCATAACAGTAAAATCTGCACTAAGGCTATGTGCACACGGTGCGGATTTGCCTGCGGATCCGCAGCGGATTGGCGGCTGTGGATTCGCAGCAGTTTTCCAACAGGTTTACAGTACCATGTAAACCGATGGAAAACCTAATCCGCAGTGCACATGGTGCAGAAAATGCTGCGCGGAAACGCTGCATTGTATTTTCCGCAGCATGTCAATTCTTTGTGCGGTTTCCGCAGCGTTTTACACCTGCTCCTCAATAGGAATCCGCAGGTGTAAAACTGCAGGTGGAATCTGCACAAAAAATACAGGAAATCCGGGGTAAATCCGCAGGTAAAACGCAGTACGTTTTACCTGCGGATTTTTCAAAAACGGTGCTGAAAAATCCACACACGAATCCGCAACGTGGGCACATATCCTAAATTATTCCATTCTGAGTTTTGCACTGTGCCTCAAAAGTAGCTCCTGATTACAGGTAGGGTATTGCGTACTCAAAAGAAATTGCACAATAAACTGAAAGATCCATTTTTTCCTACTTACCCTTCTAAAATTTTAAATTTGGGGCTAAAACAACATTTTACTGGTAAAAATGTAAGTATTCTTTCTTCACTGCCCAATGCTATGAATTTCTGTGAGGCACATGTGGTGTTAACATGCTCACTGCACACCTATATAAATTAATTGAGAGGTGGAGTTAAATGACGTTTCCATAATGGTGTCACTTGTGGGGAAGTTTCAACTGTTTAGGCAATCCAAACGCGACATGGCTTCCACTGATGATTCCGGAAAATTTTGTGTTCAAAAAGTCAAATGGCACGCCTTACCTTCCAAGTCCTGCCGTGCGCCCAAACAGTGGTTTTCACCCCACATATGGGGTATTGGTGTTCTCAGAAGAATTTTACAACAAAATTGTATAGTGTATTTTCTCCTGTCAGCCTTGTGAAAATGAAAAATTTGAGGCTAAAAGAACATTTTTGTGGGAAAACTTGTCACGACCCTAGGTGCAGACCGCCGCAGATGACTGCACGCCGATGCGAGGGAAGTGAACGCAGAGCGACAGTGATCTCACCAGGCTGCATGCAGGACCTAAACCATGTGACCCAGGAGGTTGGTCGGGGAAAGCAGCCAAGCAGCGGGGAGTTACAGTGAGCTGACCGAACGGAGCATAGGACCTGCGCCACGTGACCCTAGGGGAGTGGCCGAGGGCGGAGTCAGGCGCCGGAGAATGGTGGAGACAAGAGTAGCCGAAGAGAAGTCAGAACGTTCCGTGGTCAAAACCGGGAGGTCAAACTGGTACCGAGGGATGAGACGAAAGAGAAGTCAAATCGTAGCCAGAGGTTCATCCACTATAAGTTCATGCTCAAAACCTATAACTCTGTCCTTTATCTAGCCAAACAATCCTACTTCACCACCCTCATCACCTCACTATCCAACAACCCAAAACGACTTTTTGAAACCTTAAACTCCCTCCTGAAACCTAAAGTACAGGCCCCCATCACCAACCTCAGCGGTGAGGATCTGGCCACTTATTTCTTAGAAAAAATCAACCACATCCATCAGGATATCTCAGCGCAATCTCCTCAGTACCTGGATCCTCTTCCCTGCCGCACCTCAAGCTCACTAGACATCTTTGAGCCTGTTTCAGAAGAAGAAGTCTCCAAGCTCCTCGCTTCTACTCGGCCTACAACCTGCAACAGTGACCCCATTCCTTCACATATCCTGCAGTCTCTCTCACCAGTGGTCACCACTCACCTGACTAAAATATTTAACCTCTCTCTTTCTTCAGGTATCTTTCCCTCCTCATTTAAACATGCCATCATAACCCCTTTACTTAAAAAGCCATCCCTGGACCAAAACTGCACTGCTAACTACAGACCTGTCTCTAACCTTTCCTTCATCTCTAAATTCCTGGAACGCTTGGTCCACTCCCGTCTAATCCGCTTTCTCTCGGATAACTTTCTTCTTGACCCCTTCCAATCTGGTTTCCGCTCTTTACACTCCACTGAAACTGCCCTCACTAAAGTCTCTAATGATCTAATAACAGCTAAATCCAAAGGTCATTGCTCTCTGCTGATTCTCCTGGATCTATCTGCCGCATTTGACACTGTGGATCACCAGCTCCTTCTCACTGCTTCTCACTATGCTCCGCTTCATAGGCCTCAAGGACACAGCCCTCTCCTGGTTCTCCTCCTACCTCTCTGACCGCTCCTTCACTGTATCTTTTGCCGGCTCCTCTTCCTCTCCTCGTCCCCTTACTATCGGGGTTCCGCAAGGCTCAGTCCTAGGCCCCCTCCTATTCTCTCTTTATACGGCCCCTATTGGACAAACAATCAGCAGATTTGGGTTCCAGCATCATCTCTATGCTGATGGCACCCAATTAGACACTTCTTACCCCGATATCACCCCTACCCTAATTCAAAATACCAAGGATTGTCTGTCTGCAGTCTCTAACATCATGTTCTCCCTCTACCTGAAACTAAATTTCTCCAAAACGCAACTTCTTGTGTTTCTCCCTTCTACTAACCTCACTCTACCCAACATCGAAATTACCCTGGAGGGTTCAACCATAACTCCCAAGCAGCATGCCCGCTGTCTTGGGGTCATATTCGACTCCGAACCTTCCTTTACTCCCTATATCCGATCACTCACTCGCTCTTGTCACCTGCATCTTAAAAACATCTCCAGAATACGACCTTTTCTCACCGTTGAAACTGCTAAGACTCTTACTGTCGCTCTTATTCATTCTCGTCTGGACTACTGCAACTCTCTTCTAATCGGTCTCCCTCTTACCAAACTTTCTCCTCTCCATCTTGAATGCTGCAGCCAGAGTCATATTTCTGTCCAGCCGCTTCACCGATGCCTCCATCTTGTACCAGTCATTACACTGGCTACCCATTCGCTACAGGGTCCAGTATAAACTCATCTCTCTCACCCACAAAGCTCTCCACAGTTCTGCACCGCCTTATATCTCCTCTCTCATCTCTGTCTATCACCCTACATGTGCCCTCCGTTCTACAAACGACCTAAGACTAACATCCCCTGTAATCCGAACCTCACACCTCCGTCTCCAAGACTTCTCTCGTGCTGCGCCAGCTCTCTGGAATGCACTTCCCCAGACGATCAGACTGATACCTAGCCCCGACCTATTCAAGCGCGCTTTGAAAACCCATCTCTTCAAACAAGCCTACCACATCAACTGCTCAGTAAACTAACTTTGCCCTGTTCCCTCCTTCCAAATATTACTCTGAATCTGCACCCTACTATTCATCTGTCTCCACACCCTCCATGCACACGATAGCTGCACTTGATACTTGACTATTGCACTTAAACACACGGGCTGATGACCGGATCATGCAGCTTTGTATGAAATCCCTATGTATTATAATTGCCAGACCTGAAATAACAAGCACTTTTCACCTATTGTGTCCCCCCATTTCCTTGTAGATTGCAAGCTTGCGAGCAGGGACCTCACTCCTAATGTCACTGTTTAAATTGTCTTAACTCGTACCGAATTTGTTTGTACATGTCCCCGCTAAATTGTAAAGTGCTGCAGAATATGTTGGCGCTATATAAATAAAAATTATTATTATTATTAGAGGTTAGAAAGCGGGGCTTAGGGGTGAGGTATAATAGGGACGAGAGGTAGCAGAGTCAAGACAAATGGGCCAGAAGGTCAGAACCAGAGAAGACAGTAAACTAGAAACGGCGAGCAGAGAAACCGAGAGAGTAAACAGACCAGGTCATACACACAAGGCAATCAAACAACGCAGTATGCACGCACACCATGGGGTCAGGAACACAGACAGAACAAAAGTATAACTGACAGAGAATCCTAGGTGGGGTGGGTATATATGACTCTCCCGGGTCCAAAAGGAGGCCACATACAATTTACCCCATGAGGACTGGGAAGGAACCCTGTCCGCAACCATGACAAAACTTCTGTGAAGCACTTAGAGGTTCAATGTGCTCAGAGCACATCTTGATACATTCCTAAAGGGGTGTAGTTTCCAAAATTTGGTCACTTGTGGGGGGTTTCACTGTTTAACCACATCAGGGGCTCTCCAAACACAACATTGTGTCTGCTCTCGATTCCAGCCATTTTTATGTTCAAAAAGTCAATTGGTGCTCTGTTATGACCCCAATGGCGAGGGTCTCAGAGGAACAAGTAAGTCTGCGAAGTACAAAAATCCAGCTCATAGGGCAATGGTAACTGGGTTGACCATATATCTACTCCTAACGCCAACACTAGAAGTAGCCGGGGAACATGCCTACGTTGGTCGCTAGATGTCTCGCGCCAGCCGGAGGACTAACTACCCCTAGAAGAGGAAAACAAAGACCTCTCTTGCCTCCAGAAAATAGACCCCAAAAGGTGGATACAAGCCCCCCACAAATAATAACGGTGAGGTAAGAGGAAATGACAAACACAGAGATGAACTAGGTTTAGCAAAGAGAGGCCCACTTACTAATAGCAGAATGTAGTAAGATAACTTATATGGTCAACAAAAACCCTATCCAAAATCCACACTGGAAATTCAAGAACCCCCGAACCGTCTAACGGCCCGGGGGGAGAACTCCAGCCTCCCTAGAGCTTCCAGCAAGGTTAGGATACAGATTATGTACAAGCTGGACAAAAATGCAAACAAAAACAAATAGCAAAAAGCAAGAAAGCAGACTTAGCTTAATCTAGCAGGAACCAGGATCAGTAGACAAGAGCACAACAGATTAGCTCTGATTACAACGTTGCCAGGCATTGAACTGAAGGTCCAGGGAGCTTATATAGCAACACCCCTGACCTAACGACCCAGGTGAGTATACAAGGGATGGCAGACATACCCAGAGTCAAATCACTAGTAACCACTAGAGGGAGCCAAAAAGGTAAATTCACAACAGTACCCCCCCCCCCCTTAGTGAGGGGTCACCGAACCCTCACCAAGACCACCAGGGCGATCAGGATGAGCGGTGTGAAAGGCACGAACCAAATCGGCCACATGCACATCAGAGGCGACCACCCAGGAATTATCCTCCTGACCATAGCCCTTCCACTTGACCAGGTACTGAAGCCTCCGCCTGGAGAGACGAGAATCTAAGATCTTCTCCACCACGTACTCCAACTCGCCCTCAACCAACACCGGAGCAGGAGGCTCAGCAGAAGGGACCACAGGCACAACGTACCGCCGCAACAAGGACCTATGAAATACGTTGTGAATGGCAAACGACACCGGAAGATCCAGGCGAAAGGATACAGGATTAAGGATTTCCAATATCTTGTAAGGACCAATGAAGCGAGGCTTAAATTTGGGAGAGGAGACCTTCATAGGAACAAATCGAGAAGACAGCCATACCAAATCCCCAACGCGAAGTCGGGGACCCACACCGCGGCGGCGGTTGGCAAAACGCTGAGCCTTCTCCTGTGACAACTTCAAGTTATCCACCACATGACTCCAGATCCGCTGCAACCTATCCACCACAGAATCCACCCCAGGACAGTCAGAAGGCTCCACATGTCCCGAGGAAAAACGAGGATGGAAACCAGAGTTGCAGAAAAATGGCGAAACCAAGGTGGCGGAACTAGCCCGATTATTAAGGGCAAATTCAGCCAACGGCAAGAAGGTCACCCAATCATCCTGATCAGAAGAGACAAAACACCTCAAATAAGCCTCCAGAGTCTGATTAGTTCGCTCCGTTTGTCCGTTAGTCTGGGGATGAAAAGCGGACGAAAACGACAAATCAATGCCCATCCTACCACAAAAGGATCGCCAGAACCTAGAAACAAACTGGGATCCTCTGTCCGACACAATATTCTCAGGAATGCCGTGCAAACGAACCACGTTCTGGAAGAACACAGGAACCAGATCAGAAGAGGAGGGCAGCTTAGGCAAAGGAACCAAATGGACCATCTTGGAGAAACGATCACATATCACCCAGATGACAGACATGCCCTGAGACACCGGAAGATCAGAAATGAAATCCATAGAGATGTGTGTCCAAGGTCTCTTCGGGACAGGCAAGGGCAAGAGCAACCCGCTGGCACGAGAACAGCAAGGCTTAGCTCGAGCACAAGTTCCACAGGACTGCACAAATGACCGCACATCCCTTGACAAGGAAGGCCACCAAAAGGACCTGGCCACCAGATCTCTGGTGCCAAAAATTCCCGGGTGCCCTGCCAACACTGAGGAATGAACCTCGGAAATGACTCTGCTGGTCCATTTAGCAGGCACAAACAATCTGTCAGATGGACAAGAGTCAGGCCTACCAGCCTGAAATCTCTGCAACACACGCCGCAGATCAGGAGAAATAGCTGACAAGATAACTCCTTCCTTAAGAATACCCACAGGTTCAGCGACTCCAGGAGCATCAGGCACAAAGCTCCTAGACAGAGCATCGGCCTTCACATTCTTAGAACCTGGTAAATACGAGACCACAAAGTCAAAACGGGAGAAAAACAATGACCAGCGGGCCTGTCTAGGATTCAGGCGTTTAGCAGACTCGAGATACATCAGATTTTTGTGATCAGTCAAGACCACCACACGATGCTTAGCACCCTCGAGCCAATGACGCCACTCCTCAAATGCCCACTTCATGGCCAACAACTCCCGATTGCCCACATCATAATTTCGCTCTGCCGGCGAAAACTTCCTGGAGAAAAAGGCACAAGGTCTCATAGTAGAGCAACCAGGGCCTCTCTGCGACAAAACGGCCCCTGCCCCAATCTCCGAAGCATCCACCTCCACCTGAAAGGGAAGTGAGGTGTCAGGTTGGCACAAAACAGGCGCCGAAGTAAACCGGCGTTTCAACTCCTGGAAAGCCTCCACGGCAGCAGGAGCCCAGTTAGCTACATCAGAGCCTTTCTTGGTCATATCCGTCAATGGTTTAACAACGCTAGAAAAATTTGCGATAAAACGACGGTAGAAGTTAGCAAAACCCAAGAACTTCTGAAGACTCTTAACTGACGAGGGTTGAGTCCAATCATGAATAGCTCGGACCTTGACTGGGTCCATCTCCACAGCAGAAGGGGAAAAAATGAACCCCAAAAAGGGAACCCTCTGTACACCAAAGAGACACTTTGAGCCTTTAACAAACAAAGAATTTTCACGCAAAATCTTAAAAACCATCCTGACCTGCTCCACATGCGAGTCCCAATCATCAGAAAAAACCAGAATATCATCCAGATAAACAATCAAAAATTTATCCAGATACTTCCGGAAAATGTCATGCATGAAGGACTGAAAAACTGAAGGTGCATTAGAGAGCCCAAATGGCATCACCAAGTACTCAAAATGACCTTCGGGCGTATTGAATGCGGTTTTCCATTCATCGCCTTGCTTAATGCGCACAAGGTTGTACGCACCACGAAGGTCTATCTTGGTGAACCACTTGGCACCTTTAATCCGGGCAAACAAGTCTGACAACAGCGGCAAAGGATACTGAAATTTGACAGTGATCTTGTTTAAAAGCCGATAGTCAATACAAGGCCTCAAAGATCCGTCCTTTTTGGCCACAAAAAAGAATCCCGCACCAAGAGGGGAAGAAGAAGGACGGATATGCCCCTTCTCAAGGGACTCCTTGATATATGAACGCATCGCGGTATGTTCAGGTACCGACAAATTAAACAGTCTCCCCTTAGGAAACTTACTGCCAGGAATCAAATCTATTGCACAGTCACATTCCCTATGAGGAGGCAGTGCACTGGACTTAGACTCGCTGAAGACATCCTGATAATCAGACAAATATGCCGGAACTTCCGAAGGCGTAGAAGAAGCAATAGACAAGGGCATGGAATCTCCATGAATTCCATGGCAGCCCCAACTTGACACCGACATTGCCTTCCAGTCCAAGACTGGATTATGGGTCTGTAACCATGGCAAACCCAAAACAACCAAATCATGCATCTTATGCAGAACAAGAAAACGTATCACCTCCCGATGTTCGGGAGTCATGCACATGGTAACCTGTGTCCAAAACTGCGGTTTATTTTTTGCCAAAGGCGTAGCATCAATACCCCTAAGAGGGATAGGATTTTCTAATGGCTCCAGAACAAAACCGCAGCGCTTGGCAAATGACAGATCCATCAGACTCAGGGCAGCACCTGAGTCTACAAACGCCATGACAGGATACGATGACAGTGAGCAAATCAAAGTTACAGATAGAATAAATTTAGGTTGCAAATTACCAATGCCGACAGGACTAACAACCCTAGTAAGACGTTTAGAGCATGCTGAGATAACATGTGTAGAATCACCACAGTAGTAACACAAGCCATTCTGGCGTCTATGAATTTTCCGCTCATTTCTAGTCAGGATTCTATCACATTGCATTAAATCAGGTGCCTGTTCAGACAACACCATGAGGGAATTTGCGGTTTTGCGCTCCCGCAACCGCCGGTCGATTTGAATTGCCAGGGCCATGGAATCATTCAGACCTGTGGGAATGGGAAAACCCACCATCACATTCTTAATGGCTTCAGAAAGGCCATTTCTGAAATTTGCAGCCAATGCACACTCGTTCCACTGGGTCAGCACGGACCATTTCCGAAATTTTTGGCAATACACTTCAGCCTCGTCCTGGCCCTGAGACATAGCCAGCAAGGCTTTTTCTGCCTGAATCTCAAGATTGGGTTCCTCATAAAGCAAACCGAGCGCCAGAAAAAACGCATCAATATCAGCCAATGCCGGATCTCCTGGCGCCAGCGAGAAGGCCCAATCCTGAGGGTCGCCCCGTAAAAAAGAAATAACAATTTTCACTTGCTGAGCGGAGTCTCCAGATGAACAGGGTCTCAGGGACAAAAACAATTTACAATTATTCCTGAAATTTCTAAATTTAAATCGGTCTCCGGAAAACAGTTCAGGAATCGGTATCTTAGGTTCTGACATAGGATTTCTGATAACATAATCTTGTATGCCCTGCACACGAGCAGTAAGCTGGTCCACACCTGTAATCAAGGTCTGGACATTCATGTCTGCAGCAAACACAAGCCACTCAGAGGTAAAGGGGAAAAGAAAAAAAAAATGAGAAAGAGAAAAAAAAAAACTCAGAATTTTCTTTCTTATAATCCCGCTTCTGCAATGCATTTAACATTTAATACTGGCCTGGCAAACTGTTATGACCCCAATGGCGAGGGTCTCAGAGGAACAAGTAAGTCTGCGAAGTACAAAAATCCAGCTCATAGGGCAGTGGTAACTGGGTTGACCATATATCTACTCCTAACGCCAACACTAGAAGTAGCCGGGGAACATGCCTACGTTGGTCGCTAGATGTCTCGCGCCAGCCGGAGGACTAACTACCCCTAGAAGAGGAAAACAAAGACCTCTCTTGCCTCCAGAAAATAGACCCCAAAAGGTGGATACAAGCCCCCCACAAATAATAACGGTGAGGTAAGAGGAAATGACAAACACAGAGATGAACTAGGTTTAGCAAAGAGAGTCCCACTTACTAATAGCAGAATGTAGTAAGATAACTTATATGGTCAACAAAAACCCTATCCAAAATCCACACTGGAAATTCAAGAACCCCCGAACCGTCTAACGGCCCAGGGGGAGAACTCCAGCCTCCCTAGAGCTTCCAGCAAGGTTAGGATACAGATTATGTACAAGCTGGACAAAAATGCAAACAAAAACAAATAGCAAAAAGCAAGAAAGCAGACTTAGCTTAATCTAGCAGGAACCAGGATCAGTAGACAAGAGCACAACAGATTAGCTCTGATTACAACGTTGCCAGGCATTGAACTGAAGGTCCAGGGAGCTTATATAGCAACACCCCTGACCTAACGACCCAGGTGAGTATACAAGGGATGGCAGACATACCCAGAGTCAAATCACTAGTAACCACTAGAGGGAGCCAAAAAGGTAAATTCACAACAGTGCTCCTTCCCTTATGAGCCGTGCTGTGCGTCCAAACAATAGTTTTTCCCCCACACATAGGGTATCAGCACACTCAGGAGAAATTGCACAACAAATTTTGGGGTCCATTTTCTCCCATTACCCTTGTGGAAATAAAAAGATTGGGGCAAAAATAAAATTTGTGTGAAAAAAGTTAAATGTTAATTTTTTCCTTCCACATTGCATTAATTGCTGTGAAGAACCTGAAGGGTTAATAAACTTCTTCAATGTGGTTTTGAGTACTTTGAAGGGTGCAATTTTTAGAATGGTGTCACTTTTGGGTATTTTCTGTCTTATCGGCCGACCAAAATCGCTTAAATTGAGATGTAGTCCTTAAAAAAATGGTTTTGTAAATTATGTTGGAAATATTAGAAATTGGTGATCAACGCTTAACCCTTCTAACTTCCTAACGAAAAAAAATTGTTTCAGAAATTATGCAGATGTTAAGAAAAGATGTGGTAAATGTTATTTATTAACTATTTTGTGTGACTTAACTCTCTGGTTAAGGGCATAAGAATTGAAAGTTTGAAAATTGCAAAATGTTCAAAATTTTAGCCAAATTTCAGATATTTCCACAAATAAACGCAAGTCGTATCAAACA
Source organism: Ranitomeya variabilis (assembly GCF_051348905.1). Classification (NCBI taxonomy): domain Eukaryota; kingdom Metazoa; phylum Chordata; class Amphibia; order Anura; family Dendrobatidae; genus Ranitomeya; species Ranitomeya variabilis. The sequence continues at coordinate 549,763,833 of NC_135235.1, read as the reverse complement.
AATTTTACCACTATCATGAAGTACAATATGTCACGAAAAAACAAACTTAGAATCAATGGGATCCGATGAGGTGTTCCAGAGTTAAGACTTCATAAAGGGACAATGATCACATTTGTAAAATTTGGCCTGGTCATGAAGGTGAAAAATGACTTGGAGGGTGAAGGAGTTAAGCTTACATGGAGTTATTACCTTGATATTAATCCCTACTTCTTATTACCCCTAGTAGTCATTAACTTGTTCCATTGCAAGTAATTAGCATGAGTGTGTATGCTTTTGATGCTAGGCATTAATGAAAAGTATCTCTTACAGGGATTGTCCAGGAATCTAATCCAATATGTATACATATATATACAAATATATATATATATATATATATATATATATATATATATATATATATATATATATATATAGTGCGGAAAGTATTCTAACCCCTGTACATTTTTCATGCTTTGTTTCATTGCAGCCATTTGGTAAATTCAAAAAAGTTCATTTTTTTCTCATTAATGTACACTCTGCACCCCATCTTGACTGAAAAAAAAACAGAAATGTAGAAATTTTTGCAAATTTAAAAAAACAAAAACTGAAATATCACATAGTTATAAGTATTCAGACCCTTTGCTCAGTTTTGAGTAGAAGCACTCTTTTGAGCTAGTACAGCCCTGAGTCTTCTTGGGAATGATGCAGGGGAATAATACCATGGTAGGTCAGGGGCCTGGCAGGTCAGAGGCACCTGACTCCCCCCGCCGCCGCATTGAACTATACCGGCGTCTATGATGCCGGTACAGTTCAAAGCAATGATGGAGGAGAGAGCGCAAGCTGACACTCCCTCTCCCATCATTCCCCTCTGCCTCTGACACTACAGGTGCGCAATGATGTCACTTCATCGCACACCCGCTGTGTGTGGGGCCCAGGCAGTGCAGTATCTGCACAGGTGATGGCGCCTGCTGGGACCGGGGACAGGCGGCTCCAGAGCAGACGGGGGGGGGCGCACGGACCGAGCTGCCCAGGAGAGGGATGCCACAGCAACTCAGCCATGTAGAGGATCGGAACATGGAGGTGTACGGGACCATAGGAAGTGAGGTGTGTCTGCTGCCTGTGTGTTGCCGTCCCCGGCCGCCTGTGACACCAGCCCCGTTTCCTTCCTGTTCTCCCATGCCCCATGTCCTCGCAGGTCCCCAGGTTCAGGTCATTGTGCTCCTCCGGGCCCCCGTGCGCACCTTGTCCCTCCTCCCCTGGTCCCCCAATGCTCTCCATCTCCCATGCCCTGAGTCCTCCTGCACCCCCATGCACTTCCTGCCCCTTGTCCCCATGTGACCCATCTGCCCTGCTCTCAAGTCTCCCCTGTCCCCTTTCTCACTGTGTGTTCCCCATCCACCCTGTCCTCATAATTTCTGTGCCACCTTCTTCCCTGCTCCCAAGTTTCCCCCATCTTCCCCTGTCCCCTTGCAGCCCTGTCTCACCGTGCGTCCCTATCTACTCTGCCCTCGGAGTCCCCTTGTGTCCTCTTGTGCCTGTCTCCCTTGCCCCCTTGTGCCCTTCTCCCCTTCCTCCTAGTCCCCATGAGTCCCCTTGTGCCTGTGTCCCTTGTCCCTGTGTGTCCCCTTGTGTCAGTCTCCCTTGCCCACTAGTCCCCATGTGTCCCCTTGTGTCAGTCTCCCTTGCCCACTAGTTCCCGTGTGTCCCCTTGTGTCAGTCTCCCTTGTCCCCTTGTGTCAGTCTCCCTTGCCCACTAGTCCTCTTATGCCCTTCTCCCCTGCCTCCTAGCCCCCGTGTGCCCCCTTGTGCCTGTCTTCCTTGCTCCCTAGCCCCCCTGTGTCACCCTTGTGCCTGTCTCCCCTAGCCCCCTTGTGTTCTTTCTCCCCTGCCCCCTTGTCATCGTTTGACCATGTCTTTCTCACTGCCCCTGTAGGGAGGGGCTGCATTATATTATGAGGGGGGCTGCATTATATTCTATGGGGGTTACATTATGTGGTATGGCGGGGCTGCATTATACTTTTGTGGGGTGGCTGCATTATACTATATGTGGACAGCATTATACTGTATCGAGGACTATGGGGAATACATTATACTATATGAAGAACTATGGGGTGCATTATACTCTGGGAAGTGAATTGTACAACATGGATGACAACGGCGGTGCATTATACTATATGGAGCACTATGAGGAGTGTATTATACTATATGGAGGACTGAGCAGTGTATTATACTATATAGAGGGCTGAGCAGTGTATTTTAATATATGGAGGACTGTGAGGAGTGTATTATACTATATGGAGGACTGAGCAGTGTATTATACTATATGGAGCACTATGAGTAGTGTATTATGCTATATGGAGCACTATGAGGAGTGTATTTTAATATATGGAGGACTATGAGGAGTGTATTATACTATATGGAGGACTGAGGAGTGTATAATACTATATGGAGGACTATGGGGAGTGTATTATACTATATGGAGGACTATGGGGAGTGTGTTATACTATATGGATGACTATGAACTGTGCAGTATATTATATAGAGGACTATGGGGGTGCATTATATTATAAGTAGGACTATGGGGGTGCATTATACTTCTTATATGGATCCCCATGACTTCTATGTAAGTCTCTGATGAGTATAATGGTTTATTTTCTTTTATACATTACATAACAACGGCAGTATGGGGGACAAATATATACCAGGATGGGCATCTGATAGTTACGCCACTGAGGTTACACTATACCACTATATAACATAGCAATAAAGCTATAGTGTGCGAAATGAATAGGGAAAATGTAAATTTGGGTGGAAAATATTTTGACATGGTGGGGGGGCCCCATTTGAAAGTTCGCACTGGGGCCAATAACTTTGTAGTTACGCCACTGGAATGATGCAACAAGTTTTTTACACCTGGATTTGGGGATCCTCTGCCATTCTTCCTTGCAGATCCTCTCCAGTTCCGTCAGGTTGGATGGTGAACGTTGTTGGACAGCCATTTTCAGGTCTCTCCAGATATACTGAATTGGGTTTAGGTAAGGGCTCTGGCTGCGGCAGTCAAGAATGGTCACAGAGTTGTTCTTAAGCCACTCCTTTGTTATTTTAGCTGTGTGCTTAGGGTTATTGTCTTGTTGGAAGGTGAATCTTTGGCCAACTCTGAGGTCCAGAGCACTCTGGAAGAGGTTTTCATCCAGGATATCTCTGTACTTGGCTGCATTCATGTTTCCTTCAATTGCAAACAGTCGTCCTATCCCTGCAGCTGAAAAACACCCCCATAGCATGATGCTGCTACCTCCATGTTTCACTGTTGGAATTGTATTGGGCAGGTGATGAGCAGTGTCTGGTTTTCTCCACACATACAGCTTAGAATTATCACCAAAAAGTTCTATCTTCATCTCATCAGACCAGACAATCTTATTTCTCATAGTTTGTGAGTCCTTCATGTGTTTTTTAGCAAACTCTATTTGGGCTTTGCACTGAGGAGAGGCTTCTGTCGGGCCACTCTGCCATAAAGGCCTGACTGGTGGAAGGCTGCAGTGATAGTTGAATTTGTGGAACATTCTCCCATCTCCTTAAAGGGAACCTGTCACCCCGTTTTTTTGAAGATGAGCTAAAAAAAGCGTTAAATAGGGGCAGAGCTGGGCGTTACTTTAGTGTCTTTTGTGTGCCTTTATTACCCACCTATGCTGCTGAAATACCTTTGTAAAGTCTCCATTTTCTGCTGTCACTCACGCTGGTCTGGTCCTATGGGCGTGGTGACAGCGCTGTTTCTCCCCCAGATCAGGCTCATCATTCCGTTGGTGGCGTAGTGGTATGCGCATGTCCAACAGAGAATATCCACTGCCCAGGAGATGAAAAAGAGCGCGATCTGCGCTGTTCAGCCGTTTACCGGTGGGCGCGGCCATCTTTCTGTGGCCGCGCGTGCGCAGATGGAGCGCTCTGCTGCCCGGGGCTTCAGGAAAATGGCCGTCGCGATCTCCATCTGCGCACGCGCGGAATCCCGCGGCCATTTTCCTGAAGCCCCGGGCAGCAGAGCGCTCCATCTGCGCACGCGCGGCCACAGAAAGATGGCCGCACCCACCGGTAAACGGCTGAATAGCGCAGATCGCGCTCTTTTTCATCTCCTGGGCAGTGGATATTCTCTGTTGGACATCCGCACACCACTATGCCACCAACGGAATGATGAGCCTGATCTGGGGGAGAAACAGCGCTGTCACCACGCCCATAGGACCAGACCAGCGTGAGTGACAGCAGAAAACGGCGACTTTACAAAGGTATTTCAGCAGCATAGGTGGGTAATAAAGGCACACAAAAGACACTAATGTAACGCCCAGCTCTGCCCCTATTTAACGCTATTTTTAGCTCATCTTCAAAAAACGGGGTGACAGGTTCCCTTTAATGCATCTCTGGAGCTTAGACACAGTGATCTTGGGGTTCTTCTTCACCTCTGTCACCAAGGTTCTTCTCCCACGATTGCCCAGTTTGGGTGGACGGCCAGCTCTAGGAAGACTTCTGGTGGTCCCAAACTTCTTCCATTTAAGGATTATGGTGCTTTTAGGAACCTTGAAGTACTGCAGAAATTCTTTTGTAACCTTGGCCAGATGTGTGCCTTGCCACAATTCTATCTCTGAGCTCCTTGGCCAGTTCCTTTGACCTCATGATTCTCATTTGGTCTGACATGCACTGTGAGCTGTGAGGTCTTATATAGACAGGTGTGTGCCTTTCCAAATCAAGTCCAATCAGTTTGATTTAACACAGCTGAACTCCAGTGAAGGAGTAGAACCATCTCAAGGAGGATCACAAGGAAATTGACAGCATGTGACTTAAATATGAGTGTCTGAGCAAAGGGTCTGAATACTTGTGACCATGTGATATTTCAGTTTTTCTTTTTTTAAAAATTTGCGAAAATGTCTACACTTCTGTTTTTTTCAGTCAAGGTTGGGTGCAGAGTGTACATTAATGAGAAAAAAATGATCTTTTTTGAATTTACCAAATGGTTGTAATGAAACAAAGAGTGAAAAATTTAAAGGGGCCTGAATACTTTCCATACTTCCATACCCACTGTAAATATATATATATATATATATATATATATATATATATATATAATGAGTCGCCCCGCTTTGGCCGTGGGGTACTCGGTAACGGGTCCAGTGTTTCACAGGAGGGTGTCACAGTGGCGACCCGGTCTGTGGCCCTGGGCGCCAATGTAAAAGGGAATGGTCTTTAAAGGGAATAAAGTTTATGTTCGTGACGCCACCTGTGGCACTGCTTTAAGGGGTCCTCTGGGGTGATGTTATGGCAGCTAGATGGTATAACTTCCCACAGGTGAAGTGTGTCCCCAGGGCTCCCGGTGTGTAGATGGAAGATGGTGGAAGGTGCAGTAAAGAACGAGGACACAGGTTTGCAGTCTCTTTACCTTGTTTACTGAAGTCCATGGCAGCCACAGTCCAGGGCACCAGATCACAGGGCAGGCAGTGTTGTGAATTCTGCTCTTGGGTTCCCTCCGGTGGTTGTTGGTAGTAATGCAGTTGTTCCTGGGTTGCAGTCCTGGGCAGGTGTCCCTGCTGATTGCAGCTCTGACTGGGAGATTTAGGTGTGCAGGATTCATTAGCCCTTGCAAGTTGTCCATTGTTCTTGGAGGTTTTGCATCTCTGTCTGGTTCCTCCTGCCCTGCTGCCAAATCAGCAAAGATAAGTGTCTGGTTTTGTTTCTGCAGCACACATGCTGTGTGCTTTACAATTCAGTACTATTCAATGTTTTTTCTTGTCCAGCTTAGACTGTGTTTGGATATTTCAGTCAAGTTGGATTCTCAGGAGATGCAGATATACATTCCATGTCTTTAGTTAGATGGTGGAATTTTTGTATCATCTGCTGTGGATATTTTTAGGGTTTTAATACTGACCGCTTAGTATACTGTCCTATCCTTTTCTATTTAGCTAGCGTGGCCTCTTTTGCTAAATCCTGATTTCTGCCTGCGTGTGTCTTTCCTCTAATACTCACAGTCAATATTTGTGGGGGGCTGCCTATCCTTTGGGGTTCTGCTCTGAGGCAAGATAGAATTCCCATTTCCATCTATAGGGGTATTTAGTCCTCCGGCTGTGTCGAGGTGTCTAGGATGTGTTAGGTACACCCCATGGCTACTTCTAGTTGCGGTGACAGTTTAGGGTTTGCGGTCAGTACAGGTTCCACCTACTCCTGAGAACGTCTCATGCGGCTCCAAGGTCACCGGATCATAACAAGGCAGGGTCCGGCCGGTTTGGAAGCAAATCCAAAGTCACCCTTTTCCAGGTGGAGGTAAAAGCCTTCCTATAGCGCTGTGGTGTTGTAGTTCCTTACTGCCTATGGCTTCACATAAGGTCCTCACAGATGTTCTCTCTCTGTCCCACGTATAGGATAGGAAAATAACCCATATGACTGGTGACTTGAACCTGTTTATAGGGACTCTAGCACGCCCTGGGCTCTAAGGCTGTCACCGTGCCTCCTGGGTATTAAGGCAGACAGATAACTTGCAGTTCTGCTGTCCTGCTGGTTTCTGCTGTAAGTTGTAGAGATCCTTACAACCTCAGTGTTCCGGCTACCGGATAACTGCGCTTCAGAGGGAGGCAGCCTGCTCTTAGCTGGTCTCCCCTGATATCACTCTCCTGTGCTTCGCTCTCCTGCACGCTCACTGAACAATGTTTGGCTTTCTGTATGTCTCTTTCCAAGAGCTGTGGTACTTCAGACCAAACGGCCCCTTCAGACGTTCTGACCCTCTAGGTCCATCTGCTCTCTTCCTTCTCTCTGACAATCTGATCTCTCTTTCCCTCCAAACCACAATGTAGTCGCCTAGTAAATAGGATCAAAAGCTCCCCCTTGTGGCCTGGAGTGTGAACATGTTGTGTGCATTGTGATTACCTGGCGAGGGTTATCTTTCATTGCCTCCAAGTGTAAAATCACTCTCCCCACGAGGAAAGCAATGCTACTGTGACGACCAGGACCCTGGAGCGCCACAATAACATATATGAAAATGTTCTATCATGGCCTACAGTAATAATCAGAGGATTAACATTAGTGTTGGACTTGGGTGCCAAGAGCCCACCAGCAACCAACTCCAGGGCCCCACTTTTCAGCTACATGCAAATGTGACATTATCATCAATCACAAATGTATATAACAGTGAACGGGGCAGACTGTTAAGGCTATGTGCACACGTTGCGGATTGGGGTGCAGAATTTTCCGCACAAAATCCGCATCTCCTGGCAAAAACCGCAGGTGTGGATTTGCCGCGGATTTGCCGCTGATTTTGTGCGGTTTTGATGCGGAATTAATGCGGATTTTCTGCGGTTTTTACCACTGCGGATTTTTATAACGGAAGGGTGCAGAAACGCTGCAGTTCTGCACAAAAGAAGTGACATGCACTTCTTTTCAATCCGCAGCGGATTTCATGCGGAATTTTCCGCCCCATTAGCACAGCTTTTTTTCCCCCTATTGATTTACATTGTACTGTAAATCACTGTGCCGAACTGCAGCATTTCGCACACACAGACAGAAAGAGCCACTCCAAAATACTGCACACCACTGCATGAATATATATAAAAAGGCAAACTTTTATTGATCAGAAAAGGTAAAAACACTTAAAAAATACATGTAAAGATCTAGATCCCCAGTGATCCTGCCAAAGTCATAGAGGTCATCAAAAAATATATATATGTCCAAACAATGAATACAATGTATACAATATCATCTCAGGATAATGACCTCACATGTGGAAATATAAGATGTTAATCAAACTCCCCCCGGAGGGGCACAAAGCAGATGGATAGGTATTACAGTTGTAGAACTAACCAGACATCAATAAATTTGTAAAGTGCATAAATAGCAGTACCAAAAGCCATAGAAGTTAATGTTCAACATATACCTGTAAATCCATATAATGATAATCTGTCAATAGTAAACCGCCAGCAGCATAAAGCAGGTACAAGTAAGAAGCGGTTAGTCTAGCGCCAAAAGGCCAAAGGGCACAAAAGATGAAAAGATCTAAATGAAAAGCTGTGCCAGAGTGTAATACCGCAGCCTGATGAAAGCGGAGATATGCAGAGCCCACATGGAACGCAGCCGAAATAAGGAATGCTGTAGCCGGGGGAGAGAAGTAAGGCAGAGATCAGCATGGGGAAAAGCCCAACGCCTGTCGCCGTTGCAAGGACGGCTTCGTCAGGGGAAGATGTTAATCGAGCGATCAATAGAGGTTTAAATACCTTCAGTAAGATCAGGTACACGCGTGAGGCACGCCAGGAACCGGAACCGGAAGTGACAAAAAGAGGGCAAAGGAGTTGTATATGCAGACGTCTCTGCCAGTAACACATAATGCGCATGCGCTGGAGTCAATAGGCTGGAGGTATGTATACAAGTAAAGGGAGGTGTGCCGGGACCCAGCATATACAGGTGCATGAATGCACCAGACACGAACGGACAGAGTAGTGATAGTAACAATCAAGGACACACACATATGGGATTGTTAAAAGGGAAGTGAAGGAAACATAAGGAAAGGGATGACAAGTGCCTGGACTGGATGCTCTTGATCAGCAACATTATTCTATAAAGAAAAAAATGTCTGAAAATAAATAATAAATAAATAAATGTGAAAACCAATGATAATGACCTTGTTGTAATGCTCATTTATTGTGCAGAACAAGCGTACATAATACCATATATGAAAATATATGGAAAATATGCACCAGAAGTATATTCAGTTCAGAAAAACCTGCAGGATAAGGGGAATGCCACAATTGTGGCAGAAAAGGAGCGCCGTATAAAGAACACGGGAAGAAGAAATATATGGAGAGTTTGGACCACATAGGTCTCAAAATAAAGATGTCCAACTAAAAAATGACAAATGACGTGTATTTATCCAACCTCTGAAGCCTCTGTTTGGAGTTTGAGGAAGCACAGGATCACGTACCAACACGCATGTGGACTCTTGGACTCCAAATGGGGAATGGGGTTATTGTCTGTTTAAATCCGCTTTTTAATGTTCATGTTTTGGATTTGGATGCACCTTGATCCCTCATCTTTGTTCAGTGTATTCCACCTAGTTCTATTATGGGCTGTTCTAACTAATAATTTACTTTTGCTTCCTTATATTTTGTGTATTATGCACTATTTTGCAGTTTTCATTGCACCTCATATCTGTCTTTTACCAAAACTACTGTTAATCATCTTCTGGGCTTCCTGTTGGCTACCGCCAACAGTGGTAGTCATGCTTTGTCATTTTTTAGTTGGACATCTTTAGTTTGAGACCTATGTGGTCCAAACTCTCCATATATTTCTTCTTCCCGTGTTCTTTATACGGCGCTCCTTTTCTGCCACAATTGTGGCATTCCCCTTATCCTGCGGGTTTTTCTGAACTGAATATACTTCTGGTGCATATTTTCCATATATTTTCATATATGGTATTATGTACGCTTGTTCTGCACAATAAATGAGCATTACAACAAGGTCATTATCATTGGTTTTCACATTTATTTATTTATTATTTCTTTTCAGACATTTTTTTCTTTATAGAATAATGTTGCTGATCAAGAGCATCCAGTCCAGGCACTTGTCATCCCTTTCCTTATGTTTCCTTCACTTCCCTTTTAACAATCCCATATGTGTGTGTCCTTGATTGTTACTATCACTACTCTGTCCGTTCGTGTCTGGTGCATTCATGCACCTGTATATGCTGGGTCCCGGCACACCTCCCTTTACTTGTATACATACCTCCAGCCTATTGACTCCAGCGCATGCGCATTATGTGTTACTGGTAGAGACGTCTGCATATACAACTCCTTTGCCCTCTTTTTGTCACTTCCGGTTCCGGTTCCTGGCGTGCCTCACGCGTGTACCTGATCTTACTGAAGGTATTTAAACCTCTATTGATCGCTCGATTAACATCTTCCCCTGACGAAGCCGTCCTTGCAACGGCGACAGGCGTTGGGCTTTTCCCCATGCTGATCTCTGCCTTACTTCTCTCCCCCGGCTACAGCATTCCTTATTTCGGCTGCGTTCCATGTGGGCTCCGCATATCTCCGCTTTCATCAGGCTGCGGTATTACACTCTGGCACAGCTTTTCATTTAGATCTTTTCATCTTTTGTGCCCTTTGGCCTTTTGGCGCTAGACTAACCGCTTCTTACTTGTACCTGCTTTATGCTGCTGGCGGTTTACTATTGACAGATTATCATTATATGGATTTACAGGTATATGTTGAACATTAACTTCCATGGCTTTTGGTACTGCTATTTATGCACTTTACAAATTTATTGATGTCTGGTTAGTTCTACAACTGTAATACCTATCCATCTGCTTTGTGCCCCTCCGGGGGGAGTTTGATTAACATCTTATATTTCCACATGTGAGGTCATTATCCTGAGATGATATTGTATACACTGTATTCATTGTTTGGACATATATTTTTTTTTTGATGACCTCTATGACTTTGGCAGGATCACTGGGGATCTAGATCTTTACATGTATTTTTTAAGTGTTTTTACCTTTTCTGATCAATAAAAGTTTGCCTTTTTATATATATTCATACAGTGGTGTGCAGTATTTTGGAGTGGCTCTTTCTGTCTGTGTGTGCATCATTCATGTCACCACTCTTCTTGCACCCCTTTAATTAGTATTGTACTATTAGTAGTGCGCCAGTGCTCTTTTCTTATATTGAACTGCAGCATTTCTGCGCGGAAAAATCTGCTGCGGATCTGCACCAATTCCGCATCGTGTGCACACAGCCTTAATGAATAACATGCAGCCGTTGTCTGTACCTAGTGATTCAAGTATATTGTGCCAATATACTGCTCATATAAGAATAAGAGGGTGGTGGCTCACTATTGCAGCGGGGCCCACCAGAGGATTCTCCTGTTTTCATGTGGGTCAGTCCAAGCCTGATTAACATAGATCTGAGTAAAAATATATTCTAATACTGGATACTTTGTTGCTCCTGACGTTTACATAGTGAGCGACTACATGTGGTAGAGATTACTGGATGGCTGACAGTTTTACCATCATATCTTGTTATTCCAAAGTCTGGTGCTGGAAGCGTACTGTATACAGCCTGCACCTATGTAAGTCATTATTTATCTAACTACAATGAGACTACAGAGAATCCTTTAAACATTTTTTATTTCACTTTCAATAATTCAGCATTGCTCTTCAATCGTTCTTGAGTCCATTATAATCACATGTGAAATAATAAAATGTCACAAATTCTACATTTATAGTGTAGCTGCGAAAAAGTAAAATTAGGTGCGAAAACAAGTGACTTTAGCATCAGAAAAAAAAACTCATTACCGGCTAGAATTGTCGGTCTGATAAACTGTTTCACAACCTACAGAATTCTGTGATAGATAATGCGATAGTGTGCAAGAAAACACATACTGACGTTTATTTGTGTAGGGTCTATGAACTAATATGTCATTAAAATAAAAGGTTACTCAAAGAGGATCTCTTAGATTTGTGGATGACTACAATTGGAGTAGAAGAGAATTCCAGCACACATTGCACACATACCAGTGTCATTTTCTCTGACTATATTGTATAGTCATATATATACCCAGGACTTCCAGATGAAAAAAAACCCTCAAATGCGTTTCAAACTATTCATGGCTTACATTTAAGACTAAAAACAATTAATTTATATAATGTTTAGCCCTGCCTATCATGACATTTTTCGAAGAATAGCATATATCTAAATACAGACAAACATATTGTGATCTTAAGCAAAAATTTACAAAAAAAAAATACAAACAAGATTACAAAAAAGTGGCTACGTGCCCACGTTGCATTTTTTGCCGCGATTTTCCGCTGCGGAAACGCTTAAAAAACGCTTACAAACAGCATCCCATTCATTTCTAATGCATTCGGCAATTGATGTGCCCATGCTGCGCTTTTTTTCCGTGGCAGAAACGCATCGCGGTAAAAAGCGCAGCACGTTCATTATTTTTGCGGAATTCCGGCAATTCCGCACCCATAGACATGCATTAGAAAAACGCTTGAAAATCGCTTGAAAAATGCATGCAAAACCCGTCAATTATGTGTCAAAAACGCGTGTAAAATGCATCTAAATCCGCATGTTATTTTCCTGCCAAGGATGTGCAAATTTGAAGCAGAAAATTCTGCTTCAATTCTGCAACGTGGGCACATAGCCTTAGGAGAAATACATAACAAGATATAGTGGATATAAAAAGTCTACACACCCCCATCAAAATGAGAGATCATACTAAACAGAATCATATCAGAACTTTTACCTCCTTTAGGCTATGTGCACACGTCCGGAATTGCCGCGGAAATTTCCAACTCCCTGCAGTGGGAAAAATGCATGCGGAATTGGCATGCGTTTTCCCGCTAAACACTAGTGTTTTACAAGCGTAATTAGCTTGCCGAATGCTAGCGTTTTCCAAGCAATCCATAGCATCGCTTGCAAAACTGATTGACAGGTTGGTCACACTCACAAGACCGCTAAGTCATCACAGGTCATTGCCGCTAGGCATTATTGGGAACGGGAGCATCGTGAGGAGCGGGAAGACTGCCGGGGATGCCGGAAGGTGAGAATATCATGATTTTTTATTTTAATTTCTTTTTATTAACAATTATTTGGTTCCCAGGGCCTGGAGGAGAGTCTCCTCTCCTCCACCCTGGGCACCAACCACACATGATCCGCTTTCTTCCTGCATGGTGGGCATAGACACATGCAGAAAGTAAGCGGATCAATGCATTCCAATGTGTGCGGAATCCCCGCGATTCCACACAAAGAATGAACGCAGCATGTGCACAAAAAATGCGGAATGCATTCTAATAATAGGATGCTTAAAGTATGCATTTTTGCGGTTTTATCGCGTTTTTATAACGAAAAAAACACGAAAAAAACACGAAAATTCCTGAAAGTGTGCACACAGCCTTAGTGTCACTCATAGTGGGGAAAATAAGTATTTGATACACAGTCGATACTGCAAGTTTTCCCACCTACAAAAAATGGAGAGGTCTGTAATTTTTATCGAAGGTACACTTGAACTGTGAGACATAGAATCTAAAAATTAAAAAAATAGAAAATCACATTGTATGATTTTTACATAATTAATTTGTTTTTTTTTTATTGCATGAAATAAGTATTTGATCACCTACCAACCAGCAAGAATTCTGGCTCTCACAGACCTGTTAGTTTTTCTTTAAGAAGCCCTCCTACTCTGCACTCATTACCAGTAATTATTGTACCTGTTTGAACTTTTTACCTGTATAAAGTATAAAAGACAGACAGACACCTGTCCACAGACTCAATCAATCACACTCCAACCTCTCCACCATGGTCAAGACCAAAGAGCTGTCTAAGGACACCAGGGACAAAACTATAGACATGCACAAAGCTGGGATGGGTTACAGGTCAATAGACAAGCAACTTGGTGTTGACTGGTTTAAACTTATTTAGGGATTACCAGGCTGCATCTAGGGTAAGCCGTCGTTGAGCGGGGGCACCAAATTGCGTACAAGCTAGGGTGCAAACCTCCGCTGGTAGGAAGGGCTCATTAGGGATCGGTAGGGATGATTAGGGGCTTTATGTTTATCTACGATTAAATTGCTTTTTCTGCAGGCTGCAGGAACTGTGGCAATTTGTCTTTTAAATGGTTGGAATAAAAATTTGATTTTAGGTATTATGTTAGTCTGATAAATCACTATACTGTTGCATCTCATTACAAAAAATTGCAGCTTGGTGAGAAGGCAACAACTGTTGACACAATTATTAGAAAATTGAAGAAACACAAGATGACTGTCAATAGGTCTGGGGCTCCATGCAAGAGCTCTCCTCATGGGGTAAGGATGATTCTGAGAAACGTCAGGAATCAGTCCAGAACTACACAGGAGGACCTGGATAGATAGCTTGGACCACAGTTTCAAACATTACCGTTAGTAACACACTACGCTGTCATGGATTAAAATCCTGCCAGGCATACAAGATCCCCCTGCTCATTCCAGCAGTACAATCCCAAGAACACAGTCCTAACTGTAAAGCATGGTGGGGGAAACATCATACTTTGGGGGTGCTTTTCTGCAAAGGGGACAGGAAGACTGCACCATACTTAAGGGAGGATGGATGGGATCATGTATCGCAAGATTTTGGCCAACACCCTCTTTCTCTTAGTAAGAACATTAATGATGGGTCATGGCCGAGTTTTCCAGCATGACAATGGCCCTAAACACACAGCCAGGGCAACTAAGGAGTGGCTCCGTAAGAAGCATTTTAAGATCCTGGAATGGCCTAGCCAGTCTCCAGACCTGAACCCAATAGAAAATCTTTGGAGGGAGCTGAAACTCAATGTTGCCCAGTGACAGCCCGAAACCTGAAAGATCTGGAGAAGATCTGTGTGGAGGAGTGGGTCAAAATCGCTGCTGCAGTGTGTGCAGACTTGATCAAGAACTATAGGAAACATCTGACTTCTGTAATTGCAAAAAAAGGCTTCTGTACCAAATATTAAGTTCTCTTTTTCTGTTGTATCAAATACTTATTGGAGCACTATTGCCGCTGCCCCTGATTGGTGTCCATGCAGGGACGCTGGCTTAGTTGCTGCCCCGGCCCCACGGGATAGTTTACCAGTAAAGCTCCTGCTGCTTTCTGGTGTGTGTGCCGCAGTTCTTGGTGGCACACACTCCCCTGTTCTTAAAGAGGCAGCGTGCAGATAGTAAATATTCTCATCTTGTTGCTGAGAGGCATTTAGTATAATGTGTATACCTGAAAGATGGCTCTCAGCCAATTGCTGGGAGTCATCCTATGTAAAAGACTCCCTCTCCCTTAGGGAGTCACCAAGCAACAAGTTGAGTTATTAGGTAGCTGGTGTTCTACCAGTGCAGTTGTGAGGTGTGGACAGTTTTCGGAACCCAAATCTCTGGTCCCAGCACAGCCGGCATCCTAAACACGAATCCCTGGTCCCATTGCGGCCAGAGTCCTGAACATTGTCCCATGGTCCTGGTGTGGTCAGTCCTGTTCCCGAAGTCCCCTGGTCCCAATGTGGCCAGCGCCTGACCATTGTCCTCTGGTCCTGGTGCGGCCAGTCCTGATCCTGAAGTCCTCTGGTCCCATATGAGGCCAGTCCCTGATCCAGTATCTTAGACCGGTGTGTCTCAAAGCTAATGGAAAGACAGGAAAAAATGGTCTGGGAGGTTGTTGTTTGGTTTTACCATCACTTTATTTGTGTATTTAAATAAATGCCATTTTTATACAAATTTCCTGCTTCTCCATCACATATTATTCTGATAAGAATGATATTAGTATATATAATTATATTATATTACAGTGCCTTGCGAAAATATTCACCACCTTGGCTTTTTAATTATTTTGTTATTTTGTTACATTACAACCTGTGCTTAAATATTTTTGGAATCTAATTTGCATGTGATGCATCAGCACTAAATAGTCTAAGTTGGTGAAGTGAATTGAGAAAAATGTCGGCATAAATAAAATTTATGGGATCATATAATTAGAAATTGGCACGTGCATATGTATTGACCCCTTTTTTGATGAATCCTCTAAAAATTTCTGGTGCAAGCAATTACCTTCATAAGTCACATGCTTAGTGAAAGGAAGCCCTATCTAAGTGTCACATGGTCCATCAGTACAGAGGGGGAAATAAGTATTTGATCCCTTGATGATTTTGTAAGTTTGCCCACTGACAAAGACATGAACAGTCTATAATTATAAGGGTAGGTTAATTTTAACATTGACAGATAGAATATCAAAAATAAAATCCAGAAAATCACATTGTATAAATTATGTGAATTTATTTGCATTTTGCAGTGAGAAATAAGTATTTGATTCCCTACCAACCATTAAGAGTTCTGGCTCCTACAGACCAGTTAGATGCTTCTAGTCAACTCATTACCTGCATTAAAGACAGCTGTCTTACATAGTCACCTTTATAAAAGACTCCTGTCCACAGACTCAATTAATCAGTCAGACTCTAACCTCTACAACATGGGCAAGACCAAAGAGCTTTATAAAGATGTCAGGGACCAGATCATATCAAAAGTTAGACTCGTGCACAGCCTTGATTTTTGTGGTGCTCAGGTAGGTTCCAACACCATAACCATATGTAAAAAAACCTGGCACTCAACTTATTATATCTGGAGATATGTTTTATTGTCAGCAACAAAAACGTTTCGGTCCCAAAACGGACCTTCCTCAGTTACGTTAGAAGTAGACGATTGGAGAAAGATGTGCCCGTGTAGGCAGGTGATAAATGGTTTCCATGAGGCTGCAGACCTTAGGTCTGTGTGAGGCTGAGTGGGCAATGCCCTTGCAGAAGTGGCGTTACTGACGCGGTGTCCAGCAGCAGACTAGCGGTGGACACCGCGTCAGTAACGCCACTTCTGCAAGGGCATTGCCCACTCAGCCTCACACAGACCTAAGGTCTGCAGCCTCATGGAAACCATTTATCACCTGCCTACACGGGCACATCTTTCTCCAATCCTCTACTTCTAACGTAACTGAGGAAGGTCCGTTTTGGGACCGAAACGTTTTTGTTGTTGACAATAAAACATATCTCCAGATATAATAAGTTGAGTGCCAGGTTTTTTTTACATAGGGACCAGATCATAGACCTGCACAAAGCTGGAATGGGCTACAAAACCATAAGTAAGATGATGGGTGAGAAGGAGACAACTGTTGGTGTAATAGTAAGAAAATAGAAGAAATACAAAATGACTGTTAGTCGACATCGATCTGAGGCACCATGCAAAATCTCATCTTGTGGGATATCCTTGATCATGAGGAAGGTGAGAGATCAGCCTAAAACTACAAGGGGGGAACTTCTTAATGATCTCAAGGCAGCTGGGACCACAGTCACCAAGAAAACCATTGGTAACACATTATGCCGTAAAGGTTTAAAATCCTGCAGTGCCCGCAAGGTCCCCCTGCTGAAGAAGGCACATGTGCAGGCCCATCAAGTTTGCCAATGAACACCTGGATGATTCTGTGAGTAATTTGGAGAAGGTGCTGTGGTCAGATGAGACAACAAAACAATGACCCGATACATACTACAAAAGAAAGTGGCCTAGTCAAAGCCCAGACCTTAATACAATTGAGAGTCTGTGGTCAGACTTGGAGATTGCAGTTCACCAGAGGAAACCATCTAACTTGAAGGAACTGGAGCAGTTGTGCCTCGAGGAATGGGCAAAAATCCCAGTGGCAAGATGTGGAAAGCTCATAGAGACTGATCCAACTCGACTTGCAGCTGTAATTGCCTCAAAAGGAGTAGTGACTTTAGCGGAGTGGATAGTTATGCACACTGAAGTTTTCAGTTATTTTGTCATATTTTTTAACTGCTTCACAAAAAAAGAAAACCAAATGTTCACAGTTGTAGGCATGTCCTGTTCATGAACTAATGCAAACCATAAAAAAATTATAGTGAAATTCCATACAACAAAGTTGGGAAAATTACATCGGTATGCGTGTAGGACTTAACTTCTATTTTCAGATTGCTGGCTTTTTTGTTTGGATGGTCTGTGTGTAGAATGCTAGCAGGTGCATAGGATGCAGTGACACACAGGAGGCAGAGCAAGGGTTAACAGGTATTTTTATATAGAACAATAGTAAGTCAAGCAGGGGGGTACAAGAATAAAGGTAACAACAATTTAACTTATCAGTCTCTGGGCCTTGGTGGAAGGTGGCTGGAAGATCCCTCATTGGCACCACAGGCGGTGCGAGATGTCTCCAATCCGGTCCTGCAGAAAGGCGATGCACTGTCTCCTCGCGGTGATGAATCCTCCGTATCCTTCGGCACGTGGTCTCCTGGTACGGGCACAAGACGTTGTAGAGGTGTAAGTCCACGGAACAGTGGACAAAGTAAACAGTTCAGTAGACAAGGCCGCAGAAGAAGTACACAGTCCAGCGGTCACAGCCTCAGGAGCAGGCCGGTTCTCAGTGGGCACCACAGGGATATGGCTGAGCGGTGCCTCCGTGCTGGTCAGCGCAATGGTGCTATGCACTCTGTACTGGTCACTGTACAGTGCGGAGGTCTCTCTGAGCTGTGTGTCGTCAGTCGGGATGGACTTGCTAAACGGGTATGATGGCACGGATAGCTGGCATGGGTAAGTTGCCCACCAAAAGCCCTGTCTTCCCACGCACACGGCCATTTAAGTCGGACCCACCCCCACCAGTAAGGTGACCTGAACTGCTCCGGTCAAAAATATCTTCCCCCGGAATAATGGTGACAGTCCTGACAGTTCCAGTCCAGACACGCAAGAGACACCATTAGCCTGGTCCATCTCCCTACATGTGCATGATCAGGAGGGAGAATATGTGCAGATGGAGTGAGCAGGCATGTCCTATGAATCGGAATTTTCTGCTTTGTCCTTGGCACCACAGGATACTTTTGACAGTTATGTCCTTTACAATTTTTCAATTTTTAGCAAATAAAATTATTACTAAAATCGGTCTTAGACTGTAGATTGTATTTGACAGATCCCACTGATCTTATTTCCAATAATTTAATGTTTCCATATGTTGTATTTGGGATTTATCAAAATTGTTTTCTTTATGAGAGATGTCTAGCAGCCTTTTATACACCCTTGAAGATCAAATATGCATACACTTGAATCAAAAGAGCAAGTTAAAATGGCTTTCCAGCACTACAATATTATTGGCGTAGCCTAAATTTCCCCAGAGACAGTTGCACCTATCGATATTGTTGGGTTCGGCTGACACTTCAATGTGTAAAGGAGTTTCGAGCACCTGATTGTCGGGAGGAGATGTTAGTCGGGCATGTCTGTCAGGACTCTGAACATTTTTTACCTTTTGTGCATTACTGCCCTCTTCCAAGATGGCGTCTTTGGTCTCATGTGCACTGTGTCTTCCTGCTATAAAACTCCACCCCAGCCTTCAGTCTGTGCTAGAGTATTCTGCCTTGCATCCAGCTCCTGACCTCTGATTACTCCCTGGCTATACACCAGCTCCTGTGAACCTGTGTGGTTATCCTGCTACTCTGCTCTGAGTTGCTGCTGCATACACAAGTTTCCAGTAATCCTCCTTCATCTGCTGCTCGTGTTTACTTCATCTGCATTTGCGGGACATGTAAGCTGCTGCTGCTTTGCTATAACCTGAGACTATTAACAAGGCCTCCCTGGTTGAGCTAATATTTGATTTGAACTGCCTATAAGCATATCTATCTGTGTCTGGACTAAGACAAGGATTTATTCGTGTCAAGTATCCTCAAGAATAACTGTGCTTCATAGACTTTCTGCTTAATTGCATTTTTCTCTGAAGACTGCTAAGCTGCATTTATTATTCGCACCAAGTGTTGTGGACTTGAGTTTCTCTCTGCACCTGTTTGAATCACCGTGTGATAATATAGACTTTACCACTTATAAAACTGTGTCCTGTAGTTGTCTTGTTCCACGCAAAGAGTCTCCCCTATAATTATTACAATGTCTGACTTCAGACTGCTAATTGCTTTGTTTCTCTTGTGGATAAGCCACAGACAGAGATGTCTTTGGGCTTCTTTCTCATAAACAAGGCAAGAGATCATTCGAATGAGTGCTCCTATGTATGGGAGGGATGGTTTTCAGTGGTTTTCTCGTAGACAAAGCAGAAGCTCTGCCGAACAAGCACTCCTATGAATGGTAGGGATGGATGAGATGGCTGTCGATTGAATGATCAGCTGAAGTATTGTTTAACTGACAGCCATCTAATGTGTATGAGCATCTTTAGGATACACTATCAATCTCTAATTTTGTAGGGGCTGACTTCCAACACCCCTGGTGATTAGCTTATAGGAGGGATTACAGAATTTCATTTTTTGTTTGCCATGCACACCAGCACAAAGAAGCTCAGTTCCTTTCACATGAACTGGACTGATTTGCAATACAAACCGCAAATGTACATTACTGCGCATGGTGACATTCCTTTAGCAGATCAGCAAAAGAGCTCAGATACCCAATTCTATCAATCAGAAATCTGTAGCATATCATATCCCCTTAACGACCTTTGACGCATACGCTGCGTCATGAAAGTCTGTGCCAAAACGACCTATGACGCAGCGTATGCGTCATGGAATGATCGCGCTCCTGCAGATCGGGTGAAAGGGTTAACTCCATTTTCACCCGATCTGCAGAGACAGGGGGAGTGGTGCTTCAGCCCAGGGGGGGTGGCTTCACCCCCCCGTGGCTACGATCGCTCTGATTGGCTGTTGAAAGTGAAACTGCCAATCAGAGCGATTTGTAATATTTCACCTAAAAAACAGGTGAAATCTTACAATCCAGCCATGGCCGATGCTGCAATATCATCGGCCATGGCTGGAAAACCTGAAGTGACCACCCCCCACCCCACCGATCGCCCCCCCAGTGCTCCGGTGCGTGGTCCGGTCCCCTCCGTCCTGTGCTCCGCTGCCCCGTGCTCCTGCCCGCTCCCCCGTCCTTCTGTCCGCTCCCCCCGTCCTCCGATCACCCCCCCTGTGCTCAGATCCACCCCCCCACCACCCCTTCATACTTACCGATCCTCCCGGTGTCCGGCCGTCTCCTCGCTGGGCGCCGCCATCTTCCAAAATGGCGGGCGCATGCTCAGTACGCCCGCCGGCCGGCAGATTCCTTACAGGTACATTTTGATCGCTGTGGTAGGTTCTACCACAGCGATCAAAATAAAAAAAATAATAAATAAACCCCCCCCCTTTATCACCCCCATAGATAGGGACAATAATAAAATAAAGAAAATATATATATATTTTTTTTCCACTAGGGTTAGGGTTAGAACTAGGGTTAGGGTTAGAACTAGGGTTAGGGTTACGGGTAGGGTTAGGGTTATGGCATGTGCGGATTTGGCAGCGGATCCGCAGCGGATCGGCCGCGGATCCGCAGCGGATCGGCCGCGGATCCGCAGCGGATCGGCCGCGGATCCGCAGCGGATCGGCCGCGGATCCGCAGCGGATCGGCCGCGGATCCGCAGCGGATCGGCCGCGGATCCGCAGCGGATTGGCCGCTGCGAATTCGTAGCAGTTTTCCATCAGGTTTACAGTACCGTGTACACCTATGGAAAACCAAATCCGCTGTGCCCATAATGTGGAAAATTCCGTGCAGAAACGCTGCGTTGTATTTTCCACAGCATGTCAATTCTTTGTGCGGATTCCGCAGCGTTTTACACCTGTTCCTCAATAGGAATCCGCAGGTGAAATCCGCACAAAAAAACACTGGAAATCTGCTGTAAATCCGCAGGTAAAACGCAGTGCCTTTTACTTGCAGATTTTTCAAAAGTCGTGCGGAAAAATCTCACACGAATCCGCTACGTGGGCACATACCCTTAGGGTTAGGGTTGGAATTAGGGCTAGGGTTGGAATTAGGGTTACGGGTGTGTTGGGGTTAGGGTTGTGGTTAGGGGTGTGTTGGGGTTAGGGTTGGGATTAGGGTTATGGCTACAGTTGGGATTAGGGTTAGGGGTGTGTTGGGGTTAGTGTTGAAGTTAGAAATGAGGGGTTTCCACTGTTTAGGCACATCAGGGGTCTCCAAACGCAACATGGCGCCACCATTGATTCCAGACAATCTTGCATTCAAAAAGTCAAATGGTGCTCCCTCCCTTCCAAGCCCCGACGTGTGCCCAAACAGTGGTTTACCCCCACATTTGGGGTACCAGCGTACTCAGGACAAACTGGGCAACAACTGTTGGGGTCCAATTTCTCCTGTTACCCTTGCAAAAATAAAAAATTACTTGCTAAGACATAATTTTTGAGGAAAGAAGAATGATTTTTTATTTTCACGGCTCTGCGTTGTAAACTTCTGTGAAGCACTTGGGGGTTGAACGTGCTCATCACACATCTAGATAAGTTCCTTGGGGGGTCTAGTTTCCAAAATGGGGTCACTTGTGGGGTGTTTCTACTGTTTAAACACATCAGGGGCTCTGCAAATGCAACGTGACGCCCGCAGACCATTCCATCAAAGTCTGCATTTCAAATGTCACTACTTCCCTTCCGAGCCCTGACGTGCGCCCAAACAGTGGTTTACCCCCACATATGGGGTATCACTGTACTCACAACAAACTGGGCAACAAACATTGGGGCCCAATTTCTCCTGTTACCCTTGTGAAAATAAAAAATTGCTTGCTAAAACATCTTTTTTGAGGAAAGAAAAATGATTTTTTATTTTCACGGCTCTGCGTTGTAAACTTCTGTGAAGCACTTGGGGGTTGAATGTGCTCATCACACATCTAGATAAGTTCCTTGGGGGGTCTAGTTTCCAAAATGGGGTCACTTGTGGGGTGTTTCTACTGTTTAGGCACATCAGGGGCTCTGCAAATGCAACGTGATGCCAGCAGACCATTCCATCAAAGTCTGCATTCCAAAACGTCACTACTTCCCTTCCGAACCCCGACGTGTGCCAAAACAGTGGTTTACCCCCACATATGGGGTATCAGCGTACTCAGGAGAAACTGGACAACAACTTTTGGGGTCCAATTTCTCCTGTTACCCTTGCAAAAATAAAAAATTCTGGGCTAAAAAAATATTTTTGAGGAAAGGAAACACATTTATTATTTTCACGGCTCTGCGTTATAAACTTCTGTGAAGCACTTGGGGGTTCAAAGTGCTCACCACACATCTAGATAAGTTCCTTGGGGGGTCTAGTTTCCAAAATGGAGTCACTTGTGGGGAGTTCCTACTGTTTAGGCACATCAGGGGCTCTGCAAATGCAACGTGACGCCCGCAGAGCATTCCATCAAAGTCTGCATTCCAAAACGTCACTACTTCCCTTCCGAGCCCCGGCATGTGCCCAAACAGTGGTTTACCCCCACATATGGGGTATCAGCGTACTCAGGAGAAACTGGACAACAACTTTTGGGGTCCAATTTCTCCTGTTACCCTTGCAAAAATAAAAAATTCTGGGCTAAAAAAATATTTTTGAGGAAAGGAAACACATTTATTATTTTCACGGCTCTGCGTTATAAATTTCTGCGAAGCACTTGGGGGTTCAAAGTGCTCACCACACATCTAGATTAGTTCCTTGGGAGGTCTAGTTTCCAAAATGGGGTCACTTGTTAGGGAGCTCCAATGTTTAGGCACACAGGGGCTCTCCAAACGTGACATGGTGTCCGCTAATGATTGGAGCTAATTTTCCATTCAAAAAGCCAAATGGCGTGCCTTCCCTTCCGAGCCCTGCCGTGTGCCCAAACAGTGGTTTACCCCCACATATGGGGTATCATCGTACTCAGGACAAACTGGACAACAACATTTGGGGTCCAATTTCTCCTATTACCCTTGGAAAATTAAAAAATCCTGGGCTAAAAATCATTTTTGAGGAAAGAAAAATTATTTTTTATTTTCACGGCTCTGCGTTATAAACTTCTGTGAAGCATCTGGGGGTTATAAGTGCTCACTATGCATCTAGATAAGTTCCTTGGGGGGTCTAGTTTCCAAAATGGGGTCACGTGTAGGGGAGCTCCAATGTTTAGGCACACAGGGGCTCTCCAAACGCGACATGGTGTTCGCTAACGATTGGAGCTAATTTTCCATTCAAAAAGTCAAATGGCACGCCTCCCCTTCCGAGCCTTGCCGTGCACCCAAACAGTGGTTTACCCCCACATATGAGGTATCAACATACTCAGCAGAAATTGCCCAACAAATTTTAGGATCCATTTTATCCTGTTGCCAATGTGAAAATGAAAAAATTGAGGCTAAAAGAAATTTTGTGTGAAAAAAAAGTACTTTTTCATTTTTACGGATCAATTTGTGAAGCACCTGAGAGTTTAAAGTGCTCACTATGCTTCTAGATAAGTTCCTTGGGGGGTCTACTTTCCAAAATGGGGTCACTTGTGGGAGCGCTCCAATGTTTAGGCACACGGGGGCTCTCCAAACGTGACATGGTCTCTGCTAGCGATGGAGATCATTTTTCATTCAAAAAGTCAAATGGCGCTCCTTCCCTTCCGAGCCTTACCATGTGCCCAAACAGTGGTTTACCCCCACATGTGAGGTATCAGTGTACTCAGGAGAAATTGTCCAACAAATTTTAGGATCCATTTTATCCTGTTGCCCATGTGAAAATGAAAAAATTGAGGCTAAAATAATTTTTTTGTGAAAAAAAAGTACTGTTTCATTTTTACGGATCAATTTGTGAAGCACCTGGGGGTTTAAAGTGCTCACTATGCTTCTAGATAAGTTCCTTGGGGGGTCTAGTTTCCAAAATGGGGTCACTTGTGGGGGAGCTCCAATGTTTAGGCACACGGGGGCTCTCCAAACGCGACATGGTGTCCGCTAAAGATTGGAGCCAATTTTTCATTCAAAAAGTCAAATGGCGCTCCTTTCCTTCCAAGCCCTGCCGTATGCCCAAACAGTGGTTTACCCCCACATATGAGGTATCAGCGTACTCAGGACAAATTGGACAACATCGTTCGTGGTCCAGTTTTTCCTTTTACCCTTGGGAAAATAAAAAAATTGTTGCTAAAATATCATTTTTGTGACTAAAAAGTTAAATGTTCATTTTTTCCTTCCATGTTGCTTCTGCTGCTGTGAAACACCTGAAGGGTTAATAAACTTCTTGAATGTGGTTTTGAGCACCTTGAGGGGTGCAGTTTTTAGAATGGTGTCACTTTGGGGTATTTTCAGCCATATAGAACCCTCAAACTGACTTCAAATGTGAGGTGGTCCCTAAAAAAAATGGTTTTGTAAATTTTGTTGTAAAAATGAGAAATCACTGGTCAAATTTTAACCCTTATAACTTCCTAGCAAAAAAAAATTTGTTTCCAAAATTGTGGTGATGTAAAGTAGACATGTGATAAATGTTATTTATTAACTGTTTTGTGTCACATACCTCTCTGGTTTAACAGAATAAAAATTAAAAATGTGAAAATTGCGAAATTTTCAAAATTTTCGCCAAATTTCCGTTTTTTTCACAAATAAACTCAGAAATTATCGACCTAAATTTACCACTATCATGAAGCCCAATATGTCACGAAAAAACAATCTCAGAATCGCTAGGATCCGTTGAAGCGTTCCTGAGTTATTACCTCATAAAGGGACACTGGTCAGAATTGCAAAAAACGGCAAGGTCATTAAGGCCAAAATAGGCTGGGTCATGAAGGGGTTAAGACTGATTTGCAATACAAACCGCAAATGTACATTACTGCGCATGGTGACATTCCTTTAGCAGATCAGCAAAAGAGCTCAGATACCCAATTCTATCAATCAGAAATCTGTAGCATATCATATATATGATTTTTCTCCCGACTGTATGTACAGATAGTTCATTTGGTTTGATTCCTGACCTGGTTATAATTCCAAACATGCATGTTTATGACAAAGGTAATGGTTAGTTGAATGAGCTTTTAGCCATAAGGTACATTAAATCCATTACAAACTTTACGCCACCATTATACAATTTTACCATAAAGTTGCTATTTTAATGGGACTCGTCCTAAGTAAATTTGTGGTCTGCAGAGTGTCCTGTATAGATGAGGCTCAAGGAAACAACACTCATTCTGAGGTTAGTGAGGGAAGAGTTTCACTTTTGTCTATTGTACATGGATGTGACCTAATGCTCCAAGCCAACTGTTCTGCTTATGGATCTAGATGACCAATTACCGTAAGCTGATGTGAAGCATCTAGTAGTGGGTTGGGTTGCCTTGAAGCCAATTTTTTTCCTGCAGTTTTCCTACAGTATGACATTGAATGCTATACATACTGTACATTATCACAGGAGATCTGCCACATCCAACTTGGCCTAGTTTGACAAAAGCGAAAACATAGTTTCACACTAGGTAATTAAACCAACCTCTAACCACATTGATTGACCATGTTACTTGGCCTGAGACCCAAACACCAGAATGTAGTTCATTTTGGCCATCCATATTGCCCCCAGATGAACAATGATCCTGCTGCTCAGCTGGGTTTCCGACATCTTCTTCACTGAAAGTATAACGTGACGGATGACTACTGTCACGACTATCACCTCTGGGTCATCTTTCTGGACACCATCTAAACCAGTAACTCTCCCAGACCTTGTTTCAGGTCTGTCTTTCTGCAGATTTAGAAGTGACCTCTATTAACCTCACCAGTGACAGCAGACATATTTTCTTTGCGCTAATTAAGTTTGTACAGAGAGATTTCAGAAGACTTCATAATAGTTATCCGTTGTCATGATGAACAGATGTCCACTTATGTGAAAGATTCGTCCTCTATTTGGAAACTTGTGAGTTTGCAATTGTCTGCATAGTTTGCAACTACTGCCTGCATAATAAAATTTCACAATCTTTTCAGCTCCTCACATACCCAGAACTGTTATCTTAGAAAATGGGTCTTTAGTGTTTCACATGGGGCCCTTTATTTTTGGTGTATAAGAATGTAGAACTCAATTGTTACAGATCAGTAAATTCCAAATAAGAGTTTCAATTCACATAATAGATTTTTCCATTTCCGTGATATTATCGACTGTGCTTACTTTAGCTAGCATTTATGTACTGTAGTTTGGCATGCGTCATTGTATTACTGGAAGAATTATAATAATATACATTTTTTTGTCCTATTAATGTTTATGGATGAGCCTACGGCCTGTGACAAGTTGGTAACTGTTTGTCCTCATGCAGCACACATTTATGGTCACAAAGTAATACTAACATTTACTAAGAGGCGAACTGTTGAAAAAGCCAATGCCCACTGGTCTCAAAAGATTATTGTCCAACTTTATCTTAGCCAAGCAGAAGATTGTTTGGAAACTACGGTATATTAATTACATAAAGCAAAGTCAATGAACTGGAATATAAGTTGGTACGTATGCAGCCTGTAAGTGCATGTTCACACTGGCCACTAAACAGACACAACCCAAGATAAAAGAAAATGATCAAATACCCTGCAGTAAATAAATAGCAACAGTGCAATAACATAGGGTACCTTGTTAACATAACATTAACATTTTGATAAAAAATGTAAAAGCCATCCCACCACATCAAGGTGACCATATTCTGGATGGTCCCTCTAGTATCAAAACTTTACCATTTGTCTTATGACGTTTGTGTGAATAAGGGCTGAGAAGGACAGAGGCCCTGACTAATGGACACCAACTTGCAACTTGCATACGAACTGGTATTAGGTGGTTACTAGTTCCCCCTTTCGGTGTTAGTTCTTTAGACTTGCAACTTGATTTGACTTACCTTTTCTTTTTTTGTTATGTCGAATAATTATCTTCCTTTTTAGAATGGATAGTTTGTTATAAGTTGGCTAGGGGGTGACATAGATACATAGCTTTTTTATTTGTAGGTTGTGGCGGTCCTGATTATTTTTAATTTTGGATAATCTGATGTCTTTGATGGACATTCTTAGCATCAGGAAAAAAAACATTTTTCCTTGTACTAATTTGGATTTCTTGGGGGCAATTCCAACAAATCAGGGAATATAGGATTTAGATTCCCAGAGGAAAAATTACACCAGATTTGTTGAATTCTCGGTGAAATGTTAGCGCCAAGGAAAGCTTTGTTAAACCTGTAATCATTATTGGAGATGCTGGTTTTTGCATCTAGAGTCTTTCCAATGGTCTTAAATTTTGCTACTAAGATGTATGTTCCAATGAGAAGTTTGAAATCACTTTACATTCATATAAGTTTGAAGAGTATTCTAAAATCTAGTTAGAATTTTTTGTGCATTGTATTAGCCATTAGATATAGAAAAGCACAAAGCATGATATGATCATGTCTGGATTTTTCTAATAATTCTTATCAGAGCTGTGGGTGCTATCCTGATATGGACTTTTGAGCTCATACTCATTTGCGAGAAAAACGGACAAATGCAATCCGATAAAAATTCGGATTGCACTCTGCCTAATGTTGTTTTACGATTTCCTGCTCCTCTGAGATTTTTTTCTCATCTGAGATCAGACTTTGAAAAAAAAAATTGCAGCATGCTGCGATTGGCCATGTATATCAGGTGAGACTCACCAATGCAAGTGAATGGGTGTGAGAAAGAAAACGGACCATGCATATGACATCTGAATTTCATCCTAAAAATGCAAATATGTATTCAAAAGCCTGGAATATGAATTATGACAACCCAGGAAGGACACAAGGGACTTATAGATAGAAATAGGGATTTACAATAGAAACACGCCTCAACGGAAACCAGGAAGATGTCTCACATCATAAACATTGAGCTTATGATTGTTCTGGTACATCAGCGTCTGGAATTGTGGGACAGCAGGGATGCAGAGTATGTGGACACCAGTCGGATCCATGCAGCCTGGAGGGACATTTGCAAAGAACTTTTTCCAAATTTACCACCAGCTCACAAACAATACGTTCCAAAGGAAATAGGTACTCATAAAAATAGAAGAAACATTACATTAGGACTGTCGTGATTTGTTTCATTTGTTTGTTGCGGAAAAAAATATGTTGGTTTTTCACATTCATTTTTTTTTAATTATGATTTATCGTTCCAAAAATTATTTTTGCTCTTTCATTCCTCACATTACAGATCTATCAAGGGTGAAAAGGGAACTACCACCAGTTCGGAGATGATGGAGGCCATTGACTTATCAGAAATGGAGGCCGTAACTGGGGGACATGAAGATGAGTCAGCGGAGACGACCATCACAACCCAGACTGTTGACACCTCCTCACAGCCACCCATCATCCAGCGATGCAATAGGCGAAGGAGGGCCTCCCACACCATCAATTCTGGTAGAGGCATTCAAGTTGCTGTGACAGATGATAGTGAGGAGGATTTTTGCCATAGTCTAGCCCAATATTTTTGCCATGTCCCCTTTGGGTTGAGGCTGAGGACCAGGGCAGCAATAGAAATTGTCTTGATTTCCGCCACACAACCAAATTGTCCAATGGCAGTTTTTAAATTCCTGGAAAGTTGGCAGCTTTCTCAGGAAAACCTAAATCGGCCATTGGATCCCAAACAAGGTCACTCAGCCCAGCCACTTGCCCCACAGCCTCCACCTCCTGTGCTAGCCTCCCACAAGCCAGCAACACCATCTCCAGTGACCCCCAGCCAGAAGCCACCACCATCTCCATCAGTGGCCTCTAGCCATAACCCACAACCACCTCCTTCAGTAACACTCATCCTCCATGCCAACAGTCTTGGCACTCCAAAACCCCCTCCTCACAATGACTCCAGCCACTATCTCCTTTTTCGGTTTGAATGTGGCCCCAAACCAAAAAGATACGGACCAATGTACTTCTTCACAGTAGGGATATTGTTCAGAGATGAGAGGCCAGACACATAATCCTCCAGAAACTCTGCATGAGGGTAGTCTTTTTTCCGAAATCAGCTTCTTACCACAGACAAAGGACATCTTCCCAGCCTTTAGTCCCCCTCTGTCAGTTCCCCCCTATGTGTCAACTCCATTGGCTGCGGCCCAACCTTTTTGTACACCCAGTTCTGGCTCTGATTTCAGCCCCCCCACCTTATTATAATTTTTTTTTCCCTTAAGTAATTATTAGTTTTCTGTTTACGTCTGAAGTTAATATGCATTATTTTTGTGTGTGTGCAAATTGTGTAGTAAAATGTTATTTTGGTTCAAAACATGGTCTTGTTGTCATAACTTGGTAAATACAAAATAAAAGCAGGTTTTAATTTGGCCTGGGTATAGGTACCTTACTT
Source organism: Ranitomeya variabilis (assembly GCF_051348905.1). Classification (NCBI taxonomy): domain Eukaryota; kingdom Metazoa; phylum Chordata; class Amphibia; order Anura; family Dendrobatidae; genus Ranitomeya; species Ranitomeya variabilis. Next base: position 549,734,283 of record NC_135235.1, on the reverse strand, counting down.
ATTTTCATGAAGTGTACTTTATTTTTATTACATAAAAAGTTTTTGTTTTATTATTTTTTTAAAAAAGGGAATCACCCATAACATTATTGTCACAGGTTTCAGCAACAGAGAAGAGCCAGAAGACCGCGGAGTCTGATTGCTCCTTCCTCCTCGCCTTCCTCCACTCCAAGGTGCATTCCTCTGTTATACGTGAGTGAATATTTTTTTGTGCCTGGTGTTTTCTCTTAATCTTCATTTGTGTTGCCTTGTTTGTCAGGTTGGAGTACTGCGGTGCACAGTAGTGCACCTCTTCCCTGGGTGGGGAAAGAGAACAGGCAGAGGGCTATCTCAGGAGATAAAGCAAGGCTCCGGCATCTTCACCTTCAAAAGTATCCTGGTGAATAGAGCAATCTAAGGCGCCCCCTAGTGTTAGGAACAGGGAAGGAGCCCCTGTGCCCGGGTCACCAGACAGCTGTGTCGTGACAATTATTAATCAGCTGAGGGACAACAGCTGTGGGCAGATGTTTATAGCTTGGGAAGGGGGTAATACACATGGAGCTTCCCAGGCTACTAATATCAGCTCACAACTGTATGCTTAGCCTTTATTAGTCCTTTCAGCAGGCTCATTATTATCACAGGCAGGACTACAATGACTACAGATAATACCTTTATACACTTCTGATAACACATAATGCTCTATTCACAATCACTGCACCCTCCTTCAATACAAAATATAGAGTGAAAGTCGGACTGTTGCAGCAAATGTACATGTAGATTTCTTGAAACAACAGGAAATATGAGTCCAGACTATTCCCAGTCACCAGAGTGAAAATGGTCACATTACCACTTTGTATTTTTAATACATATTGTGTAATGGGAAAAAAAATTGCCACAAATGCCCCCCAAAATTAAAAAATACATTTAACAAAAACCCAATTTAAACAATTAAAAGAAAACAGTTAAGTGGTATTAAAAGCTGATTCTCTTCCATATTATCAGCTGGACAGATTCAGAAAATTAGTCCCATCAGTGGATAGAGAAGGAAACAAGGCCTCAAACATCTGTGGAGTCTAATAAGGGACCACGTAAGAAAAGTAGTATCAGATAAGACCTAGACCAGTTACGTGGTTGCATGAATCCACCTGAAGACCTTCGTTCTGTAAAAGAAAAAAAAGAAAAAAGCAACAATATCCCATACCTTTCTAGCGCTCAGTCACGTCCCACGCTGTAAATCCATCTGAAGGGGTTAAATAATTTTACAACCAGGAGCCTGCTAATGCAGCTGTTGCTCCTGCTTGTAAAAACTGGGGAATTAATGGAAAGCAGGGGAACGTAGCATTGTAGACTTGCGGTGCTGCTCCCCCTGCTGGCATAAACTCATATGAACTCGAGCGTGGGAATTTTTCTGAATATTTTCTCACGCTCGAATAACATCATTAGTGAGGAATATGTCAAAAAATAAGGGATATAAACTGGTTTACTGTATGTAAACCATGTCTCATATCCTGTTGGGTTTGATAAGGAGATAGCAAAAGCCGCCACTTGAATTACCAGCTTTTAAGCTATCTAGCGCTGTATGAAATATATATATATATATATACTAGATGGTGGCCCGATTCTAAAGCATCGGGTATTCTAGAATATGTATGTATGTATGTATGTACATTGTGCTTAGCACAGCCACATAGTATATAGCAGCCACATACTATATAGCACAGCCCACGTAACACAGACAGCCACGTAGTATATAGCACAGCCACATAGTATATAGAACAGTCACGTAGTATATAGCACAGCCACGTAGTATATAGCAGCCACATAGTATATGGCAGCCACGTAGTATATAGCACAGCCCACGTAGTATATAGCAGCCAGGCAGTATATAACACTGCCTACGTAGTATATAGCAGCCAGGCAGTATATAACACAGCCCACATAATATATAGCACTGCCCACATAGTATATGACACGCATCAGGTATTCTAGGATATGTATGTATGTATGTGCGTCACGCTTAGCACAGCCACGTAGTATATAGCACAGCCACGTAGTATATAACACAGCCACGTAGTATATAACACAGACAGCCATGTAGTATATACCACAGCCATGTAGTATATAGCACAGCCACATAGTATATAGCACAGCCACATAGTATATAGCACAGCCACGTAGTATATATAAGCCACATAATATATAGCAGCCACATAGTATATAGCAGCCACATAGTATATAGCACAGCCCACGTAACACAGACAGCCAGGTTGTATATAGCAGCCAAATAGTATATAGCAGCCACGTAGTATATAACACAGCCCACACAGTATATAACACAGCCCACGCAGTGTATAACACAGCCCACGCAGTATATAGCACTGTGGGCACCATATCCCTGTTAAAAAAAAGAATTAAAATAAAAAATAGTTATATACTCACCCTCCGTCGTCCACCGAAGCTGTCCCAATGCGCGCGATGCAGCCGCCAGCTTCCGTTCCCAGTGATGCATTGCAAAATTACCCAGATGACTTAGCGGTCTCGCGAGACTGCTAAATCATCTGGGTAATTTTGCAATGCATCTCTGGGAACGGAATCTGGCGGCATCATCGCGCGCATCGGTAGACGTCGGAAGGTGAGAATAGCACAATTTTTTTTTAAATTATTTTTAACATTATATCTTTTTACTATTGATGCTGCATAGGCAGCATCAATAGTAAAAAGATGGTCCGGGATAGGGCGACACACTGGCTCTGACTGGAGGGGAGTGGGCACTGACTGGAGGAGAGTAGGGAGGGGCCAATTCACGGCCGGACTAAGCCTGTCGCTGATTGGTTGCGGCCGGTAGGAAGGGATTTCCATTACAGACAGACGGAAGAATCCCTTAGACGATTATATAGATAGATGGGTCTCACTGACATATATATATATATATATATATATATATATATATGTATATATATGGACTGTATATATGTTTTCAAGAATATTTGAGCCCATGGATCCATTCTATGTCCATTTTGCAAGCTTGCAAGAAAATCTCGCTGTACGGATGCCATACGGATTACATACGGAGGTTTACATGCCCAACATATGCAGCCACACCCTGCCTATGGATGACATACGGATCACTGTTTTAGGATCATTTCTGCGTATTACGCCTGTAAAAAACGGACCGTATTTTCATACGCCAAGTGTGACGCCGGCCTATTAGTCATTATATCACTTTAGCTCCCCCTATTGTTTGTCATTTGTTAGAAGAAAAATTCCCTTTTACCTATGACTCCGGCATTACATTCAGGTACGTAACCAGTTACCTTCTTTTATCAAAAGTAGTTTAATATTAGGCTGCAGGTTTTAAAAGGTTCTAGAAGAAGTAGATTGATCAAGGAGGATAAGGCCGGCGTCACACTGGCATGTTTTACGGACGTATGAGAGGCGCAGAAAATACGGATTGCATACGGTGCAATGATTCTCTATGGCCCAGCTCCTATCTGCCGTATTTTACAGATCTGTATTATATGGTCTTGTACGGCCGTAGAAAATCGCAGCATGCTGCGTTTCTCAGCGTATTGCGCAAAAAATCTGCCAATGAAAGTCTATGGGGCGAGAAAATTACAGATTACACACGGACCATGCGTGTGACTTGTAAGAAATACGCAGCGGTGTTCTCTAGAAAAGCTGGCAATTCAGTGCGGTGTACAGTAAAATCACACTGACAGAATAGAATAGAATAGGTAGAATAAATGTGTACACATAGAATAGGTATATATATATATATATATATATATATATATATATATATGTCAGTGAGACACACATATATATATACTAGCTGAAGAGCCCGGCGTTGCCTGGGCATAGTAAATATCTGGGGTTAGTTATAGCACCTCACTTCTCTTATTTTCCCATCACGCCTCTCATTTTCCCCATCACATCTTTCATTTTCCCCCTCACATCTCTCATTTTCTCCCTCACACCTCTCATTTTCCCCCTCACTCCTCTTATTTTCCCCTCACTCCTCTTATTTTCCCCCTCACTCCTCTCATTCCCCCCTAACACTTGTCATTTCGACCTCACATCTGTCATTTTTCGATCACTCCACTATTTTCCCTCACTCCTCTCATTGTGCACTCACACCTTTTCATTTTCACCTCACATCTCTCATTTTCACCTCAGTATATACATGTTTGTCATCTCCCTTATATATAGTATACACCTGTATGTCATCTCCTGTATATAGTATATACCTGTATGTCATCTCCCCTGTATATAGTATATACCTGTGTGTCATCTCCTCCTGTATATAGTATATACCTGTATGTCATCTCCTCCTGTATGTAGTATGTACCTGTATGTCATCTCCTCCTCTATATAGTATATACCTGTGTGTCATCTCTCCTGTATATAGTATATATCTGTGTGTCATCTCCTCCTGTATATAGTATATACCTGTGTGTCATCTCCCCTGCAAATAGTATATACCTGTGTGTCATCTCCTCCTGTATATAGTATATATCTGTATGTCATCTCCTCCTGTATTAGACCTTGTTCACACGTTATTTGGTCAGTATTTTTACCTCAGTATTTGTAAGCTAAATTGGCAGCCTGATAAATCAGCAGTATATATTAGCTCACACATACACATAATAGACTGGTCATGTGACTGACAGCTGCCGGATTCCTATATGGTACATTTGTTGCTCTTGTAGTTTGTCTGCTTATTAATCAGATTTTTATTTTTGAAGGATAATTCCAGACTTGTGTGTGTTTTAGGGCGAGTTTCGTGTGTCAAGTTGTGTGTGTTGAGTTGCACGTGGCGACATGCATGTAGCGACTTTTGTGAGATGAGTTTTGTGTGGCGACATGCGTGTAGCAACTTTTTGTGTGTCGAGTTGCATGTGACAGGTTAGTGTAGCAAGTTGTGTGCAGCAAGTTTTGCGCATGGTGAGTTTTGCGCGTGGCGAGTTTTATGTGTGGTGCCTTTTGAGTATGTGCAAGTTTTGTGTGAGGCAACTTTTGCATGTGTTGCAACTTTTGTGCATGTGGCAATTTTTCTGCGTGTGCAAGTTTTGCGTGTGGCGAGTTTTCCATGAGGTGAGTTTTGCACGTGTGGCGAGTTTTGCATGTGAAGAGTTTTGCGCGTGGCGAGTTTTTAGCGGCGACTTTTGTGTTTCGACTTTTATGTGGCGAGGTTGGTGTATGTGTGGTGAAATGTGCGCTGAGGGTGGTATATGTGTTCGAGCACGTGGTAGTGTGTGGCGCATTTTGTGTGTGTGTTCATATCCCCGTGGTGGTGTGGTGATTATCCCATGTCGGGGCCCCACCTTAGCAACTGTACAGTATATACTCTTTGGCGCCATCGCTCTCATTCTTTAAGTCCCCCTTGTTCACATCTGGCAGCTGTTAATTTGCCTCCAACACTTTTCCTTTTTTTTTCCCCATTATGTAGATAGGGGCAAAATTGTTTGGTGAATTGGAAAGCGCGGGGTTAAAATTTCACCTCACAACATAGCTTTGACGCTCTCGGGGTCCAGACGTGTGACTGTGCAAAATTTTGTGCCTGTAGCTGTGACGCCTCCAACACTTTTCCTTTCACTTTTTCCCCATTATGTAGATAGGGGCAAAATTGTTTGGTGAATTGGAAAGCGCGGGGTTAAAACTTCACCTCACAACATAGCCTATGACGCTCTCGGGGTCCAGACGTGTGACTGTGCAAAATTTTGTGGCTGTAGCTGCGACGGTTCAGATGCCAATCCCGGACATACACACACACATACACACATACACACATACACACATTCAGCTTTATATATTAGATTTATATTTAATTGAGCACTAGATAGCAGAAAAGCCGGTAGTTCAATTGCCGCCTTTTCCTCTCTCCTTCACAAACCTGACAGGATATGAGACATGGTTTACATACAGTAAACCATCTCATATCCCTTCTTTTATTACATATTCCTCTTTACTAATGTAACAAGTGTCTCTGTGTAAAATTTGGGGTCTCTAACTATTAAATTAAAGGGTTAAATCCCGGAAAAAATTGGCGTGGGCTCCCGCGCAATTTTCTCCGCCAGAGTGGGAAAGCCAGTGACTGAGGGCGGATATTAATAGCCTAGGGAGGTACCATGGTTATAGGACCCCCCCCCCCGGCTAAAAACATCTGCCCCCAGCCACCCCGGAAAGGCACATCTGGAAGATGCGCCTATTCTGGCAATTAGCCTCTCTCTTCCCACTCCCGTGTAGCTGTGGGATATGGGGTAATGAAGGGTTAATGTCACCTTGCTTCTGTAAGGTGACATTAAGCCAGGTTAATAATGGAGTGGCGCCAATTATGACACCTATCCATTATTAATCCAATAGTACGAAATGGTTAATAAAACACACACACATTATTAAAAAGTATTTTAATGAAATAAAGACACATGTTGTTTTAATATTTTATTATACTCTTAATCCACCTGAAGACCCTTGTAACCTGAAGTAAAGTTAAACAAAACAAACAGCAATATTCCATACCTTCTGTCATTCAGTCTTGTCCCACGCTGTAAATCCATCTGAAGGGGTTAAATCATTTTACACCCAGGAGCTCTGCTAATGCAGCTGTGCGCCTGTCTGTAAAACTTCGTGAATGAATGGAATGCAGGGGAATGTACTGTAGTTACCTCGAGTCGCGGTGATGCGCCCTCTGATGGATGAACTCATATGAACTCGAGCGTGAGAAAATATTCTGAAAATTTCCCAGGCTCGAGTTCATATGCCATACGGATTACATACGGAGGATGACATGCGCAAAATACGCTGCCACACCCTGCCTACGGATGACATACGGATCACTATTTTGGGAACATTTCTGCGTATTACGGCCGTAAAAACGGACCGTATTTTCATACACCTAGTGTGACGCCGGCCTAAAAGACCTATTATTGTTGAAGAGAAGAGATAGGTTGATTTATGCATTAACCCCTTCCTGACTGGGTGATTTTACATTTGTATGCTTCTGTATTTTTTCCTCTCCTACTTCCAAAGGTCATAACTTTGTCTTACATAGCCATACGAAAGCTTTTTTTTATTGGCGCGAGTTGTGATTTTAAATGACACCATTTATTTTACCATAATATTTGCTGGAAAACGGCAAGAAAATCCGAACTGTGCTGAGCTGGCAAAAAAATTATGATGCCCACATTGTTTTTTTGGATTTTGTTTTATGGTATTGAATATGCGGTAGAAATGACCTGGCAATATGATTTTCTAGGTCACTACAATTATGGCGATACCAAACATGTATAGCTTCCAATTTCTGACACCCGTAGTTTTTTTATTTATCCATCAATGGCGTTGTCTGTATAGTGGCTTATCATTTCATTGGCAAGATGATGGTTTTTCATAAACTATTTTGTCATACAAACAGTATTTTGATCGCTTCTTATTGAATATTTTTGGGAGGCGGGGCAACTAAAAAAAACACTCGGAATTTTGGCATTTCAATTTTTTTCTCTTAATGGTGTTTTTGATAGATCGAACAGAGAAAGAGATTTGGATGTGTTGATTAAAGGCTGGGGAAATGGAAAATTCAGAGCTCAGGCCAGGACCAAGTAAAGAACTTATAGTTATGGAATTACTATATCTATAAAAAAAATTCAATCCCAGACAGAGGAAAGCTATGGAAAAGTGGTAAACATGGTAAAAATGGATAACATTAACCAGAAAATAGTTCCAGTAAAAATTGTGGTTAAATAACCTTTAATAAAAGTAGAAAAGAGACTAATTAATTATTTGCACCTGTTTTTTTTATCAAGTTTTTGGTGTATTGTGCTATTTGCTTTCGTTTGCACCAAAATCATCTTTCCATTTCTCCGTTTTTTTAAAGTTTATTTAACATACAGTATGTTCACCTGCTTGTTTTTAAAGTTGACCACTGTGGTCTTGGATTATGGTTTCCAGTTGTTTCGCATGATTCCTCATTTCCGAAATTTGTTGCAAATGTACTCCAGTTTCCCCCAGGAGTGATTTTATGTATTCCAGAAATGTTTGAGCAATTTTTGCAATATTTAGCAAAACGTGCAACTTTTGCTGTAAAAGACTGGCAAAAATGTTTAAAGGCAGAAAAAAAGTCAATTTTTTACTTTGTACAAAATTCATGAACTGTGTGTGCATTTATTAGGAATTTGGTGTAAAAGAATGCCACAATATAAAAAAAAGTGACTTATCAAAAAACTGCAAATGATGAATCTGGTCATTGATACTGAAAATTAAAAAGTCAGGCTGGCTGTACAAAGTCCTTTCCTAAGGCCACGTTCACACGTTCAGTATTTGGTCAGTATTTTACCTCAGTATTTGATGGCCAAAACCAGGAGTGGGTGATAAATACAGAAGTGGTGCATATGGTTCTATTACACTTTTCCTCTGATTGTTCCACTCCTGGTTTTGGCCTACACATATTGATGTAAAATACTGACCAAATACTGAACGTGTGAACGTGGCCTAAGGACAGATCTTCATAGCGATCTGGCAAATAGTTTGACTGACAACTTTGAGAACAAAAAATTGTATATTTTCTCCAAAAGAAGTAGTAATTTTAAGGATATGCTGGGGCCCTTTCTTACAAGGTCCCAGATGTGTTTGATGGACATAAATATAATGATCCCACTGACTGGTTGTCCTTTGCCATTTTCCAGAATACAACAGGCCTGAATGTGCAATATCTCTGCTCTCCATAAATATCAACCTACCAGCTAGGCCGGGATCACACATGAGAGAAATACGTCCGAGTTTCGCATGGTAATACCCGGCATTGCCGCCGTCTCTCTGGAGCGGAGTGTGCGGCCGCATGTATTGCTATGCGGCCGCACTCTCCGCTCCTGAGTGACTGCGGCAATGCCGGGTATTACCATGCGAGACTCGGACGTATTTCTCGCATGTGTGATCCCGGCCCAATACTGAAGTTATTATGAAAAGGATCTGGCCCTGGTAACACACGTTTTTAAACAGACAGGGAAGTATTTTACCTCACAGAAAGCAGCAGACAAGATCCCCTGCTGTCCTGTCTGTATACTCTTTTGCTTTCTCCAACTGCCCAGCAGCTGTGGTATGATCAGACCATGTTCCTGCATGGCGAGACACAGCCATTACACAGTACACAGCAGGGGCACATTTATAAGGTTATCACAGTACGGGAACATTTTTAACACTTCAAATTGTGGAACTTACTTATTTTTATTCTAAGATCTGTTAATTAAAATGTACTTTGTAAATACGACAATCTTTCACGACCTATGACGCATAGGTACGTCATAGGTCGCCTCCCTGTTTAAAGCGGGCTCCGGAGCTGAGCCTGCATCTTTTTTGGAACATGACAGCTGCTTTCATCAGCTAACATGTGCCCCTAACAGCCGTGGGTGAAATTGCGATCCACCTGTGCCTGTTGACATGTTAAATGCCGCTGTCAATCTCAGAAAGTGGCATTTAACATGGATGTGTCGAAAGCACGTCATAATACCTGCACATCGACGCCCCTGTCACATAATCGCGGGTGCCGATGGGTTGGCATTACAACCCGGGGTCTGCAAGTGACCCCTGAGGTTATCATTGCTGCTCTGTTATGAGCGCCGCCCAGTGGCCAGCATTCATAGCAGATGAGCACTTCTGCTACATATCGCAGGGATGGAGCTGGAGCCCTGCTATGCGTGGCACAAGCGTTCAGAAGATCACTCACCTAGCTCCAGATCACAAAAAGTGGAAACACTACGGGTCTCAGATAATGGTAATATTTTTTTTTCTTACAAACTTTGGATTTTTTAGACATGTTTGGTATCTAGTAACTTCTAATGACCTGGAGAATCATAATTGCATTTAGTGAACATGGTAAAAAAACAAACAAAAATAATTGGGGAATTGCACTTTTTATGCAATTTCACCACACTTTTTTCCCATTTTCCAGTACTCTATATGATAAAATCAATGGTGTTCTTCAAAAGTAAAACTTGTCCCGCAGAAAACAAGCCCTCACATGACCATATTGATGGAAGAATAAAAAGCTATGGCTCTGGGAAGAAAGGAAGCAAAAACCGAAAACGCAAAAAAACCCCAGAAAATCCCAAGATGGTGAAGGGGTTAAGGGAAGCATTCCAAGTGGTAAATCCAGCTCAGTACTTACTTTAGATACATGTTATACCTCAGACATGGCCCTCTTATATGGGTATTGATTGGATCTCACACTTAGAAAAGCACAAATACTTGGGTCCCAAAGCAAAATCTACTCCATAGCTTCCTATCTACCATTTATTATACTGCTCTCTTGCGAGCTAGACTCCTTCATGCGCCAGAGACCAGGTGTAACTTCTACCTTTGCACCCCCTATAGCTACTGTACACGTTAATCATGGCAACATCAGTTACAAGAAGTGTCACCGTAGTGTAATGCTATAGGACTACTGACATTGGTCTCAGTCGATTGTGTTGGTTAGAGTTGACTAGTTTTCTATGCATTAAGTTACATCTACCATTATCACAGAATCCACAATTTATTGCATAATTGTGTACAGTGAGCAACACTCCATACCAAACATGTGGCCGCTATATGTGCTTTAGGTACACTGTGGGGCTCAGAAGAGAGGGGAGCCTTTGGAAGTGCAGAATTTGCTGAATTTCTTTTGAGGGGCAAGGGGCCATTTTGCTTTTCCAGAGCCTTTGTATACAAGTAGGGAATCTTCTGCCGGGGTTCCGTCTGAATCAAGTATTTCAGAGATTTGCACAGAAACCCCGATGTAAGCGCTCAGTGAAGAGTGCAGGATAATTGTGAGCCGAGCCTTACTGGGAGGCAGAATGAAAAAATTAACAGCATGTGAAGAATTGGTTTTATTTATTTATTTATTTTTTATGACATTCCTCGTGCGGTATAAGTGATTAGGCGACTTTATTCTTTGGGTCGGTGCAATTACAGCGATACCAGATTTACCGTATATCGGGTTTTTATGTTTGACAGCTGTCACACACTAAAAGACGCTCTTTATTGCAAAATATAGTTTTTGCTTCACCATATTTTGAAAGCTATAATTTTCCCATATTTTGGCCGACAGAGTCATGTGAGGACTTGTTTTTTTGCGGCACAATTTGATGTTTCTGTTGGTACCATTGGTACCATTTTTAGACACATGACATTTTTGATTGCTTTCTATTCCAATTTTTGTAATGCAGAATGAACAAAAAACAGCAATTCAGGATAATTTTTTTTTTTTTTTTTGGGGGGGGGTCATTTTGTGTGTGGTAATATTGATAAGCAGTTTTATTATTTGGGTCAGTATGATTACAGCGATACCCCATTTATATATTTTTATGTTTTGGCGCTTTTACACAATAAAAACTCTTTTATAGAAAAAAATAATTTTTGCATCCCGTTATACTGAGAGCTATAGCATTGATATTTTTCAGCTGATGGAGCTGTATGGCGGGTTGTTTTATGCAGGACAAGATGATATTTTCAGCGGTACCAATTTTATTTATATCCGTCTTTTTGATCGCGTTTTATTCCACTTTTTGTTCAGCAGTATGATGATAAAGCATTGTTTTTTGCCTTGTTTTTTATTTATTTTTTATGATTTTCACTAAAGGGATTAACTAGTGGGATAGTTTTCTAGGTCGAGTCGTTTCGGACCCGGTAATGCCAAGCATGTACTTTTATTGTTTATATATTTTTTCATACAAATATTTATTTATGGGTACAGCAGCAGCATCCCTATGCTATGCAAACTGTCAGCTCTGCACTGACAGATAAAGTTGCTGATATCATACTCTGAGCATGATCTAGCAACTTTACTAGCTCTGGTTACCCGGATATTGTCCTGATGACATCGGATCACCATGGCAACGATCCGCAATGACGCCGCGGGGTGTCCGATCCAAGGGCAAATGGGCTGTCTTCCCTATGCCTGCTCCTGGAATGCTGAGATCGAGTTCGATTGCAGTATTTAGGGGGTTAAAGTGCCAAGACCACTCCTGGCACTAAGTGTTGGGTGTCAGCTGTCAGAATCAGCTGACACCCGGCAGCGATCATGCATGCATAACCTGTGTGCGCACACAGTCAAGTGGACGTAGTAATCCGTCCCGCGTCAAAAAGTACCAGTGCGCAGGGACGTATTATTACAGACCACGTCGGAAATTGGTTAAAGCATACATATAAATACCTCAACCAGAATGCAGAGCCCAATGTAGCATTGCACTTAAGAGGCTCACCTAAAATGTTAAAAAAATTGGACCATAAACAAAATTTATCAACTATCGACTTGGTAGATGATAATTGAATGATTGCTGGGCTGTAACCTACAGCAGAGAGCACTCTAGATACATAAGTGGTTTCCCAGTTGAGGTTTTGAGACATTAGTGGAAGAGTCCAAGGTAGGCGGTGTGGAGCAGAGAAAAAGACAGAGAAGTAGTCAAGGCTGAGTAAGGAGAATGTAACCAGTGGATGACCCTAAATGGTCTCATTGATGAAGTTTTTCATCACGCCTGAATCAAAACAACTGCTTCTATACCATTAATCAAACTGCACCTCCAAAGCCAGGACAAGGGCGAACCTTAGGAGGCTGCCAGAGTTACTGAGGGAGGCTACACATCGTGTAGTGAACACCTGATGTAACAGTTACCTGAGGAACACTATTATCTAAAGACTATGAGCCCAATTCATCAAGTGCGGCATTGTCCTCATCGGACTTGATGATGAGGAGGAGATGTGCTGGAGTCAGATGCTCCTGACTCATGGAAAGGCAAACATTTCCGCTGATGATGAATTTGATGAGTGGTGGTCCACCCCAGCTTTTCCCACTTTATCGGAGCTGGGCGAAAATGGAGCGAGAATGTCAAAATTTGCTACATTTTACCAAAGCCTTGAGTTGTGCCAGAATTATGCAACTTTTCAAACATTTTTACACAAGTATACTGGTGTAAAAACTTTGATGAATTGGGCCCAATGTTTTCTAGTTTATTGTAGAATTTTGTTCATGCTTTTTATTCCATAGTTGTAGTTTGGCTAATTTACTACCATTCCTAAAGCTCTTTTCACTCTGTATTTCCATTTTACGGTAAATGCTGCTTTAAATGGATTAATAGATTCACATTTACTGGACAAAAGGAAATTCAGCTTTAGTTCAGCTTTATACATCAGAGTTTACATCTTTTTGGCTGTATGAAATACAGTGGCATCCAGTGAAGAAATGAATGGCGAAATATACTTTTTTCACAGTGGAACCGTATGGGTGTCGGATGTCATTGTTTGGCCACTGAGGAAGCAGGATCCCCATGCTTGTGATATGAACAGGGCCAAGTGGTGAATAGGTGATATCCCACCGGTTAAAGGCCATGTCTGTCAACAAAGTGTTGTCAGATTCCAGGAGCAACTGATAGAATTCTATTATAGCTTTTGCTGTTATATAGATTGTAACCCCTGACCTATGTAAGATAACTATGGCAATTTATTTCAAAATTTTCAGGTACATTTTGTTCAGTTGTAGCAATTATCAAACATAATTCTCCATCAGTTTACCATGAATCAACTTCACGTCGCTTTGATTAACACAGTGGCCTTTTCAATCTATAGATCACGTGCCTCTTGCTATTTAATTAGGGTAAAATGGGGGGTGGGTGGTTAAGAAGATTCAACACCTGCAAAAGTTGTTTTTTTCGTGTGCGTATCTTTAGAAAGGGCAACTTGTCCTTTAGGTTTTCTCCTGCTCAGATGGGGATATCATACAGTTGATGTCACTGTGATACTTCCCAATACATATTTTAGCAGCACGATGAAAGCTACTGAATAGAGGTATTCGTGCAGATTTCTTTAGGCCTGATTGTCATCTGCAAGCCTGATACTAAGCCATGGGAATAGGGAACGTAAAAGCCTTATGTCCTGATGACATATGATGTTAGAGTACAAAAAATAAAAAAACTTTCTCTTGCTGCTCTGAGGCAGCTATACTCTGTCTGGCCTGGGCATGGTGCCAAGCAGACAGGAAAAAGCACAGGCAAGTTAACTAAATTGGTTGAGGACTGTAGGTGTAAATGAGTGTTCTTTCTTGTTTTTGTGCATTTTAGTCATCGTGGTTTCCTTTTACTTTAGAGTGATATTTTGTGGGCTGTATATCAGGAATTAAATATTTTAGCAATCTATGTAAGTTTAGTAAGTCAGGAAAAGTGGTCCTGTGTTTTCCTCCTTATGTAATGGATTAACAACTGTTCTGTATCTACCATAGACTATAATAGAGAGTGATGGTCACCCATACTTGCCAATGCTCCTTGACAGTCCAGGTTGCTCTTGAAAAAAAGAGGAAGCCTACTAGATAATTTGGGAAATCTGGAGCCTCCTGCAAAGTAGAGGTTGACCATCCTTTTTCATTGTCTTGATGCTGAACCCTGGCGTCCAGAAGCACATTCAGAAAACATAAAATTGTCATAGGTAAGTTGATAGGGATATTGTTCCCAATTCTGAGAAGTTGGCAAATATGCCATCATCTCTGCAGTGCAACTCAGATAAACATGACACTGTGTGCATACTTACGGGCATTACTTTGACAGAATAGATCTCACCAAGGAACTCCCCAGACTATACATAAGAACACTACCAAACTGAGTGAGAGCAACCAATTTTCACTTACACACAAAAACCGTAAGACTAGTTTTGAGTTTGCCAAAAGACATGTGGGAAACTACCCAAATGTATGGACGAAAGTGCTGTGGTCAGATGAGACCAAAATTTCACTTTTTGGCCACCGAGGTAAATGCTATATCTGGCGCCAAACCAACACAGCTCATCACCCCAAGAACACTACCCTCCAAAGGGAATAATAGTGGTGGCAGTATGATGGTATGAGTACAGGGGAAGATGGATGGTGCAAAATGCAGGGATATTGTTGAGCAAAACCTGTTTCAGTATGTTGATGATTTGAGACTGGGAGAGATGTTCACTTTCCAACAAGACTATGACCCAAAGCATACTGCTAAAGCAACATTTGAGTGGTTTAAGGGGAAACATGTAAATGTTTTGGAGTGGCCTAGTCAAAGCCCAGACCTTAATCCAATTGAGAATCTTTGGTCAGACTTGAAGATTTCTGTTCATCAGAGGAAACAATCTAACTTGAAGGAGCTGGAGCAGTTTTATCTTGAGGAATGGGCAAAAACCCTAGAGGTAAAATGTGGAAAGCTCATAGAGACGTATCCAAAGAAACTTGCAGCTGTAGTTGCTTTAAAAGGAGGCTCTACAAAGTACTGACTTTAGGGGGGTGAATAGTTATGCACACAGAAGTTTTCAGTTGTTTTGTCCTATTTGTTGTTTGCTTCACAACAAAAAGAAAACAAAATGTTGACAGTTGTAGGCATGTTCTTTACATGAACTGATGCAAACCCTAAAAAAACAGCAAATTTACAGATGAGATGTAAGTTAGCTAAACACGAAAAATGCTAAGGGAGGTGAATACTTTTGCAAGCCACTGTATGTTTGCAATATGTACTGTACAGATTCAGCTGGACCCTTAAATGGGTAGTTGTTATGACCTGGTGGGTACGGAGTGGTACTGAGATGACCTGGTGGGTAAAACCAATCATGGACTCGCTTAGAGGAGGTAGCAGCTCCACAGACAGTAATCACTGATATGACCTAGTGAATACGGAGCAGCACTGAAATGACCTAGTGGGCAAAACAAAAGTAGTACTAGCTCTGAGGAGGTGGTAACTTTACTGACCGCAATCCCTACTCCTAACACCAACACTAGAAATAGCCATGGAGCGTACCTAACTCTGCCTAGACGCCTCTGCACAGCCTAAGAACTAGCTATCCCTGAAGATGAAAACAGAAAGCTATCTCGCCTCAGAGAAACCCCCAAAGGAAGATAACCCCCCACAAATATTGATGGTGAGTGGAGAGGGAAATGACAAACTCAGAAATGAAACTAGTTTTTTTAGCAAAGGAGGCCAGTACTATCTAAATAGACAGAGATAGAAAAGGTTACTGTGCGGTCAGTATAAAAACTAAAAATCCACGCAGAGTTTACAAAAATAACCACCACACCGACTCACGGTGTGGAGGGGCAAATCTGCGACCCCAGAGCTTCCAACTAGCCAGAATATTTCATAATGACAAGCTGGACAAAGAGACATAAATTGAACTGAACAAAAGGTCATAAGCAGGGAAACACCCAAAAACTAGCAGACTTATCTTAAGCTGGAAATGGACTGGCCAACAGAGAACTTCCAAGAAAGGACAGAATCCACAGGAAATACATTGACAGCTGGCATCCACTACAGCCAAAAGCCCAGTTAAATAACAAGGCCAGGAAACCGATTAGTGAACGCAGCTGCTAAGTTCCACTTGAAACCACCAGAGGGAGCCCAAGAGCAGAACTCCCAAAAATACCATTAGCAACCACAGGATGGAGCCCAAGAACGGAATTCACAACAGTAGTCCTATCTTCATAGATGGGAATTGTTGTATAATTATTATAAAGACATCCACATTTGTAACCTACTGGTTACTAAATTTTGCTTGCTGTTCTTGAGATATACACTATTATAGTCAGCTGGTTCCCTAATTCACTGACTGTTTAGCAGCAGTGGCCAAACATGCTCATTGCTTACAAGCTGTTTTCTTTTGAGCTTGTAAGCACTGCTTTGAAGCTTGCCCGGATCTCTGGAGTGCACTGTTATCTCCTAATCCTGACCAGCTTCAGCGCAGTGCTTGCAAATTGGACAGCAACGGTGGTCTGTCTCCTAGGTAACAATCTGTAAACAAAAGAAAAGAGAAATGTTAAAGAGGTTGACCACTCCTTTTACATTGATGACCTATCCTTAGGATAGATCATCAATGTCTGATTGGCTGGGGTCCAACACCTAGCACACCAGCCAATCAGCTGTCATTAGTGGCAGTGGCAGCCAGAAATACTCACTTGTCAAGCTGTTCCATCTTCTGGAGTTGGCTTGGCTTGGTACTGTACATCCGCCTCTTATTCCAATCATTAGGAGGTAGATGTGCAGTACCCTGCTGTGGCCGCTATTAGAGTGAGTACTTCTGGCCGGCGACCACCGATACAGATAATAGCTGATAGGCGTGTGTCCAGGGGGTCAGACCTCGACCAATCAGTCATTGATGACCTATCCCATGGGTAGGTCATCAATGTAAAAGTAGTGGGCAACCTCTTTAATTTCTTTAGAATGTTTACAACTTCTAAGAAAAAGTAAATTGCAAAGGTGCAAGCGCAATCCAACAACACTCATCTATGAAGATAGGAGGAACCCTTTACCTTTAGTGTATGTTCCCACGGTCAGTAATCGGCAGTGCTTTGCACACAGCACATGTCCGATGCTTCCAAAGCGCTGCCGGGTTTGCACGCAGGTGATTCTGCAAGTATTCATTGAACCGTGCGGAATCACCTAGTCCACTACTCTCGTCTCCGAAAGATAAATTTACATGCTACCGTCTGGAAAGCTGCATGTCTGTTTCCACAGGTAAGCCACGGCCACCGATGCATGCATATTGGACTTATGATTTCTTGAAATCCCATCCACTATGCTGTAACATTTGGCCGCTGCAGATGTACGCAGTGTCCAACCAGCAGCGTTTACTGACCATGGATGAAAGGAGTTTGCTTCACTACAGTGACAATGGTCATAGCTCTGAGAGTTGGGCCTTGGATTTTTAACCTGTAATCCCCTCATGGCTTTGGTAACGTAGGTTATGATTCTGATGCTTAGTAATGTCTCTGACACATTCTTGTCATTGGTTTAGCTTTTCAGTGTAGTTTATTTGTGAATCCAGGCCTTCAGTTCATTGTGTTACTTTGGTTTTATGGTTTTATCTACTCTCGTAGTTCTAGTTATATAGGTCTCCTTATGACATTTTCTGTGGACGTCTGAGCCTTTGTGGTGATTATTTTCCAGGTTGAAGTTTTTATTTTACCTCTCCAATGGGGTCTTATTATTTGGTCCTCCTCACATAGGTCAGACGATGTGTCCTGCATTTGGAAATAACTCTCTGAAAATTCAGCTCCCAGTGTCTCCAGGTTACCATAACATTAAGGTTTTATTTTCTTTGCTGTTTCCCTTGCAAAACCCCAGCACCACTTTATTAGATCAGAGGCCAAAATCTGGGAGAGTGAATTGTCTGAAGCATCTGGATTTATGTTCTCTGTTTTAGAGACTTTGTGACTTGTCTATAGCTCGAGTTTAGGAGATCTTGGTAGCTCTTGATTTGTGCCTATGCTCGTTGAGAATTGCTACAGATAGGAAGTAGAACTACCTGAAGGGGATCAATTATGAATGCAGCGCTGTCTCACATACGCATGCGAGAGAACATACTGACCAATGATGTAGATGCCTACAGCAGTAGAGATTAGAACGGTCACTAAATTCTTAGCATATGCTCCTCTTACCTACTATTAAAATCTCAAAAACTTTGCAGGGTGCCTTCGTACAGTATTTGTTGGTGTTTTCCTGTTTTGTTTTTTACAATTTTTTTGGCGAAATGCTGCCCTGTAATAGGGAAATAGAAAATGCACCACAGTGTGTTTTTTCCTTGTAGTGTTTTTACTTGCATTTATTGGGTCAATCACTTTCTTTTTTTAAAAAAACAACATGTTGTATGTATGAGGTTTTCTTTTAAGCAATTTGTGGCATTTTTTCCCATAGACTTTCATTGGGTTTTTTTAATCCTGGGTAAAAACAGTGCATGTAATAATGTGCCTTGTGGTTTTATTTTTTGGTGGGATTTTTTTTGCTGAATTTTCAACATTGCAAATTTGATTCTAAGGCTGGGGTCACACGACCATAGATTCTCTAATCCGAAAAAAACCATCCAATTATGCTAGTGAGACTTTTATCAGAATTTGATCAGATTATGGTCAGAGTGGGATCTGTTTTTATTAGATGTGGGGAATAAAAAATAAAGTTTCTCCATCTTCTCCATTCTGTCAGCTTATGATAATCGGACCGTACTGAAATGTCATCCGAGTGTGGTCCGATTTTTTTCACCCATAGACTTGAATGGCCGAATGTGATAGTGCAGCGCCCCAGAGTCCTGGTCGTTGCAGTACTGACGCTCCGCCACTAAGGGGAGTGATGGTACGTCTGATGGCACTTAAGGAGTTCACCTGACCAGGTATCACAGACACCAATACAATTCACAGTCTGGCCTCCAGGGGGAGTAGTAGAGGAGAAAATACCGCACACTCAAAATTTGATATGATGCAAAAAGGTAAATGCCAAATTTATTAACACAAAAAAGAGGTCAACAATTGCCACTGTATTGGTTTTGTAGTAAGGAAACCCGTAGTAAGGAAACCCGACGTTTCGACCCTCCCGGGTCTTATTCATGGGGTTACTTCACTCTTTTGTTATTCATACATGGGAGTGGCAGTGTTGGTAGGCAAGAAAAAGGTCCTTTAAGGTCTAACCTTGTGAGACTAATAATCACTCCTATACAATAGGCCAGGGAGTCCTGTAAGGGGTAAGCTGCAGCAAGGTAGGGACACCTTAAAATGGGTCCGTGAGCAGCTCCTTTGTCATGTATAGAGGGGTCCTGTGTAGAATGAATAGCAGCCTGTAAGGCTGACCTGCTTTGTGAAGCGTCTGTGGAATAGCGGCGCATCCCGCGCCCAGCTGTGCAGTCCTGGAGAATGGGTCACTCCTCACAATCTGGTAAAACTGGGGGTTGGATAGAAAGTTAGGGAGAAGCTGACTGGGTTGGAACCAGGCAACATCCTGTGGCAGAGGGTGTTGCAAGGGAAGATTCAGGGGGGTCCCTGTCAGGGGTGGGATCCTGACAGAGGCCTAGCGAACAAGACAGAGCGTTAAGGAACCGCGCCTGCACTACATTGCAGCGGTATCTCAAGAAAGGACAAGAAGCGAGGTTTATTGTGAAGAGTGAGAAACGTTATCACAGCAAAAAGGAGATAACACCAGTAGGAGTCGTGCCGTAAGATCGAGGCAACATCCTACTGAGGCGCGTAGCCGGTGGCCGGAAAGCCGAGGAAGTATTGGGCTCCAAGAATTACTTCAAACCAACGGCAGGACAGTTAATTATAGGTTGGCTGTCTGAGCGATTCTATGTCTCTGGCCATTCAGATTGATCGGCGCCTGCGTGAGCGCAGAGTTGTGCGCGCTGTGGCGTTGTCCTCAGAGCAGATACCTGAGCCTATGCAGTGCGATAGGATTCTGTCTGGAGCTGAACGACGGGGATTCAGACGTCAGAATGGGTTGTGTTTTTACTGTGGCGATGCTTCTCATGTCATTTCGGTCTGCCCTAAGCGTATTAAGAGAATCGCTAGTTCAGTTACCATTGGTACCGTACAACCTAAATTTCTGTTATCTGTGACATTGATCTGCTCATTGTCGTCATTTTCTGTCATGGCGTTTGTAGATTCTGGTGCTGCTTTGAATTTAATGGACTTTGAATTCGCTAGACGTTGTGGTTTCCCCTTGCAGTCTTTGGAGAACCCTATTCCTTTAAGGGGCATTGATGCTACACCTTTGGCTAAAAATAAACCCCAGTTTTGGACACAGGTGACCATGTGCATGGCGCCAGCCCATCGGGAGGATTGTCGCTTTTTGGTGTTGCATAATTTGCATGATGCTATTGTGCTTGGTTTTCCATGGTTGCAGGTACATAATCCGGTGTTGGATTGGAAATCTATGTCTGTGATTAGTTGGGGTTGTCAGGGAGTTCATGGTGACGTTCCTTTGATGTCAATCTCCTCTTCCCCCCCTTCTGAAGTTCCAGAGTTCTTGTCTGATTTTCAGGATGTGTTCAATGAGCCCAAGTCCAGTTCCCTTCCACCGCATAGGGACTGTGATTGTGCTATTGACTTGATTCCAGGTTGTAAGTTTCCTAAGGGCCAACTTTTCAACCTGTCGGTGCCTGAACATACCGCTATGCGGAGTTATATTAAGGAGTCTTTGGAGAAAGGGCATATTCGGCCATCGTCTTCACCATTGGGAGCGGGATTTTTTTTTGTTGCCAAGAAGGATGGCTCCTTGAGACCTTGTATTGATTATCGCCTCTTGAATAAGATCACGGTCAAATTTCAATACCCTTTGCCTTTGCTTTCTGATTTGTTTGCTAGGATTAAGGGGGCTAGTTGGTTTACTAAGATTGACCTTCGAGGGGCATATAATCTTATTCGTATTAAGCAGGGTGACGAATGGAAAACTGCGTTTAATACGCCTGAGGGCCATTTTGAATACCTTGTGATGCCCTTCGGGCTCTCTAATGCTCCATCTGTTTCTCAGTCCTTCATGCATGATATCTTCCGGAATTATCTTGATAGATTCATGATTGTATATTTGGATGACATTTTGATTTTTTCTGATGATTGGGAGTCTCATGTGAAACAGGTCAGGATGGTTTTTCAGATCCTTCGTGACAATGCTTTGTTTGTGAAGGGGTCTAAGTGTCTTTTTGGAGTGCAGAAGGTTTCTTTTTTGGGCTTTATTTTTTCTCCTTCATCTATAGAGATGGATCCGGTTAAGGTTCAGGCCATTCATGATTGGATTCAGTCCACGTCCATGAAGAGTCTTCAAAAATATTTGGGCTTTGCTAATTTTTATCGCCGTTTCATTGCTAACTTCTCCAGTGTGGTTAAACCCCTGACCGATTTGACGAAAAAGGGTGCTGATGTGACGAATTGGTCCTCTGCAGCTGTCTCTGCCTTTCAGGAGCTTAAATGCCGATTTACTTCTGCTCCGGTGTTGCGTCAGCCAGATGTTTCTCTTCCATTTCAGGTTGAGGTTGATGCTTTTGAGATTGGGGCAGGGGCCGTTTTGTCTCAGAGGAATTCTGATGGTTCCTTGATGAAACCATGTGCCTTCTTTTCCCGAAAGTTTTCGCCTGCTGAACGTAATTATGATGTCGGCAATCGGGAATTGTTGGCTATGAAGTGGGCGTTCGAGGAATGGCGACATTGGCTTGAGGGAGCCAAGCATTGCATTGTGGTTTTGATCGATCATAAAAATCTGATTTACCTCGAGTCTGCCAAGCGGCTGAATCCTAGACAGGCTCGGTTTTCTCCCGTTTTGATTTCGTGGTCTCGTATCTTCCGGGTTCTAAGAATACTAAAGCTGATGCCCTCTCTAGGAGCTTTTTGCCTGATTCTCCGGAGGTCCTTGAACCGGTCGGCATTCTAAAGGAAGGGGTGGTTCTTTCTGCTATCTCCCCTGATCTACGACGGGTCCTTCAGGAATTTCAGGCTGACAAACCTGACCGCTGTCCAGTGGGGAAACTGTTTGTTCCTGATAAATGGACTAGTAGGGTGATTTCGGAGGTTCATTGTTCCGTGTTGGCTGGTCATCCTGGTATTTTTGGTACCAGAGATTTGGTTGGTAGGTCTTTTTGGTGGCCTTCTTTGTCGCAGGATGTGCGTTCTTTTGTGCAGTCCTGTGGGACTTGTGCGTGGGCTAAGCCTTGTTGTTCCCACGCTAGTGGGTTGCTTTTGCCTTTGCCGGTCCCTGAGAGGCCTTGGACGCATATTTCTATGGATTTTATTTCAGACCTTCCGGTTTCCCAGAGGATGTCAGTTATCTGGATGGTTTGTGACCGGTTTTCTAAGATGGTTCATTTGGTGCCTTTGCCTAAGTTGCCTTCCTCTTCTGATTTGGTTCCATTGTTTTTTCAGCATGTGGTTCATTTGCATGGTATTCCGGAGAATATTGTGTCTGACAGAGGTTCCCAGTTTGTTTCTAGGTTTTGGCGAGCCTTTTGTGCTAGGCTGGGCATTGATTTGTCTTTTTCTTCCGCATTTCATCCTCAGACAAATGGCCAAACCGAGCGAACCAACCAGACTTTGGAAACTTATTTGAGATGCTTCGTGTCTGCTGATCAGGATGATTGGGTGGCTTTCTTGCCATTGGCCGAGTTTGCCCTTAATAATCGGGCTAGTTCGGCCACCTTGGTTTCGCCTTTTTTTTGTAATTTTGGTTTTCATCCTCGTTTTTCTTCAGGGCAGGTTGAGCCTTCTGATTGTCCTGGTGTGGATTCTGTGGTGGACAGGTTGCAGCAAATTTGGGCTCATGTGGTGGACAATTTGGTGTTGTCTCAGGAGGAGGCGCAACGTTTTGCTAATCGGCGTCGGTGTGTTGGTTCCCGGCTTCGGGTTGGGGATTTGGTCTGGTTGTCTTCTCGTCATGTTCCTATGAAGGTTTCTTCCCCTAAGTTTAAGCCTCGGTTTATTGGTCCTTATAGGATTTCTGAGATTATCAATCCGGTGTCTTTTCGTTTGGCCCTTCCGGCATCTTTTGCTATCCATAATGTTTTCCATAGATCTTTATTGCGGAAATATGTGGTGCCCGTTCTTCCCTCTGTTGATCCTCCGGCTCCTGTGTTGGTTGATGGGGAGTTGGAGTATGTGGTTGAGAAGATTTTGGATTCTCGTTTTTCGAGACGGAAGCTTCAGTACCTTGTCAAATGGAAAGGTTACGGCCAGGAGGATAATTCTTGGGTTTTTGCCTCTCATGTCCATGCTGCTGATTTGGTTCGGGCCTTTCATCTGGCTCGTCCTGATCGGCCTGGGGGCTCTGGTGAGGGTTCGGTGACCCCTCTTCAAGGGGGGGTACTGTTGTGAATTCTGCTCTTGGGCTCCCTCCGGTGGTTGTTAGTGGTAGTGCAGTGGTCTCTGGATTATACGCCAGGACAGGTGTTTCTGCTTATTGCAGCTCTATTAGGTATTTAGGTTTGTAGGATCCATCAATCCCTGCCAGTTGTCCATTGTATCTTGGAGGGATTGCATCTCTGTCTGGCTCCACTGCCCTGCTGTCATTTCAGCTAAGTTAAGTGCCTTGTTTTGGTTCTCTGTAGCACGCATGCAGTGTGCTTTTATGTGCAGTGCAATCTATTGTGTTTTTGTCCAGCTTGACTTGTTTGGATTTTTCTGTCATGCTGGTTTCTCTGGAGATGCAGATATACATCCTATGTCTTTAGTTATATGTAGTATATAGTATTTTCTGCTGTGGAATTTTCTAGTGTTTTAATACTGACCGCTTAGAACTCTGTCCTATCCTTTCTTTCTAGCTAGAAGGGCCTCTTTTGCTAAACTCTGTTTTTTTCTGCCTGTGTACGCATTTCCTCTTAAATTCACAGTCAATATTTGTGGGGGGCTGCCTATCCTTTGGGGCTCTGCTCTGAGGCAAGATAGGATTTCCCTTTTCCATATTTAGGGGTATTTAGTCCTCCGGCTGTGTCGAGGTGTCTAGGCCTGGTTAGGTACATCCCACGGCTACTTCTAGCTGCGGTGTCAGTATTAGGATTGCGGTCAGTACAGGTACCACCTACTCCAGAGATAGTCTCATGCGGCTCCAGGGTCACCGGATCATAACACTCACCTAAATCACCTAAGCAGACATAGGGGGCAACTGTGGGAGAGGGGCGTCACTAGGGTCCCGGAAGAACTCCAGGCCTACCCGTCATACGGGTGCGTCCTAGCCATATCATCTGGGGGACGGAGAAGAACATCAGAACAGATATAAGTTGTGAGAAAGAACATCAGAAACAGACACAACAGTTGTGAGGACTATCCCGTGGTGCTCAGCAGGGACGTACTACAACACACAGTCGCTAGAAGGTAGGCACAGATTTCCACCTGCAAAGGGAACTCTGGAGATGCCTTCGGACCGGCCGGTCTCAGCCAGCCCTGTTAACAGTACTCTGGATTGAGGATCTTGAAGCCTTCAGTAAAGAGGTAAAGAGACTGCAACCCTGTGTCCTCGTTATTCTCCGCGACCTACACCACGCACCATCATCACACCTTTCATTGGACGCACCTTAGCAGGGTCACGGACCGGGTCTAGCCACCGTGACAACCCCAGAACTGAGACAGAGAGGCCCGGTACCGAGTACCCCGCGGCCCTGCGTCTGGGGGCGCTCCAAACTTGGCGTCACGAACAGGATCTACTTAAGCCTGAAGAAACAGGTCATGTGTGCCTTGGAACTGTGATTTATTGTGCTTGAACTGTGATTTATTGCAAAGACTGTGTATTGCCGCCAAAAGTTCCCGCCAAAACCGCCGCCATTGCAGTGCCACGGGGAGCGCAGAGGAAGAAGAAGGGCGTGCCATGGGAGGAGACTACCAAAGCGGCGCCAAAAGTGGCGACCGCCCCTCCGACTACTGCTGCGAGATGATGACCTGCCCAGAAGCAGAGGAGAACCGCCCCCTGATTTGCAATGGCGGGAACGAGAGGAAGGAGAAGCTACGCCCTCAGAAAATGGAGTGGCAGCATGCATATGCCACCGAAGAAGATCCCGTAGCAGGGATGGCGACCAGCGAGTCCCAGAGTGACGGCGAAGTGATCCCGGCCTGTCCTCGACCACCAGAGACGGACCCGAACCCACCGCAGCTGGAGGATCCGGACCTCTCGGAGCCACAGGCGGCGGGGCCGAGCCAACCTATCCTGAATATGGAGCCATCTGATGCGAAACAATGGAGGTCGGAGCTGTGTCAGGAGACCGCCCTGGAAGAACCGCGGTCCGGGCTGCAGCCGATTCCAGTGTCCTTGTCAATGGAACAGATCGACATCGGTGGAACCACATCAGACGCAGGTATGGAAAGCGTCCCTGCTCCCCCGACCAACCCTGCTCCCGTGACCGCTCCCCAGCCCGACAATAACCGAGTTTTCACCGCTGAGCTAGTAATACTAACCCCAGGCACCATGGAGAAGCTGGTGCCTCCGTTACCAACAACGATGGGGAAACTGCTAGATGTGAGCTCAGAGGGGGTGACCTTCCAGTGGGACACCCCACGGATCGGGCCGGATGGGGCCAGGCAGGAGGGCCTCAGCATTGCTGCGCTCACCTGGGAACAGTATAAGCAATGCTTAATTTCACAATGGCAAAACCAAAAAGAGACAGAACCAAATGACCCACCGAGAGTACAGAGACCAAGGACTGAACACAATAAGAGGAACTCGGTAAGGCAGGGGACTGTACTGGCCTTTCACCCGAAGCGGGGTTGGGGCTCTATACAAGAACCCGGACTGCCGACTGAAATCTTCTTTACCAGCTACAATGTGAAAACCCCGTCCCGCAATCGATATGACAATCAGCTACCATGTAAAGGGGACCAGGTGACCTACACTCGCCACCGGAGTGCGCAGGGGTGGTGCGCTCGAGACATCCAACGATGCGAGCCGGCAGTAGCGCCACCTGCTGTCCTGACTACGACTAACCCAGATTTGACCACTGCCACTACTGTCGCCACGGTGTGTATTATCGCCGCCACTGAACTTGCAACCACAGCTGACATCCGAATCCAGACGCCGGGTGATCTGACCGTGCCTGGGAGACCAACCAATGACACCGATTCTGCATCCGCCGAGGACAGAGGACCGCAGCCTTACCAGCCAGAAAGTGTCCGTCACCAGCAGATGCCGTGTAACCTTATGTGAGGATAAACGCCAGAACGAGAGTAAGCTACTAATGCTCTGCAACTGTAAATAGTTAACTGTTTATTTCCTTGCTTTCTGCTGCTTTAAACCCGACTAGGGTTATTCTTAAAGGGATCCCTTTGTTTACCCGGGATCCCTTTTATTTTGCTTTTTGTGTTTTTGCTTCTTTTGTACGTCACCATGTTGAAAAGACTGCCGAATCATGGACGGTGAATGGTTCACAAACTGCATTGTAAATAGTTTGCACCTTATTAAGGGTGCCCCCTACTGGTTTTACAAGAAGAGGAACTCTTTGAGAAGAAACTGTTCCTGGAAACAGTACAGGAGTTCCTGCTGTAAACGGACTTGTGACTTGAGAAGTTGCACTACCTCAAGGAGACTTGGTTCCCTCTTAAAGGGGATGTTCACCAGTTGCACTTAATGTATAATGTTGTCTTAAAAGAAAGTGAATAGTAATAATGTTTTACATAGGAGTATTATGTAGTTAGCTAGACAGTTATAGAAAATGTTTGATAATGTTGCTAGAGATTGAGGACAGGAAGTATACCCATAGGGGTTAGAGGGTGAGTCCTCCTAGGAGCCATAGAGAGATGGCTCAGTGATTTTGTACTAAGAGAAGAGGCAGTAGGCCTGGGCAGATAGACAGGCGGTCCTGCATATGAACAATCAGAAAGTAAAAAGAAGAGTATTGCACTTGGAAGAGGAAAAATAAAGAAAAGTTAATTTATATTTTAGGAGTTTTATAGTAAGCCTTTAGTGGATCCAGCTTATACGTCCTTAAAGGCAAAAGTTAAATTATTGTTCAGGATTTGCACTTAGTAGAATACCCGGCTGGGTAATAGAAGTTATTTACGGTATGTTATTTAAAATATTTAACCATGTTTGTTTGTAACGTTCAAGAGTCCTCACCTCCCATAAAGGGAAGCACTGTTATTATTACTTAATATTTGTTTATTGCATTTCAAAATTTGTATGTCTTTTTGCTGACATGTATTGTTGTTTTCTTCCCAGTCCGGGAGTACTGGATTTAACCGGGGGGGAGTGCAGCACCCCAGAGTCCTGGTCGTTGCAGTACTGACGCTCCGCCGCTAAGGGGAGTGATGGTACGTCTGATGGCACTTAAGGAGTTCACCTGACCAGGTATCACAGACACCAATACACTTCACAATCTGGCCTCCAGGGGGAGCAAAGGGCACTCTGTATTAGGCCACTCCTCACAATCTGGTAAAACTGGGGGTTGGATAGAAAGTTAGGGAGAAGCTGACTGGGTTGGAACCAGGCAACATCCTGTGGCAGAGGGTGTTGCAGGGGAAGATTCAGGGGGGTCCCTGTCAGGGGTGGGATCCTGACAGAGGCCTAGCGAACAAGACAGAGCGTTAAGGAACCGCGCCTGCACTACATTGCGGCGGTATCTCAAGAAAGGACAAGAAGCGAGGTTTATTGTGAAGAGTGAGAAACGAGATCACAGCAAAAAGGAGATAACACCAGTAGGAGTCGTGCCGTAAGATCGAGGCAACATCCTACTGAGGCGCGTAGCCGGTGGCCGGAAAGCCGAGGAAGTATTGGACTCCAAGCATTACTTAAAACCAACGGCAGGACAGTTAATTATAGGTTGGCTGTCTCACCTAAATCACCTAAGCAGACATAGGGGGCAACTATGGGAGAGGGGCGTCACTAGGGTCCCGGAAGAACTCCAGGCCTACCCGTCATACGGGTGCGTCCTAGCCATATCATCTGGGGGACGGAGAAGAACATCAGAACAGATATAAGTTGTGAGAAAGAACATCAGAAACAGACACAACAGTTGTGAGGACTATCCCGTGGTGCTCAGCAGGGACGTACTACAACACACAGGCGCTAGAAGGTAGGCACAGATTTCCACCTGCAAAGGGAACTCTGGAGGTGCCATCGGACCGGCCGGTCTCAGCCAGCCCTGTTAACAGTACTCTGGATTGAGGATCTTGAAGCCTTCAGTAAAGAGGTAAAGAGACTGCAACCCTGTGTCCTCGTTATTCTCCGCGACCTACACCACGCACCATCATCACACCTTTCATTGGACGCCCCTTAGCAGGGTCACGGACCGGGTCTAGCCACCGTGACAACCCCAGAACTGAGACAGAGAGGCCCGGTACCGAGTACCCCGCGGCCCTGCGTCTGGGGGCGCTCCAAACTGATTCGACAACTGTAAAAAATAATGATCGCATGCGACTGGCTCTGTGTTCACATAGTGGTTAGGTGCACAAACTGCCTGCTATTTACATGCATTAGTACCATGTTGCAATGGATATGATGTGTGGCCCTTTAATTTATTTAAAAGGATGTTGGAGACCACCAGTATATGTCAGGTTGACTACCACTGACTTGGGGGTTTTCTGATATATTTGCTCCTTCATCCCATATTACAAGGACCACAGTGAATCAACAATGCTGATTGGTCATATAAAAACATGCAAAAATGCAATCTATTATTCCCTATTATCATCCATTTGATACAGAGAATATGAGGGTGTTTTTCAGTAGGATGACTGACAACACGTTCACAAATATATATTTCTCATGATCGCTATTTTATCTCACATCTCTCCAGACCTGAAAACTTTCCCAATCATTTCCATACAAATGTGCGAATATTAACAGCTTGTCTTGTAAAGGTGCACTTTTATAAGCCGACAGATTTAGGTTTAGTGGTCCTTTAATTTATGAATATCCTGATCTGTCCTATATGTCAGACATACAGCTGAAAGCTCCTGCGGCCTGGTAAAAATCCCTTTGGGGGTCCTATGAACCGCCACATATCGTTATGTGCAATGGTTTCACAAGATATATGTATTATAGTTGAGAAGTTATTAAAGAGGTATCTAATATAGAAAACATGTTTTTAATTTTCCAATGTTCTGTGACTGGCAGTGCAGGTTAGTCCCATTCACTCAACCCTGTTTTCTAATTCCAGACAACCCCCTTTAATGGTTTTCTGGACCCTCGCCCTCATTTACACTTGCCAAATACTGTATATATAGATCGCTGTATGTGCATTAGAAAGTAATAGTGACATCAAAATAATGTTCTCAAACTTGTCAAATTGCTTCATTTGCTTTCTATAAATGTTTCCTATAATTTTTGCCCTGAATAAGAGAGTGAACATTTTGGAATTACCTTGATTTCCACATTGCTTATAAAATGTGGCCTGGTTGTTATGTAACTAGTAGTGTTGAGCATTCCGATACCGCAAGTATCGGGAGCGTTGTTTGCTTAAAATGCGCGCGTTTCCTGCCTCCCGCGACGTCACGGCTTCTGATTGGTCGCGTGCCGCCCATGTGGCCGCGACGCGACCAATCACAGCAAGCCGTGACGTAATTTCAGGTCCTGAATGCAGAATTAGGCATTCAGGACCTGAAATTACGTCACGGCTTGCTGTGATTGGTCGCGTCGCGGCCACATGGGCGGCACGCAACCAATCACAAGCCGTGACGTAATTTTAAAATGCGCGCGTGTCCTGCCTCCCGTGACGTCACGGCTTGTGATTGGTCGCGTCGCCCATGTGACCGCGACGCGACCAATCACAAGCCAGAACGTAATTTTAAAATCCTGAATGCCTAGAATTAAGCTTCCAGGACCTCAAAATTACGTCACGGCTTGCTGTGATTGGTCGCGTCGCGGCCACATGGGCGGCACGCGACCAATCAGAAGCCGTGACGTCGCGGGAGGCAGGAAACGCGCGCATTTTAAGCAAACAACGCTGCCGGTTCCCTCGGTGAGGTCCAGGCTGCGTCGGAGAGGTGAGTATAGCAATTTTTTTTATTTTAATTCTTTATTTTACACATTAATATGGATCCCAGGGCCTGAAGGAGAGTTTCCTCTCCTTCAGACCCTGGGAACCATCAGGGATACCGTCCGATACTTGAGTCCCATTGACTTGTATTGGTATCGGGTATCGGTATCGGATTAGATCCGATACTTTGCCGGTATCGGCCGATACTTTCCGATACCGATACTTTCAAGTATCGGACGGTATCGCTCAACACTAGTAACTAGCAATTAAAAAAAAAAAAAACGAAAAAAAAAAAGTAGTCTAACATAGCTTATAACAAATACAGTTGTGCCTTTCATATCTACAGTATTATTAAATAATCACAAAGGAAAACTGAGTGAACATCTATGGTAATGACTTCTCCAAGTGTCAATTTGTAAAAGGTGCTTCAAGTAAAGATGTGAGATTGGAAGTGGGCTTTGATACTGTGCCAATTAAAGGGAATCTGTCAACAGGTTTTTGCTATGTAATCTGAGGACAGCTTGTATTAGGGGCTGAGACACTGATTCCAGTGATGTGTCACGTATTAGGCTGTGCGAGTTTTTTCAATACAATAAGTGCATTATCAGCAAGAGATTATCACTGCTCAGACTAGGGCCTGCATGAGTCCTGGTCCAACCACACCAACACTGATTAGCAGCTTACTGTCAATATAAAATGTACACAGAAAGCTGCCAATCAGGGGTATAGACGGTTCAGTTTTTTTAGCTCTGCTACACCGACTGCAGAGAAAATTCTTACTGCTGTATGCAGTAAACTAAGTGATACATAGCTGTAATCAGGGTCTCTTTCCCTACACCAGAGGTGTCAAACTGCATTCCTCGAGGGCCGCCAACAGGTCATGTTTTCAGGATTTCCTTGTATTGCACAGGTGATAATTTAATCACTTGCACAGAATGATTCCAGCACCTTGTGGAATGCTAAGGAAATCCTGAAAACATGACCTGTTGGCGGCCCTCGAGGAATGCAGTTTGACACCTCTGCCCTACACTATGCTGCTCTGAGATGAGGTAGCAAAAACCTTGTGACACATTCCCTTTAAATAAAGGCACTTAAAGCTCAGTTACTCACAAATTTCTTCTCCAGAATGATTGGCTAGTGTGAACCATTTCACCAAAAAGTACATAAAGTCAAAAAAATATTACAGAAATAATCAGCCATAGTTACCAATGCCTGCTCACAATACCAATATAATGCAGAATGCAGCAGCCCCATGATAAAACGAGGAACAGCAACCATAAACAACCACTCACACCCCTGCCATCCATAAGGGGGCAGCTGTTTAGTGATGTAAATGCACACAGACTTGTATAAGGTGCCAGTCATACATAATACTGATACACATACTGCATGTCAGCTTACAACCTAATATTGATGCCCATAGTATTAGATGAGCCAGGTTGACCAACACTACATAAGTAGACCCCAATTGTCCTCACCAACATTTCATGGCCTGAAATTGTCCTGCAAAGATTAACAATACATGAATCATAGAATTATATAATCATAGAATGTTAGAGTTGGAAGGGACCTCCAGGGTCACTGCGTCCAATTCCCTGCTCAATGCAGGATTCACCAAACCATCTTAGACAGATGTCTGTCCAGCCTCTGTTTGAAGACTTCCATTGGAGGAGAACTCACCACCTCTTGTGGCAGCCTGTTCCACTCATTGATCACCCTCACTGTCAAAAAGTTATTTCTAATATCTAATCTGTATCTTCTCCCTTTCAGTTTCATTCCATTGCTTCTCATGTTTCCATATGCAAATATGAATAGTGATGATAATCCCTCTACACTGTGAAATTCCTTCAGATATTTGTAGACAGCTATTAAGTCTCCTCTAAGCCCTCTTTTTTTGCAAGCTAAACATTCCCAGATCAACCGATTTCTCGTAGGACATACTTTGCAGTCTGCTCACCATCCTGGTAGCTCTTCTCTAAACTTGCTCCAGTTTTTCAATTTATTTTTTAAAATGTGGGGTCCAGAACTGGACACAGTATTCCAGATGAGGTCTGACCAAGGAGGACTAGAGGGAGATAATTACTTCACATGATCTAGACTGTATGCTTCTATTAATACATCCTGGAACTGTGTTTGCCTTTTTTTGCTGCTGCATCACACTGTTGACTCATGTGCAGTCTGTTATCTATTAGTATACCCAAGTCTTTTTCATACGTGCTGTTGCTTAGTTCTATTCCTCCCATTCTATAGATGTAGTTTTAATTTTTTTTTCCCAGATGTAGAATTCTGCATTTCTCCCTGTTAAATACCATTCTATTAGTCGCTGCCCATTGTTCAAGCTTATCTAGATTCTTCTGAATCCTTTCTGTCTTCTATAGTGTTAGCTATCCCTCCTAGCTTTGCATCGTCTGAAAATTTGATTAGTTTACATTCAGTTCCCTTATCTAGATCATTTATGAAAATGTTGAACAACACTTGGCCAAGACAGAGCCTTGTGGTACCCCACTTGAAACGCTTTTTCCAATTGGATGTGCAACCATATTTTACCACTCTTTGAGTATGATCACTGAGCCAGTTATGAATCCACCTAACCTGTAGCCTTGTTAATCTCATACTTGGTCATTTTTTCAATAAAGATAGTATGAGATACTTTATCAAATGCTTTGCTGCAGTTGAGATAAACTATATCTACCATTTTCCTGATCCACCCAATCAGTGATTCCATCATAGAAGGATATTAGATTAGTCTGGCATGACTGGTTTGCTACAAACGCATGCTGGCTCTAGTTAATAACTGTATTCGTATCCAAGAGCTTACATGCTATTTAATAACTTGCTCAAATAACTTTCCTGGTATAAAAGTAAGGCTCACTGGCCTGTAATTTCCTGGCTCCGTTTTCTGTCCTTTTGTGAAGATAGGGACATTTGCCCTTCTCTAATCTTCTGGGACCTCTCCTGTTTTCCAGGATTTTTTTAAAGATTCTGGCTAGTGGTTCTAGCAATATCCTCTGCTAATTCTTTCAGTATCACAGGATATAATTACTCTGAACCAGGAGATTAAAAGTCATTTAATTTAGCTAAGTGTTCTCCCACCATCTCTCTGTTAATGGACAGTGTGTATTATTTTATTCCTTCAATGGCACCTTGAAGATCAGTTGATGTTGCAATTGCTTTCTTAGAGAACACAGATGCAAAATAGGAATGTAAAAGTTTGGCCTTCTCAACATCATTTTTGACCACTTCACCCTTTTCATCCTGTAAAAATCCTATAGCATCTTTGACTTTTCTTTTGCTTTTGACATACCCTCAAAATGTGTTTTTAATGCTTTTAGTCTCCCCTGCAAGCCTTACTTCTTTACTGGCTTTAGATGTTCTAACTCCTGCTCTGTAGTCAATGCAAACAGCATTATATTCTTCTTTAGATATGCCCCCCCCATTCCATTTGATATACATTTTTTTTCCTTTTTAATAAGTGATTAGGTTCTTTGCTCATCCACCCTGGTCTATTTAAATGCTTCCAATACTTCCTTCTTTTTGGGATTGTTACCAATTGTGTGGTGAGAATTTCATTTAGAAAAATCTCCCATCCTTCTTGGACATTTCTGTTCTTCAGAACATTCAGACATTGGATCTTTCCTACACTCTTTCTGAGTCCATTAAAAGCTGCCTTTATGAAGTCCAACCTTAACGTGTGAGTCCTCGTTGGTCTTCCTTCTCTTGTAATCCAAAATTTGAGGATAGCATGATCGCTGCCTACTAAATTCCCAACCACCTTTACTTACTCAACCGTTTCCTCCTCGTTGGTAAGAATTAGGTGCAAGATTATAGATCCTCTTGTTCTCTCTTCTACCTTTTGAAAGATAAAGTTGTCAATGAGAGAAGATAAGAATTTTCTGGACCCATACCTTTTGCTTGAGAGAGTCTCAACAAGTATCTGGATAGTTAAAATCTCCCATGATCACTATGTCATACTTTTTTGAGAACAGAGACATCTGATGTAAAAAGAGTTCATCCATATCTTCAGTTTGTCCAGGTGTCACGGGTGTGTCACAGCCTGCAGGCAGTCACACAGCATCTGGCTGCAGAAGGTCTCTGCGGTTGGCTTTGCAGACACCTTCTTAGTCCTTCTGACTCTTGGACCCAGTGGCAACCTCCCCCGGCTCTAATTAACACACCTGGACTGGGTGTTTATAGACTTCCTCTCTGCTTCTGGGAAACGCCAGTGATATATCCATTTTCCTCTTTTGAGGCTTGGAGCTATAGCGGTTGACAATCTTCCTCTTTGATGCTGCAGGAGGACGCCTATGTTACCTCTCTGAGTTTACTCAAGATACGTGTCAACCTTGTTTGTCTATCCCACCCATCTTTCATTGTAGTGAGGATTGACTAGTGCACCCCGTCCTTCCCTAAGCAGGGCTTATTGCCAGGGTCAGGCAGGGATTAGGTTCCTCCACAGCAATTGGTGCACAACCTATATAGAGACGTGTAGGGCACTCAGGGTGATGTTAGATCCCCACTACCCCCTTCCCTAGTGTTGGGTTCCCTTCCCCTCATCCCTTTGTGTTGCACTTAGTCTTAACTACACTGTGCGTGACACCCGGTGGCCTATAGTAAACACCTACAATAGTATCATTTCTGTTCTTCTCTACTTGAATTCTTACCCAAACAGTTTCTACAGAGCTACCAGTCTCTGAAGCTTGGATCTCTGTGGAAATATATATTTCCTAACAAACAATGCAACACCTCCTCCCTTCTTTTTAATCCTGTTTCTAATAGTCAATATTATGAAGTATTCATTGATATTTTGGCCAATATATGCAAACTCGTAACTGGCAACTGGCATCTAGGGCTCTTATTGTATAACAAATGCATACATTAAAATTAAAAGCAATTCACTGAAAAGGACACAAAATCCAAAAACTATCACAGACAAAAAGCAGATATACTTACAATACCTGGTCATAATACTATTGTATTGCGGAATGCAGTGGTCACCCACAATAAAAGACAGAGGCAGCACAAGTTCAAAATAATTAGGAACATCCCCCTCACGCACCTATCCATCATGGCATGAGTGGTTGATTAGTATTATAAGTTCACAATGATAAGACTTTGTATTTGTGCCAGTCACACAAATACATGTAGTGCACCATGCCATCTTACAACCTATTAGCAATTACTAATTTTAATGTGAATAATGCCTCCAGGAAAATAACTATCAAAAGGCCTCAGAAGATGCATTATAGAAAAGCATAAAGCTAAAAAGGATTTCAAAAGCATGGCTAAAGACCTTGGTGTACATCAATCCATGGTTAGGGAAATTGTCTACAGATAAGGAAAAATCAGGGCTGTTGCTAATTTCTCTAGGAGTCGGTGTCTGTTTTTAATAATAGTCAAACAGCACAAAGTCTCATTTTTAACGTTAAATTATGTAGATAGAATGGTGCTGGCTCCATGTTACACCATTCAGTCTGTGAGTCTGGGTCTTAGTACAACAAGCGCTATGAGCAGCGACGGACTGGAGCACCTTGGGCCCACCAGAGAAAATAATTTTTGGGACCCACTATGTAGCTACGTAGAAATAAATACAAGATCACCAATTGTGTGGTAAAACATGCTAATATCAGGGTATAATATAAGGTAGTACATGTCTTAATTATGTAGCAGGGGTGGGGTAGCCCCCTCATAGAATATAATGTAGCCCCCTTATAGAATGTAAAGTAGCCCCCTCATAGAATATAATGTAGCCTCCCTCATTGAATATAATGTAGCCCCCCTCATAGAATATAATGTAACCCCCTCATAGAATATAGTGCAGCACCCTCATAGGGTATAATGCAGCACCCCACAAAATATAATGCAAGCCCCTCATAAGGTATAATACAGCCCCCCATAGAATATACTGTAGCCCCCTCATAGGGCATAATTCAGCCCCCTTCATATAGTACCATCATCATTGCCTCCTCCTCCACCACCACCATTGTACTTTCCACCACTACCATCATTGCGTTCTCCCCCACCATCCCCATCATTGCCCATTCCAACACCTCCATCTCTGCCTCCCCCCCACCACCATCATTGTCCTTTCACCACAACATCATTGCCTTCTCCCCCACCATCCCATCATTGCCCATTCCACCACCTCTATAATTGCCTCCTCCCCCACCACCCCCATCATCCTTTCCATCACCAACAACATTGCCTCCTCCCCACCTCCACCATTGTCCTTTCCACCACTACCATCATTGTCCTTTCCACCACAACCATCATTGCTTTCTCCCCACCACCCCCATCATTGCCCATTCCAACACCTCCATCATTGCCTCCGCCCACCACCACCACCATCATTGTCCTTTCCACCACAACCATCATTGCCTTCTCCCCCACCACTCCATCATTGCCCATTACACCACCTCCATCATTGCCTCCTCCCCACCACCCCATCATCTTTTCCACCACCACCAACATTGCCTTCTCTCCCACCACCCACATCATTGCCAATCTCCAATACACATCTCCAATATGCACAGCACCACACCACTCTACTCACTCACACACACAAAGCACCGCACTGCACTACAGACACACACACGCATGCACGCAGACAAACACACAGCACCACTAACCTCTCCACACGTTACCCGCAGCTGCGGCACATCCCGGCAGAAACTTCGTTGCCGGCAGCTTTCTCTCTGAAACAGCCACGTGCTGAATGATGACAAGAAGCGCCCGGTAGGAAGCACCGCAGGACGCCATCAAATTCCTGCAGCTCCGCTCAGCTGCCAAGCTGCAGGGATCTCTCCCTGCCCGCAGATTGCCCTCAGGGTGAGCCGCCCTGCAGGGGCCCACCTCCGGGGCCACAATGCAGCCGCTCCAGCTTTACATGCGGGCAGTGTTAGCCTCAGCCTGCTATTAAAGTGAAATGAGTATTCCTCCGGTTCTCCGGTGGGCCAGTCCGACCCTGGCTATGAGGTCACAAGATCGTGTCTGCTGCACGAAACTCGAAAAATGTTTAAAAGCAGTAAATGTTATGGTTTTGATTAGTTGCTACAGGTAAGAATACACATTATGATAAGACCAAAGAAAGAATGTTCAGGATGTGCCAGGTCAATTGCGAGGTTCCGACCCACAAGTCTCTATCTATGGTAACCTGGCTATTTTTCCCTTTACAAATGATATGATAAGACCTATCGTACCATGTATTAGCATTAACAGCTATGGTAGTCATCATACTTAGTTTTGCTGAATATAAGTGATAACAATTAATATAAAATAATAATGACAGTAATTAAGCAAATAGAAGTTTGCCCACGACTTTTGTAGAGATGCTGCAGTATGACCTGAGGAGGGATCTGCATGCAAGGTATCCCAAAAGTATTAATCATCAACCAAAATACATTTATCGGAAGGATTTATCCTAAATCCCGACTCAATGCTGTGAACATGTTATATGTATCTTGGTGATGGTAGTTCCTGCTAAAGAAGGATCTACA
Organism: Ranitomeya variabilis; assembly: GCF_051348905.1. Taxonomy (NCBI): domain Eukaryota; kingdom Metazoa; phylum Chordata; class Amphibia; order Anura; family Dendrobatidae; genus Ranitomeya; species Ranitomeya variabilis. The sequence continues at coordinate 549,696,643 of NC_135235.1, read as the reverse complement.
AGTCATTAAATTAAAGGATCACTTAGCGTTACTCATCATACTTTGGATATTTACTAAATAAGCTCAATAAAAGACATTAATAGTACAACTGTTTTTGTTTTGTTTGTTTAATTTGTGTTCCTCTATAATTGTAATTGGGACAGTATCAGACTGCATTTTTTTATTTTTTTTATTAAGTCATTCCAAAGGGTTCTTTTATTTTTCTTTGAAGTGGTGAATTATACTGTAAGAATACATACTGTAGTTTATAGAGTGTTTGCACCTATTGCCAAATACGCTACACCTGTGTCTCCCCCTGCACATAGCTGCATATTCTCTTTCATCCTTTAGGGGGCACTGCTCTGTTTCATATATAACAGTCAAGATGCACAGACCAACCTCTCACAAGTTAGATTCCCTGCTGCCTTTCTGCCTTGCCTCAGCAGCTTTCACCCTTTCTCGTAATCTTCTTCTTTCCAGCTCTCTCTCTCTCTCTTCTGTCCCAGTCCGACACTGCAGCTGCTTCTTTCTCTTCTTCTCACTTTAATCCTCTTCTCTTTAAGTATTCGCATTTACCTGCTCCCCCTTCTCTTCTCTGTCCTACCCCTCTTCTTATCTCTCGCATACAATTCCCTTTCCACTCTATTCTTAATCATTGCTTTCTCCACTGTTCTGTCACATAATATCCATTCACTTTTTTGTGTCACACATTTCTCCCATCTCTTGCAGTTTCTTCTCATTCCTGTCAGGGATCTATTCTTCTTTTTTATTCTTTATTTGCATATTTTTTCCTGCAAGTTTTATTAAGTTCTCACCTTTCTTTATATTTGATCTCTTTTTTTCTCACTTTTGTCTCCTTTTATCCCTCCTTGTTTTGCTCACCCCTCTGCTTTAATTTTGTTCTTGCTCTTCTAGTCAGCAATTTTCTTTTACCACATTACTTGTGGTGACTTCTACAAGACTACCTATACCCCTTCTTTTCTGGAGGGGCCACCTTGCCTCTCCACCTCAACATTCGGCACCATAGCTCCCCCCAGCCGCGCAACCCCTCGTCCCTTGGCCCCGTTTGGCCTTGGGAGGAAGACATTGGTGGCAGTGGCTATTGGCGTGGTGATGGTTCTAATATTGGTCATCCTAATTCCAGTGTTGGTCAACTCAGTGGGATCTGATGGCCACTATGAAATGTTGGGCACCTGCCGGATGGTATGCGACCCCTATCTTAGCAAAGCAGGGGCAACCACCACTAGTACCAGCATCAGAGCCGGGACTGGAGCTGAACCATTGAGTGACAGAGGACAACAACAAGCTCCATCAACTTTAGTTCAAGGTCCTCAGGGAAAAGCTGGACGCCCTGGAAAACCAGGTCCACCTGGAGAGCCTGGGCTACCAGGTCCACCAGGTCCACAGGGACCGCCAGGAGAACGAGGAGAACCAGGAAAACCTGGACCACCAGGCTTGACAGGAGGAGGTGTGAATGGAGCAATAAGTACAGCCACATACACTACCATTCCCCGTGTGGCCTTCTATGCTGGTCTGAAGAACCCCCACGAGGGTTATGAGGTCCTGAAATTTGATGACGTGGTCACCAACCTTGGGAACAACTACGATGCGGCAAGTGGGAGGTTCAGCTGCACAGTACCGGGCACTTACTTCTTTACCTACCATGTCCTAATGAGAGGTGGAGACGGCACCAGTATGTGGGCGGACCTCTGCAAAAACGGTCAGGTGAGTGTGCAGCAATGGATTGTTTTTGAATTTTATTTCAAAAATGTAATTGTATTAAGAAGAATAGTAAAAAATATAAACTCGATTCAATCAAGCTAATTTAGCAAAATTTAAAAAATCTCAGATTGCTATTTATTTTCTGCAAAACCATATATTGTGTATATTTCATATAGACTTCATAAAGTCACTATTAATAGTATTATTAATTTTAAAAAAATTGGCAAATGAATACTAATACAGAAATGTAAAAATGTTCAGTTTTCATAAATGGCAAAAATATTTTCCATCCTTTAGAATTTACATCATAAGGCAATCATTTTTGAATAAGAATCACCATATAAAATGAGTACCGCACTGTGCGTTTGTCACACTAGAAGCTTTTTCTCTTCACTTTCTTTCCACTGGGAACTTGTAAAAACTGAAAATATTCAGGTGATATCTGTACTAAGCTGTGGATGTTCTGTAGGGTTATATGAGGTTTTCTGTATTAAACTTCTAAAATTAAGTGATGGATATTTGTAAAGAATTTTGTGAGAGGAAGAAAAGAAAACATCAAGGAGTGCAGAAAGATTCCTAATGGGTTATTTTCACCAGAATTTCCATCTATTCTAGAAGTTCGGCAAAATTTTCACTTCAGAAGCTTCCTGATTGGCACTATCAGAATTAATTAGCATGAAAAAAACCCAAACTACCCTAGAGGGAAAGTGAGTAATGTAGATTAAAGAAGTCGGCCATGAACTACACGGGGCAGCTACATTGTGGCCGTCATACTGTATTAAAGGTTCTTGTTCTGCGGTCCCTGTAAGCTTACATGTTCTTATTATCCTATTCCTATTACTATCCAAACATTTACTGATGCAGATTTTTTAGGAGAAAGAACAATGGTCACAATGGTGACTTATTAAATAGAACGCCTTAGGGACAGCGCTTATCCCGTCTCCAAAGTTTAAACATTAAATCACCCGCAGACAAGGGTGCGATAGCTCAGTGGAGCAGGGAAAATGAGTTTACCCAGAGGAAGTGAAAAACTAGCTGCCTAATGAAAGGTAGACAGTTAGCACATGGTTGGAAATACATGGTAGGAAATAAATATCTCCTAGAGAAGAAGAGAGGCAAATTATCTAGAAAATCTGTGGTCAAGAACTCTTGAGGAGTAGTCAAGAACATCTTAGATTTTCTTCAGATTAATCAAGTGATATTTTGGGGATGACAAGGAAGAAGATAGGACTGAATATATAATGCTGTAGCCCTCAAAGAAGTTGGAGTGGAGTATGATGAAAAGACAATATTCCAAATCTAGGTAGCTTGAGAAAAGTTTTTGAACATTTTGGAAACTGACAGCTAGCCATCAAATGTAGGACATTATGGAGATCATACTACCTACAAACTGTAGGTAGACACAGGTAGATGTTTAGATATTCCTGTGGACAATTCTAGTTCTTGAAGACAGGAAACATGAGTATTGAGGTTAGAAAGAGACCTGATCCAGAGGACAATTCTCAGTTCGAGACAATTTTTATTTCTTTAATTTTTTTTTTACAGTTTTCAAATGTTTTCACATAACCATCTATCACTGTAATATGTACCGTAACATTAATTTGTTTTTTGGACAGTCATTTTTTCAACAATTACATTGGTAGTCACGTCATGGAGTGAAAAAATTATGACATCTGTCTAATCCAATCATGGTAGAAAAAAAAACAAATACATAAAAAATGTGTGGCCACCACCAACTTTAAAGGAGGTTTTAAAATTTCTAAGACAAAAATATTAAAAAGTGAGCATTCAAATAACACTTTATTTGAAGGAGGTACCGTGAGTCTGTTAATGTACCATAAAATGTAATAACACCAGAGGAACAAAATAAATGTAAAATTCATGAAAAGGAAAGTACAGAAGAGTCTACCCTTATATCTTCCATCCCCTAATACAGTGTTCTCAATTATATAAAAAGCCACCTTCCCAAAGGACAAGGACTGATATTCTAGTATGGTTTGGACATTGTTGTGTTTACAATGAGGTGAATAAATTCCCATTTGCACTTCTTCTCCCCATCAGTACTTTGTTACAAAGAAAACAAAAAAATGCAAATGATGCTAGTTCAAAGAACGCAAAAATACAAGGACAGAACTAGTACATGAAAGGACCAGAGTGGTAAGTAGAGACATCTAAGACAGGGATGCAAAGAGATCCATTCCTAAGACACGGACTAGTCAAAAGTAGGGCAAAATATTTAAAGCTGATGAGTAGAAGGATTTATTACTGAAGATATTATGCATCAAGAAAGAACAACATTGTCTAAAAAAAGGAATTAATATAGAGACAACACTGTCTATAGTGAAAAGTAAAAGAAGCAAATGATTAATTACAATTGGATGCAAGAAAGACCAAAATAGTGTTGGTATTACACATTGGAGGCTAATGGAGGATTTGAGAAGTTTGTAGTGAAGGTCAAGTTGGAAAGGAGAACAACAAAAAGCCAATGAAATTCTCAAACAACATGGAGTAATAATATATTAAATGACGGGACAAAATACCTTTATGAATGACTATAAGATCCAACCATTGGAGAATAGAGTCCAGCGAGGGTCAAGAATGGCTGTATTATAAGTGGAACTGGCACTCTAAGAGGAACATAAAGCTAAAATAGGCAGATATTATCTATTGAAGGGATTGGAGAGAAAACCCAGTAAGGAACTGGCCTGGTTGTTTAGTCTATATTAAGATTAGAATGAGCCGATATGGGCCGAATTCAGAACTATCCTATGTTAAATCCAAAAAGCTATAATGTTTGGGTTAGAAATACTTTGGAAGAAATCTAGTCAAGTTAGGGCAATTCCAGCTAGTCTGTACTACCATAGTATGTACTAAGATAAGGAGAGAAAGTCAGTGTGGGCAAATGAGAGGTAGTATGCCTAGAGAAGACTGGTCCAATAGCTGTCCATTGAATAAATCAAAATTTAGGAACTTATCAGATGTAACAATGCTGGCCTCAATCAGATGACTGTTCTAATAATTCTAGAACCAGATAATCCTCATTTAGATATAGATATATAGTGTACAGTAAGTAACAACAACAATGTGGACTGGGCTCTAACTTTTTAGTGGTTCAGCTCATTATTGGGTTCGATGGAACTGACCATGTTGCCTATTTGCAAACATTGATTATCACCAAAGAAAATGTCTATGTGACTAGGATGGGAATAAGACTAAAGAGATTTTTAGAGTGCGCATCGAGATAATATGAGGTTCAACAAGGTCAATCAACGTGAGGCAGGGATAGCGTGAAAGTAAGGTCACCGTTGGATAGCCTAAAACTGGTGAAACTCAGTTGAATAAGGTGACAAGCAGAGGCAAAACGATGGTGATTACAACATATATGAGAACTGACTAGCCACAGAAAACCTCTGACCAGTAACATTCTGGCCACAGATGGTATATTCTATAGACCAGATCTCTCAGAGTACGTATTACTTAAGTGATATGTAATGGGAATCTCATTTGTTTGAATGCCAGGATGGTGTTCTGCTTTTAGACACATAGGCTTAACAGGAATGAAGCGCCAGTGACAGGTCACTTGTAGAGCTGTGCTCATGCTATACTGTCGGAGAGCCAAAGAAATCACATAGTTGCTATTGGTAACTAAATACAAAAAAAAGTGTAATATACAAAATAATCTACCAGAGCAGACAATAGTTAAGAAAAATAGATAATAGCCCATATGTCACATAATATAAACAAAAATGCACGTGCCCCATTTCTATAGTTTTAATTGCCATACCATTTGTTATGTTGGTGCAAAGATACATATAGTGATATAAGATAGACAGAAAGACATAAGAAACATAAAGACAGATAGATAGCAACATCAATCAAATAAAGCGCAGATGCAAGTCACAGAGTCCAGACTACTGTACATATACAATGACAAATGGCAATATTCCCATTTGAAAAAGTGAAAAATTGCATTTATTCCAAGCCTGCGTACATGGGCTTGGAATAAATATCATTTTTCACTTTTTCAAAATGGGAGTATTGCCATTATTTATTGTACAAGTTAGTTAGATAGGTAGAAACATAGATAGATGGGAGATAGATTTTGGAAAGTTGGTAACAATTTAGGTTAGGGATCCATATTGACATGGGCTCACCCACGAGACATGCTACAATCACAGCATAAAACCCCAACTCATATGCGTCAATTATAAAATATCCGACACTGTCACAATTCACAATGGTAGCAATCAATGCCTTTTTCCCATGTTGGTGGTCACTTTTTTTCTTACTGGAGAACATTTAGGTAATTGAGGTAATTGTGATTTTACTGTGATTAAAGAAAAGAAGATTCTATAAAAAATGATGAAACGTATGTATGTGTAGACAAATATATACATGACTTCACCAAGTTCTACCCTTACGGTATCCTATTATCAAACCAGTATTATTAAGCTATATCCTAGAGAAGAGTCATGTATATGGAAGGCACTGGCCAATTTTGGATGGAAGTCATGGTGAGCTTATATTGACAAGACAATAATGCCAACCCCTGAGCCACAGTGCCAGCTAGAATCTGTTTTAATGACAGAAGATATAAGATATACTGCTGTAAAGAAAGGTTGGAAGTAATAGGCTTCTGTCTGCTAATAGAATTGTGATCTCTAAACCCCTGTAAATTCGGCTTCCCACCAATAATTCTCAATTTATCCTGCTAGTTCCCTGGAGAATGGCAGCAAAAATCCATAAGCAGCAGCATAACAATTATTCCAGCAAGAATGGAAAACAAAAAGAAAAGTCCCGGAACTAAAGAGAAATGAGAGGATCCAGGAAATACTTCTTTAGGTTTCAATATTCACGATGCGAAATAATAAAATCCTAAAATCCAGCAACAAGAGTTCCTTAGAGAAAAATGAAGTATGAGACTCCCCAAAGCAGCTCATGTTTCAGTGATAAAGTAGCTATTTAAGTGGAATAACTTTGCAAAAGCTGAAATTACATTTTGAGGAATAAGTAATTAATCAAAAATGATGATGTGCATAGTAGCGTATATATATATATATATATATATATATATATATATATACTATATATATATATATATATATATATATATATATATATATATATACTGTATATATATACAGTGCCTACAAGTAGTATTCAACCCCCTGCAGATTTAGCAGGTTTACACATTTGGAATTAACTTGGCATTGTGACATTTGGACTGTAGATCAGCCTGGAAGTGTGAAATGCACTGCAGCAAAAAAGAATGTTATTTCTTTGTTTATTTTTTTTTTTAAATTGTGAAAAGTCTTTTCAGAGGGTCATTTATTATTCAACCCCTCAACCTACCAGAATTCTGTTTGGTTCCCCTAAAGTATTAAGAAGTAGTTCAGGCACAAAGAACAATGAGCTTCACATGTTTGGATTAATTATCTCTTTTTCCAGCCTTTTCTGACGATTTAAGACCCTCCCCAAACTTGTGAACAGCACTCAAACATGGTCAACATGGGAAAGACAAAGGAGCATTCCAAGGCCATCAGAGACAAGATCGTGGAGGGTCACAAGGCTGGCAAGGGGTACAAAACCCTTTCCAAGGAGTTGGGCCTACCTGTCTCCACTGTTGGGAGCATCATCCGGAAGTGGAAGGCTTATGGAACTACTGTTAGCCTTCCACGGCCTTGGCAGCCTTTGAAAGTTTCCTCCCGTGCCAAGGCCAGGCTTGTCCGAAGAGTCAAGGCTAACCCAAGGACAACAAGGAAGGAGCTCCGGGAAGATCTCATGGCAGTGTGGACATTGGTTTCAGTCAATACCATAAGTAACGTACTCCACCGCAATGGTCTCCGTTCCAGACGAGCCCGTAAGTTACCTTTACTTTCAAAGCGTCATGTCAAGGCTCATCTACAGTTTGCTCATGATCACTTGGAGGACTCTGAGACTGACTGGTTCAAGGATCTCTGGTCTGATGAGACCAAGATCGAGATCTTTGGTGCCAACCACACACGTGACGTTTGGAGACTGGAATGCACTGCATACGACCCCAAGAATACCATCCCTACAGTCAAGCATGGTGGTGGCAGCATCATGCTGTGGGGCTGTTTCTCAGCCAAGGGGCCTGGCCATCTGGTCCGCATCCATGGGAAGATGGATAGCACGGCCTACTTGGAGATTTTGGCCAAGAACCTCCGCTCCTCCATCAAGGATCTTAAGATGGGTCATCATTTCATCTTCCAACAAGACAACGACCCAAAGCACACAGCCGAGAAAACCAAGGCCTGGTTCAAGAGGCAAAAAATCAAGGTGTTGCAGTGGCCTAGTCAGTCTCCTGACCTTAACCCAATTGAAAACTTGTGGAAGGAGCTCAAGATTAAAGTCCACATGAGACACACAAAGAACCTAGATAACTTGGAGAAGATCTGCATGGAGGAGTGGGCCAAGATAACTCCAGAGACCTGTGCCGGCCTGATCAGGTCTTATAAAAGACGATTATTAGCTGTAATTGCAAACAAAGGTTATTCCACAAAATATTAAACCTAGGGGTTGAATAATAATTGACCCACACTTTTATGTTTAAAATTTATAAAAATTTAACTGAGCAACAAAACTTTTGGGTTTGTAAGATTTATGCATCTGTTAATAAATCCTGCTCCTGTTTGAAGTTTGAAGGCTCTAACTTATTTGCATCTTATTAAACCTGCTAAATCTGCAGGGGGTTGAATACTACTTGTAGGCACTGTATATATATATTGAAAATTGGAACTTGCTGAAATTTCATAACAGTAATCCAGAAAATACCCATTTTAATGATTTTATTAGGAATAGTTAAAAAATACAAACAGGGCTGTATGATAGCTTAAATAGTTTATCATATGCCCTAAATGAACAATCTAAGGGAACATACAGCAATAGTCCCTAAATCTGGCATCTGATAATAAAAACATTCTGTGAAATTGCAATTTGTCTCAGTAAAAAACTGAGCGATCGTCTTGAAGTCGAAACGCTGTTGTAATGCAACAAGGGTTCTCCTTTGGTTAAATAATAAAGACTTAGTGACAGATTCTGTATTAATGTTTTATTTATGTCTTGGTTAACTATTACAAGGTAGTTTTATCTACTTTTCTATAAAAGTATAATTATCCAGAATATTTGACAATATGGCATTTATTAGGTCAGATTATATTTTTCATCGCAATTTTTTCTGATCATCCATGTAAAAGTTACTTATGAATTATTGTAATTTTCATATTCACCATTAGATGTCAGTACAACCAGCAATCCATTTAAAAATCTCACTTTACAGCCTGCAGTGAAACAGAATATTTCAATTAAACTGAAACTTATAGATAGTTGTAAGTTGGTGTTTATTGACAAATAACAGTCTGTAGCTGTCTGCTAGTAGAAATGTACAGTAACGTCTCATACGAGTATTTAAATGAACATCATTTTATGTTCGGCTTTTACATTGCAAGACAAATGGCGATTAAACATTCTATTTCACAGCTCTCACAGTCACAACCTCTTTTAACTGTCTTTTCTCACCATTCACAAAAAACTCAAACCACTGAAGTAGTGAAGTAGTGTTGATGGTTGGCAGCAGCTGTCAAGCAGTCTTTAGCGTTTTCTTCCATGGTGATAAACACTTATTTAAGATGGAAGGAATTGATGTCACTAAACAAACGAAAAAGGCAATAAGTAGAAAATGTATTTACATTTACGGTATATCTATTAAATCAGCGTGTCATGCAGGATTTTAACTTTTAAGATAGGAAAACCAGAAGGCCAAATGCTTTAAAAATTACTGTTCCTATAAGGAGTTGACACCAAATGCTATGTCCACCTGAATAAAAGAAGGAGCATGGTTGTTGGGTAATATAGAATAAACTACTGATCAACTCCTAGTTTAGAATGCTCCTTATTCTGGAGCTGGTTGAATATGGTCGGCCAAGGATTATAAAAAGCATTGTACTTAGTAGGCTCAGTCAGTCCTGTAGACTTTGAAAGAAGCAGCGGCACTTGTGTTCTACTGCCACTCCATTAAGACCTCCTTCACATGTCCTGGTGATTCCATGCCCGTCTGCCATAAGTGTGTACGTATGTGACATCCATGTGTCCCTGTGCTGTCTGTGTCCGTGTGCTGTCAGTGTGATACGTATGGAATTAATGGCAGCATAAAAATTAAAGAGTGTTTTGGATTAAAGATGTTTAAAGGTAGAGGTAGTGAGGAACATGATTGATAGATAGATAGATAGATAGATAGATAGATAGATAGATAGATAGATAGATAGATATAAATATGCTAGTGTGTTATATAATCAATGCTTTGTGTAGGTTTCTTCTGTACTTGCTTTTTTATTTTTAAATAAATCAACTAAAAAAAAACGACGTGGGATCCCCCGTAATTTATATAACCAGCAGAGGGAAAGCCGACCGCTGGGGGCTGATGTTACTATTCTGTCAAAGGGGCCAATAGCCCTAAAGGTTCCCAGGCTATTAATAAGAGCTCACAACTGTTTGCTTAGCCTTTACTGGTTAGTTTACGGGGAACCCCAGGAAAAAAATGTTGAGGCCCCCCCTAGAATTTCTAACCAGCAAAGGCTAAACAGAGTGCTGTGGGCTGAAATTAATAGCCAAGGAAGAGGCCATGGATATTGGCCCCCCTTACAAGCTAGCAATATCAGCCCTCAGCTGCCCCAGAAATGGTGCATTCATAAGATGCGCCAATCTGGTGCTTAGCCTCCAAACTTCCCACTTGCCCTGGTGCGGTGGCAAGTAGCGTAATAGGGTTTGGGCTTATGTCAATTGTTTTATGGATGCTGACATCAAGCCCAGAAATTAGTAATGGTGAGGCGTCTATAAGACACCCCCATTACTAACCTTATAGTCAAATGTAATAAAGACACATACACATATGTAGTAAAGACACATACACATATAATTGATATAAACACACAGAGTCCTTTTTTTAAATAAACACTCCCTACCCTCTTTTTCCCATATTCCTCACCTGTAAGATGACAACCCATTTGTCCCATGAAGAGCCCAACTGTGCTTCCTCTGGATTGCATGAGTGGTGGCACAATGCGACTGCACAGCCGTGAATCCAGGATACACTGAGCTGAGCGTGGGACGCAGCTTCAGTGATAAATGGTAACATCATTGAGGTTACTGCAGGTCACAGGCAGCTGCATTTGCATTATGAATTCAGTGTGAGTTTGCCAATGACGTCACTGCTAGCACTGTGAGAAATTTCATCAGAGTGCACTTGTACAACACACATTTTGTCCATGGTACATGTAAAAAACTGTCATGTGTGCCATCTATTTCACATGGACATGCGGTCTGCGTGAAAAACCTGACTTGTGCACACCACCATTGAATGCATTGAGTGTGCGTGTGTCTGTATTTGCGGTCCTTAAAAAATGGACCTCATACGGACACAAAAAATGGACTTTTGAAGGGGGCCTCAAGTGAACTTATGACATTCCAAAGCACTATGAACCTGCAGATATGGGGTTAACCTGCAGGCTATTAGCATTGCAAAGCTGCCGGACTGCCTTACTGAAAGTCAGCCTATCAGGAAGAAATTAACTTTATTCTTCCCTACAGCCTCTGGCTCTCAGTGGTGCGACTGGTAGAGCTTCAGTCACCGCTCAGTACAAAGCAAATGGCGTCTGTAACCTCACTCCAGCACGGACATTCAGCCAACACTGTACTGATACACTGCTGTGCCAGCTGTCAGTCAGTGCCGGGGATGTATTGAGCAGTGACGGAAGCTGCAACGGCCACATCTCCATGACTGAAAGCCAGATACTGCAGGGAGGTATTATGTTATTTTCATCCCAACAGACTAGCTTTCCTGCAGCGGCCAACAGCTTTGGAATGCTATTAACCTGCAGATTAACCCTATATCTGCAAGTTAACAGTGTTTTGGGATGTGACAGGTTCCCTTTAAAGTCTCCTTTTTGCAGGGTGGCGAGAAAGATAACCAATCATTCTAGCAAACTTTGAGGGTCTTAGCAGTCAAACACACACCACTCAAACATTTTTCAACTATCCATTGGATAAGTAATATGACAAAGTCACTGGCAAAGTGCTGGAGGGGATGTTAAGCATTTTAATCATCCCTGGGATCTTCCCGGTGCGCGGGATAGATCCTGAGCCTTGTCTGCCTCTGCAGTCTCCTATTCGGACTTGGCCGCTGCGGGTGCTGCTGAGCATAAATGTCAGTCCCAGTGTCTTGCTTAGGCTCGTGTTGTACGCTTGAGATACGTTTCACTGAGGCTATTAGTTTCAGTGATTTGAAACCCAGAACTTTGCTCCAGAACACTATGTGTTCAGAGGGGTTAATTGGCAATTTTAAGGGCTGGATTTTGTGGACAATGATAGAATGGGTGGGAGGTTGTTCACCTTATCGCCACCCCAGGGTGTGGTCTGCGGTTTAAATAGTCGGCCTCCTGAGACACTCAGTGTTCAGTGTGCCTGGAGAGGCTATCTCCAAAGAAGAGTTTGTGTTTGTGCTAACCTGAATTGTGTGGATCCGCGCTAACACAAGGACTGTGCTTTGTGTTACCACTTTGTTTTGTTTTCCTGTTTTTTTGCCGAAAGGGCTGTTTATTTTTAATACACCATGGTTTATACAGCAAATATAATAAACCACTGAATATCTTAAGGAGAAAGTGTCTACCTCTGTGTACAACTGAGTGAACCGGTCTACCACAGTAAACATATCACTTTAATGGGGTTCTCCAGCAATAAGAAAAGATAATGAAAATGTCTCTTTAAATAAATTACAAAATACCTTTAATTAGCTAATCAGTTTTTTTTATTTAGGTAAGAATTACCTCAGTAAATTAATATGGTCGCTATCTTGTTACACTAAAAGAAACCTGTCCTAGATTGTAGGATAAGGGCTTGTGAGTATGTACAGTAGGAAGCTCCTTCCCTCACTTCATTTGTAGGAAGATGTGTTTTCAATGAATATCCTGATCTAATACTAGAGCTATCAAGAGTGGTGAGGTAAAAAGAGGCTGCTCACACTGCTGTCCTCCCTGTCTGTCTGATATAATACTTGGAGGTACCAGGAGTGCTGAGGTAAGAAGAGGCCACTCGCACTGCTGTACACCATGTCTTCCTGATGTAGTCCTGGAGATACCAGGCATGCTGAGGTAAAAAGAGGCTGCTCACACTGCTGTTCACCCTCTCTGTCTCATGTAATACTGGAGAGGCCAGAGAGCTATCTGACCTGTTTTTCACATCTTGTGCTGGAGATATGAAGGATACTGTGGCAAGAAGAGGCTGCTCACACTGCTGTCCACCCTGTTTTTCCAGTCTAATACTGGAGATACCAGGTGTGCTGAGTTAAGAAGAGGCTGCTTGCACTGCTGCACACTATCTATCTAATCTAATTCTTGAGATACCAGGCTGCTGAGGTAAGAAGAGACTGCTAACACTGCTGTTCACCCCATTTTTCTGATCTAATACTGGAGATATCAGGCATACTGAGGTAAGGAAAGGCTCCTTACTCTACTGTCCACCATGTCTACATGATCTAATACTAAAGATACCAGATTAACTGAGGTAAGAAGAGGTTACTCACACTGCTGGCCACCATGTCTATAGGGTCTAATACTGAAGATACCAGGTTATACAAGGTAAAAAGAGGTTACTCACACTGCTGTCCACCCTGTCTATAGGGTCTAATGCTGAAGATACCAGGAGTGCTGAGGTAAGAAGAGACTGCTCACACTGCTGTCCATCCTGTGTATTTGATCTAATACTTGAGATACCAGGGTTGCTGAAGAAGAGGATGCTCACGACATGATCAAACCAATCTTTCTGATCTAATACTGGAGATACCAGGAATGCTGAGGTAAGAAGAGGCTGCTCACACTGCTCTCCAAACATGTCTATTTGAGCTAAAACTAAAGATACCAGGGTTGCTGAAGAAGAGGATGCTCACAAGGTGGTCCACCCTATCTTTCTGATCTAATACTGGAGATACTAGGAGTGCTGAGGTAAGAAAAGGCTGTCCACACTGCCAGCTACTCTGCCTTTTTGAATGCTGAGCATCTGCATAAACCTGGACATCACCTATACCATTTTCAATCAAGCTATTTTGATGTCACTGCAGCAGAGCTTCCTACTGCAATACTGCAAATGCTTACAGGCATCTGTCCTGTTCAATTGGAGACAGGTGTCTTTGCTAGACAGCAGTCATTTAAATTTACTATAGTTATTACCCATACGAGTGTGATTAAATTAAGTTCCTTCCCACCCCACCTCAACATGAAGGCTTTAACATTGTACAAATAGCCCTAGAATACAAAGCCTAAATATACCCAGTAAGATGCACAAATAACCATACCATAACTGTACTGTGCAAAACTGATATATATATATATATATATAAAATATTTAATATCAATGCTACAAAATTCATGGCGGTGCAAACTTCTGTTGCCAAGCTATATCTGTCAGGTGTAAATGATGAGCCCTATGTGATGCATAAGTCGCAAACTCGTTGGCCAGCACTGGATATAATACACTAGCCTTATTTATTTTCATGTGTTTAGGGATGCCGCCTGTTCACTTCTTTACAGTATACGCTGAATACTAATTAATTTACTAACCTTGCACAAATGTGTGATAACCTACAACAGCAATTACCTGCAATAAACCTGGCTGCTTATTTTAGGGGTCTTCAGCATATTCGTAATTACCCGTTACATCCTCCTTATTTCAGTGTGAGGGTTGATCTGTGTCTCAAGCTGCTCTCAGACAATGTCACTCACTCATGGTTCCTGGCACATCAAGTGTTAATTAATCAAAAGGATTTCTCTCAAAAGGCAATGATCCGACTATTTTATTAAAAAATACTAATAGAGGAATGATAGCTGGGGTGGAAATGGCATCACGAGTGCATACTGGAAGTGATTGTGTACTGCACACCACTTAGATGGTTGATTTATGATCCTATCACTGTGGTCTGGACATGGTGGTGTTTTTTGTGCGAAAATGAGTTTTTTCCATAATTATTTCCCTTATACTCGTGTAGTTAGGGTGAATTCATACGTAGCAGAATGTTACACCATTGGTAAATCCATCACAAAATTTTCATGTGGATTTTAATGTGGATTCAGATGTGGATATGTTACGGTCTTGCTCCAGATTTCATAAGTTGCAAAGAGTCAAATTTACAACAAATCTATGGCTTTTAAAGGGAACCTGTCACCAGGTTTTCTCAATATAAACTAAGGCAACCATATTTAGCATCTTTTTCACAGTAGTTTAGCAACCTGCATATAAGCCCATAACCCCATCTGCGTATCCCCAAAAATACCTTTTATAATCCCCCTAATGGCGCGGTCGGGTCAGATGGGCACCGCTGGTCTTGCTCGGCGCCTCATCTTTCATCACAATCGACGTCCTGCTACCCTTCTTCATGAGGAGGAAGCATCCTACATACTTCATCCACTTAGCGCCCCTAATCTCGTTCCTGCGCAGGCATATTTCGGCCTGCCTGTAAAAGATCGGTAAGGATGATGACCTTAGTTTATATTGGGAAAACCTGGTGACAGGTTCCCTTTAAATCCACATGAAAATCCACATATGAGACATGCGGATTTTGTAGTAGTTTGGAAAATAATATAAAATTAGTCCATACATACATGCTTCTATGAGCAATTTTGACCCATGAATCTGAACAAAAACAGACACGTCTTTGTGATCTTTTTGCAGACATATGATCTGTCAAAAAGTACAGACATGTGAATACCACCATAGACTTCAATGGGTGAGTATTCTATCCATGAAAAATATGGATAAAACATGCATGAAAAACAAAAGTCTGAATGAGGCCTAAGTTTGTTTGATTGCTGCTGTGTTCTTTTGGACACTGCAATAACGACAATGGGGCAGATATAACAAACAATTTAAAAGAAATGTCTTTGTTGCCCATAACAGCCAATCACAGAGCAGCTTTAATTTCATAAAAGTTAATCAATGAAAGCTGATGCCTGACAGTATTTCCTTTAGGGAGTCTTGATAAATGAGGCCCATAAGTGTATGGAAACAGTTACATACACTACTTCATGTTTAAATATATGGGTGCTACGTTATCTGGTCAAAATGAAAAGGACAATAATATTAAAGCAATGTGTAAGGAAAAAATGAACATTTTACTTTTATTCATAAAAATTTGACTTTAGCCCCAAATGTTTTTGCAGCGCCCCCAAGGGCAGTGGGTACTCGGTACTGGGTCCTTCGGTTCACGGGGGGATGTCACAGTGGCTGACCCGGTCTGTGGCCCTGGGACGTCCGTATTAAAAAGGAAAGGTCTTTAAAGGGATAAAGTTTGTGTTTGTGACGCCACCTGTGGTATTCGGTCAGGAAGACCGACGCTGCTTTAAGGGGTCCGCTGGGGTGATGTTATGACAGCTAGATGGTATACCTTCCCACAGGTGAAGTGTATCCCCAGGGCTCCCGGTGTGTAGATGGTGGATGGTGAGAGGCGCAGTGAAGAACGAGGACACAAGGTTGCAGTCTCTTTACCTTTACTGAAGACTTCAGCATCCACAGTCCAGAGCACCAGATCACAGGGGAGACAGAGTCCGGCCGGTTTGGAGGAAGTCCAGAGTCCCCCTTGTCCAGGTAGAAATCAGTAGCCTTCCTCTAGCGCTGTAGTGTTGTAGTCCCTTACTGTTAAGCTTCTCATAAGGTCCTCACAGATGTTGGAGATGTTATGTCTCTCTCTCTCTCTCTGCCCCGTAGATGGATAGGACAAACCCGTATGACCGGTGGCTTGAGGTGTTTTACAGGGACTCTATCATTCCCCAGCCTCTAATGGGTGCCACCTTGCCTCCTGGGTGTAGGGGCGGACAGGTAACGTGAAATTAGCTGTCCTGCCGGTCTCTGGAGCAAGGCATAAAGGATCATTGCTCCCTCGGTGTTCCGGCTACCGGTATCCTGCGCCTCAGAAGGAGGCAGCCTGTGTAGGGCTGAACCCCTCCTGGTATCCACTCCTTTGCTACGACTTCTTTCACCCTCTCTGCAATACAGTTCTCCTCCTGGTGTCTCTTTCTGGAAGCTGCAGCTCTCAGGGCATGCATAGCTCCATGTCCTTCTTCCTCGATCTCTGACAGGATCCCACCCCTGTCAGGGACCAACTACCTGAGCGAAGCTCAGCCAGCAACTAACTAACTTTTTCCTCCAGGTCACCAGTTTTACCTAAGTGTGGGGAGAGACCTAATAAATAGGAGCAGAGCTCCCCCTGGTGGCCTGGAGTGTGAAATGTGTTGCATGTTTGTTTTACCTGGATGTAGTTGTTCTTCTTTGCCTCCAAACGTAATATCACTCTCCCTTAGAGGAAAATGACATTACTGCAACAACGAGGACCCTGGGGCGCTGCATTTTATTTTAGCAGGAGACTTGACTTTTTGAAAACAAAAATGGCTGAAATCGAGAGCAGACGCCTTGTCATGTTTGGAAAGCCCCTGATGTGCTTAAACAGTGGAAACCCCCCTACACAATTGACCCCATTTTGAAAACTAGATCTCTCAAGGAATTTGTCTAGATGTGTAGTGAGCACCTTAAACCCCCAGATGCTTCACAGAAGTTTATAAAGTAGAGCCGTGAAAATAAAAAATCAAATTTTTCAGACAAAAATATTCTTTTTTGACCCAATTTTTTTCTTTTCACAAGGGTCACAAGAAAATGAACTTTCTCCTGAGTACAGCAATACCCCATAGGCCTCTTTCACACTTCCGTCGTTTGGCCAACGTCGCAATGCGTCGTTTTGTAGAAAAAACGCATCCTGCAAAGTTGCCCTCAGGATGCGCTTTTTCTCTATAGACTTGCATTAGCGACGCATTGCGACGTATGGCCACACGTCGCATCCATCGTGCAACGGATGCGTCGTGATTTTGCGGCCCGTCATGACGAAAAAACGTTCAATGTAACGTTTTTTTCGTCTGTCGGAACCGCCATTTCCGACCGTGCATGCGCGGCCAGAACTCCACCCCCTCCTCCCCGGAACTCATAATGGGCAGCAGATGCGTCTGAAAACTGCATCCCCTGCACACGTTGTGTACAATTTGCACAACGTCCGTCGGTACGTTGGGCCGACGGTTTGCGACAGCCCCGTATCGACGGAAATGTGAAAGAGGCCATATGTGGGTGAAAACTACCGTTTGGGTGCACAGCACTGCTCGGCAATGAAGGAATGACGTTTTGGAACTCAGACTTTAACAGAATAGTGTGCGGGTGTCATTTCACGTTTGGAGGGCCCCTGATGTGTCTAAATAGTGGAAACCCCCTCAATATACTTTTGGAAAGTATTTATATGTATATATGTGTACACTTCAAATGTCATGAAGGGGTTAAAGAGGTTCACAAGATGTAGTGTTGTGCAAGGTGATGAATGAAAGGACGTTCAGAAAAATCCTAGCTCCTATGTTAATTAGTTTGAACTCTAGTTAATATAAGTGATAAGTTAAAGTGGGTTTACACCACCTGACTTGCAGCATTAAACAGCCGCCGATTATTATGTACCAGCCCAGCATTATTTAGTAGCTAGTTTACAAAGGCAGACCACTCTTAACCCCTTTCTGACATTAGACGTACTAATTAGTTAGGGTTAGGGTTGGGGCTACTGTTAAGGCTACAGTTAGGGTTGGGGCTAAAGTTAGGGTTAGGGTTGGGGCTAAAGTTAGGGTCAGGGTTTGAATTACATTTACAGTTGGGAATAGGGTTGGGATTAGGGTTAGGGGTGTGTCACGGTTAGGGGTGTGGTTAGGGCTACCATTGGGATTAGGGTTAGCGGTGTGTTTGGATTAGGGTTTCAGATATAATTGGGGGGTTTCCACTGTTTAGGCACATCAGGGGCTCTCTAAACGCGACATGGCGTCTGATCTCAATTCCAGCCAATTCTGGAATGAAAAAGTAAAACAGTGCTCCTTCCCTTCCGAGCTCTCCCGTGCGCCCAAACAGGGGTTTACCCCAACATATGGGGTATCAGCGTACTCAGGACACATTGGACAACAACTTTTGGGGTCAAATTTCTCTTGTTACCCTTGGGAAAATACAAAACTGGGACTAAAAAAATAATTTTTGTGTAAAAAAATAGATTTATTATTTTCACGACTCTGCGTTATAAACTGTAGGGAAACACTTGGGGGTTCAAAGCTCTCACAACACATCTAGATAAGTTCCTTGGGGGGTCTAGTTTCCAATATGGGGTCACTTATGGGGGGTTTCTACTGTTTAGTTACATCAGGGGCTCTGCAAATGCAACGTGACGCCTGCTGACCAGTCCATCTAAGTCTGCATTCCAAATGGCGCTCCTTCCCTTCCGAGCTCTGCCATGTGCCCAAACAGTGGTTTACCCCATATATGAGGTATCAGCATACTCAAGATAAATTGTACAACAACTTTTGGGGTCCAATTTCTTCTCTTACCCTTGGGAAAACAAAAAATTGGGGGCGAAAAGATCATTTTTGTGAAAAAATATGATTTTTTATTTTTATGGCTCTGCGTTATAAACTGTAGTGAAACACTTCTGTGAAGCACTTGGTGGGTCAAAGTGCTCACCACACATCTAGATAAGTTCCTTGGGGGGTCTACTTTCCAAAATGGTGTCACTTGTGAGGGGTTTCAATGTTTAGGCACATCAGGGGCTCTCCAAACGCAACATGACGTCCCATCTCAATTCCAGTCAATTTTGCATTGAAAAGTCAAATGGCGCTCCTTCGCTTCCGAGCTCTGCCATGCGCCCAAACAGTGGTTTACCCCCACATATGGGGTATCGGCGTACTCAGGACAAATTGTACAACAACTTTTGGGGTCCATTTTCTCCTGTTACCCTTGGTAAAATAAAACAAATTGTAGGTGAAGTAAATTTTTTGTGAAAAAAAGTTAAATGTTCATTTTTATTTAAACATTCCAAAAATTCCTGTGAAACACCTGAAGGGTTAATAAACTTCTTGAATGTGGTTTTGAGCACCTTGAGGGGTGCAGGTTTTAGAATGTTGTCACACTTGGTTATTTTCTATCATATAGACCCCTCAAAATGACTTCAAATGAGAAAAATGCTGGTCAACTTTTAACCCTTATAACTCCCTAACAAAAAAAAAATTTGGTTCCAAAATTGTGCTGATGTAAAGTAGACATGTGGGAAATGTTACTTATTAAGTATTTTGTGTGACATATCTCTGTGATTTAATTGCATAAAAATTCAAAGTTGGAAAATTGTGACATTTTCAAAATTTTCGCCAAATTTCCGTTTTTTTCACAAATAAACACAGGTAAGACCAAAGCAATTTTACCACTATCATGAAGTACAATATGTCATGAGAAAACAGTGTCATAATTACCGGGATCCGTTGAAGCATTCCAGAGTTATAACCTCATAAAGAGACAGTGGTCAGAATTGTAAAAATTGGCCTGGTCATTAACGTGCAAACCACCCTTGGGGGTGAAGGGGTTAAACGATTGTCCAAAGAACATAAAACATTTTAATTAATAGCTCTTTAAATAATAATAAGTTCCACATCTGGATGGGTTAAAAAAAATGTTCCATCGCTGAGATAATCTTATAAATGTGCCCCTGCTGTGTACTGTGTAATGGCTGTGTCTGACCCTACAGGAACATGGTCTGATCATACCATATCTCCTTGCCAGGGGAGGAAGCAAAAGAGAGGCTACAGACAGGACAGCATGGGATCGCAGATGCTACGTTTTGGGAGGTAAAACTGTTTACATAATGTTTAAAATTATATTTTACCTCACAGAAAGCAGCAGCTACAATTCCATTCTTTAATATCTGTATACTCTTCTTCGCTTCCTCCCCTGCCCAAGAGCTGTGGTATGATCAGGCCATGTTCCTGTACGGTCAGACACAGCCATTACACAGTACACAGCAGGGCACATTTATAAGATTATCTCAGCACAGGAACATTTTATTTAGCTCATCCAATTGTAGAACTTATAATTATTCCAAGATCTATTGATTAAAATGTATCGTACTTTGTCAGAAAACCCCTTTAACCCCTTCATGACCTCTGCCGTACTAGTACAGCGAAAGTCGCTTTCCTCCCTTTGATGTGGGCTCCGGCGGGTACCCACATCTTTCCCGGCACATGTCAGCTGTTCTGAACAGCTGACATGTGCCCGGAACAGCCGCAGGTGCAATTGCGATCCACCCACAGCTATTAACCCGTTAAATGCTGCTGTCAAATGCTGACAGCAGCATTTAACAAGCACTTCCGACAATTGCGCCGGAAATCCGCCCACTGGTGACCCCCGTCACGTGATCACTGGTCTGCTGGAGACCTCTATGGTTCTCACTGCCAGCTTGCTGTGAGTGCCGCCCAGTGATCGACGCTCATAGCAAGTGAGTAATTCAGCTACATATAGGTGAACTGATCATCGCCTCTATGTAGCTGAGCCGATTGGGTTATGGCAGCTTCTAGTCTCCATGGACACTATTGAAGTATGCCAAAAGTTAAAAAAAAATTGTTTTTAAAAATATTAAAAATATATAGAAGTTTAAATCACCCCATTTCACCCCATTCAAAATAAAACAATAAAAAATCAAACATACACATATTTGGCATCGCTGCGTTCAGAATCGCCCGATCTATCAATAAAAATGGATTAACCTGATCGCGAAATGACATAGCGAGAAAAAAAGTAAACTTTTTTTGGTCGCCGCGACATTGCATTAAAAATGCAATAACGGGTGATCAAAAGATCGTATCTGCACCAAAATGGTATCAATAACAACGTCAGCTCGGCATGCAAAAAATATGCCCTCCCTAACCCAAGATCATGAAAAATGGAGACACTACAGGTCTCGGAAAATGGCAGGTCAGTCACCCTTACTCTTCACTCGAACGAAACTCTGGAGCTTGCAAACAGGGCTCTGCTGGGATACGCTTTTATAGGTGCCCATAGCTTTAGTGCTCCTTTACATATTCACTAAACGAGAATATACTTGAAAGGGACTGTCCAGAAACAGACTAACAAATAGATTTGCTTCCTTTGAGATATCACACCACTTTCAGCCAGTGGCATGTGTCTGGTATGGCACCAGAGGTGTCATTCAAGTGAATGAAAACTGAGCTTCAATACCAGTCAGTGGACAAGAGTGGCGCTGTTTCTGAAAAAAAAGAAAAAAGAAAACAAACTCTTTTTTTAATTATTGACAACACCTTTAAAATATGTACTGATTACAAGCCACAAAAGCAAAGTAGCATGAAATCTACAGTGGGGAAAACAAGTATTTGATACTCTGCCGATTTTGCAAGTGTTCCCACCTACAAACAATGGAGAGGTCTATAATTTTTATTGTAGGTACACTTCAACTGTGAGACACAGAATCTTTAAAAAAAAATCCAGAAAATCACATTGTATGATTTTGGCATAATTAGCATTTCATTGCATGAAATAAGTATTTGATACAATAGAAAAACAGAACATAATATTTGGTACAGAATCCTTTGTTTGAAATTACAGAGGTCAGACATTTCCTGTAGTTCTTGACCAAGACTGCACACACTGCAGCAGCGAATTTGGCCCACTCCTCCATACAGATCTTCTCCAGATCTTTCATGTTTTGGGGCAGTCACTGGGCAACATTGAGTTTCAGCTTCCTCCAAAGATTTTCGATTGGGTTCAGGTCTGGAGACTGGCTAGGCCACTTCAGGACCTTGAAATGCTTCTTATGGAGCCACTACTTAGTTACCACTGGCTGTGTGTTCCAGGTTATTGTTATGCTGGATGATCCAGCCATGACTCCATCAAGGAAAACAGTACAAGTGCCAGGAGATTGGAGAAGGGCAAATGTTGTCCCTATCTTCAAAAAAGGAAAGCAGATGGAGCCAGGAAATTACAGGCCAGTGAACCTTACTTCTATACCAGGAAAGATATTTGAACAAATTATTAAATAGCATGTATATAAATACTTGGATAAGAATATAGTAATTAACAAGAGCCAGCATGGGTTTGTAGCAAATAACTCATACCAGACTAACCCAATTTCCTTCTATGATGGAATCACTGACTGGGTGGATCAGGGAAATGCGGTAGATATAGTATATCTAGACTTCAGCAAAGCATTTGATATAGTATCTCATACTATCCTTATTGAAAAAATGACCAAGTATGGGATTGACAAGGCTACGGTTAGGTGCATTCATAACTGGCTCTTTGATCGTACTCAAAGAGTAGTAATAGATGGTTGCACATCCAATTGGAAAAGCTTTTGAAGTGGGGTACCACAAGGCTATGTCCTGACCCAAGTGTTGTTCAACATTTGTAGGTAAATGAATCAAATTGACAGACCATGCAAAGCTAGGAGGGATAGCTAACACTAGAGAAGATAGAGAAAGGATTCAGAAGGATCTAGATAAGTGTGAACAATGGACAGCGATTAATAGAATGGTATTTAACAGGTAGAAATGCACGATTCTACATCTGGGCAAGAAAAATGAACATTACCTCTATAGAATGGGTGAAATTGAGTTAAGCAACAACATGTGTGGAAAAGATTGGGTATACTAATAGATCACACAGTGCACATGACTCAACAGTGTGATGCAGCAGCAAAAAAAAGCAAACACCGTTCTAGGATGTATTAAAAGAAGCATACAGTCTAGATCACTTGAAGTAATTATCCCCCTCTACTCCTCCTTGGTCAGGCCTCATCTGGAACACCGTGTCCAGTCCTATGCACCACCTTTTAAAGAAAGACATTGAAAAACTGGAGCATGTTCAGAGAAGAGCTACCAGCATGGTATGCAGAATGCAAAGTATGTCCTATGAGGCATGGTAAAAGGATCTAGGAATGCAAAAAAGAAGGCTAAGAGGAGACTTAATAGCTGTCTACAAATATCTGAAGGGATGTCATAGTGTAGAGGGATCATCATTCTCATTTGCTCATGGAAACACAAGAAGCAATGGAACTAAACTGAAAGGGAGAAGATACAGATTAGATATTAGAAAAAACTTTTTTGACAGGGTGATCAATGAGTGGAACTGACTACCATGAGCAGTGGTGAGTTCTCTTTCAATGGAAGTCTTCAAACAGAGGCTGAACAGATATCTGTCTGAGATGGTTTATTGAATCCTGCATTGAGCAGGGGGTTGGACACGATGACCCTTGAGGTCCCTTAAAACTCTAACATTCCATAATTCTATGATCTTCAATGCTCTTACTGAGGGAAGGAGGTTGTTGGCCAAAATCTAACGATACATGACCTCATCCATCCTCCCTTCAATACAATGCAGTCATCCTGTCCCCTTTGCAGAAAAGCACCCTCAAAGTATGATGTTTCCCCCACCATGCTTGATGGTTGGGATGGTGTTCTTTGGGTTGTACTCATCCTTATTTTTCCTCCAAACATGGCGAGTGAAGTTGATACTAAAAAGTTCTATTTTGTCTCATCTGACCAGGTGACCATCTCACATGCCTCCTCTGGATCATCCAGAGGGTCATTAGCGAACTTCAAATGGGCCTGGACATATTCTGGTGTGAGCAGGGGGACCTTGCATGACCTGCAGGATTTTAATCCATGATGGCATACTGTGTTACTAACAGTAATGTTTGAGACTACTGTGGTCCCAGATTTCTTCAGGTCTTTGACCAGGTCCTCCCATATAGTTCTGGGCTGATTCCTGACCTTTCTCAGAATCATCCTTACCCCAGGAGGCAAGATCTTGCATGGAGCCTCAAACCGAGGAAGACTGAGAGTCATATTGTGTTTCTACCATTTTCTATTATTAGTGCCAACATTTGTTGCCTTGTCACTAATCTGCTTGCCTATTGTTCTGTAGTCCATCCCAGCCTTGTACAAATCTACAATGTTGTCCATAGTGCTCTTTGATCTTGGGCATGGTGAAGAGATTGGAGTGTGTGATTGATTGTGTAGACAGGAGTCTTTTATACAGGTAACGAGTTAAAACAGGTACAATTGTTACAGGTAATGAGTGCAGAGTAGGAGGGCTTCATAAAGAAAAACTATCAGGTCTGTGAGACCCAGAATTCTTGCTGGATGGTAGATGATCAAATACTTATATTTTAAGATTCTGTCACAGTTGAAGTGTGCCTATGATAAAAAATTACAAACCTCTCAATTTTTTGTAAATGGGAAAACTTACAAAATTGTCAGTGCATCAAATACTTATTTTCCCCACTATACATTATACAAAAGCTAATAAGGCAAAAGTTACCACTTCAAATATCTAAAATATCAATTGCTTTATTAGAAAAACATCATAAAACTTATAGTACTACAGTAAAAAATAGAGGGCACCTCATGTATTGGGGGCACATTGAAAGGAAGAGCCTTTTGCTAACCTAAGCAAACATCACTGCTATATATAAACATTATTATGATTGACTAAAATAAGTCCTATTCAATAAATCTTATAGTGTGGCTCAGTGGCACAAAACAGCAATATTTAAACAAAGGCTCATAGGGTACAACAAATACATCAGCTAAGGACCTATGCCCTAGATGAATTTGTAAGCAACTCCATATAACAACATATTGTATGAAGGAGAATATTTGAAGTCTAAGGATGCTTGGAATATAACAATCTTTAATAAGAACAAATATTTAAAAATTGTGTCATACAAATATCATTAAAAATGTGCCCCCTGAGGAAGCGAGACAAAACACGCGTCGGGGCAGAGGGACACTATCTTCACTGCACCAAACCTTTAAGGTAAGATCTTGATCTGATTAAATATTTTTTTTTACTATATATTGCTGTATTCTGCCACTGAGCCAAACTGTAAGATGTATTAAATAGGACTTATTTTAGTCAATCATAATGATGTTTATATATAGCAGTGATGTTTGCTTAGGTTAGCAGGCTCTTCCTTTCAATATTTTCCCCCAATACAGGAGGTATCCCCTTTTTTTACTGTAGTACTATATGTTCTATGATGTTTTTCTAATAAGTCAATTGTTATTTTAAATATTTGAAGCTGTCACTTTTGCCTTATTGACCTCTGTATTTGCCAATACAGGTAATTTGTTATTTGCTAGCTTATATAGTGACATTATATGTTTGTTACAAAAATGTATTGACACTATATCAATTGTACAAAATCTACCTACAATATGTCAACCAAATACTGGTATTGATACACTGCAGGGCATTAGTCCAGTTTTATACTCCAAGGACAATGAAAGCTGCATTCTTGGGATGTGACTGGAGAATGGGACTTGGCTGGAGACCTAGACTCTGTAAACTATGCTGTTTTGTCTTACCACAGGCTCAACTATAAATTGCTGCTGTCCGTGGTCCTGATCTGATTCTATATGATGCTACAGTATAATTTATAGCTAACTGTAACAATCATTATGCACTGTTAAGTTGATCATTTACTACAAGATAGATGTGTTGTGATAAGAATGCTGCAGATTTTCAATGTAGTTTTTCCCAGATTCAATGACTTGTCACTTATCACTGTGCTGCAAAGCGATAGGTAACTATATAACTGCTAATTAGCCCATACTATTGACTGCAGCTCCGACAGCTTATGGCAGACTTCTTGAGAAAATAGCAACAGATATGAGAAGGTAAAACTTAAACTGACTGAGATGCAACAACCATGCTCCATTGTTATGTGCACCTGATTGTGGATACACAGGTGTGGGGCAAGCTATTTTATCGGGGGATGCAGAAACGTGCTAAATAAAATATGGTACATTTTTGCAAATTTTTCCATACTTTCAAGAACATTTCAATCATTTGCAGATTTATATGCATTTAAAATACCCACAACCATTCAAACATTTAATAACAGTCATAGTGCATAATAAAAGAAACAGCAAGCAGGGTTGAAACTAACAGTGCAGATGTCATAGTAAATTCTGTATGGAACCCAATAGCGGAGGATGTTTGTCTAAACCTTAGCTTGATCAGCTGATCATTATGGGTGATGTTTTCTGGCAATCAAGATAAAGCCATGGCCAAGCAATTCCTCTGTAGAGATAATGGCATATTCCCATGCTTGCCAACTCTCCCCAGAACATCCAGGAGGCTCCTGGAAAAAAAGCTGTAAAAGTCTCATAAAAGCCTCACACCAGGCAGCAATTTCTGTGGTTGACACTTTGATGCTGCATGACCCATCACTTAGCCCTGATGTCCAGGTGTACAATACGGAGGCAGAAACAAGGTTCTGGAAAGGGGAGTAACCTCTAAAATGGGTTGTGTTTAATAAAAAAAACAAATGGCACTACCAATACCCTTTTCTAAAATTATTACATGGTGACTCAGGAGTGGAAACAGATAAAAGAGGGCCCATATGCGAGAAGAATCACAAGGGCTTTTTGCGGTCCAAAAAATCATAAAAATACACAATCCCACCTGGTTTACAGGTGGTAGTGGGCTCCCTTACCTTTTGTGACCCTGTGCGGCTGCATACGTTGCCCCAATGGTATGTCCACCACTGTGGTGGCCCCTAAGATCATCTATGTAATACATACCGTATATGGATGGAAAATGCCATTGTGGAAGCCCCTATTACTGAATGCTTCTATTTTGACACAAAAAAGGGGTCCCAAACTTGAAATTCATATGTACTTACAAGACATATGATCAATGGTTGTGTTCATGAAACACTACCTTGATTGATCTGTTGATGGTTGATGGTGGTGTTGGAAATGAACTGGCAGGAGCCAAAGAAGGGAATGACTGCGAGACCAAAGTGTCCTCTGTATTGCCAAGTTTTTAACACTAAGGTTCGGATACAGCTTTAAAGAAGGCTACTACTTGCGATATAGCGCAATTTTATTTCAAAGTACAAAATTAAAGAAATAGTATGATTGTGTACACTTTTGTATATTTTAACATACAAAGGTTAAGTACATATAAAGATTAAATACATATAATGACTAAGTACATATAATGATTAAGCACATATACTCACATCATCAGCAAAACCGAGCTTTTAAATATCATCCGTCTGGAATATCAGAGAAGCAACACCGGACAGAGAACATCTGGGAAATTCACAACACTGCACGGGCATCCCCACGTAAGTAGGTATCACAACACTGTATACTTGTACAGATACCCAACTTTCTGCTTCTCTCTTAGTCATGTTTCTCTGGCCTTATATAGTGATTCACACTGTGTAACACTGGTTCAGCTTCGACCGCTAGTGGCAAGCTTTTGGGATAAGATGAATCAGAGATACCAGGCAAACATCAGACAATGGGGCAATAAACCCCAGAATATAAAAGCTCCCAAGATAACATACGTCCATAACTGACAGAGGTTAAATAAACCTCCATGTTTTACAATAACAAACATAGAAAAACATAGATGTATTTGTGAGGTAACAGCTTTCAGACAATAAGTAAACAGTTCTCAAGTTTGTGTCACTATGAGCATTGTCTGTCTGTAAATGTATGACCAGCATTGCTGCTCTGTCATGGTCTCAGTGCATTTTGTATATTTCAATATGGACTCAAAATATCCATTTTTATGTTCACACTACATCCTCACAGTCTAATTAATAGAGCGACATCTCCTTTGCCTGTTATCAAGAACAAACATAACATGCTATGATCTTACTGTATGTCAGCCTCAGCTATTTTATTCTGAAGCAAACATTTTGCAAAGATCAACAAACTGGGTTAGAATCTGCTGGGTCAGCAAAATGTAGAACGGCGCACATATAAGCAGGACGACAATTAGGTTTACATGCTGTTTGTTTCCTCTTAAACTAAATGTTATTGGTACATGTCTCCTGGGAAGAAAAATTGCTTCTGTCTGGAGAACAACAGACTTACAACTCACTGTTTGGCCTCATTCAGACGTCTGCTTTTCTTACGTACGATAAAAAAGGATTGATTTATTTTGATCAGAATTTGATCAGAGTGTCATTAATTTTTCTCATGCGTGATGGGAAAAAAAAAAGTTTCTCCACCTTATCCTATGTGAGAGTCCATGAAATTAAACATCTGACTGCGGTCCAATTTTTACATGGTCCCATAGACTTAAATCGTTGACTTTTATCTGACCCTCAGATTAAAATTGGACATGTCGCTGTGATTTTCCAATAATGGACATGTGAAAACCACAGATAGCACTCGTACCCGAAAATTGGATGTCTGAGTGAGGCCTTATGGTGGTCATATATAATGTGATGGATAGAGGGATAACTCATAAAGGTCGATTTGAGCTGAATGTAAAAAAGGTAGATTTATCGTGTTGGTTACATCTAACGTGTGGGGAATAAATCCAACTTTATCTTCATAATTGACAATACATTTGTAAAGCCCTAATTGAACTTTGTCCAAAAATATCCTATTAAATGTCAGAGCTTTGCTTTGTTTGTTTTTTCTATTATGCTAGATTATAATGCTCCAACATATTCCGATGAGATTTACAGATATTATTATCACTCACTGCCTCCAATGCAGGCTTACAATCTAAATTCACTATCAGTAATTCTTTGGAGTTTTTTTTACATACAGATATAAATTACTGACAAAGGAAGACAGTTAAATGGAACCTATCACCCGAATCATGCTGCCCAGGCCATAGCCAGCATGAATCAGCGCTGGCTGCTTGATTGCAGCTGGGTAGATGTCCTCGAAAAGGCTTTGGCATTTCACAGAAAATATAGTTTTAAGACTCTTTTGAAGAGTTTTTTCCCAGCACTACTCCAGGTGATTGACAGATCTCTTGCTAAGTACACACATGGGAGAGACCTGTCAACTAAAGCGTAATTGGAAGAAGCTGACTGAGGAGGGCACCGGACTAGTATAGCCTATTTTTATAGTCCACAGCCAAATGTTCAAACCATATTCTCTCTGAAATTCTGGAGTATTTTAGAGAAAAATATACCTGGCTTCAATCGGGCAGCCAGGCTTTGATTCATGTGCGGCGCCCCAGTGTCCTAGTCGTCTCAGTGATGTCATTATCCTTTTGGGGAGAAGTGATGTCATGTCTGAAGGCAATGAAAGACAACCACATCCAGGTATCACAAGCATGCAACAGAGTTCTCACTCCATCCACTAGAGGGCGAGTTGGATCTATCTAGTAGGCCAACCCCCTAACTCAGGGAAGAGAACTGGTAGTTGGAGGGAAAGTCACTAAGTCAGTCAAGTCCAGACAGAGGTCTGAGCAGGAGTGGAGGAGGAGAGCTCCTGGCTATGTCACCAGAGCCAGTGGAAGATAGGCCACAAGCTGGAAGGAAGAGGGCCAAGGAGCTGCGCCTGCCCTGAGTGCGGCAGCATCCTAGAAAGAGACATTAGAAGCGGTCTGTATTGCAGTGAGAGTGAAGGAAGGCATAGCAACAAGTGGATACCAGAGAGGAGAGTGGCCGAGAGAAGCTGCATCCTTCCAGTAGCCGGAATACCGAGGGAGTAAGTGCTCTACGCCTTGCTTCAGAGACCAGCAGGGCAGGCGATTCCAAGTTACCTGTCTGAACTTTATACACAGGAGGCAAGGTGGCAACCTTAAAGAGGCTGAGGCGTGCTAGAGTACCTAACCAAAGTCTCAAGTCACTGGTCATACGTGTTTTGTTCTATCCGACCATGGGGAACAGTGAGAGGAGCAATAACGGTGAGGACCTTATTGGAGCTTATGCAAGTAAGGACCTACTGTGTTGCTGTGCGCATAGGAAGGCTATTGTATTCCCACCTGGACTAGGGGACTCTGGAGTTGCCTTCAGACCGACCGGACTCTGCCTGCCTTGTCATCTGGTGCTCTGGGCTGAGGATACCATCTGAAGTCTACAGTAAACAAGGTAAAAGACTGCAAACCTGTCTCCTCGTTCTTTGCTGCACCTCTCACCATCTATCATCTATCTACTGGGAAGCCCTGGGGACACACTTCACCTGTGGGAAGGTGTACCATCTCAGCTGCCATAACATCACCCCAGCGGACCCCTTACAGCAGCGTCGGTCACCCTGACCGAATACCACTGGTGGCGTCACGAACATTATCTCTTTAAAGACCTTTCCTTATTTTATTAACGAACCTCCCGAGGGCCACGGACCGGGTCAGCCACCGTGACATCCCCACTGAGGACCGAGGGACCCGGTACCAATTCACCCCTAGCCCTTGGGGGCGATCCACATGCTATCCGTGGTTTGGGCAGCATGAATCAGCTGATAGGTTCCCATTAAAGTATTTTAAAAAATTCTTGACATGTCATCCTCTATCGTCAGTGAATCCTGTCTACTTGAGGAAAGTTGCACTTGGCTGAATGCTTCTGCTCTTTTATTTCAGAAATTAGTGGGGCTCTGGGTGTTGAGATTCTATGACACTTTGATGTGTCTAACATTTTTTTAAGCCTCAGTTACTTGTTAAATGATAGAATAATAGAATTCTGGTGGTCAAATCCACCACTAGAGAGAGCATAGAAGCTCATTGCATACTAGTAATACATTCCACTCAATACAATAGTAAAAACTATACAGCATGCTCCTAAGCTCCGCATGTTAATGGCAGCAGGTGTCCAAATGTTATCACTTAACTCAATGTCTATTCCAGGAATTTGGAGCCCTTTATCAGAAATAAAATGTTTTGACCTATAAGATGTTAATCACCGAGGAATGTGGTAAAATGTCAATATGTAATGCAATATGCCTGTGAAATAATCACTCTGACCCTGACTTTCCCTCACCGTATTTGGGTTTCTTGAGGCTATTATTTGGTCATGTAGCGGTGGCCATGAGGATAAACTACATTCTGCGCTAAGATCTTGGAGGAGTTAATGATTTTTATGTCCATTTCCTCTACTTTGCTTCACAGTCGGCTGTCTTTTTGTATAATTCTGCTTATCTCATCTCTTTCCCTCTGTCAGTTGTTATCTTTCTGTGTTTCCCTTTCTCTCTGTTTCTCTTTTTCTATCTGTCCTTTTCCGTCTGCCTGCTCACATCTGTCACTTTTCCCTTCTCCCTGCAGCTTCTTCTCTCTCGCCCACCCTCTCTTCTCCTTTATTCTAGCCTCTCCCATCTCACCATCTATTGCACTTAATTTTTTATTCCTTTCCCCTGCCTGATTTGCTTTATTAACCCATTCAATCTAAAATATCTAACAAGCTTATGTATTTAACTATACAGATATAAACACTATTAAAATAAAGTAATAGGGATAGACACTCCAGTAACATCTCATGGGTCCATCAAGGGTTCTTCTAGCTAATGGTTCTCCAAGTATAATGTCTATATAATTAGGAATGGAGATTGAGTTTAAGCATTTGAGCATAGAGAAAAGTGGCACAATGAGAGCACAAAATAAAGAGATTGGTATGAAGAATTTAGAAGGAAGGAAATATTGTCACGAGATGGTTACAAGAGAATAAAGGCTAGATATGCAATAAAGGAGGATAAAAAGGCACTTGTTGTGAACCATTTGCTAAAATAATCCCTTGAAGGTTATCAGATCACAAGGTGTACTTCTGTTTGTGACCTCCATCTATAATTTGAAGTGGAATCTGATAGCAAGTATTTCATTTTCCTACAGTGCCCCCACAGGGGAAACGAAGTATTACATCATGCTCACTTAAATAAATTGACTGCTGGTATAATGTATAGATATGCCAGATTCTCCAGAGTGACAGTCTGGCTTAGATGGAGGATTAAAAAACAAAGATTAATTTAATAGGGTAATAATTTGATAGGATGTTATCAAAACCAGACACCCCTTTCAGAGAGAAAACAAAAGCAAAGCAATGACAAGGGCAGAAAATAGGGTACATAATGGGGCCATGATAAATTTGACACAGACATGGGTGGAACCAATTAAAGAGGTTGTCTAGTTTTACAAAAAAGGGTCTTCTTTACCAGAAACAGCACACCTTGTCAATAGATTGTGCTAGTTTCTGTATCTCACCTTCTTCAGAATTAATTATCCTTAGCGGCAATACCAGCTACAGCCGTGGGCAAAAGTAGACCCTTTTTTTCTAATTCTGGAGAACTCCT
This sequence comes from Ranitomeya variabilis, assembly GCF_051348905.1. NCBI lineage: Eukaryota > Metazoa > Chordata > Amphibia > Anura > Dendrobatidae > Ranitomeya > Ranitomeya variabilis. The sequence continues at coordinate 549,663,989 of NC_135235.1, read as the reverse complement.
TTGGCATTTTGGTGCCAACTGGATTGATCATTAATAAAAAGAAACATGGCCGTATCCAAACACAGACTATGACAGACACAACTGAAGGAATGTCAGAATTATAGGGATGAAGATGTCACAAATGTGCTGTACCCTATATGTAATTAGTGGTGGGAGAAAAATTGGAAATTCTGTTTGGTGAATTGTACGTAGGGTTGGCCGGCTAAGAATCCACATACACCAGGTAGCCAGGATGCCACTTTTATATAAGTCCAGTTGTGTTTCTGCCCTTCATAAACCAATTTTAGATCTACATCAGAACTGGTCAGAGAATTCTTGTGCCTGAAGAGCCCTGCAGCTGCTGTATGAAAAAAATATTATCAATTTTACTTTTGTGTATGCAACGCCAGCGTTTTGGAAAATTAAGAGGCAAGAAAAGGATGGCCTGCAGGAGCTTGTGTCTGTTTGATAAAGACATGGAGCCCCTCTCGTGTTAGGCAGATGTGACAGGCAGAGCAGATACATGCTGATCTCTGCTGAAACTCACAAGGGGGATTTGCCTTATTTCATTGAGGTGAAGGAGGAAACTCGACACAGAGAAAGAAGGAAAAGGAACAGACGTTCACATAATAGTTTTTCCACATCTCCGTCTGTGTATTTTTTGTCTTTTTTTTTCTTTTAAAAAAGTGAGTTTGTCTGGTAAAGTAAAGCTGAGTCTGTCAGCTGTGGTAGAATCCAGTTTTCCAGACATTGGGGAAGATTTCCTAAGAAAGAGAATGACTCAGGGATCGACTCATTGGATTCTATAAGATCAATATACACTGCATAAAAAAATAAAGGGAACACTAAAATCCCACATCCTAGATATCACTGAATGAAATATTCCAGTTGTAAATCTTTATTCGTTACATAGTGGAAAGTGTTGAGAACAATAAAACCTAAAAATGATCAACGTAAATCATAACTAATATCCCACGGAGGTCTGGAGTTGGAATGATGCTCAAAGTGGAAAATGAAGTTACAGGCTGATCCAACTTCAGTGGAAATGCCTCAAGGCAAGGAAAAGATGCTCAATAGTGTGTGTGGCCTCCATGTGCCTGTATGACCTCTCTACAATGCCTGGGCGTGCTCCTGGCGAGGTGGCGGATGTTATACTGAGGGATCTCCTCCCAGACTTGGACTAAAGCTTCTGCCAACTCCTGGACAGTCTGTTGTGCAAAGTGGCGTTGGTGGATGGTGCGAGACATGATGTCCCAGATGTGTTCAATCGGATTCAGGTCTGGGGAATGGGCTGGCCAGTCCATAGCTTCAATGCCTTCATCTTGCTGGAACTGCTGACACACTCCAGACACATGAGGTCTGGCATTGTCCTGCATTAGGAGGAACCCAGGGCCAACCGCACGAGCATATGGTCTTACAAGGGGTCTGAGGATCTCATCTCAGTACCTAATGGCAGTCAGGCTACCTCAGGTGAGTATATGGAGGGCTGTGCGGCCCTCCAAAGAAATGCTACCCCACACCATTACTGACCCATTGCCAATCCGGTCATGCTGAAGGATGTTGCAGGCAGCAGATTGCACTCCACGGCGTCTCCACACTCTGTCACGTCTGTCACATGTGCTCATTGTGAACCTGCTTTCATCTGTGAAGAGCACAGGGCACCAGTGACAAATTTGCCAATCCTGGTGTTCTGTGGCAAATGTCAAGCGTCCTGCACGGTGTTGGGCTGTGAGCACAACCCCCATCTGTGGACATCGGGCATTCCGACCATCCTCCTCCATTTCTAACTATTTATGCAGACACATGCACATTTGTGGCCTGCTGGAGGTCATTTTGCAGGGCTCTGGCAGTGCTCCTCCTGTTCGTCCTTGCACAAAGGCTGAGGTAGAGGTCCTGCTGCTGGGTTGTTGCCCTCCTACGGCCCCCTCCATGTCTCCTGGTGTACTGGCCTGTCTCCTGGTAGCGCCTCCAGCCTCTGGACACTACCCTAACAGACACAGCAAACCTTCTTGCCACAGCTCGCATTGATGTGCCATCCTGGACGAGCTGCACTACCTGAGCCACTTGTGTGGGTTGTAGAGTCCGTCCCATGCAACCACGAGTGTGAAAGCACAACCAACATTCAAAAGTGACCAAAAAATCAGCCAGAAAGCATTGGTACTGAGATATGGTCTGTGGTCCCCACCTTCAGAACCACTCCTTTATTGAGTGTGTCTTGATAATTGCCAATAATTTCCATCTGTTGTCTATTCCATTTGCACAACAGCATGTGAAATTGATTACCAAACAGTGTTGCTTCCTAAGTGGACAGTTTGATTTCACAGAAGTTTGATTTACTTGGAGTTATATTCTGTTGTTTAAGTGTTCCCTTTATTTTTTTGAGTAGTGTAGATAGCTGCCTGTTAAAGACTAAGTTCTACCAAATATTCATCATCACCACTTTCGAAAGCAGAAGATTGGTCAACATGTTTGACAAATTTGATATTTTCCTTGCAATCGCAATCCAGTCCCTTTTTTAAAAATTCTAGACGATATTGGAGGGGAAAGCCTCTGGTTTCGGGGGACAAATGGGAAACACTATAAAACGGTGTGAGATATGATTGCATATAGTCATAGTACCACTGCCATAGAGCCAGCATAAGGCTACATAGGTGCCATTTTTATCTGGAACAATCATAGCATCACATATCAATGCATGCTAGTCCTAAGTATGCCAGATAGTTCAAGTTAATACTTAATTAGTGCGGTAAAATCAGTCAACTAGCTGATAAAAATGTCTATTTGACATTTTTTCACCCTTTGACAATTTTAAGTTAAGGTATTATTGAATAAGTATTGCTTTCATTGAATTTAATTATCACTTAATCTAGTAGCATAATCAGGCTCGGACTTGCACATAGGGGAACAGGTGATTCCTCCAGTGGGCTGTTATGTAGGAGTGTGCCCCCATATATGAGCAGTAGTTGGCACAATACACTTGATTCACTATATTATTAATTTAAAAAACAACGCCACATATTTATATAGAGAAGCATAGGTAAAAATTAGTAAATGAGAGCAATGTAATATTTGCATGTGGCTCAAAAGTGGGCCCCCAAAGTCAATGCTACTGGGCTTAGCATCGTAGTTCGGCACTGAGTATAATGGTTGTTAAGGTTTAATCCGCTATGGCTACTTTCACACTTCCGTCGGTACGGGGCCGTCGCAAACCGTCGGCCCGACGTACCGACGGACGTTGTGCTAAATTTAGCACAACGTGGGCAGCTGATGCAGTTTTACAACGCATCTGCTGCCCATTGTGATGAGCGAGGAGGAGGGGGCGGAGTTCTGGCCGCGCATGCGCGGTCAGAAATGGCAGACACGTTGCACAAAAAAACGCTACATTGAACTTTTTTGTGCGTCGCGTCTGCCAAAACACGACGTGTGCCCGTCCGTTGCGATCCGTTGCTAATACAAGTCTATGGGCAAAAAACGCATCCTGCAAGCACATTTGCCCATAACGACGGATTGCGACGGAGCCCAGAAGACGTGAGTGTGAAAGTAGCCTTAGGGGTGAAGAGCTGTATGAATGGTAATAAAATAATAAGAAGCAGTTGTGAGTGTTCAGTAACCCATTGTACAAATGGACCATGGCGTGAGATGGCTTTCATACAAGCATATAATGGGCACATTTGTGTGCTCTTATTATTGATGGAAGTGAAAATCAGCTGCAGATCCAAAGACCTACTGAAGGAAATCATAGGCATCTATGAAGCTGTCAGGTTGTAGACCCTTGGTCGGGCTAAGACTTGCATGAGTAATACCACAATAAAACCACAATAAGACCACAAATGTAACAGTAAACTGCTTGTCTGAATGCGGCCTTAGGGGCCTAAGAGGAATAGAGTTCATGAACTCCATTGGAACACAGATCCATTACTATGGGCAGCTATGGGCAGCAAGGCCACAGTTAACGCCCATGCTGTGCCCCCTTTTATATTTAGTTTCCACAGTTCTGCAGTGCAATATCAATTTAACTGAACTTTGATGTTTGCACTTTCTTGGTTGATGATGGTGTTTTCTTTTGCTTCCTATAAGGTTGCTTGCTTATTGGAATAAGAGTAAATTGGATAAAAGCTAAACTGATAGAGCACTTTACACATCTACACAGATATTTTATAGGCATCATTTATTTATTTAACCGTCAAGTAGTCAAACTCACTTAGTTTTATTCTAAAAGGTGACTCCAGCCAAGTGCGGAGAACGGGATTTTAGGTATTTGTCAAGTATACAATTGAGAATATTACTAACTTCCATTCTATATTGATGGATTATGATGATAGCAAGGGTTAATGCTTGAAGTTTATGTCGGCCTTCTAATATCATGCTTCTCTAGGTTCAACATTCTGTCGTGAATATTTTTTAAAATAAATCTTTACAAGGGGGGAGCTTAATTTTCCTGATACAAATAAACTGCATGGTGATACAATTGTTTTTTAACTTCCCAAAAGCATTAATGTGAACATGACCATGTTCCTCAAAATGCACCCCCATGTCTTTATTCTACTCTTTTATATAGATTCAAACAAGCCCTTTTTAGTGGATTCTTGCATAGTAGATTTCCCTAACATTGTTTTAATAATTTATCAAGGAATATGCTAATTTGTGGGTGACTAGTTGTGGAGTGTTGGGTTCCCCCAAACTAATTGCCCCACTAGTCATGTTATCTCGCCCCTCTAGGCTTGAGTAACATGATTTCCAACATAATTGCTGGCTCTTTGCAAATCTCTTCCCCTCTGACAATGCGTAGTAAAACGGGCATATGCCACCCGGCTTCATTCACGCACTGAACATAGCTATGGACGTCAAACACAGCCAGCTGTGAGATTTACAGAACCAGTGGTAATGGCTGACTGAATCCTGCACCACCACTGCCCACCTGGGCATGCATGGTGCACCAGTGAAGCCAAGGTGCGTACACCCGGATTACTGCACATTTTTCGGAAGGCAGAGATTTGAAAAGAGCCGCGGTGAAGCTGCACTTGCAAATCATGTTACTCACATGCACAGTGGGATGATAACATTATTAGTGGGACGATTAGTCTGGGGAACACAATGCCCTCACAACAAGTCACCCACTAATTAGCATATACTTGGTCAAATTCTAAAAGTGATTTTATTGAAATCTACTAAGTAAGAAACCCCCAAAAGAGGCTTGTTTAAATCTACCGTATATATAGAGTGCAATAAAGACATGGGGCAGTTTGGGGACATGGGCAGGCTGTCAGGTGTCCTTTAACCCATCTAAGGTGCCACCAACTTTCTAAGCATGGCCCTTCATGTACAATTTGTACTTCCATAATGTAATAAATAGGCTTCTTTGAGTTATGGAGGTGGAGCCACTCACCTGAATAGTCACAAAGGCCAGTCCCTAGAAATCCATTCTGACTTGCTCATCACAAACTGCTTGGAAGGATCCTGCACATGTGACATTGTCATCTGCTTCTTGGGCATTTGCAGTGAAGCTGAATGTGCTTGCATCATTTTCATCATTTTCAAAGTTAGGCCACTGCAGGTACAACCAGCCTCAAAGTGTGGTTTTCAGCTAAGTCTAACTATTCACCCAAGCATCTCAAGGTTCATGTCTCCAAGAAGCCAAATTGTGGCAATGTATGTGGCATGTACAATTCATCTTTAGATAATGACGTTATGAATACATATACAGACATTCTTAGAAAGCAATTTATCTACACTATAAGGCAATGGTGGTGTCTTAGTTGAGTAAATGCTATTAACAGGTTCCCTTTAAATCTAAGTCTGTTCTGGAGATTTGGAGCTCATTCTCTCAGGAGTTGGGGTCAGAAGACCGGAAGCTGGTCAGGACATTATGGTCCGTACTTGAACAATGAAAGTCGAACATGTGTATGCGGCTTCAAAGTTAAACAGTTTTGATTTATATACTGAAAATTCCTTCTACCCTACAGGGGCGTAGCTATTACGTGACCCAGCCCGAGGATGCACATTAAGCTGATATGTATTGCCGCGCAGAGATCCGGCGGGTCCCTGCACCGTAATACATGCTGCCAGCCATTCAGGGCCAGCAGCTGATGTCAAGGTGTCAGTCACAGGCAGTGCATAGCAGGGACGCCACGTGTCACCCATAGCAGGCATGCATTGCTGACATTAGTTGCTGGCCTCTGTGCCTGCTATAGAAGAGGACGCCAAGCATCATGGGAGCAGGGGAAGGTGAGAATAATATTTGTTTAAAAAAATGTGTTTGAAAACAGATGCAGAATGAGGATTACAGGATGAGCCCAAGAGCTGAGACATTATACCAGGAAGAGTTCCAGAATGGGGGACATATGTTTCTAGTAGCAGCCCAGGATGGGACGTATATTACTGGAAGGGGCCATATGAGGACATTACACTAGGTTGGGGGACATTAGTATTGGAAGGGGCCCAGGATGAGGAACATTATACCAGGAAGAGGCCCAGGATGGGGGACAGGACATTTTATTACTGAAAGGGGCCCAGGATTGGGACATTACACCAGAAAGGGGCTCAGAATATGGGAAATTATTACACGAAGGGGCACAGGATGGGTGCAAAAAATAAAAAAAAATCCCTAGTCAAGATGGAGGTAAAAAACCCCTCTCTATTTGATATATTGACCAAGGAAGGAGAGAATTACAATGAGGTAGAATTTGAATAATAGAATACACTTAGATAATGAAAACTAACTTTTATTGTACATAATTACAAACTTAGAGCTTACCTTGATGTAGGGATATAGCATATTTTGTGCCACATACATAAACCATAGTACAATTAAAAAGTGTATAGTGCTGACATAAACCAGTGCTCATATAAAATGGCTTGATCTCACCTCATTTCTCAGATGAGAAACAACTGTGCAGAGAGAGAAACCCACAGGAGCCACAGGACAAGACACTGGACCTAGTCTATCATATAGTATCTTGTGTGATCTTTCCCTTACAAGGTCAGTACCCAAGTGCCAACACCTAATTGCCCCAATTATCCCTCCTTACACATTTCCTCCTTGGTGCCGAGGATTCTTAAGGGAAGTGTATTTGAGGGGGGGTGGGAGAGAGGAAAGAAATCAGGGCCTCAAGGGATAGAGCATCCTGACAGAGGCTCGTGAAGTTTGCGCAGATCCCATAAATGTATGATCCCAAGAACACAGGATGGTGACATTATTACTGAAGGGGCCCAGGATGGAGGACATTATACCAGGAATTATTACATTATCGGGTGAACACATATGTCTTTATAGGATTTAGAACGCTACGAGGGCTAATACATCTGACTAATACGTAGGAGGGAGCCCAGGACCACTTTTTACATAGGGGCCCATCGGACTCTGGTTACGCCACTTCTGATGTGTACGCCACTTTGAGTATGCTTGTTACTCGAGTTTCTCCGAGCATGCTCGGGTGGTCTCCGAGTATTTCAGCGTGCTCGGAGATTTACGTTGCGTCAATGCAGCTGCATGATTTGCGGCTGCTAGACAGCTTCAATACATGTGGGGATTCCATAACAACCAGGCAATCCCCACATGTATTCAAGCTGTCTAGCAGCCGTAAATCATGCAGCTACATTGACACAACCTAAATCTCCGAGCACACTGAAATACTCGGAGACCACCCAAGTATGCTCTGATAAACTCGAGTAACGAGCATACTTGCTCATGACTACTGATAACTACTACAATTTATCTATCTACATAGATACCATTTCTACTGAATAATCTGACTTTTGTATGAGGATGCATCTGAAAATACAGCTATAAACAAAATGCTTTTTCCGTCTATTTCAGCTCCATTGTCTGTTTCAATTCTAATTCAAGCAGCCATGCGCACAGTGACCAGCATAAGCCTAATGCACACAGTGGCCAAAGTAATCAATAGCGCTCTGCAGACACAGACAGGGAAACATCCCCATCCATAATATTTAATCCCCTGCTTGCATTCATAGGTTTGCTTAACATCCATCGACTTCAAATGGAAAATAGTTCTGTGGTCTAAGCATCCTTATGTTTTTTATTATAGAGCTATCAGAAAATACCAAAAAGAGAAATTCTGGTGTTTTTTTTTATGTAGCAAATAGGTTACGTTGAACGATTAAGAAAGTATCTCTGGTGAAAAAAAGTACATGCTCTGTAAAGTTAGACCTTCCAGATGTGAAAAATATGGGTGTAAGCCAAGTCTTGGAACTGCTGCTCTTCAACGCTAATCCTACAAGAAGGTATTTTCTACTTGAGAATTTCCAGGTCCGGGTTGTTTGAACATGTCTTCAGTTGATGGAAATGGCCATCTACAGAACAGCAGAATTGAAAACATGGCTGAGGACATTGTAGTGGTGGCATCCTGATGTAATCAATTGACAGAGTCAGGATGCAAAACCTAAAGTACCAAGAAACAAACTAAAATGAGGTCAATGAACATATCCAGAAGGCACAGCTAAACATCTAAGGGGTGTTCCCAGAATCACAACGTATCACTTATCTACAGAAAAATGCCCCCCCCCCACCCCTACAAGTCCCCTATAGGAATGTAGCAGCAGTCACACTCGCATATTCAAAGTCTATTAATGCAGCGACAGGTGCACATGCATGAGAGGTGTGCCACCAAACTCTATGGCTTTGAAGGGGCTAGTCAAGGCCAGCACTTGGTTATCTTTGTCAGTTACATAGATTTTGACTGGAGCAGCTCTATGCATGTGCCGCCACCGCTGTATACAATGGGGGAGCCAGAATCCCCATTCTTGTGATTAGTTGGGGTTCATCTAATGTGAGCCCCAATAATCAGACAATTATCATCTGTTCTTTGGATTCTAAGAGCACCAAAGGAGATCAGAACCAGAACTTGGACTCAAAAGTTGGCCACCAAGTAACTTCATAGTAGCATTTTGCAACAGAGTGCCAGTGGAGGAGCAAGTGCTGCTAAGGGGCATGACACCTAAAATGTCATCAGAGAGTACTAGCACTGGATGAATTCAAGAGAAGCAGAAGATTGAGGAGAAAGGATTCACACCAATGTAATTCATAGACTTTTTATATAGGTATTCCCTGTATATCCCTGTTACATAGCAGCATAACCATTGTCATTTCACATAGTAGAATAATACTTGTGTTCCTGTTCTGAAACATTTTGAGATAGTAAGGCTATTCTGTGAAAACCAATGGCAAAACAGGATGAATACTAATAAAAGTTCAATAAAAGAATAATAGGAAGAAGAAGGACTTGTGCTGTAAGGAATTAGAACCATCCAAATATTGAAAACACCTCCCAGTAGTTAAGAACAAGTAATTAGCTAATTAAGCCAAAGACAGGCGTCTGTTTCCAGCAACGGGGGCGAGGGATTCAAAACATGCCATCCCTGGAGAATTTCTCCGGTTCTATGTCTAAAAAAATGCAGGAACATTTCCAAAGAACAGATGTCTTGGAAGAAACAGGATGGGAGATTAGATATTTTGTTATATGGAGGTGGTGGAGCGAGGGAGAGGCTGGAAGTGACAGACTTGGATGACGAGGAATGTCATTAATGGGCCATTATGCCAGAAAATATAGGACCCTATTGAAGGTGACCCCTACATAGGGTTATCTACTGTCATAGGAAAGGAATATGTTTATTTATAGAACTCCAGAGACAAGGCATGGAAGGTTCAAGGGGGTTAAATAAATACAGACAGTTATGGGTAATTAAAAGGATATTAAGAAAAGGTTCATGGCCTTCCGAGTGCCATGCAACCCAAATGACTGACAGAAGAAATAACAAGGACAAATATAGAGAAAGTTTACAGAAAGACATAGCTCCTGAAAAGCTTCATCTAATTAATCAATATATGTATATTGTAGATAGAAATCTAGATACAAGATATAGATGCAATATATTTTGTTATTTTAAATGCAATAAGTAAAAAAAAAATCAAAATGTTTATGATGACAAAATAGGGAATGACCATTGGTAAAGTGGTATACCTACACCAATGATATGGGGTCTGACTGATAGATTAAGGATCCTGAGTCTATAATTCCCACCTCAAGTACTGATCCCAACATGGAACATTAGCATCCACCCTCTGTTAGTCTACTCATACGCTTGACTGTGCACGAATTGTGAATAAGTCATTTAGATCTTACTCCAGGATGTTGCCCGGGTGGCATGGTAGGTTCAGGGTTACATGGATAACAGGATATGCAAATTTCCTCTTCAGAGAGGAAGACGACTAGAAGTCTATAGCACGATCAGTTGGAAGCAGCGATCCTACAATTCACTATTAACCCTTTAACGAGCCTTGCAATATAACTGTCACGATATGTATTGCAACCCAATGGGGTCGGTAAGCGGACGGCACAACATTCTCACAACGGGATGGAAAAGGGGGGAGGAAGGCCTCATCAATAGGGAAATAAAGGAATGGTCACCTCCTCTTCAAACTTGAACCTGTCCTTGCACTTCCCTAAGTGGGTCCTTCTTCCACCTCCATCAGGAACCTCGTCCTTAGTTGTCACCTCACACTGCCCTGCCTAGTGCACTGGTGGGCAAGGAGCGCTAGCCTCACCACTGCAAACGGTACCACACAGAGGATAGTGACAAACACAAAAGGGACGAGGAAAAAACACCACACTTAGCTTCCAGACTCAGCTGCCAAGCTCCACACCATAGATGACACTGAAGCCAGACTCCAAACTCCACTTAGTGTAGGATAGGACACCAGGACCTCAAACAGCTGATACACGCTGGCGCCAGAGAGCTCCTCACACATCGGCTGGCCTCCAGAGAAACTCTATCACCAACAGTCAGCTTATGCATCAGGTGACCATTTAAAGGATGGTGGGAGTGGTCACCACCCACATTAGCTGACCTGGCAGCACTGCAGTTACACCAGATTGCCAGTGGGGAAAAACTGACATTAACCCCCGATGGTCCTGAAAGAAAAACTACTTTTTAAACAGATTGTAACCAGAGCTGCAACGAATCCAAAAATGGATCGTGACAATGACATAGGATAAAAGGAAAATCAGAATCTCAACTTGAAGACATGGTGTTTCGGGGTGTTCCCCTCATCAGTGTAAAGTATGACATCTGATTTGGCTATGTGAGAGGCTCTGGACTGAGGTCTAAGGGGTGCGATTTCCCCTTGTGCAGAGTGACATACCGGCACTGCCATGCCACTGTAAGGAGGCTTATTTGCAGTGCAATGTTCCTCTTGGAATTTAATATGCAAATTGCCTCTTTAGGGTATGTTTCCACGTTCAGGAAACGCTGCGTGTCTGACGCTGCGCAGAGCCGCAGCGTCAAACACGCAGCGTCCAGATGTTACTGCATTGTGGAGGGGATTTTATCAAATCCCGTCTCCACTATGGGTGGTAACACGCACCCGGAGGCCCTGCGATTCCGGACATGCTGCACGTCTTTTAAGATCGCAGCATGTCCGTTTACCTTGCGGCGCCGCTGCGCCACCGCAAGGTAAAACACAGGGCCCTATGTGTGGGGTGCGATGATGTCGGATGTGTGCAATTAACACATCCGGCATCATCGCGTCACAGAAGGGGGCGGAGCTTAGGGCGGAGCGGGTTTGCCTCCATCCAAACCGCCGGCCATCCTGAAGGTGGACACGTACCCCTAGAGAGGAAAAGGACTAGAACTCTATAGCGCCATGGATAACAGGAAACATTCAATGATGTCTGGTAACATTATTCTAGACCGCTGTGTTGACAACATGTAGATTTTTATCCTAGGGATGTCTGGGGCATTCCCACCAGGAATGACTGTGCAATAGTTAATCATTACAACTTGTGTGGCCCTTAATCATTATAACTCAAGTGGTGGAACAGATGAGAACATTATAATATGTCTCACTATTACCATTAGCACCATGGACAGAAGCATGTTTCATGAAATCAAAAGTGTGAAGTAGTAATGGTAGACAGCTTATTTTTCCTACTTGTGGGATAAAATGTTAAAGGGCCACTGTCACCCCCTCCAGCCGTTATAAACTAAAAGAGCCACCTTGTGCAGCAGTAATGCTGCAGTCTAACAAGGTGGCTCTTTTAGTTTTTGATTCAGATATTCCCTCAATAAAGCATTTTAAAATTTGTACAAAATAACCTGTCCTTAGACAGAAGTGCGGCCCCCCTGTTGCTGAATCCCCGCCCCGCACTGTGTTATTCATTATGCACAGTGCGGGGCTGGGGTTCCTGGGCATGCGCACTGCGCTGTTCAGACGCTCCCCCAGCTCAGACGCTCCCCCAGCTCCCCCCGCCTTCCAGCGTTGTTATTTGCGGCTGCTTCATTCCAAACGCTGGCAAGGAAACCTGTATATTACGGCAACGCTGGAAGGCGGGGGACCGGGGGAGCGTCTGAACAGCGCAGTGCGCATGCCCAGGAACCCCAGCCCCGCACTGTGCATAATGAATAACACAGTGCGGGGCAGGGATTCAGCAACAGGGTGGCCACACTGCCCGCACAGGCACAGAACGGAACCCTGCATCTGACCTATGACGGACAATGAAGACTGCGCCTGCCCTAGGCAGGCACGCACAGCGCAGGCGCCGGATTTAAGAAGAAACAGCGCGCAGGGGGCGGCGACCACATCCCCAGAAGAGAAGAGTGACGGCCGTTGGGAGATTCACAGATGAAGTTTCGGACCGCCTCCAGGTCTAAGGACAGGTTATTTTGTACAAATTTTAAAACGCTTTATTGAGGGAATAACTGAATCAAAAAAACTAAAAGAGCCACCTTGTTAGAATGCAGCATTACTGCTGCACAAGGTGGCTCTTTTAGTTTATAACGGCTGGAGGGGGGGTGACAGTGGCCCTTTAAAGGGACTCTGTCAGCAAAGAATGACTGTTCAAACTAAGTCCCACTGCTCGTTGCATCATGGAGGGGCCAAACATTTAGTCTACGTTCACATTAGCGTTCGGCGCCGCAGCGTCGCCGCATGCGTCATGCGCCCCTATATTTAACATGGGGGCGCATGGACATGCGTTGTGCTGCGTTTTGCGACGCATGCGTTTTTTTGGCCGCAAGCGTTGGGCGCAGAAAACGCAGCAAGTTGCATTTTTTTTGCGTCCAACTTTCGGCAAAAAAGGACGCATGCGTCGCAAAACGCAGCGTTTTAGCATGCGTTTTGTTGCGTTTTTGTTTGCGTTGTGCGTTGCGTCGCCGACGCTGCGGCGCACAACGCAAATGTGAACGTAGCCTTAAATACGTTTTCCCACCTGCTTGCTTTCCCTCTATCTCCACCCTCCCTCCTTATTTGATTGACAGCTCTGGCTTCATATGGCCACAGAAGGGAGGAAATAGATGAAAAACAAGCAGCCGGGAAGATATATTTAAATGATTGACCCCACCCTGAAGCACCGAGCACCTGTACTTAGTTTGAACAGTGATTCTGTGCTTACAGAGACCCTTTCAGTGACCTTGTCCTAAAAACATTGACATTGGCCAACATATAGTAGCCAGAAGGTCGTGGCAGAGCTAGATAATATGGAATATCCTGTCACAGTATCAGTAGCATACACAATAGGCAGGACATGAGGGGCAGGTTGTACATTTTCTAAATACTGCCTGCAAAAAGCTCTACAGAGAATGAAGTACACTGTCAACATCCCATAGTCAATTGGCATCTAGGTTGTAGAACTCATCTCTGCATGATATAGATGGTTCTAGGACTTGCAGAGGATCCTTAGAGAACAGAAATCAAAATGTTCCACATTGTAAAGTAAATTACAGCTATAATCTCCCTAAAAATGAGAAATGCATATAAAAGTGAGGAATTTAATTTTCATTCTCTGGATCGCTCTTTTAAATAAGTATCTCCAGATGTTGTGGTCCCACCTTGGCCTTCTATCTTCTGCTTTTGGGATATGTAGCTTCAATATATGTCAACGATTTTTCTCTGTGTCACAATATATGTATACACAAATGCAATGCATGTTTCTCTCTAAATATATAATGACCACAAGTCATCTTCTTCTTAGCCTCCCTTTACATTCTTTGTATTACTTCGCTCCAGCTGTTTCAAGGCCCTCTCCACCTTTCATTCGCACCTTCATCCCAGTAGTGACTTTCTGTCCTTTTGTGTAAAAGGTTTGATTATTCCAGAATTAATTCTTTCCTCCAACAAGCTGCTTTTCAGCTGACCCCCCACATACACGTGATGATGAAGGGTGGGGGTCCTTGGCTCTGCCAGGCAGGTTCTTTCTAGCCCCCCTCCCCTCCTCTGTTGCATAAAATGAATACATCTGCTCCATATAAACATGTTGGCAGCTGCTGGGACAAATCCACCTCTTCAAATGTCGCTTCTTATTAGCTTGTCTTGGCAAAGCTTCGTCATTCTCTTGTGTGACAGAATATTTCTCCTTGTCTGCGGCTCCCCCCGCCTCTTTTTTCTTGTTCCCTATCCATTCCTCCTTTCAGCAATTCCTCTGGATGTTTGAATTCTTCAGCAAACACCTTCACTTTTTTCAATCCTCTGTTCATTTCTCCTCATTACTTCATTATCAAACTTTGATTTGTGTTTATCCATATGTCTAGCGGGTGTATGTTGACATCTGAAGACCATTATGGACCATATTTTATTATTCCATCTCACTAGTTGAGTTCATAAATCTGTAAGAACCCAGACTAAAGATATTTATAGTGTACCAGTCCACAGGATCCAGGCGATACAGCGGCATGTAAAAGTTTATAAACCCCTGGTCAAAATTACCGTTATTTTCAACAGATAAACAAGTTGAAAATGAAATGATCTCTAAAAGGCCTAAAGTTAAAGATAACACATTTTCTTTGTATATTACACCAAAAAATAAATATACAGTGCCTTGCAAAAGTATTTGGCCCCCTGGAACTTTTCAACCTTTTCCCACATATCATGCTTCAAACATAAAGATACCAAATGTAAATTTTTGGTGAAGAATCAACAACAAGTGGAACACAATTGTGAAGTTGAATGACATTTATTGGTTATTTTAAATTTTTGAGGAAATTCAAAAACTGAAAAGTGGGGCGTGCAATATTATTCGGCCCCTTTACTTTCAGTGCAGCAAACTCACTCCAGAAGTTCATTGTGGATCTCTGAATGATCCAATGTTGTCCTAAATGCATAATGATGATAAATATAATCCACCTGTGTGTAGTCAAGTCTCTGTATAAATGCACCTGCTCTGTGATAGTCTCAGGGTTCTGTTTGAAGCACAGAGAGCATCATCAAGACCAAGGAACACAACAGGCAGGTCCGTGATACTGTTGTGGAGACGTTTAAAGCTGGATTTGGATCTAAAATAATTTCCCAAACTTTAAACATCCCAAGGAGCACTGTGCAAGCGATCATATTGAAATGGAAGCAGTATCAAACCACTGAAAATCTACCAAGACCCAGCCGTCTCTAAACTTTCATCTCAAACAAGGAGAAGACTGATAAGAGATGCGGCCAAGAGGCCCATGATCACTCTGGATGAACTGCAGAGATCTACAGCTGAGGTGGGACAGTCTGTCCATATAACAACAATCAGTCATACACTGCACAAATCTGGCCTTTATGGAAGAGTGACAAGAAGAAAGCCATTTCTCAAGGATATCCATAAAAAGTGTCATTTAAAGTTTGCAACAAGCCACCTGGGAGACACACCAAACATGTGGAAGAAGGTGCTCTGGTCAGATGAAACCAAAATCGAACTTTTTGGCAACAATCCAAATTATATGTTTTAGTAAAAGGCAACAGAGCTCATCACCCTGAACACACCATCCCCACTGTCAAATATGGTGGTGGCAGCATCATGCTTTGGGCCTGCTTTTCTTCAGCAGGGACAGGGAAGATGATTAAAATTGATGGGAAGATGAATGGAGCCAAATACAGGACCATTCTTGAAGAAAACCTGTTGGAGTCTGCAAAAGACCAGAGACTGGGACGAAGATTTATCTTCCATCAAGACAATTATCCCAAACATAAAGCAAAATCTACAATGGAATGGTTCACAAATAAATTTATCCAGGTGTTAGAATGTCCTAATCATAGTCCAGACTTCAATCCAATCGAGAATCTGTGGAAAGAGCTGAAAACTACTGTTCACAAACGATCTCCATCAAACCTCTCTGAGCTCGAGCTGTTTGCCAAGGAAGAATGGGCAAGAATTTCAGTCTCTCGATGTACAAAACTGATAGAGACATACCCCAAGCGACTTGCAGCTGTAATCACAGCAAAAGGTGGCGCAACAAAGTATTAAGTTAAAGGGGCCGAATAATATTGCACGCCCCACTTTTCAGTTTTTGAATTTCCACAAAAATTTTAAATAACCAATAAATTTCGTTCAACTTAACAATTGTGTTCCACTTGTTGATTCTTCACCAAAAATTTACATTTGGTATCTTTATGTTTGAAGCATGATATGTGGGAAAAGAATAAACACCTATAAATAGCGAATTTAATTACGTCTAAGCAATATTAATCATACACACCAAAAAGGGATGCTAGACTGTACTAATAATGTAATGTCAACTTTATTAAAGAACAGGTAAAACCGAATACATAAAAAATGAGACACCACAGAGAACAGACACAACTGGAAGGGATGGCTGGAAAATAAGTGGCTAACATAGAACAACTACCTCCCAATACGATATCAAAGCAGATAGTAATAGCACTCAACCAGTTTCAAAATATAACTACCGATATGGTGACTGAAAAAGTGCAACAGTGCAATCAATCAGACAATAAATTAATAAATATTCACAAATGTGAGGTAATACCAAGTGGTATACTATATATTATATATTATAAGAGGTATGTAAAAAGCATCAGTCAGCATATCGGAAAGTATATCATACATACATTAGTACATACCAGGAGGAACTTATTTACCTAATAGATGCCACCAGCCAGGGACCTGACCAGGGTGTTGTCCATAACACCATCTGTAAAACATATCTTTAAAAAGCTGAAGTTGAGAAGAGGATGGCTTCTACAAATGGATAATGATCCTAAACACACATCAAAATCCACAATAGACTACCTAATTTGATAGTCACATGATCAGCTGCCGTATGGCACATAGAAGAGGTGTGTTTGGAAAACATCGGTGCTCACGACACACAGTGACTCGGCGCTGTGTTGACTGTGGGCGTGGTTATTTAATCTGTCACACCCACATCTTGCAACTGAGTTTGTTACTTGATGACTGTTGATGAAGATTGAGGGGATCTAGGACGTGACGCATACAAGCGCGTGAGTTCCACCGACCCTTTCTTTTGCAATTGACAAGACAGGAAGTCAGTAAGTTGGAAGTGTGTGTGCTCCACTGGACAAGCATTGGATGAATGGTGTTCATTCCAGCTCCCGTCTTCCTAGGGCTGAATATAAGTGGATGGTTTGGGATGTCGTTCACAGCTTCCTCATAACTGGGGAACATGAGGGGATCCCCTGGTTGGCATCCAGTCTACACAAAAAGTATTTAGGATCATACATTGCTAAAAATGTGGTGATACCAGTCATTAACCAGATCCACCATCAGGATACTGAGAATAAGATCTATCACTATGACCATATCGTGCATTTATCTCCCTTGAGGAATCCGATAGGAAGAAACGCGTAGGGAGGGGCAAGTTATTAATTTAAGGCTATTCACTTTCAGGCCCAGATGTAGACTGCACTTGCCAGGGCAGGAGCTATAAGGAAAGAGGGCCATAATTGTGTGTTCAGGGTCTATTAGGGCCTCATGCTGATTCACCTGACTAAAGTAACTGGTATGCATTAGACAGGTGTTACATGTGATGATCGTCCTCCTGCCTTGGACATAGGCATCTGGGTGAGATCATTTCAATTTTTTCCATGTATACATTGATGTAATTATATGGTATTGGATGTATATTTGACCACTGTCACTATTTATAGGACATCAACACCAATACACATTTGTTAGGTGAACTAAACCACTATCAGTTGCACTAGTGGGATATACAGTACAGACCAAAAGTTTGGACACACCTTCTCATTTAAAGATTTTTCTGTATTTTCATGACTATGAAAATTGTACATTCACACTGAAGGCATCAAAACTATTAATTAACACATGTGGAATTATATACTTAACAAAAAAGTGTGAAACAACTGAAATTATGTCTTATATTCTAGGTTCTTCAAAGTAGCCACCTTTTGCTTTGATGACTGCTTTGCACACTCTTGGCATTCTCTTGATGAGCTTCAAGAGGAAGTCACTGGGAATGGTCTTCCAACAATCTTGAAGGAGATCCCAGAGATGCTTAGCATTTGATGGCCCTTTTGCCTTCACTCTGTGGTCCAGCTCACCCCAAACCATCTTGATTGGGTTCAGGTCTGGTGACTGTGGAGACCAGGTCATCTGGCGTAGCACCCCATCACTCTCCTTCTTGGTCAAATAGCCCTTACACAGCCTGGAGGTGTGTTTGGGGTCATTGTCCTGTTGAAAAATAAATGATGGTCCAACTAAACGCAAACCGGATGGAATAGCATGCCGCTGCAAGATGCTGTGGTAGCCATGCTGGTTCAGTATGCCTTCAATTTTGAAAAAATCGCCAACAGTGTCACCAGCAAAGCACCCCCACACCATCACACCTCCTCCTCCATGCTTCATGGTGGGAACCAGGCATGTAGAGTCCATCTGTTCACCTTTTCTGCGTCGCACAAAGACAAGGTGGTTGGAACCAAAGATCTCAAATTTGGACTCATCACTGATCAGACCAAAGAACAGATTTCCACTGGTCTAATGTCCATTCCTTGTGTTCTTTAGCCCAAACAAGTGTCTTCTGCGTGTTGCCTGTTCTTAGCAGTGGTTTCCTAGCAGCTATTTAACCATGAAGGCTTGCTGCACAAAGTCTCCTCTTAACAGTTGTTGTAGAGATGTGTCTGCTGCTAGAACTCTGTGTGGTATTGACCTGGTCTCTAATCAGAGCTGCTGTTAACCTGCGATTCCTGAGGCTAGTGGCTCGGATAAACTTATCCGTAGAAGCAGAGGTGACTCTTGGTCTTCCTTTCCTGGGGCGGTCCTCATGTGAGCCAGTTTCTTTGTAGCTCTTGATGGTTTTTGCAACTGCACTTGGGGACACTTTCAAAGATTTCTCAATTTTTCGGACTGATTGACCTTCATTTCTTAAAGTAATGATGGCCACTCGTTTTTCTTTACATAGCTGCTTTTTTCTTGCCATAATACAAATTCTAACAGTCCATTCAGTAGGACTATCAGCTGTGTATCCACCAGACTTCTGCTCAACACAACTGACGGTCCCAACCCCATTTATAAGGCAAGAAATCCCACTTATTAAACCTGACAGGGCACACCTGTGAAGTGAAAACTATTTCCGGTGACTACCTCTTGAAGCTCATCAAGAGATTGCCAACAGTGTGCAAAGCAGTCATCAAAGCAAAAGGTGGCTACTTTGAAGAACCTAGAATATAAGACATATTTTCAGTTATTTCACACTTTTTTGTTTAGTATATAATTCCATATGTGTTAATTCATAGTTTTGATGCCTTCAGTGTGAATGTACAATTTTCATAGTCATGAAAATACAGAAAAATCTTTAAATGAGAAGGTGTGTCCAAACTTTTGGTCTGTACTGTATATATATATATATATATATATATATATATATATATATATATATATATACACTCTCTTGTTGACCTTTAAGCAGGTTAGTTTGTTGTCGTCTTTGCCTTTTGGTATAGGTAATATTCATTGATGTTACTACATATTTATTAAAAGTTAAAAAGTTATATTTTAAATTCTCACCACAGTGCTACTTGGTTTATATTGTAAATTGGGAGTTTCCGCAATTGTTTGGGCATTTCCTTTCAAATCTGATATTTTGCTTGATTATTGTAAAATGATGTCAGCAGATCCCTTTTTCCTTATTCATTTTATATCTATCTGACTGGAAAACCCAGGCAGGAATGTTGCCAATAGGACCTTATTATTCCAAGCCAACTTTGATGCCAGTGTAAAACTAGAAAGCATATTGACACACAGAGTTAGAGATTTGTCTCCAAGAGAGGAGTGCATCAACTGCAGAACTAAACCAACCTTGCTCTTCAAACACTCTCTGGAAGACTGAGAGGAAAGACAGAAGTAAATACACATGAGGGTCATCTGGTTCTTTCCCACAGAGGTGCTGTCCAAGCAAATGCTAAATTCCCTGTAATATCTTGGTGACAGTAGCCACTCAGAAATGTCCTTTTGTTATGATCTTTGGATCAAGCATAGTCCTCCTTTACAAACCCATGCTTAGAGCTGACTTCTTGACTTGAGAAGGTTCATTTAAACATCTATGACATCAGGACTGAGGTTTAAGCCAACCTGCTGCAGAATGCAGATAAGAGTATATATCCTAATATAAATATCTTGACTGAGGATAAGATAATATTAGTAGAAACATTTTCCTCAAAATTGTGTGAAAAAGCTTTCTTCTAGATCCATTGGCCCATTTAGAATTATTACCAAATAACTGCAGTCACCTTCCGTCTGAAGCTGTCTCCTACGCTCAAGATTTCTAACAGTTGCCATGCCTCTCTGATTGTCCTCTGGTTCTTAAAATTTTCTCCAAGACCATTCTTAAAGACCAATATTCCAGCAAAGAGTATGAAATTAACCATAGACTGGACTGCAAGAGAGTCAGTGGAAGTCTAGTCAATCTAACTGAATGGAAATGACATGGTACTGAACAGTGTAGTTGGGTTCCTAGGAAGAACAATCATGCAGAAGTTCCATGCCAGTCAACTTCTCACTTGCCTGACACATCTGTGGGGCATTTTAAGGGGTTGTACTGATCTTAGAATCATAGAATGATAGAGTTGGAAGGGACCTCCTGGGTCATCTGGTCCAACCCCCTGCTCAAAGCAGGATTCACTAAATCATCCCAGACAGATGTCTGTCCAGCCTCTGTTTGAAGACTTCCATGGAAGGAGAACTCACCACCTCTCATGGCAGCCTGCTCCACTCATTGATCACCCTAACTGACTCATTTCCAGCACAAAGCCCTACATTGTAATTCCCTTCCTCCTAACTTTTTATCCAGCACTCAGGTTGTCATGGCAACCAGGCATGCACTGATGACGTCATTCTACCAGATCATTTAAATCCGGATCAGGTGGTGAGATGTCTGAGTCCTAATGCATTCCTGTTTCTCCATTACTTCTGCTCCATTGTTCAGCTCTGCTACATCCATGTCTCCACTTTTCCAGTACTACTGCTCAGTTCTTCTACATCCGAGTTTCAACTTTTGCAGTTTTGGTTAAGATCTGTTTGAGACCAGAGTCTTTGTGAATCCACCTCACCAGGTGAGACAAAACATGGTGCTTGTTAAACCCCAATTCACTAACATTGTGCTATTATTTTGTTGCAGAAAATAGGCGTGAATGCACAAGCACATGATGTAAGAATCTACTCAAGTCCAATGGTTGGTTGACATGAACTGCCTGGGAACCTGAAAAGGAAATATTTAATTGACCATGTAGACTTTAAAGTAATTCCATATGCAAGTAGCCAGGCAAATAATAATTGCTGTTTGGGGCTAATTAGAGATGAGTGGATTGGGCAAAATTAGAATCTGCCTGTTGGAGCGAATTTTACTAGGAAATTAGATTAGCTGAGAATAACTTTGAACTACGTGAATGATGGTATGGGGGTCTCTCAAGATCCTAAAGAGTAATAAATATAATATGTAAAAAATAAAAAAAAATAAAAATTGGTATACACACCTCACTGCTCACCTCTCTGGTCACTTTCTCCCTCACCATCATCTGTCCGGTCCTTATCGCATCTTCCAATCACTGTCAGAAGCACTTAAAATTGTTTGTCCTATCTTAGGGTATGTGTCCACGTTCAGGATTGCATCAGTATTTGGTCAGTATTATACATCAGTATTTGTAAGCCAAAACCAGGAGTGGGTGATAAATGCAAAAGTGGAGCATATGTTTCTATTATACTTTTCCTCTAATTGTTCCACTCCTGGTTTTGGCTTACAAATACTGATGTAAAATACTGACCAAATCCTGATGCAATCCTGAACGTGGACACATACCCTTACTGAGCAGTGACTTTTAGCTCTGAAGATGTGCACTGCGACCTTGCACAATTGGCAGTGGTCAAAAGATGTATCTAGGACCAGATGTGTGATGGTGAGGAGTGGATGGGTCAAAGAGGTGAGCGATAAAGTGAGTATAAGCTTTTTTTATTTTTTAATCTTTTGATGCAGCTTTATGGCTCATAAAAATGCCGCCATTTTGCTGAATCCACGCCGAATCAAATTATAAACTATACTCATTTTGCAAAATACAGATTTTTAGTAAAATTCTAGTAGAATTGAATTGCACTCATTTTTATTTTCTAATCACTAAGATTATTAAACTAAATTAGCAGCACACCTCCTTTCTAAGGGTGCGGTCAGATGGCCGAATTACTCGCACAAGGATCGCATCGCAATCTTTGGACTGGCTTTCCACTCTCCTTACCTGAGTGTGACAGCTGCATAGAAATACATGCTGTCACGCTCGAACCAGAAGAGCTGATGGCCAATCTGAGGCTTGTGATGCGATCCTAGTATTACAGCAGTCTGACTGCACCCTAACCCTGCACTCACACATCTGTAAGGAGGTGACCAAGTTCATCACGTGCCTTCCCTCCCTTGGACGTTGAGCACATATATCACGTGCGGTACCCTGAAGTTTATTCATGTTCATTAATGTAAATGTATTTATGTGTCATGTACTGTAATGTGGATTTCTTTAATATGTGTACTGTTTATTAAACACAGTCTTAGAAAAAGATTTTTTTTGCAAACAACGTCAAAATACAATAAATACACACTACTACTTCAATAAGGAGTAGAAAGACGAAAAGGCAAAATAATTAAAATATTATAAATTTATTAGAACATGATTAAAAACATATAAAATGCCAAAACAAGCTATAGGAACCACATATATCAGAGCACACAGATGGAGACTTCAAGAAAAAAATCAATCCAAGTAAATATACCAAACCAAGTATGTTTTAGAGAATTAATGCCTTTAAAAAAATGCATTCATGGATAAATGAAAATAATTAGCTTGTGCTAAAAATTATAAATACCACATAGTTATATGTGCAAAAAATGCTACATAAAATGCCAACTCCAAAAAAGTTGTTGAATATACGTGCAACACAAAAGAATTTTGATTGTGTGCGGAATATAAACTTGCAAAAAAATAAAGTGTCCTAGTGCAAACTATATGTGCATGTAACTAGCTGTTAATCATAAAGTGCTGAATGCTCAGTATAAATGCATAATGCACAAGTGTGCCATTCTAAATATAGTAGCAGCATAGGTCCGGTATAAAGTGCTAAGTGTTCATTAGCACGGTCCCAAATTATGTGTGTGCTCTCACCCCGACAGCGCCGTTTCGCTAAATGCTTCCTCTATGGGGGCGTACGGCGCTGTCGGGGTGAGAGCACACACATAATTTGGGACCGTGCTAATTTACAACCAGGTATGTTTACAGATTTTTGTTACTGTTTGACTCTTTTTCATGGAGTAAGCTGGATCCTTGCGGGTGTAATGTGTCATTAGCACAGTTATATATTCATATCTGCACTAAGCATTTACTAAACATTCAGCACCTTGTGTCGGATCCATATTGTGGTTACTCGGTGGTGATATACGTGTGTATTATGTGGCTGCACTGAACATTTAGCACTTTATGCTGTATTCGTGCACATTATGCCTTTATACTGAACACTTAGCACTTTATACCGGACCTATGCTGCTACTATATTTAGAATGGCACACTTGTGCATTATGCATTTATACTGAGCATTCAGCACTTTATGATTAACAGCTAGTTACATGCACATATAGTTTGCACTAGGACACTTTATTTTTTTGCAAGTTTATATTCCGCACACAATCAAAATTCTTTTGTGTTGCACGTATATTCAACAACTTTTTTGGAGTTGGCATTTTATGTAGCATTTTTTGCACATATAACTATGTGGTATTTATAATTTTTAGCACAAGCTAATTATTTTCATTTATCCATGAATGCATTTTTTTAAAGGCATTAATTCTCTAAAACATACTTGGTTTGGTATATTTACTTGGATTGATTTTTTTCTTGAAGTCTCCATCTGTATGCTCTGATATATGTGGTTCCTATAGCTTGTTTTGGCATTTTATATGTTTTTAATCATGTTCTAATAAATTTATAATATTTTAATTATTTTGCCTTTTCGTCTTTCTACTCCTTATTGAAGTAGTAGTGTGTATTTATAATATGTGTACTGTGTAGAATTAGGGCTAGGATAGGCTCTTAGGTAGTATAGGACTGTAGGTGGATTAGAATAGTGGAGGCATCATAGAATAGATAGTTAGCATAGGGGTTTAGCAGTTGGGAGGAGCTACAGAGCAGTGCAGCACAGGGCAGTGTGATATAGGAGGACATTTCCGGGTTAGGCAGCAGAAGCCCGAGCAGCCTTGCCCAGGGCGAGGTGTAAGGAGCAGTGAAGAAGACAGTCTGCCAGCTGTGGGGATAGAGCTGCTACAGCAGGAAGGGGCGCCAGGCTGAGGATCATGCAGGCAGGCACCAGCTTAGGAAGGACCATCCCAAGAAGGATTCGGGGTCTACGACTGGGGAAGGGAACTGGTGACACTGAAGGCACAGATGAGACAAAGATTGTCTAGAGATAAGACAGGGATTGCCGGAAGAAGAGAGACAGACTGACAGAAAGGATAGAGGCTGCCCGGATGGCAGGGAAAGCTCAGAAAATGTCGCTTTGTGAAACCTGTGCTGCAAGTGTGATGGATGCCCTGCTGTTTAGTAAAGTTCAACTGTTGGAAAAGAACTGTGTATCTGAGATGTTTTGTGGAGCTTGGAAATGCGGAGCCGAGGTGACAGAACTTGAGAGGACTCTGACAGTGAAAGAAGTGTACTGCTGTGCACGCTGCACATGCAGCAGAAGAGACACTGTATTCTATCTGTGGGGCACCAGGGTGTGGGAACCATACAGCCCGTTGCACGACTACCACCCTGGCCGCCTTACACATCCATGTGCCTTGGTCCATGATTCACAGACTTTTCTCAATCCCAACCCGGCAGCCTCAAAGGCACATAAGAGGCTAGAAAATTCCAGGTCAAGACATCCAAAGCCAGTCCATATATCGTGGTCTATTCTAATACTGAAAAACATGGATATGTGAGTTTGAATTTAAAACCTGGTTCCAAGCAACAGGATATTTGACAGAATTTGACAGATTCAACAGAAGCAAAGATTAGAAAAAAGAAATTGGTAAAAGGTTCAGCACTTCTATACACATAAATGCTCTTTTATTCAAATGCTGCTCAATCAACGTACCAGAAGACGCCTGTATATCTTCTGATCAGCGGGGACCACATAGGTAATACTTTAGAGTTGGTCCAGAAAACAGTGGAATTTTCCATTTCTGACATTATAAAGCAGAGACCATATGAATAGCATTATAATACAAAAACTATTAACTCTCCTTCCCTAATGATGTGTACAATAGCGGTGTGCTAATACTACATTGTAAACCTGGCATTGTACAGAAAGATAATGATACTTCTTTAAAAGACATGTGGATACATCAGGATTTAATTATTAGACAATCACTAAATATTTCATTGCGGGCAGAAGAATTTTGTCATTGTTTTTTTTTTTCATTTTATTCGAATTAAGCTCAAATACCAAAAAGCAATTTCATGCTCCATGCTCCACCTGCTTAGGAGCTTTACGTGGTCACTACACTTTTATTTGATGGGAATCAAGCATAGACAGATTTTAAATGTGAAACTCGTCTCCAAGATATGGCTATGATAGCACAATACTAAGAATAATACATTGATAATGAGTGTAGTACTCACACGGTCCCGCAATACGTACGGCATCGAATAGTTGCCTGGTAGTGAGCCAAATTATAATATTAACTAGACGGTAGCCGATTTTAATGCATCGGGTATTCTAGAATATGTATGTAGTTTATTTATGAAGATTTTAGAATAATACATTGAATACACAGGATTTGGCCAACCGCGACCAATTAGCGAAGCGTGGTTCAAATCCCGCGCCAATTCGCGGCCGGACTGCGCCTGTCGCTAATTGTTCGCGGCCGGCCACGTAGTATATAGCACAGCCACGTAGTATATAACAGCCCACGTAGTAAATAGCACAGCCACGTAGTACATAGCCCAGCCATGTAGTATATAGCACAGCCACGTAGTATATAGCACAGCCCACGGAGTATATAGCACAGCCACGTAGTATATAACACAGCCCATGGAGTATATAGCACAGCCCACAGAGTGTATAACAGTCCACATACCATATAACACAGCCACATAGTATATAGCACAGCCCACGTAGTATATAGCACAGCCCACGTAGTATATAGCACAGCCCACATAGTATATAACAGCCCATGTAGTGTATAACACAGCCACATTAGTATATAGCACAGCCCACGCAGTATATAGCACAGTCACATAGTATATTGCACAGCCACGTAGTATATTGCACAGCCCACGTCAGTATATTGCACAGCCCACATAGTATATTGCACAGCCCACGTCCCACGTAGTATATAGCACAGCCCACGTAGTATATTGCACAGCCACGTAGTATATTGCATAGCCCACGTAGTATATTGCACAGCCACGTAGTATATTGCACAGCCCACATAGTATATTGCACAGCCACGTAGTATATTGCACAGCCTACATAGTATATTGCACAGCCCATGTAGTATATTGCACAGCCCACATAGTATATTGCACAGCCCATGTAGTATATTGCACAGCCACGTATATTGCACAGCCACATAGTATATTGCACAGCCCACGTAGTATATTGCACAGCCACTTAGTATATTGCACAGCCCACGTAGTATATTGCACAGCCCACGTAGTATATTGCACAGCCCACGTAGTATATTGCACAGTCACATAGTATATTGCACAGCCCACGTAGTATATAACACAGCCCACATAGTATATTGGACAGCCCACATAGTATATTGCACAGCCCACGTGTCATGTCGGACGCTGTTCAGACCAGGTCGTTCGACAGACAGCGGTAATTCCGCTTTTGACCACTATGTGCTCATTGGCATCGGCTAGATTTTATCTAGCTGGTCCGGGGTTAATTTACCTGATGCTCGGATTGGAAGCTGGGCCATGCCCATTGCCTTTAAATAGTTCTCCTGAATATTGGGCGTCGCCGATTATAGCTTCTGTCTTGTGCGTTGTTATCTCGGTCTGGAGTGGTGAGCTAGTAGTTGGAGTATCGTTGCTGGTGGTGTATTTCCCTTTGTCTTGTTTACTCCTTCCTATATTTGTATTTATTTTGCCCTGCGCATTTATAGTGTATTCCTGAGTGACTGCGGCGTGGTGTATATTTTCCGTTATCCTTGTCTGTGCTAACTGTGGGTATTGGTGTATGATCTTTTCACTGGGTGGTGGGCGGTGGTTTCAGCCTAGGGTTGAAACAGGAGACAGGGCGAGGGTCGAGGCCTAGACATGCACACCATCAGTGTAAACTCTAGGTAGCGGGTCAGTCAGGATTTCCCTAGTCTGAGGGAAATTGCAGGGGCCCGGGTTATTAGCTCTTGCCCACCTAGTCTCCCCGTGACACCATGTAGTATATTGCACAGCCTACGTAGTATATTGCACAGCCCACGTAGTATATAGCAATGTGGGCACCATATCCCTGTTATAAAAAAGAATTAAAATAAAAAATAGTTATATACTCACCTTCCGTTGGCCCCGGATCCAGGCAAAGCATTTACCGATGCTCCTCGCACGCTCTGGTCCCAAGAGTGCATTGCAGTCTCACGAGATGATGACGTAGCGGTCTCGCGAGACCGCTACGTCATCATCTCGCGAGATCGCAATGCATGGAGCGGTCACCGGAGAGTCACGAGGAGCGGGAAAGGCCTGTTCCTGATCCGGGGGGGCCGACGGACGGCGAGTATATAACTATTTTTTATTTTTTTTTATTATTTTTAATATTAGATCTTTTTACTATTGATGCTGCATAGGCAGCATCAATAGTAAAAAGTTGGTCACACAGGGTTAATAGCAGCGATAACGCAGTGTGTTACACCGCGGCATAACGCGGTCTGTTACCGCTGCCATTAACCCTGTGTGAGCGCTGACTGGAAGGGAGTATGGAGCGGGCGCCGGGCACTGACTGCGGGGAGTAAGGAGCGGCCATTTTGCCGCCAGACTGTGCCCGTCGCTGATTGGTCGTGGCTGTTTTGCCACGACCAATCAGCGACTTGGGATTTCCGTTACAGACAGACAGAAAGACAGACAGACAGACAGAAAGAAGGAAGTGACCCTTAGACAATTATATAGTAGATGTTTTTATGATTGGTTGGTACCCGATGTTCCTGCACTTCTAAATGAAAAATATGCCTATATGAGAGTATATAAAATGGGGGCTATCACAATGTCTGCACTGTATTCTTTCCTTTGCCTGTAGTGGTAATAATGTATATGCAGCTTTAGGCCGATGTCACACTTGCGTGTGTAATACAAGAAACTCGAGCGAGTCTCTCGCATCAATACCTGGCACAGCCACTGGCACTTGGGATCGGAGTGTGCAGCTGCATAAAAATACATGCAGCTGCACGCTCCGGTCCTGAGTGCCGGCGGCAGTGCCTGGTATTGATGCGAGAGACTCGCGCAAGTTTCTCACATTACACACGCAAGTGTGACCCCGACCTTAAGCTTTGTTCACACTTAGCAAATATCCTGTGTTTTTTTTATGTCTGGACATGCAGGTGGAAAATCCACAGCTGCATCAAAGTGGATGAGAATTTAACTAATCTAATGAGACAAAAATAAAACGGATACATTGAAATAGTGTAGTTTTTAAAGCCATAGCATTTTAATTCTTTGGATTTTCACCACACATCTCACCCTTTGCAAAGCAATGGGTGAAATACATGGTAAATCTGTAACAAAATTGACATACAACACAGGTAGTGTTTGGCACAAATTCTCAATGGAATATGCAATGAAATGATCGAAAACAGCATTCTTTTTTCAGTCTTCTATTGACATACCCTAAGGCCAAGTGCTGGCTGGCAAATTTTACCCTGTGGAGCAAGAACATAACAGTGGCCCATGAGTTGTATTGGCCCCTTCTTTAACCTGCTTCCCTTAGGCTGCTGTATAAAACAGCAGCGGTAGCAAGTCTTTAAAAGATGGTGGTTGGTGCAGTTTTCATATTGGGATCACACACACATTTGCAATTCTATAATCATTAAAGAGCTGTTAGTATCCGCTCGATCATTTAGAAGGACCAAGAATTAGTATTATCATTTATTTTGCATTAGATGTAGTTGATGCAGTGTATTACAGTGTAAAAACACCATAATAAAGGTCTAGTATAACTAGCTGTCTAGTTGTCTGTTTCAGACATGGAAAATCAGCAACCCAAATTCACATCTAGTAGTTCACTACACCAAAGTCACCATTAAGTGGACGTCATACATTGCACTCTATATATAGAAATATCTTCACCAAAACTATAACACTTACTACATAGGTGCAGAAACAGAACCAAGTTTACTACATAGATAAAGGAAACGAAACAAGCTTACCACATAGGTACATTAACAGAACCAAGTTTACTACAAAGATATGGTAACAGAAACAGTTTTACTACATAGATACAGGAACAGAAATGAGCTTACTAGATAGATACTGGAACATGACCAAACTTACTGCACAGATATGGGAAGAGAACCGAGCTTACTACATAGATACAGGAACAAAACCAAGCTTATTACATAGATACAGGAACTGAACCAAGCTTACAACATAGATACAGCAAAAGAAACAAGCTCACTACATAGATACAGGAACAATATTAATACATAAATACTGGAACAGAGCTGAGCTTACTGCATATGTGTCATGATTCTCAATGGCGAGAGAACATAGCCCAGCATATATGAGAACTAGCTCTTGGAAGATGGAAACTATACTGACCATGAACTAAACCTGCCGCACAACTAGAAGTGGCCGGGTAGCATGCCTACGTTTTTTATCCCTAGATGCCCAGCGCCAGCCGGAGAGCTACCTAATCCTAGCAGAGGAAAAGACAGTCCTGGCTCACCTCTAGAGAAATTTTCCCAAAAGGCAGACAGAGGCCCCCACATGTATTGGCGGTGATTTTAGATGAAATGACAAACGTAGTATGAAAATAGGTTTAGCAAAATCGAGGTCCGCTTACTAGATAGCAGGAAGACAGAAAGGGCACTTTCATGGTCAGCAGAAAACCCTATCAAAACACCATCCAGAAATTACTTTAAGACTCTAGCATTAACTCATAACACCAGAGTGGCAATTTCCGATCACAAGAGCTTTCCAGACACAGTAACGAAACAGCAGCTGTGAACAGGAACAAAATGCAAAAACACACAAGGACAAAAGTCCAACTTAGCTGGGAGTTGTCTAGTAGCAGGAACATGCACAGAAAGGCTTCTGATTACATTGTTGACCGGCATGAAACTGACCGAGGAGCAAGGTTATATAGCGACTCCCACATCCTGATAGGAGCAGGTGAACAGAGGGGATGATGCACACAAGTTCAATTCCACAAGTGGCCACCGGGGGAGCCCAGAATCCAATTTCACAACAGTACCCCCCCCTCAAGGAGGGGGCACTGAACCCTCACCAGAACCACCAGGGCGATCAGGATGAGCCCTATGAAAGGCACGGACAAGATCGGAGGCATGAACATCAGAGGCGGTGACCCAAGAATTATCCTCCTGACCGTATCCCTTCCATTTGACCAGATACTGGAGTTTCCGTCTGGAAACACGAGAGTCTAAGATCTTTTCCACAACGTACTCCAACTCACCCTCAACCAACACCGGAGCAGGAGGCTCAACGGAAGGCACAACCGGTACCTCATACCTGCGCAACAATGACCGATGAAAAACATTATGAATCGAAAAGGATGCAGGGAGGTCCAAACGGAAGGACACAGGGTTAAGAATCTCCAATATCTTGTACGGGCCGATGAACCGAGGCTTAAACTTAGGAGAAGAAACCCTCATAGGGACAAAACGAGAAGACAACCACACCAAGTCCCCAACACAAAGCCGAGGACCAACACGACGACGGCGGTTGGCAAAAAGCTGAGTCTTCTCCTGGGACAACTTCAAATTGTCCACCACCTGCCCCCAAATCTGATGCAACCTCTCCACCACAGCATCCACTCCAGGACAATCCGAAGATTCCACTTGACCGGAGGAAAATCGAGGATGAAACCCTGAATTACAGAAAAACGGGGACACCAAGGTGGCAGAGCTGGCCCGATTATTGAGGGCGAACTCCGCCAAAGGCAAAAAAGCAACCCAATCATCCTGATCCGCAGACACAAAACACCTCAAATATGTCTCCAAGGTCTGATTAGTCCGCTCGGTCTGGCCATTAGTCTGAGGATGGAAAGCAGACGAAAAAGACAAATCTATGCCCATCCTAGCACAGAATGCCCGCCAAAATCTAGACACGAATTGGGTCCCTCTGTCAGAAACGATATTCTCCGGAATACCATGCAAACGAACAACATTTTGAAAAAACAGAGGAACCAACTCGGAAGAAGAAGGCAACTTAGGCAAGGGAACCAGATGGACCATCTTAGAGAAACGGTCACACACCACCCAGATGACAGACATCTTCTGAGAAACAGGCAGATCCGAAATAAAATCCATCGAGATGTGCGTCCAAGGCCTCTTCGGGATAGGCAAGGGTAACAACAATCCACTAGCCCGAGAACAACAAGGCTTGGCCCGAGCACAAACGTCACAAGACTGCACAAAGCCTCGCACATCTCGTGACAGGGAAGGCCACCAGAAGGACCTTGCCACCAAATCCCTGGTACCAAAGATTCCAGGATGACCTGCCAACGCAGAAGAATGAACCTCAGAGATGACTCTACTGGTCCAATCATCAGGAACAAACAGTCTACCAGGTGGGCAACGATCAGGTCTATCCGCCTGAAACTCCTGCAAGGCCCGCCGCAGGTCTGGAGAAACGGCAGACAATATCACTCCATCTTTAAGGATACCTGTGGGCTCAGAATTACCAGGGGAGTCAGGCTCAAAACTCCTAGAAAGGGCATCCGCCTTAACATTCTTAGAACCCGGTAGGTACGACACCACAAAATTAAACCGAGAGAAAAACAACGACCAGCGCGCCTGTCTAGGATTCAGGCGCCTGGCAGACTCAAGGTAAATTAAATTTTTGTGGTCAGTCAATACCACCACCTGATGTCTGGCCCCCTCAAGCCAGTGACGCCACTCCTCAAAAGCCCACTTCATGGCCAAAAGCTCCCGATTCCCAATATCATAATTCCGCTCGGCGGGCGAAAATTTACGGGAAAAAAAAGCACAAGGTCTCATCACGGAGCAGTCGGAACTTCTCTGCGACAACACCGCCCCAGCTCCGATTTCAGAAGCGTCGACCTCAACCTGAAAAGGAAGAGCAACATCAGGCTGACGCAACACTGGGGCGGAAGAAAAGCGGCGCTTGAGCTCCCGAAAGGCCTCCACAGCATCAGGGGACCAATCAGCAACATCAGCACCCTTCTTAGTCAAATCAGTCAATGGTTTTACAACATCAGAAAAACCAGCAATAAATCAACGATAAAAGTTAGCAAAGCCCAAAAATTTCTGAAGACTCTTAAGAGAAGAGGGTTGCGTCCAATCACCAATAGCCTGAACCTTGACAGGATCCATCTCGATGGAAGAGGGGGAAAAAATGTATCCCAAGAAGGAAATCTTTTGAACCCCAAAAACACACTTAGAACCCTTCACACACAAGGAATTAGACCGCAAAACCTGAAAAACCCTCCTGACCTGCTGGACATGAGAGTCCCAGTCATCCGAAAAAATCAGAATATCATCCAGATACACAATCATAAATTTATCCAAATAATCGCGGAAAATGTCATGCATAAAGGACTGGAAGACTGAAGGGGCATTTGAAAGACCAAAAGGCATCACCAAATACTCAAAATGGCCCTCGGGCGTATTAAATGCGGTTTTCCACTCATCCCCCTGCTTGATTCGCACCAAATTATACGCCCCACGGAGATCAATCTTAGAGAACCACTTGGCCCCCTTTATACGAGCAAACAAATCAGTAAGCAGTGGTAACGGATATTGATATTTAACCGTGATTTTATTCAAAAGTCGATAATCAATACACGGCCTCAAAGAGCCGTCTTTCTTAGACACAAAGAAAAAACCGGCTCCTAAGGGAGATGACGAAGGACGAATATGTCCCTTTTCCAAGGACTCCTTTATATATTCTCGCATAGCAGCGTGTTCAGGCACAGACAGATTAAATAAACGACCCTTAGGGTATTTACTACCCGGAATCAAGTCTATGGCACAATCGCACTCCCGGTGCGGAGGTAGTGAACCAACCTTGGGTTCTTCAAAAACGTCACGAAAGTCAGACAAGAATTCAGGAATCTCAGAGGGAATAGATGATGAAATGGAAACCAAAGGTACGTCCCCATGAGTTCCCTTACATCCCCAGCTTAACACAGACATAGCTCTCCAGTCGAGGACTGGGTTATGAGATTGCAGCCATGGCAATCCCAGCACCAAAACATCATGCAGATTATACAGCACCAGAAAGCGAATAACTTCCTGGTGATCCGGATTAACACGCATAGTCACTTGTGTCCAGTATTGTGGTTTATTACTAGCCAATGGGGTGGAGTCAATCCCTTTCAGAGGTATCGGAGCCTCCAATGGCTCCAAATCATACCCACAGCGTTTGGCAAAGGACCAATCCATAAGACTCAAAGCAGCGCCAGAGTCGACATAGGCGTCCGCGGTAATAGATGACAAAGAACAAATCAGGGTTACAGATAGAATAAACTTAGACTGTAAAGTGCCAATTGAAACAGACTTGTCAGGCTTCTTAGTACGCTTAAAGCATGCTGATATAACATGAGTTGAATCACCACAATAGAAGCACAACCCATTTTTTCGTCTAAAATTCTGCCGCTCGCTTCTGGACAGAATTCTATCACATTGCATATTTTCTGGCGTTTTCTCAGTAGACACCGCCAAATGGTGCACAGGTTTGCGCTCCCGCAGACGCCTATCGATCTGAATAGCCATCGTCATGGACTCATTCAGACTCGCAGGCACAGGGAACCCCACCATAACATCCTTAATGGCATCAGAGAGACCTTCTCTGAAAATCGCCGCCAGGGCGCACTCATTCCACTGAGTAAGCACAGACCATTTGCGGAATTTTTGGCAGTATATTTCAGCTTCATCTTGCCCCTGAGACAAGGACATCAAGGCCTTTTCCGCCTGAAGCTCTAAATGAGGTTCCTCATAAAGCAACCCCAAGGCCAGAAAAAACGCATCCACATTGAGCAACGCAGGATCCCCTGGTGCCAATGCAAAAGCCCAGTCTTGAGGGTCGCCCCGGAGCAAGGAAATGACAATCCTGACCTGCTGTGCAGGGTCTCCGGCAGAGCGAGACTTCAGAGACAAAAACAATTTGCAATTATTTTTAAAATTTTGAAAGTGAGATCTATTCCCCGAGAAGAATTCAGGCAAAGGAATTCTAGGCTCAGACACAGGTGCATGAACAACAAAATCTTGCAAATTTTGTACCTTTGTGGCGAGAACATTCAAACCTGCAGCTACACTCTGAAGATCCATTTGAAACAGGTGAACACAGAGCCATTCAAAGATTAGAAGGAGAGAAAGAAAGGAAGGCTGCAGTATAGGCAGACTAGCAAGTGATTCAATTAAGAGCACACTCAGAACTAGAGGAAAAAAAAAAAAAAATTGTAGCAGACTTCTTTTTTCTCTCCTTTCTCAGCCAGTAATTTAACCCTTTTTTCGGCCGGTCAAACTGTCATGATTCTCAATGGCGAGAGAACATAGCCCAGCATATATGAGAACTAGCTCTTGGAAGATGGAAACTATACTGACCATGAACTAAACCTGCCGCACAACTAGAAGTGGCCGGGTAGCATGCCTACGTTTTTTATCCCTAGATGCCCAGCGCCAGCCGGAGAGCTACCTAATCCTAGCAGAGGAAAAGACAGTCCTGGCTCACCTCTAGAGAAATTTTCCCAAAAGGCAGACAGAGGCCCCCACATGTATTGGCGGTGATTTTAGATGAAATGACAAACGTAGTATGAAAATAGGTTTAGCAAAATCGAGGTCCGCTTACTAGATAGCAGGAAGACAGAAAGGGCACTTTCATGGTCAGCAGAAAACCCTATCAAAACACCATCCAGAAATTACTTTAAGACTCTAGCATTAACTCATAACACCAGAGTGGCAATTTCCGATCACAAGAGCTTTCCAGACACAGTAACGAAACAGCAGCTGTGAACAGGAACAAAATGCAAAAACACACAAGGACAAAAGTCCAACTTAGCTGGGAGTTGTCTAGTAGCAGGAACATGCACAGAAAGGCTTCTGATTACATTGTTGACCGGCATGAAACTGACAGAGGAGCAAGGTTATATAGCGACTCCCACATCCTGATAGGAGCAGGTGAACAGAGGGGATGATGCACACAAGTTCAATTCCACAAGTGGCCACCGGGGGAGCCCAGAATCCAATTTCACAACACATATGTATGGGAAAACACACAAACTTGCTACATAGATATGGAAACAAAACCGATCTTACTACATAAGTATGAGAATACACACAAGCTAACTACAGTAAATATTAACACCATAACAGAACAAAGTTTAGTACATATATATGGGAACACACTCAAACTATATATATGACATATACACTGCTCAAAAATTAAGGGAACGCTTAAACAACAGAATATAACTTCTGTAAAATCAAACTGTCCACTTAGGAAGCAATACTGTTTGACAATCAATTTCACATGCTGTTGTGCAAATGGAATAGACAACAGATGGAAATTATTGGCAATTATCAAGACACACTCAATAAAGGAGTGGTTCTGCAGGTGGGGACCACAGACCACATCTCAGTACCAATGCTTTTTGGCTGACGTTTTGGTCACTTTTGAATGTTGGTTGTGCTTTCACACTCGTGGTAGCATGAGACGAACTCTACAACCCACACAAGTGGCTCAGGTAGTGCAGCTCATCCAGGATGGCACATCAATACGAGCTGTGGGAAGAAGGTTTGCTGTGTCTGTCAGCGTAGTGTCCAGAGGCTGGAGGCACTAACAGGAGACAGACCAGTACACCAGGAGACGTGGAGGGGGCCGTAGGAGGGCAACAACCCAGCAGCAAGACCGCTACCTCAGCCTTTGTGCAAGGAGGAACAGGAGGAGCACTGCCAGAGCCCTGCAAAATGACCTCCAGCAGGCCACAAATGTGCATGTGTCTGTACAAACGGTTAAACACCGACTCCATGAGGATGGTCTGAGTGCCCGACGTCCACAGATGGGGGTTGTTCTCACAGCCCAACACTGTGCAGGACGCTTGGCATTTGCCACAGAACACCAGGATTGGCAAATTCGCCACTGGCGCCCTGTGCTCTTCACAGATGAAAGCAGGTACACACTGAGAACATGTGAAAGATGTGACAGAGTCTGGAGATGCCGTGGAGAGCGATCTGCTGCTAGCAACATCCCTCAGTATGACCCGTTTAGCAGAGGGTCAGCAATGGTGTGGGGTGGCATTTCTATGGAGGGCCGCACAACCCTCCATGTGCTCGCCAGAGGTTGCCTGACTGCCATTAGGTACCGAGATGAGATCCTCAGACCCCTTGTGAGACCATGTGTTGGTGCGGTTGGCCCTGGGTTCCTCCTAATGCAGGACAATGCCAGACCTCATGTGACTGGAGTGTGTCAGCAGTTCCTGCAGGATGAAGGCATTGAAGCTATGGACTGGCCCTTCCGTTCCCCAGACCTGAATCCGATTGAACACATCTGGGACATCATGTCTTGCACTATCCACCAACATCACGTTGCACTACAGACTGTCCAGGAGTTGGCGGATGCTTTAGTCCAGGTCTGGGAGGAGATCCCTCAGGAGACCATCCGCCGCCTCATCAGGAGCATGCCCAGGTGTTGCAGGGAGATGATACAGGCACGTGGAGGCCACACACACTACTCATCATCATTTCCACTGAAGTTGGATCAACCTGTAACTTCATTTTCCACTTTGATTTTGAGCATCATTCCAACTCCAGACCTCCGTGGGATATTAGTTGTGATTTACGTTGATCATTTTTAGGTTTTATTGTTCTCAACACATTCCACTATGTAATGAATAAAGATTTACAACTGGAATATTTCATTCAGTGATATCTAGGGTGTGGGATTTTAGTGTTCCCTTTATTTTTTTGAGCAGTGTAGATCATATTTGATCATAAGCGAGAGTACCACACAGATATAGGAAAACAATTGGATGTCAGAAACATAAGTACATGTCTTGAAAAATGCATGATATCTTCAAAGGTTTTGCCTTATTCATACTGCATGCTTTCACAAGCACTGCGGTTGTCACATCACCACCCCTTACATGATGCACACTTACAATCACAAGCTGACCTCTTTCTTTTCCACGTCTGTCTGTTGTTACCACAATGGTTGGCTCATGATTAGTGTTGAGCATTCCGATACCGCAAGTATCGGGTATCGGCCGATACTTGCGGTATCGGAATTCCGATACCGAGATCCGATACTTTTGTGGTATCGGGAATCGGAATCGGAAGTTCCCAGTGTATGGTTCCCACGGTCTGAAGGAGAGGAAACTCTCCTTCAGGCCCTGGGATCCATATCCATGTAAAAAATAAAGAATTAAAATAAAAAATAGGGATATACTCACCCTCTGACGCGCCCTGGTAGTAACCGGCAGCCTGCTTTGCTTAAAATGAGCGCGTTCAGCACCTTCCATGACGTCACGGCTTCTGATTGGTTGCGTGCCGCTCATGTGACCGCCACGCGACCAATCACAAACTGCGACGTCATCCCTCAGGTCCTAAATTCCCTTCTAGGAATTTAGGACCTGAGGGATGACGTCACGGCTTCTGATTGGTCGCGTGGCGATCACATGAGCGGCACGCGACCAATCAGAAGCCGTGACGTCATGGAAGGTACTGAATGCGCTCATTTTAAGCAAAGAAGGCTGCCGGTTCACAGCGGTAAGGTCCAGGCTGCGTCGGAGAGGTGAGTATATCAATATTTTTTATTTTAATTCTTTATTTTACACATTCATATGGATCCCAGGGCCTGAAGGAGAGTTTCCTCTCCTTCAGACCCTGGGAACCATCAGGGATACCTTCCAATACTTGAGTCCCATTGACTTGTATTGGTATCGGGTATCGGTATCGGCGAGATCCGATACTTTGCCGGTATCGGCAGATACTTTCCGATACCGATACTTTCAAGTATCGGACGGTATCGCTCAACACTACTCATGATCAGTTATATGCAAATTGAATAGATATGTGATGAGTACAAAAACAAGGGGATCCTAACAGTATATTACAAATCAGGATTCTGCAGGTCAAAGTCAGTGTCAAATCCAACAAAAGTCAGAGACAACATTACACAATGAAAAGAAAAATATATCTACCACCATTGTAAAGCATACAGTAACAAAAATAAAACTGTCTGAAACAGTATATAGTTTACATACAATGCTTATCCATGTTTGTAAGAAACTTGAGATACAATTAAAAGCATGGCACAAATCTAGAATAAGGGTTTTTCTACACTAGGCTATATGCGCACGTTGCGTATTTGCTTGCAGAAATGTCTGCCAGGTTTCTGCATCTCTTGGAAGAAAAATACAGCGGAAAATGCACCTTTTTTTATGTGTTTTTGATGCGTTTTTTCATGTTCTTTCATGCGTTTTTGTAAATCCATAGAAGCTAAATAAAGATATATTATAAAAAAAGAATTGTGATGTAATTTCCTTGTTCAACTTCTTCTTTTTAATTCTCCATTGAAGACCATAAAGTCATTACATACCATGTTCAAATTTATAATGTTTACACACAAATATAAGTGAATATATATATATACTGTATATATATATATATATATATATATATGTCTATACAGTATATATATATATATATATATATATATATATACAGTATATACACACACACACTATATATATGTGTGTGTGTGTGTGTGTGTGTGTAATACCAAGCCCGAGGTTTACTAATGAACAGGTGTCAGCCAGATACCCTCATTAATAAAATGGTACATAAAGAGTTAAATAAAAACACACCCACACAGTCATTAGCCTATGTAGGAGCATTAGCATAATTAACCTACATATGCTGTAACAAAACAGCAACTACTTGAAACACAATATCTGTTTATTTTTCAAAACATTTTTAAAAAAATTGTGTGGGTTCCCAGATAATTTTCATAACCAGCAGAGGGAAAGCCAATGGCTGAGGGCTGATGTTAATATTGTGAGAAGGAGCCAAAATCTATAAAGGTTCGCAGGCTATTAATATCAGCTCACAGCTGTTTGCTTAGCCTTTACTGTCTAGTTTACAGGGTAACCCCAGAAAAAAATGACATGGGGTCTCCCCTATAAAATCGAACCAGCAAAGGCTAGGCAGACAGCTGTGGGCTGATATTAATAGCCTGGGAAGGGGCCATGGATATTGGCACCCCCCTGGGTTAAAAACATCAGCTCTCAGTGGCCCCAGAAATGGTGCTTCTTATATCCCATAAGCCCACAGGTTAGTAATGGAGTGGCGACTATAAGACACCTATCCATTACTAACCCCATAATGATATTGTATAAAAACACAGACACCCAGAATAAAGTCTTTTATTTGAAATAATCACACAGACTCCTTTATTGAATCTAAATTTGCCATGCTTACTGAACGCCTAATTCCTGACGCCCTTGTCTCCTGCAAACAATCAAAAAATAATAAACCAACATATAATACTATCCTGTCTGACCTAGTCCACTTAATACCGATTGTCCCACGGCGATCTCACGTGTAGAACAGTCACATCAGAAGATGTAACCGCTCTACCCCGCGTCCGGCGGTACACTGACTGGAGGTAATCACTCCTGCAGTGTATCACTGAGTCGCCGTGAGAGTTCACCAGAGTTCATCAGCTGACTATCTCCGGTGCTCTCACTTACGGCACCACCGCTGTGTGAGAATTTTCCTGTCAGTGTATCGCCGGCGGCCGTGTGAGATCAACGTGGGACACTCTGTATTAAATGGACTATGGCAGAAAGGTGAGTATATGTTGGTTTATTATTTTTGATTGTTTGCAGTAGGCACGGATTAGGCGTTTGGTGAGTATGTATTTGTTTGTGACAATGTATGTAATTATGTAAATGTTTTGATTTTGTTTTACAATTGAACACAGACGCCGAATGATGAGACTATTCTCCCATCATTGGCTCATGCTGTCTCTGTTATATGTGACAAAAGACTTAGCCAGATGGAAGTAGTAGTCACATCAGACGATGCCTAAGTACAATCACTATGGGCTGTTCGTCTCATGGGTACACACATACAGACATACACAGACAGACCCAGACAGACAAACACAGACACACACATATTCTCGACCCACACACAGAGACCCACACACACATATTCTCCGCCCACACAGAGACGCATGCACATATTCTCCGCCCACGCACAGAGACACACATATTCTCCGCCCATGCACAGAGACACACACATATTCTCCGCCCACACACAGAGACACACACACATATTCTCTGCCCACACACAGGGACACACACACATATTCTCCACCCACGCACAGAGACACACACACATATTCTCTGCCCACACACAGAGACACACACACATATTCTCCACCCACACACAGAGGCACACACATATTCTCCGCCCACACAAAGAGACACACACATATTCTCCGCCCACACACAGAGACACACACATATTCTCTGCCCACACACAGAGACACACACACATATTCTCTGCCCACACAGAGACACACACACATATTCTCCGCCCACACAAAGAGACACACATATTCTCTGCCCACACAAAGAGACACACACATATTCTCCGCCCACACAAAGAGACACACACAGATATTCTCGCCCACACAAAGAGACACATACACATATTCTCCGCCCACACAAAGAGACACACACACATTCTCCGCCCACACACAGAGACACACACACATTCTCCGCCCACACACAGAGACACACACACATATTCTCCGCCCACACACAGAGACACATACACATATTCTCCGCCCACACACAGAGACACATACACATATTCTCCGCCCACACACAGAGACACACACACATTCTCCGCCCACACACAGAGACACACACAGATATTCTCCGCCCACACAGAGACACACACACAAATTCTCCGCCCACACACAGAGACACACACACATATTCTCCGCCCACACAGAGACACACACACATATTCTCCGCCCACACAGAGACACACACACATTCTCCGCCCACACACAGAGACACACACACATTCTCCGCCCACACACAGAGACACACACACATATTCTCCGCCCACACACAGAGACACACACACATTCTCTGCCCACACACAGAGACACACGCACATATTCTCCGCCCACACACAGAGACACATGCACATTCTCCGCCCACACACAGAGACACACACACATATTCTCCGCCCACACACAGAGACACACACACATTCTCTGCCCACACACAGAGACACACACACAAATTCTCCGCCCACACAGAGACACACACACATATTCTCTGCCCACACACAGAGACACACACAGATATTCTCCACCCACACAAAGAGACACACACACATATTCTCCGCCCACACACAGAGACACACACGTTCTCCGCCCACACACAGAGACACACACACATATTCTCCGCCCACACACAGAGACACACACATTCTCTGCCCACACACAGAGACACACGCACATATTCTCCGCCCACACACAGAGACACACACACATATTCTCCGCCCACACACAGAGACACACACACATTCTCCACCCACACACAGAGACACACACACATTCTCCGCCCACACACAGAGACACACACACATATTCTCCGCCCACACACAGAGACACACACACATTCTCCGCCCACACACAGAGACACACACAGATATTCTCCGCCCACACAGAGACACACACACAAATTCTCCGCCCACACACAGAGACACACACACATATTCTCCGCCCACACACAGAGACACACACACATTCTCTGCCCACACACAGAGACACACACACAAATTCTCCGCCCACACACAGAGACACACACACATATTCTCTGCCCACACACAGAGACACACACAGATATTCTCCACCCACACAAAGAGACACACACACATATTCTCCGCCCACACACAGAGACACACACGTTCTCCGCCCACACACAGAGACACACACACATATTCTCCGCCCACACACAGAGACACACACATTCTCTGCCCACACACAGAGACACACGCACATATTCTCCGCCCACACACAGAGACACACACACATATTCTCCGCCCACACACAGAGACACACACACATTCTCCACCCACACACAGAGACACACACACATTCTCCGCCCACACACAGAGACACACACACATATTCTCCACCCACACACAGAGACACACACACATTCTCCGCCCACACACAGAGACACACACAGATATTCTCCGCCCACACAGAGACACACACACAAATTCTCCGCCCACACACAGAGACACACACACATATTCTCCGCCCACACAGAGACACACACACATATTCTCCGCCCACACAGAGACACACACATATTCTCCGCCCACACACAGAGACACACACACATATTCTCCGCCCACAAACAGAGACAAACACATATTCTCCACCCACACAAAGAGACACACACACATTCTCCGCCCACACACAGACACACATATTCTCCACCCACACACTCTTCCTCCTTCTGACATCATTTCCTTTGACAATTCACAGCGTTTTTGGCAGCAAATCTGCAGCAAATAAGCAGCAAATATACAAACCTTTTTACACCTGCATTTTTGCTGCAGATTTGACTGACTCAGTTGAAGTCAATGAGTCAAAAAAGCTGCAGAAACGCAAAAGAAATTGGCATGCTGCAGAAAATAAAACACTGCAAGCATGGACAGAAATTTACTGATCATGTGCACCACACTTGAGGATCGTCATTGCATTACCTTGCATAAGTATTCCATTGCATTTTGAGACCATTTACGCGCGTTAAAAAAATGCATCAAAAACTCACCGTGTGTACATTGCCTAAAACTGCAGCATCAGACAAGTGAATATATTTGGAAAAATACACAAAAAAGTATTCAAAGCTGACAGGTAGCGCTCTGCAGACAGAATTAATCACATCAATAATATTTACATCCAACTATCTTTACGCCAAGTATAATGGGTTTTTAGCAGTTTAGCTGATGATGTTTTTAATATACTTTTATAACTAAACATATACGTAGCACAGACGAGTATCTAGGTTTTCCGGCACCCATGGGCAAGAATTCAGTTTGGCACTTTCTTCCACTACCCCACAACCCATATGCGATTTGCATACTTACAGTCACATGCCAACTAGCTGCTCTCCTTAATTCTCTCAATGTTCAGTGAAAAACTGAGAAAAGCAGGAAGGAAAGCTAGTTGTCATGTGATCATAAGTGTGAAAATCACATATGAGTGAAAGAGGCCATGTGATGGCTGCTGGAACCAGCAAGCAGAGCTGAATCCTGACAGTATATTACACACTGTTACAATTTGCTGAAGGGCTTAATTTTATAATTAAAGGGCTTGTCCAGGTTAAAGATGAAAGTCTGTAGTCATCACAATATGTGACTAAAGGTTTCTGAATTCTCACAGCGCATGCACTGCACACTTTTAGGATTCTCCTTATGTGATTTGTAAACTTCTGGCACATTCCAACTAGACGTGTCCAGCCTCAATCCATCTTCATAGAGTGAGGCCACGCATGTCTGCTTGGCATGTGACCACATGTATGTAAATCACCGGCACAAGAGAATTCTGACAGCGTGCACTGCACACTGTGAAAATTCAGAAGTCCGCAGTCACATAGAATGACTACAGACTAGTGATGAGTGAGTGTGCTCGTCACTCGGGTTTTCCAAGCATGCTCAGGTGTTCTCCGAGTATTTTAGGCGTGCTCGGAGATTATATTTGAGTAGCCGCAGCTGCATTATTTGTGGCTGCTAGACATCCTGAATACATGTGGGAGTTGCCTATTTGTTAGGGAATCCCCACATGTATTCAGGCTGTCTAGCAGCCACAAATCATGCAGCTGGGGCTACTCAAATATAATCTCTGAGCACGCCCAATATACTTGGGGAAAACCCGAGTAATGAGCAATTCACTACTGCAGACTCATCACAAACTTGGATAACCCCTTTAATGCTTCTAACACAAATAAAAAATGAGAATGATATCTGCCCTACGCTGAGCCCCTGAATAAATAATTGCCCCTCACTATATTCCCTGCACAAAATATGACCCCCACCCTCTCCCTGCTATGGTACATGCTCTCCACACTGCCCTCTAATTTCCATACTGACCCCCCTCTTCCGATTATCCTCTCACACTGTGTCACTCCCTACAGGCCCGTCTTCATATTGTGCCTCTTCAAACTGTGTTCTCAAATCCCAT
This sequence comes from Ranitomeya variabilis, assembly GCF_051348905.1. Classification (NCBI taxonomy): domain Eukaryota; kingdom Metazoa; phylum Chordata; class Amphibia; order Anura; family Dendrobatidae; genus Ranitomeya; species Ranitomeya variabilis. Next base: position 549,619,318 of record NC_135235.1, on the reverse strand, counting down.
TTCTTCACCTCACCAAACTGTGTCCTCAAATTCTATTACTTCTTCCCACCACAATATAATATATACTGTACAATATATCTTCGATGTCTTCAGCGTCACTAGGGCACTTATCACATTTGCGCCTCTGCAGCACCTGCTGCACCCAGGATAGATACCCAGCCTTCCTCCCCTAGATATGCGACGCCCACCAGGTATTCCAGTACTCGGAAACGGGTTGGACAGTTCTTTGGGGGAGTCACGGGGCCTTGACCCGGCTCTGTGGCCCTGGGCGTGCAATAAAAATGCAAGAGGGAAAGTTATATGGGATTGACTCGTGACACCACCCGACGCTGCGGTTCATGTTCACTGGGGCTGGTGGTGACGCAGCAAAGATGGTACAGCTCCCCACGGGTAGAGCGGGGCCCCAGGGCAGATAAAGGGTAAATTCGATGAGGGTACTGTTGTAGTATCGGGCAGATGTCGCAGTAAATAATTCTGGGGACACAGCAGGGTGCAGTCTTCACACTTTACTCACAGTCTCTAGGTTACAATCACCAGCCGGGTGCTGTGTCCTCTGGGTCGGTGGTCCAGCCAGCTCTCGGGTGTTTGGGTGTACTTTTCCGAGACCCCCTTCTTGTTTACCTTTCCAGGTCATCTCTCTGCGCTGGCTCACACCCTCCTGCCCTGCGCCTTACACACAGTGTCCCAAGCCAGCAGCCTCGGGTCCTGTCGGGTGACGACCTCATGGTTCCCTTGATCCTATGTCGCCACCTTTTCAGCGAATGTGTGTGGATTTGGCTATGGCACATACAGATACCACAGCCTCCGGTTCTCTAGCTGTGTCCTACAGTCTCTTCACTAGTCTGGGGCCGGTCCCCACTGCGACCTGGTCCCTCCACCTGACTATGGTCAGCGGGGATTCGGCTGCCACTGGTGGATTCTTCACTTCCCTGGCCCCTAGGACCCCTTCTCTCTTGAGCTCCTCTCCGACTCCTCTCTCCTCCGCTCTCCTCCTACTAACATCATCTCACTCCCATTTCCAAGACAACACTACACTCCCAACTGTCACTCTAAATGGCCTCATTCACACGTCCGTGTTTAAATCCATACGTGAAAAAATGGTACTAGTGTCATTAGTATTTTGCATGAGTGTATGGTCTGTGTGTCCTTTTTACCATCAGTTATCAGTATTTTTCACATATGGATAGATTACAAAGCCTCTCCTATGCTTTGCAATGTTAACCCCTTAACGACCAGAGGTATTTTTTGTTTTGCATTTTCATTTTTTGCTCCCCTTCTTCCCAGACCCATAACTTTTTTATTTTTTGGTCAAAATGGCCACGTGAGACCTTGTTTTTAGACGAGTTGCACTTTTGAATGATACCATTGGTTTTAACATATCGTGTACTGGAAAATGGGAAAAAATTCTAAGTGCGGTGAAATCGCAAAAAAAGTGCAATCCCACAGTTGTTTTTTTGGATTTTACCATGTTCCCTAAATTGTCATGATTCTCAATGGCGAGAGAACATAGCCCAGCATATATGAGAACTAGCTCTTGGAAGATGGAAACTATACTGACCATGAACTAAACCTGCCGCACAACTAGAAGTGGCCGGGTAGCATGCCTACGTTTTTTTATCCCTAGATGCCCAGCGCCAGCCGGAGAACTACCTAATCCTAGCAGAGGAAAAGACAGTCCTGGCTCACCTCTAGAGAAATTTTCCCAAAAGGCAGACAGAGGCCCCCACATATATTGGCGGTGATTTTAGATGAAATGACAAACGTAGTATGAAAATACGTTTAGCAAAAATCGAGGTCCGCTTACTAGATAGCAAGAAGACAGAAAGGGCACTTTCATGGTCAGCAGAAAACTCTATCAAAACACCATCCAGAAATTACTTTAAGACTCTAGCATTAACTCATAACACCAGAGTGGCAATTTCCGCTCACAAGAGCTTTCCAGACACAGTAACGAAACAGCAGCTGTGAACAGGAACAAAATGCAAAAACACACAAGGACAAAAGTCCAACTTAGCTGGGAGTTGTCTAGTAGCAGGAACATGCACAGAAAGGCTTCTGATTACATTGTTGACCGGCATGAAACTGACAGAGGAGCAAGGTTATATAGCGACTCCCACATCCTGATAGGAGCAGGTGAACAGAGGGGATGATGCACACAAGTACAATTCCACAAGTGGCCACCGGGGGAGCCCAGAATCCAATTTCACAACAGTACCCCCCCCCTCAAGGAGGGGGCACCGAACCCTCACCAGAACCACCAGGGCGATCAGGATGAGCCCTATGAAAGGCACGGACAAGATCGGAGGCATGAACATCAGAGGCAGTGACCCAAGAATTATCCTCCTGACCGTATCCCTTCCATTTGACCAGATACTGGAGTTTCCGTCTGGAAACACGAGAGTCCAAGATCTTTTCCACAACGTACTCCAACTCACCCTCAACCAACACCGGAGCAGGAGGCTCAACGGAAGGCACAGCCGGTACCTCATACCTGCGCAACAATGACCGATGAAAAACATTATGAATCGAAAAGGATGCAGGGAGGTCCAAACGGAAGGACACAGGGTTAAGAATCTCCAATATCTTGTACGGGCCGATGAACCGAGGCTTAAACTTAGGAGAAGAAACCCTCATAGGGACAAAACGAGAAGACAACCACACCAAGTCCCCAACACAAAGCCGAGGACCAACACGACGACGACGGTTGGCAAAAAGCTGAGTCTTCTCCTGGGACAACTTCAAATTGTCCACCACCTGCCCCCAAATCTGATGCAACCTCTCCACCACAGCATCCACTCCAGGACAATCCGAAGATTCCACTTGACCGGAGGAAAATCGAGGATGAAACCCCGAATTACAGAAAAACGGGGACATCAAGGTGGCAGAGCTGGCCCGATTATTGAGGGCGAACTCCGCCAAAGGCAAAAAAGCAACCCAATCTGTTGTGAATTTGCTTTTTGCTCCCTCTAGTGGTTACTAGTTTTTTGACTCTGGTTTTTCTGTCATTCCTTTTATCCGCACCTGGGTCGTTAGTTAGGGGTGTTGCTATATAAGCTCCCTGGACCTTCAGTTCAATGCCTGGCAACGTAGTTATCAGAGCTAGTCTGCTGTGCTCTTGTCTACTGATCCTGGTTCCAGTTATATCAGCTAAGTCTGCCTTTTGCTTTTTGCTATTTGTTTTGGTTTTGTATTTTTGTCCAGCTTGTTCCAAATCTATATCCTGACCTTTGCTGGAAGCTCTAGGGGGCTGGTGTTCTCCCCCCGGACCGTTAGACGGTTCGGGGGTTCTTGAATTTCCAGTGTGGATTTTGATAGGGTTTTTGTTGACCATATAAGTTACCTTTCTTTATTCTGCTATCAGTAAGCGGGCCTCTCTGTGCTAAACCTGGTTCATTTCTGTGTTTGTCATTTCCTCTTACCTCACCGTCATTATTTGTGGGGGGCTTCTATCCAGCTTTGGGGTCCCCTTCTCTGGAGGCAAGAAAGGTCTTTGTTTTCCTCTACTAGGGGTAGCTAGATTCTCCGGCTGGCGCGTGTCATCTAGAATCAACGTAGGAATGATCCCCGGCTACTTCTAGTGTTGGCGTTAGGAGTAGATATATGGTCAACCCAGTTACCACTGCCCTATGAGCTGGATTTTTGTATTCTGCAGACTTCCACGTTCCTCTGAGACCCTCGCCATTGGGGTCATAACACCAATCATCCTGATCCGCAGACACAAAACACCTCAAATATGTCTCCAAGGTCTGATTAGTCCGCTCGGTCTGGCCATTAGTCTGAGGATGGAAAGCAGACGAAAAAGACAAATCTATGCCCATCCTAGCACAGAATGCCCGCCAAAATCTAGACACGAATTGGGTCCCTCTGTCAGAAACGATATTCTCCGGAATACCATGCAAACGAACAACATTTTGAAAAAACAGAGGAACCAACTCGGAAGAAGAAGGCAACTTAGGCAAGGGAACCAGATGGACCATCTTAGAGAAACGGTCACACACCACCCAGATGACAGACATCTTATGAGAAACAGGCAGATCCGAAATAAAATCCATCGAGATGTGCGTCCAAGGCCTCTTCGGGATAGGCAAGGGTAACAACAATCCACTAGCCCGAGAACAACAAGGCTTGGCCCGAGCACAAACGTCACAAGACTGCACAAAGCCTCGCACATCTCGTGACAAGGAAGGCCACCAGAAGGACCTTGCCACCAAATCCCTGGTACCAAAGATTCCAGGATGACCTGCCAACGCAGAAGAATGAACCTCAGAGATGACTCTACTGGTCCAATCATCAGGAACAAACAGTCTACCAGGTGGGCAACGATCAGGTCTATCCGCCTGAAACTCCTGCAAGGCCCGCCGCAGGTCTGGAGAAACGGCAGACAATATCACTCCATCTTTAAGGATACCTGTGGGCTCAGAATTACCAGGGGAGTCAGGCTCAAAACTCCTAGAAAGGGCATCCGCCTTAACATTCTTAGAACCCGGTAGGTAAGACACCACAAAATTAAACCGAGAGAAAAACAACGACCAGCGCGCCTGTCTAGGATTCAGGCGCCTGGCAGACTCAAGGTAAATTAAATTTTTGTGGTCAGTCAATACCACCACCTGATGTCTGGCCCCCTCAAGCCAGTGACGCCACTCCTCAAAAGCCCACTTCATGGCCAAAAGCTCCCGATTCCCAATATCATAATTCCGCTCGGCGGGCGAAAATTTACGGGAAAAAAAAGCACAAGGTCTCATCACGGAGCAGTCGGAACTTCTCTGCGACAACACCGCCCCAGCTCCGATTTCAGAAGCGTCGACCTCAACCTGAAAAGGAAGAGCAACATCAGGCTGACGCAACACTGGGGCGGAAGAAAAGCGGCGCTTGAGCTCCCGAAAGGCCTCCACAGCATCAGGGGACCAATCAGCAACATCAGCACCCTTCTTAGTCAAATCAGTCAATGGTTTTACAACATCAGAAAAACCAGCAATAAATCGACGATAAAAGTTAGCAAAGCCCAAAAATTTCTGAAGACTCTTAAGAGAAGAGGGTTGCGTCCAATCACCAATAGCCTGAACCTTGACAGGATCCATCTCGATGGAAGAGGGGGAAAAAATGTATCCCAAGAAGGAAATCTTTTGAACCCCAAAAACACACTTAGAACCCTTCACACACAAGGAATTAGACCGCAAAACCTGAAAAACCCTCCTGACCTGCTGGACATGAGAGTCCCAGTCATCCGAAAAAATCAGAATATCATCCAGATACACAATCATAAATTTATCCAAATAATCGCGGAAAATGTCATGCATAAAGGACTGGAAGACTGAAGGGGCATTTGAAAGACCAAAAGGCATCACCAAATACTCAAAATGGCCCTCGGGCGTATTAAATGCGGTTTTCCACTCATCCCCCTGCTTGATTCGCACCAAATTATACGCCCCACGGAGATCAATCTTAGAGAACCACTTGGCCCCCTTTATACGAGCAAACAAATCAGTAAGCAGTGGTAACGGATATTGATATTTAACCGTGATTTTATTCAAAAGTCGATAATCAATACACGGCCTCAAAGAGCCGTCTTTCTTAGACACAAAGAAAAAACCGGCTCCTAAGGGAGATGACGAAGGACGAATATGTCCCTTTTCCAAGGACTCCTTTATATATTCTCGCATAGCCGCGTGTTCAGGCACAGACAGATTAAATAAACGACCCTTAGGGTATTTACTACCCGGAATCAAGTCTATGGCACAATCGCACTCCCGGTGCGGAGGTAGTGAACCAACCTTGGGTTCTTCAAAAACGTCACGAAAGTCAGACAAGAATTCAGGAATCTCAGAGGGAATAGATGATGAAATGGAAACCAAAGGTACGTCCCCATGAGTTCCTTTACATCCCCAGCTTAACACAGACATAGCTCTCCAGTCGAGGACTGGGTTATGAGATTGCAGCCATGGCAATCCCAGCACCAAAACATCATGTAGATTATACAGCACCAGAAAGCGAATAACCTCCTGGTGATCCGGATTAACACGCATAGTCACTTGTGTCCAGTATTGTGGTTTATTACTAGCCAATGGGGTGGAGTCAATCCCTTTCAGAGGTATCGGAGCCTCCAATGGCTCCAAATCATACCCACAGCGTTTGGCAAAGGACCAATCCATAAGACTCAAAGCAGCGCCAGAGTCGACATAGGCGTCCGCGGTAATAGATGACAAAGAACAAATCAGGGTCACAGATAGAATAAACTTAGACTGTAAAGTGCTAATTGAAACAGACTTGTCAGGCTTCTTAGTACGCTTAAAGCATGCTGATATAACATGAGTTGAATCACCACAATAGAAGCACAACCCATTTTTTCGTCTAAAATTCTGCCGCTCGCTTCTGGACAGAATTCTATCACATTGCATATTTTCTGGCGTTTTCTCAGTAGACACCGCCAAATGGTGCACAGGTTTGCGCTCCCGCAGACGCCTATCGATCTGAATAGCCATCGTCATGGACTCATTCAGACTCGCAGGCACAGGGAACCCCACCATAACATCCTTAATGGCATCAGAGAGACCTTCTCTGAAAATCGCCGCCAGGGCGCACTCATTCCACTGAGTAAGCACAGACCATTTGCGGAATTTTTGGCAGTATATTTCAGCTTCATCTTGCCCCTGAGACAAGGACATCAAGGCCTTTTCCGCCTGAAGCTCTAAATGAGGTTCCTCATAAAGCAACCCCAAGGCCAGAAAAAACGCATCCACATTGAGCAACGCAGGATCCCCTGGTGCCAATGCAAAAGCCCAGTCTTGAGGGTCGCCCCGGAGCAAGGAAATTACAATCCTGACCTGCTGTGCAGGGTCTCCGGCAGAGCGAGACTTCAGGGACAAAAACAATTTGCAATTATTTTTAAAATTTTGAAAGTGAGATCTATTCCCCGAGAAGAATTCAGGCAAAGGAATTCTAGGCTCAGACATAGGTGCATGAACAACAAAATCTTGCAAATTTTGTACCTTTGTGGCGAGATTATTCAAACCTGTAGCTACACTCTGAAGATCCATTTGAAACAGGTGAACACAGAGCCATTCAAGGATTAGAAGGAGAGAAAGAGAGGAAGGCTGCAGTATAGGCAGACTAGCAAGTGATTCAATTAAGAGCACACTCAGAACTAGAGGAAAAAAAAAAAAAAAAAATTGTAGCAGACTTCTTTTTTCTCTCCTTTCTCAGCCAGTAATTTAACCCTTTTTTTTGGGCCGGTCAAACTGTCATGATTCTCAATGGCGAGAGAACATAGCCCAGCATATATGAGAACTAGCTCTTGGAAGATGGAAACTATACTGACCATGAACTAAACCTGCCGCACAACTAGAAGTGGCCGGGTAGCATGCCTACGTTTTTTTATCCCTAGATGCCCAGCGCCAGCCGGAGAACTACCTAATCCTAGCAGAGGAAAAGACAGTCCTGGCTCACCTCTAGAGAAATTTTCCCAAAAGGCAGACAGAGGCCCCCACATATATTGGCGGTGATTTTAGATGAAATGACAAACGTAGTATGAAAATAGGTTTAGCAAAAATCGAGGTCCGCTTACTAGATAGCAAGAAGACAGAAAGGGCACTTTCATGGTCAGCAGAAAACTCTATCAAAACACCATCCAGAAATTACTTTAAGACTCTAGCATTAACTCATAACACCAGAGTGGCAATTTCCGCTCACAAGAGCTTTCCAGACACAGTAACGAAACAGCAGCTGTGAACAGGAACAAAATGCAAAAACACACAAGGACAAAAGTCCAACTTAGCTGGGAGTTGTCTAGTAGCAGGAACATGCACAGAAAGGCTTCTGATTACATTGTTGACCGGCATGAAACTGACAGAGGAGCAAGGTTATATAGCGACTCCCACATCCTGATAGGAGCAGGTGAACAGAGGGGATGATGCACACAAGTACAATTCCACAAGTGGCCACCGGGGGAGCCCAGAATCCAATTTCACAACACTAAACGCTACAACTGACCTGCCATTATGATTCTCCAGGTCATTATGAGTTCATAGACACCAAACATGTATAGGTTCTTTTTTATTTAGATGGTGAAAAAAAATCCAAAATTTGTAAAAAAAAAAAAAAACTTGCGCCATTTTCTGATACTTGTAGCGTCTCAATTTTTCACGATCTTGGGTTGGGTGAGGGCTTATCTCTTGCATGCCGAGCTGTCTTTTTTAATTACCGTATATACTCGAGTATAAGCCGACCCGAGTATAAGCCGACCCCCCTAATTTTGCCACAAAAAACTGGGAAAACTTATTGACTCGAGTATAAGCCTAGGGTGGAAAATGCAGCAGGTACCGGTGAATTTCAAAATGAAAAATAGATACTCCATACCGTTCATTATGGCCCCATAGATGCTCCACATAAAGCTGTGCCATATATAATGTTCTGCACCGTTCATTATGGCCCCATAGATGCTCCACATAAAGCTGTGCCATATATACAATGCTCTGCACCATTGCCCCATAGATACTCCACATAAAGCTGTGCCATATATACAATGCTCTGCACCGTTGCCCCATAGCTGTGCCATATATATAATGCTCTGCACCGTTGCCCCATAGCTGTGCCATATATATAATGCTCTGCACCGTTGCCCCATAGCTGTGCCATATAGTGCTCTGCACCATTGCCCCATAGCTGTGCCATATAGTGCTCTGCACCGTCCATTATTGCCCCATAGCTGTGCCATATAGTGCTCTGCACCATTGCCCCATAGCTGTGCCATATAGTGCTCTGCACCGTCCATTATTGCCCCATAGCTGTGCCATATAGTGCTCTGCACCATTATTGCCCCATAGCTGTGCCATATAGTGCTCTGCACCGTTGCCCCATAGCTGTGCCATATAGTGCTCTGCACCATTGCCCCATAGCTGTGCCATATAGTGCTCTGCACCATTGCCCCATAGCTGTGCCATATAGTGCTCTGCACCATTGCCCCATAGCTGTGCCATATAGTGCTCTGCACCATTGCCCCATAGCTGTGCCATATAGTGCTCTGCACCGCACCATTATTGCCCCATAGCTGTGCCATATAGTGCTCTGCACCGTTGCCCCATAGCTGTGCCATACAGTGCTCTGCACCGTTCATTATTGCCCCATAGCTGTGCCATATAGTGCTCTGCACCATTGCCCCATAGCTGTGCCATATAGTGCTCTGCACCGTCCATTATTGCCCCATAGCTGTGCCATATAGTGCTCTGCACCATTATTGCCCCATAGCTGTGCCATATAGTGCTCTGCACCATTATTGCCCCATAGCTGTGCCATATAGTGCTCTGCACCGTTGCCCCATAGCTGTGCCATATAGTGCTCTGCACCATTATTGCCCCATAGCTGTGCCATATAGTGCTCTGCACCGTTGCCCCATAGCTGTGCCATATAGTGCTCTGTACCGTTGCCCCATAGCTGTGCCATATAGTGCTCTGCACCGTTGCCCCATAGCAGTGCCATATAGTGCTCTGCACCGTTGCCCCATAGCTGTGCCATATAGTGCTCTGCACCGTCCATTATTGCCCCATAGCTGCTGCTGCTGCTGCTGCAATAAAAAAAAAAAAAAAACATACTCACCTCTCTTGCTTGCAGCTCCTCGGCGCCATCTTCCCGGCGTCTCTCTGCACTGACTGATCAGGCAGAGGGCGGCGCGCACACTATATGCGTCATCGCGCCCTCTGCCTGAACAGTCAGAGCGGAGAGACGCCGGGAAGATGGCGCGACGCCCGGCGTGTGGAACGAGGACAGGTGACTATGTCATACTTACCTGCTCCCGGCGTCCCGCTCCTTCCTCCGGACAGCTGGTCTTCGGTGCCGCAGCCTCTTTCTCTATCAGCGGTCACCGGCACCGCTTCATTAGAGAAATGAATAGGCGGCTCCGCCCCTATGGGAGGTGGAGCCGCCTATTCATTTCTCTAATGAGCGGTCCCACGTGACCGCTCAGGGGAAGAGGCTGCGGCACCGAAGACAGTGTGACAGGCAGGGGGAGTGACAGGAACGCCGGGACTAGGTGAGTATATGACAGTGCTCACCCGCCGACCCCACCACCGATCATGACTCGAGTATAAGCCGAGAGGGCACTTTCAGCCCAAAAATTTGGGCTGAAAATCTCGGCTTATACTCGAGTATATACGGTATACTATTTTTGTGCAGATAAGATCTTTTGATGGCCCATTATTGCATTTTAATGCAAAGTTGCAGAGACCAAAAAAACGTAATTCTGGCGTTTTGACTATTTTTTCTCATTACGCTGTTTAACAATAGGGTTAATTCTTTTTTTTTTTATATTGATAGATCGGGCGATTCTGAGCTCGGCGATACCAAATATGTGTATATTTTTAATGTTTTTTAAAACTTTTGTTTTACTTTTGGCATGCATCAATAGTCTCCATGGGAGGGGGCGTGGCCTGCATGCAGACTAGAGAAGCAGCATAACTCACAGGCTCCTGCTTCTCCGGACTTAAATCGGCTAATATCAGCACTTTTTATTATCTCTTCTCCTCTCTGTGCACTGTAACGGCTCCTGGAAGATCTTGGGCACATGATGACCCGAGGGAGATCGCAGAAACGCAGTTCCCCGCCGAGGCTCCCAGATTTCTTCCCCAGAAGACAGTCTGCACATGTGGCAGGTAAAATGGCAGCAGCTTCCCCCTCGGCTTCCTCCCACTCATCTGGTGGCTCTGGAGGGAGGGAGACATCTGAGACTCTTAGCAACTTGTCTCCTATTACTAAAGGAGACATGAAGGAATTTTTAGCCTCCATCCGTGCTTCTCTAAAGGAAGACATGCAGTCTATGTTGCAAGAGATTAGGGGGGAAGTCTCATCCTTGGGGGAGAGGACTGCACATGTTGAGAGCAAGATGGCCGAATATGCCACAGCTATAAATGCTCTAGTGGATGAAAACAAAGCTTTGAGGGAGGATATGGATATGGTACAAGATAAGATGCATGACTTGGAAGATAGATCACGGAGAAATAATGTACGTGTCAGGGGTATACCAGAGGACATTCCAGACAAAGATCTAGCTGACTTTTTAATTAAGTTCATGCAATCTGTGCTCCCTTCCTTGCTCCCCAGGGATTTCCTAATTGATAGGACACATAGACTCTCTAAGCCACGGCATGTGAACCCAGCCTTGCCCAGAGACACTTTGGCGCGCGTACATTTCTATACTACCAAAGACGCCTTCATGCAGAAGATGAGGAAAACCCCTGAGCTCCCTGCTGAATACCATGGCTTACAAGTGTTCTCTGACTTATCAGCGCCCACACTGGCAAGGAGGCGAGAATTTGCTCATGTCTGTAAAGCACTACGTGATGTTCATATCCGATACAAATGGGGATTCAACCCTGTCAAGCTGATAATTTCCTATGAAGGTCGTGGTGTAGTCTGCCAATCTCCCAAGCAGGCTGAGATCATGCTAACTGAATGGAAGATTTCCTTCACTCCCCGTCAGAATCCGACAGGAAAGAAAATTGCTCAGGACTGGTTTCAAACTTGAAGAGGAGAATGAGTTGCTGTCCGGATGCAGGACTATGCTGTGAGGGTGCTGCGGATCTTATATTCTGTTTCTCTATTTTTGTTGGTTTTTTTTTTCTCTCCACCTTTTTTTCTCTGCTCCAGCACCCCGTCCAAGATAACTCCTGGTTAGTGTTGAGCGATACCGTCCGATACTTGAAAGTATCGGTATCGGAAAGTATCGGCCGATACCGGCAAAGTATCGGATCCAATCCGATACCGATACCCGATACCAATACAAGTCAATGGGACTCAAGTATCGGACGGTATCCCTGATGGTTCCCAGGGTCTGAAGGAGAGGAAACTCTCCTTCAGGCCCTGGGATCCATATTAATGTGTAAAAGAAAGAATTAAAATAAAAAATATTGCTATACTCACCTCTCCGACGCAGCCTGGACCTCACCGAGGGAACCGGCAGCGTTGTTTGCTTAAAATTCGCGGGTTTACTTCCTTACGTGAAGTCCCGGCTTGTGATTGGTCGCGTGCCGCCCATGTGGCCGCGACGCGACCAATCACAGCAAGCCGTGACGTAATTTTAGGTCCTTCAGGATTTTAAAATTACGTTCCGGCTTGTGATTGGTAAACCCGCGAATTTTAAGCAAACAACGCTGCCGGTTCCCTCGGTGAGGTCCAGGCTGCGTCGGAGAGGTGAGTATAGCAATATTTTTTATTTTAATTCTTTATTTTACACATTAATGTTGTTTCGATACCGATACCCGATACCACAAAAATATCGGATCTCGGTATCGGAATTCCGATACAGCAAATATCGGCCGATACCCGATACTTGCGGTATCGGAATGCTCAACACTACTCCTGGTTATTTTTACCTGTTTGGGAGTGACTTTTAATTGCCCTGAGCTGGCATCCACCTACGGTCTAGGACTGACCTTTTAGGTGTTTATCGCCTGACCAGCCTGGCCTTTGGCCTAGTGGCTACATGACTTTGTGTTTAGAAGTTCTTCTAGTTTTCTTTGTGTTTTGTTTCCCTTGTCTTTCTTTTTTTAGGTACACCTCCGAGATGGGTCTTTTTAATGTGGTTCCTGTGATCTTTTATGTGGCTAACACAGGTACACTGATGCAAGTGATGTGGGTTCATGAAGATGTATGTGTGATAGCAAGGTTTAGAATGTTCAATTATGAGTGTTACCATTTTGTCTCTGAATGTTAGGGGGTTGAACTCCCCCTGTAAGAGGTCCATCCTATGGAAAGAAGTGAAAAAATCAGGTGCGGAGATCATCTGCCTGCAGGAGACACATCTGATAGAAGCTGATAATTTTAGGCTTTGTCACCCACAATTCTCTAATATCTACTTCGCTAATAATAACACTAAAAAAGCTGGGGTGTGCATCATCTTTAAAAATACTTTAGCCTTTAAATATATTCGGAGGGTGGCGGATCCTGCAGGCAGATTTCTGATCCTCATATGCACATTGAATGGCGAGTTGCACACCATCACAGTCCTATATGCCCCAAATAATTCGCAACAGTCATTTATCCGCAAGGTATTACAAAGAGTGGATGGTTTGGCACAGGGTGAAAAGTTATATTGCGGAGACTTTAATCTCCCCATGGATAGAGATTTAGACTGCTCACGAGGTGACGTTCGGCCTAGGGGAGAGTTGAAAGGCTTAACCAAAGAATATCATCTACATGATTTCTGGAGGTACTCCCATGCGAGTGAAAAAGATTATACCTTCTATTCTTTCCGACACCGTACATACTCTCGGATAGACCATATTTTGGTAGATACTATGGTTCTTTCAAGATGCATCTCCTCCAACATAGGACTAATTACCTGGTCTGACCATGCTCCCATCGTGTTACAGTTAGCATTAAAACATCATGTGAATCCTGCCTTTAGATGGCGCCTGAACCCTTCTCTCTTACTAAATGAGAGGGTGACGTGTGGTATTTCTAATGAGCTGACCCACTATTTCCACATTAACAATAATGGGGAAGTTTCAGATGAAACGCTATGGGCTGCACATAAAGTGGTTATTCGGGGATATCTCATACAACAAGCCTCCATACTGAAGCGCAATAGAGGGTTACGGGATGACCTCTTAACTAGACTTGATCAATTGGAATCACTGAATAAAACCTCACCCTCTCAGGCGGTATCGGATGAGATATACGGGGTTCGCTTTAAATTGCGGGAGAATTTGCCTTCTACCTATGCCCATAATTTACGTAAATTTAAAACTCATTTTTATGCCACTGGAGATAGGGCGGGAGCTATACTGGCCCGTAGGGTACGCAAGCGAGAGGCTAAATCCAGATTAGATGGTTTGCTAGGGCAGAATGGGTGTTTGGTTAGGAATCCGATTGAAATCGCAGAGACATTTGCAAAGTATTACTCCCATTTATATAACTTACATTCTGACCAGCAGACCCGTCAACCCACCCAGGTATCAATCGACTCATATCTACAGTCAGTTAATTTACCATGCGTATCCCAAGAACAATTACTCTTGTTAAATGCCCCATTTACAGAGGAGGAGATTAAAAAAACCATTAAAAGTAGTAAGCTGCACACCGCACCTGGTCCGGATGGACTATCAAATGAATATTATCGCACTTTTCAGGATCTTCTGGCCCCATATCTATTGAGGTTGTTTTCTAGTTGGAGGGAATCAGGCAAAGTTGCTGCCTCCAATCTGGAAGCTATTATTACCACTCTCCCTAAGCCAGGTAAGACCCCTGATAGTCCTGGAAATTTTAGGCCCATTGCTTTATTGAATTGTGATTTAAAGATATATACCAAATTGTTAGCCTCCCGCCTTCATTTGATAATCCCCTCTCTTGTCTCTCCTGACCAGGTCGGTTTTGTGGCTGGCCGGGAAACTAAGGATGGTACCCGTCGAATGTTGAATCTCATCAGGGTGGCGGAACTGTCGGGCCTTCCCAGTGCCTTTCTGTCTTTGGATGCTGAGAAGGCTTTTGATAGGGTACATTGGGGATATTTGGGAAGTGTTCTTCGGAAGTTCGGTTTGGAGGGCCCCATCCTATCGGCGATCTCGGCCATATATTCCACTCCATCTGCCAGAGTTCTCGCCTCTGGAGTAGTATCTGCCCCCTTTCTGATCACCAATGGGACGCGGCAGGGATGTCCATTATCCCCCATTATATTTGCATTATGCATGGAGCCATTGGCGGAGAAAATCCGTTTTAACTCGGATATTTCAGGCCTGATGGTGGGCCCGGCTGCTCATAAGATTGGTCTATACGCGGATGACGTTATCATAACTTGTGTGGATCTGGAGCGGTCGTTCTCGGCAGTCATGGCTGAACTAGAGGATTTTGCGTCAGTATCCTATTACAAACTGAACGCATCCAAATCTTTGGTATTCCCTGTCGCGGTCCCTTTGGTCGTCAGAACTGAATTAGTGAATAAGTTTCCCTTTCGTTGGACTGATCAGGGTATCCCTTTCCTTGGTATAAAGCTTACATGTTCTCAACATATTATAGAGGTGAATTATTCTGCTCTATTCAGAGAGATTAAGTCTGAGTTAGACACCTTGCATATGTTTATGACATCCTGGGTGGCCAGAATCAACATTTTCAAAATGAAAATTCTCCCCAAGATATTATATTATTTTAGATGTCTCCCTTTGAGGGTTCCAAGCAAAATTATAACAAACTTTCAACGCTTAACAAATAGATACATATGGGCCCACAAAACTCCTAGAGTGGCTAAATCCCTTATGTACTACCCTTATGAGTTGGGGGGAATGGGATTACCAAATTTGATGGCGTACTATAAGGACTCGGTGGTGGCAGGGTTGCGGGACTGGTGGCAGCTTGATAAGGATCATAGATGGTTGCAAATTGAAAATTTCTATGCAACTAGAGGCTCCACCCGATTCATGCTGGAGGTTGAAGCTTTGGGTTCGCGGACAGGTAGTCTCCCCCTACCGACCATGTCTACTGCACTGCATTTTTGGAGACAGACGGTCCCGTCTCTTATTAAAATTCCATTAACTGAAGTGTCACTGAAGGCGCTAGAATTACATATTCCATATATAGATTTACAGCCATGGGTACTAGCTGGTGTAAAATCACTTCATCAGCTGCTTGATGACACAATGATTAAACCGTTTGATCGCCTAGTTGCGAAACACCCTGATATTCGGCATAGATTTTATCAGTTTTTACAATTAAGACATCTTATGCACACTACTCAACTGACGCCCTTTTTTAATACCAACCTAGTTCGTACAGTAAATGGTCTTTTCTTGGTGCCTGGTCCTAGTACTCGCAATGTATCTATTTTGTATAGAGCCCTGAATGATCCTGACCCAGAGGTTAAGTTGCAATTCATGAGCCAGTGGGAGGATGACTTGCAGGTCACCCTAGCGCCTGATGGGTGGCGGGAAGCGGTGTTAGAGGTTCGGAGAGTATCCTCATGTGTAAACCATCTGGAACAATTAAAAAAAGTCCACTTACGCTGGTACTATTACCCAGTTAAAGTTGCCCATTTTGGCCCTCAATGCTCCCCATTGTGCTGGAGAGGCTGCGGTATGTTGGGGACGCTTAGCCATATGTGGTGGTCATGTCCGAAATTACAAAATCTTTGGGTTAGTTTAGAGGACGTGATAGCGGAGGTGACTGGGATTCGGGTGGCCCTGCGACCTAGTATGGTTGTATTGCATATTGGTTTGGATGAGATCCCACATGGGCTGAGAGGTGTGTTCTCACATTTGTTTATAGCCGCTAGACTGGCAGTGGCTTCCAAATGGAGAGTGACTAGCGCACCGACCATACAATCTGTGATTGATAGGATGAACCTTCATTGCCAATACGAACGGGCACTGGTGTTATCTGCGTCATCAAAAACAAAAAAGTCTCAGATCTGGGAGCCGTGGCTTGATAGCCGGTTTTCCTTTATCCCAGCGTGAAGACGCTTGTCCTACTGTGATCCGGGATCTGATACTCCCGGCACGTGAAAATCTTGCACTGTGCCTAGCTGTCTAGTTTATATGTCGCTTTGACTTTCAGGAACCTGTATTTCAGTAGGTTAGTTTATGTTTAGACCTTTGATCTAAATAATCTACAGTTGTATACCTATGTGTACCTACTCCCTTTCCCCCCCCTCCCTTGCGTTGGTATGTCTGTTTTCTTATTGTATTAATAATCTACTCTGCTCTGTTTGCGGAATTGTTGTGTTTATCTGTGTAACCTGAAAATTTTTTAATAAACATGATTCAGTAAAAAAAAAAAAAAATAGTCTCCATTGGAGACTACAAGCTGCCATAATCTGATCGGCTTTGCTACATACAGGCGACTATCAGATATTCTGGATGATGATGATGCAGCTTAATATGAAAACCCTTATTTATTGCTAGATGGTGGCCCGATTCTAACGTATCGGGTATTCTAGAATATGTATAGTAGTATATCACAGCCCACGCAGTATATAACACAGCCCACGCAGTATATAACCCAACCACGTAGTATATAACACAGCCCACATAGTATATAACACAGCCACATATTATATAACACAGCCCACGTGGTATATAACACAGTCCACATAGTATATAACACAGCCTACGTAGTATATGACACAGTCCACGTAGTATATAACACAACCCACGTAGTATATAACACAGCCATGTAGCATATAGCACAGCCACGTAGTATATAGCACAGCCACGTAGTATATAACACAGGCCACGCAGTATATAACACAGCCCATGCAGTATATAACACAGTCCATGTAGTATCTAACACAGCCCACGTAGTATATAACACAGCCCACGTAGTATTTAACACAGCCCACGTAGTATATAGCAACGTGGGCACCATATCCCTGTTAAAAAAAGAATTAAAATAAAAAATAGTTATATACTCACCTTCCGGCGGCCCCCGGATCCAGCCCAGGCGATAAGCGATGCTCCTCGCGATGCTCCTCGCGACGCTCCGGTCCCAAGAATGCATTGCGGCAATAACACATGACGACGTCATCTCCGGTCATTGCAGCAATGGATTCTGACATTGGCGCGGGATTTAAACACTGCTTCTCTGATTGGTCGCGGCCGGCCGGCTGCAACGAATCAGCAACATTGGCGTGGGTTTTAAATCACGCTTCGCTGATTTGTCGCTGCCGGCCGCAACCAATCAGCGACAGGCGCAGTCCAGGAGCGAATTGGCGTGGGATTTAAATCACGCTTCGCTGATTGGTCGCGCCCGGCCGGCCGTGACCAATCAGTGACCATCCCCGACCAACTTTTTACTATTGATGCTGCCTATGCAGCATCAATAGTAAAAAGATCTAATGTTAAAAATAATTTAAAAATTGTGATATTCTCACCTTCTGGCGTCCGCGGCAGCTTTTCCTGATCCTCGCGATGCTCTGGTCCCACCGACCAATCAGCGACATTGGCGTGGGATTTAAATCATGCTTCAGCGAAGCATGGTTTAAATCCCGCGCTAATTTGCGACAGGCGCTGTCCGGCCGTGGCCGGCTGGGCGCGACCAATCAGCGAAACGTGATTTAAATCCCACGCCAATGTCACTGCATAGGCAGCATCAATAGTAAAAAGTTGGTCCGGGATGGTCGCTGATTGATCACGGCCAGCCGGGCGCAACCAATCAGCGAAGCGGTGTTTAAATCCCGCACCATAACCTGTGATGACATAGCGGTCTCGTGAGACCGCCAAGTCTTCTGGGTAATTTCGCAATGCATCACTGGGAACGGAAGCTGCCGAGAGCATCGCAAGGAGCGGGAAAGCTGCGGAGGCAACGGAAGGTGAAAATATCACGATTTTTTAAATTATTTTTAACATTATATCTTTTTACTATTGATGCTGCATCAGTAGAAAAAAGTTGGTCCGGGATGGGGCGACACACTGGCGCTGACTGGCGGGGAGTAGGGAGGGGGCACTGACTGGAGGAGAGTAGGGAGGGGCCAATTCGCGGCCGGACTAAGCCTGTCGCTGATTGGTCGCGGCCTTCTGGCCGCGGCCAGTCAGCAACACGGGATTTCCGTTACAGACAAGACAAACAGACAGACAAACAGACGGACGTACCCCTTAGGCTAGGTTCAGATTGCGTTAGGGCAATCCGTTTAGCGCTAAGCGCTAGCGGATTGCGCTAACGCAATGTCTTTTAAGGGGTCGCGTTAAACGTCCCCGCTAGCGCAGATCCCCGATCTGCGAGAGCGGGGAACGGACCTCGGGCGCGCCACGGACGCTGCAAGCAGCGTCCGAGGCGCGCTACAAAAGAACGGCACATCGCTAGCGCGCGCCGAAAATGACACGCGCTAGCAATGCGCTTTAACATTGCTGGCAATGGGAGCGCTAACGGAAGCGTTGCACGGCGTTAATTTCGCCGTGCAACGCTGTCCGTTAGCGCTCACACTAAAACGCAATGGGAACCTAGCCTTAGACAATTATATAGATAGATAATAATGGCTGGACCGTACATAGCAAGCATGCTCTACCTATTGTGTCCCCCTATTTCCTTATAGATTGTAAGCTTGCAAGCAGGGCCCTCACTCATCCTGTAACTGTTGAAATATGTTACATTGTATTGTTTTTATTCTCTGAACATGTCCCTAATTACAGTTGTGGCCAAAAGTATTGACACCCCTGCAATTCTGTCAGATAATTCTCAGTTTCTTCCTGAAAATGATTGCAAACACAAATTCTTTGGTATTATTATCTTCATTTAATTTGTCTTAAATGAAAAAACACAAAAGAGAATGAAGCAAAAAGCAAAACATTGATCATTTCACACAAAACTCCAAAAATGGGCCGACAAAAGTATTGGCACCCTCAGCCTAATACTTGGTTGCACAATCTTTAGCCAAAATAACTGCGACCAACCGCTTCCGGTAACCATCAATGAGTTTCTTACAATGCTCTGCTGGAATTTTAAACCATTTTTCTTTGGCAAACTGCTCCAGGTCCCTGATATTTGAAGGGTGCCTTCTCCAAACTGCCATTTTTAGATCTCTCCACAGGTGTTCTATGGGATTCAGGTCTGGACTCATTGCTGGCCACCTTAGAAGTCTCCCGTGCTTTCTCTCAAACCATTTTCTAGTGCTTTTTGAAGTGTGTTTTGGGTAATTGTCCTGCTGGAAGACCCATGACCTCTGAGGGAGACCCAGCTTTCTCACACTGGGCCCTACATATGCTGCAAAATTTGTTGGTAGTCTTCAGACTTCATAATGCCATGCACACGGTCAAGCAGCCCAGTGCCAGAGGCAGCAAAGCAACCCCAAAACATCAGGGAACCTCCGCCATGTTTGACTGTAGGGACCGTGTTCTTTTCTTTGAATGCCTCTTTTTTTTCTCCTGTAAACTCTATGTTTATGCCTTTGCCCAAAAAGCTCTCCTTTTGTCTCATCTGACCAGAGAACATTCTTCCAAAACATTTTAGGCTTTTTCAGGTAAGTTTTGGCAAACTCCAGCCTGGCTTTTTTATGTCTCGGGGTAAGAAGTGGGGCCTTCCTGGGTCTCCTACCATACAGTCCCTTTTCATTCAGACGCCGATGGATAGTACGGGTTGACACTGTTGTACCCTCGGACTGCAGGGCAGCTTGAACTTGTTTGGATGTTAGTCGAGGTTCTTTATCCAGCATCCGCACAATCTTGCGTTGAAATCTCTTGTCAATTTTTCTTTTCCGTCCACATCTAGGGAGGTTAGCCACAGTGCCATGGGCTTTAAACTTCTTGATGACACTGCATACGGTAGACACAGGTCTTTGGAGATGGACTTGTAGCCTTGAGATTGCTCATGCTTCCTCACAATTTGGTTTCTCAAGTCCTCAGACAGTTCTTTGGTCTTCTTTCTTTTCTCCATGCTCAATGTGGTACACACAAGGACACAGGACAGAGGTTGAGTCAACTTTAATCCATGTCAACTGGCTGCAAGTGTGATTTAGTTATTGCCAACACCTGTTAGGTGCCACAGGTAAGTTACAGGTGCTGTTAATTACACAAATTAGAGAAGCATCACATGATTTTTCCAACAGTGCCAATACTTTTGTCCACCCCCTTTTTTATGTTTGGTGTGGAATTATATCCAATTTGGCTTTAGGACAATTCTTTTTGTGTTTTTTCATTTAAGAGAAATTAAATGAAGATAATAATACCAAAGAATTTGTGTTTGCGATCATTTTCAGGAAGAAACTGAGTATTATCTGACAGAATTGCAGGGGTGTCAATACTTTTGGCCACAACTGTAATTGTAAAGTGCTGCCGAATATGTTGGCAATATATAAATAAAACTTATTATTAACCCCTTTAACCTGCTCCACAAAATTTTCAGTCATTCAGAGAGAATCCACCAAGCTCCCCACACACAGTATACACTCTAACACCCACAGTTCATCATTGATCACAGCAGTTCAGGGTGTACAAAGGTGAAGCGATCCCCAGCCCCTAACAGTAAACAATGCAACACCCTCCCCACCCACCCCCATACACACAGGGAATAAAGTATAGCAGACCCCAGCCTCTCATAATATACATAGCAACAATCCTCTAACCCCTAATAATATACATTGCCGCAGACCCCTCCAGTCTCTTATAATACACATGCCCGCAGACCCCAAACCACTCATAATATACATGGCCACAGACCCCTCCAGACCCTCATAATATACATGGCCGCAGACACTTCCAGCCCCTCTTAACATATATGGCCACAGACCAACCCACCCCCTCATACATACCTCCCAACCGTCCCGATTTCAGCGGGACAGTCCCGCTTTGGCACCGGGGTCCCGCTGTCCCGCTTCGGGCATTTAAAATCCCGAATTTGCGGCCGCCGGTGAAGCCCCGCCCACTTCCGGGACGTAGAGAGAGCCTGTTTTTTTTTTTTTTTTTATAAAAGCTGCCTCCTGACCGCCCGCGCAACACCCCCCCCCCCCCTCCCGCCCCCTGTGCGGCGCTGCCACGCTGAAGGAGAGAGCCTGCAGCAATCAAGAAGAAAGGTCAGCGATTCACTACCTCTGGCTGTGTGTGCACGGAGCTCCGGCTTCTGCTCTGACTTAGCTGCTATCCCGGCAGAGAAGGAGAGACGGGGGAGGTGCCGGGATAGTGCAGAGCTGTGAGCAGGAGACTGAAGACTTCAGCAGAGAGCTGCACATGGACATCAGCCGCCCCTGCATCACAGAGGAGATTGTGTGTGTGTGTGATGTGTGTGATGGCTGGGTGTGTGTGTGTGATGGCTGCGTGTGTGTGTGTGATGGCTGCGTGTGTGTGTGATGGCTGCGTGTGTGTGTGTGATGGCTGCGTGTGTGTGTGTGATGGCTGCGTGTGTGTGTGTGATGGCTGCGTGTGTGTGATGGCTGCGTGTGTGTGATGGCTGCGTGTGTGTGATGGCTGCGTGTGTGTGTGATGGCTGTGTGTGTGTGATGGCTGCATGTGTGATGGCTGCGCGTGTGTGTGTGTGTGTGTGATGGCTGCGTGTGTGTGTGTGATGGCTGTGTGTGTGATGGCTGCGTGTGTGTGTGATGGCTGCGTGTGTGTGTGTGTGTGTGTGTGATGGCTGCGTGTGTGTGATGGCTGCGTGTGTGTGATGGCTGCGTGTGTGTGATGGCTGTGTGTGTGTGTGTGTGATGGCTGTGTGTGTGTGTGTGATGGCTGTGTGTGTGTGTGTGATGGCTGCGTGTGTGTGATGGCTGCGTGTGTGTGATGGCTGCGTGTGTGTGATGGCTGCGTGTGTGTGATGGCTGCGTGTGTGTGATGGCTGCGTGTGTGTGATGGCTGCGTGTGTGTGTGTGTGTGATGGCTGCGTGTGTGTGTGTGATGTCTGCGTGTGTGTGTGATGGCTGCATGTGTGTGTGATGGCTGCGTGTGTGTGTGTGTGTGATGGCTGCGTGTGTGTGTGTGATGGCTGCGTGTGTGTGTGTGTGATGGCTGCGTGTGTGTGTGTGTGATGGCTGCGTGTGTGTGTGATGGCTGCGTGTGTGATGCATTTGTGTCAAAGCTGCATGTGTTTGTGAGCTGCGTGCGTGTGAGCTGCGTGCCTGTGTGTGAGCTGCGTGCCTGTATGTCATTATACAGTATGGAGCATCATGTGTGGTCATTATACAATATGGAGCATCATGTGCGGTCATTATACAGTATGGAGCATCATGTGCGGTCATTATACAGTATGGAGCATCATGTGTGGCCATTATACAGTATGGAGCATCATGTGCGGTCATTATACAGTATGGAGCATCATGTGTGGCCATTATACAGTATGGAGCATCATGTGCGGTCATTATACAGTATGGAGCATCATGTGCGGTCATTATACAGTATGGAGCATCATGTGTGGCCATTATACAGTATGGAGCATCATGTGCGGTCATTATACAGTATGGAGCATCATGTGCGGTCATTATACAATATGGAGCATCATGTGCGGTCATTATACAGTATGGAGCATCATGTGCGGTCATTATACAGTATGGAGCATCATGTGCGGTCATTATACAGTATGGAGCATCATGTGTGGCCATTATACAGTATGGAGCATCATGTGCGGCCATTATACAGTATGGAGCATCATGTGTGGCCATTATACAGTATGGAGCATCATGTGCGGCCATTATACAGTATGGAGCATCATGTGCGGTCATTATACAGTCTGGAGCATCATGTGCGGTCATTATACAGTCTGGAGCATCATGTGCGGTCATTATACAGTCTGGAGCATCATGTGCGGTCATTATACAGTCTGGAGCATCATGTGCGGTCATTATACAGTCTGGAGCATCATGTGCGGTCATTATACAGTCTGGAGCATCATGTGCGGTCATTATACAGTCTGGAGCATCATGTGCGGTCATTATACAGTATGGAGCATCATTTGCGGTCATACAGTATGGAGCATCATGTGCGGTCATTATACAGTATGGAGCATCATGTGCGGTCATTATACAGTATGGAGCATCATGTGGGGTCATTATACAGTATGGAGCATCATGTGCGGTCATTATACAGTCTGGAGCATCATGTGCGGTCATTATACAGTATGGAGCATCATTTGCGGTCATACAGTATGGAGCATCATGTGCGGTCATTATACAGTATGGAGCATCATGTGCGGCCATTATACAGTATGGAGCATCATGTGGGGTCATTATACAGTATGGAGCATCATGTGCGGTCATTATACAGTATGGAGCATCATGTGTGTTCATTATACAGTATGGAGCATCATGTGCGGTCATACAGTATGGAGCATCATGTGCGGTCATTATACACTATGGAGCATCATGTGCGGTCATACAGTATGGAGCATCATGTGTGTTCATTATACAGTATGGAGCGTCATGTGTGGTCATTATATATTATGGAGCGTCATGTGTGGTCATCGTACAGTATGGAGCATCATGTGTGGCCATTATACAGTATGGGGCACTGTGTGGCCATATTTTTTTGTTTATAATTATTGTATATGAAACAGTGTGATCGGCAGTGCTAAATGGGTGTGGTTGGGATGTGGATATGGGTGTGACTAATTATGAATGGGTGTGGTCAGAGGCGTGGCCTAAAATTTGCCGCGGCGCGCAGAGCGCGCCGCAAACTTTGTCCCTCTTTCCCATCTTCAAAAGTTGGGAGGTATGCCCTCATAATATATGGCCGCAAACCCTACCAGGCCGCTCATAATATATATTGCTGCAGACCGCCCCATAATCTACATTGCTACAGATCCCCTCCAGACCCTCATAATATACATGGCAACAAACCCTCAGCCCCACACAATATACATGGATGCAGACTCCCCAAGCCTCTCATAATTTACATGGCCGCAGACCCCAGGCTCACATTATATATTGCATCAGACCCCCCCCACAAACCCTCATAATATACATTGCTGCATACTGCTCCATAATCTATATTGCTGCAGACCCCCTCCAGCCCCTCATAACATACAAAGCAATAAATCATCCTTCATAATATAAATGGCTACAGACTACCCCATACTATCATAACTTACATGGTCGCAGACCCCAGCCTCACATACTATATACTGCTGCAGACCCCCCATAATATACATTGCTGTAGACCCCCCAGACCCCGGCCCTAATATTATACATTGCTGCAAACAACAATATTAGCCCTCGATCCAGCCTACCACAGTGCATGGTACATACCCTGAAAACCAATCACCACCTGTCACAAACATCCATTTTACCATTAATTTAGGGGCAGGGCCTGACTGGACATCTGGCAATTCTGGCAAATGCCAGAAGTGCCTGTTAGGTGGTGGGCTGCCTTGTCTAATATGTTGTTAGCAGAATCTGTGTTCTCAAGACACCCATGCTGTTAAGTACTTTCTGGTACTCTTCTTCTGCTGCCTATTCCCAGCAGACCATGGACACACTTGTCCATGGATTTTATAACTGACCTACCGGAATCTGCGGGCAATACTGTGGTTTTGGTGGTTGTAGATAGGCCTAGTAAAATGGTCCATTTTGTCGCATTACCAGCACTTCCAAATGCCAAGACTCTTGCTTAGGTGTTTGTAAATGAGATTGCGAAGCTTCACAGGATTCCCTCCGATGTGGTATCAGATCGGGGGACCCAATTTGTTTCCACGTTTTGGAGGGCTTTCTGTTCTCAACTGGGGGTGCAGCTGTCATTTTCCTCTGCCTTCCATCCCCAGTCGAATGGACAGACTAAGCGCGTTAACCAGAATTTGGAGACCTACCTCAGGTGTTTTGTTGCCATCAGGAGGATTGGACATCCTACTTACCACTGGCAGAATTTGCTATCAATAATCACCATCTGGAATCTACCGGCAGGTCACTGTTCTTTGGTGCATACGGTTACCATCCACTGTTGGTACTTTTAGCAGGTGAGAGGCTTCGGGAGTTCCTGAAGAGGATAATTTTGCTTCGTCGCTCTCCTCAGTGTGGTGGGGGGTTCTGAGTAATTTGAAGATTATGGGAGATGGGTACAAACATACGGCTGACAGAAAACGTGTGCCAGGTCCAGACCTGAATGTGAATGACTTTGTGTGGTTTTCGACCAGGAATACCTCTCTATGAACTGGCGACTCTGATGAGCGGTAACGTTACTGATGTTACCACTCTACAAGGCCGCCAGGTGACGCGCAGCTCAGTACAACACGGTAGTGGCTGTTGACAAAGTCTATGAAACCTCAGAATGAGACTCCATAGACTTTGTACGGAGAATTCACTGGACTTTGCTGGATTTGCTTGGACATGTCAATTTTTTCATTTATGTATTTATTCGGGTAACAGCTTCACATGTAAGGCACTAATTATATATAGGACAGATATCAATTTGTCTATTAATCTATCTGTTCATCTATCTGTTCATCTATCCATTATACAGTATTTGCACATCTTTAACACATAAAAATCTGTCATTGCTATTCTGCATTCTATTCTGGCAACTGCTACAGGGACAGCACATGGATGTCATCCATGTGCTATACAGTTGTTCTCAAAAATGTACATACCCCGGCAGAATGTTTGCTTTCTTGGTTTCTTGGTCTTTTTTCAGAGAATATGAAAATAATACCAAAACTTTTTCCCCACTCATGGTTAGTGGATGGGTGAAGCCATTTATTGTCAAACTACTGTGTTTTCTCTTTTTAAATCATAATGACAACCCAAAACATCCAAATGACCCTGATCAAAAGTTCACATACCCCATTTCTTAATACTGTGTATTGCCCCCTCTAACATCAATGAAATCTTGAAGTCTTTTGTGGTAGTTGTGGATGAGGTTCTTTATTTTCTCAGATGGTAAAGCTGCCCACTCTTCTTGGCAAAAAGCCTCTAGTTCCTGTAAATTCCTGGGCTGTCTAGCATGAACTGTGCGCTTGAGATCTCTCCAGAGCGGCTCAATGATATTGAGGTCAGGAGACTGAGATGGCCACTCCAGAACCTTCACTTTGTTCTGCTGTAGCTAATGACATGTCGACTTGGCCTTGTATTTTGGATCGTTGTCATGTTGGAACATCCAAGTATATCCCATGTGCAGCTTCTGGGCTGATGAGTGCAAATTTGTCTCCAGTATTTGCTGATAATGTGCTGCATTCATCTTTCCTTCAACTTTGACCAAGTTTCCTGCGCCTTTGTAGCTCACACATCCCCAAACATCAGCGATCCACCTCCGTGCTTTACAGTAGGAATGGTGTTCCTTTCATCATAGGCCTTGTTGACCTCTCTCCAAATGTAACTTTTATGGTTGTGGCCAAAAAGTTAAATTTTGGTCTCATCACTCCAAATTACCTTGTTCCAGAAGTTTTGAGGCTTGTCTCTGTGCTGTTTTGAGCATTGCAGGCTAGATACTTTGTGGCATTTGCACAGTAATGGCTTTCTTCTGGCGACTCGGCCATGCAGGCCATTTTTCTTCAAGTGCCTCCTTATAGTGCATCTTGAAACAGCCACATCGCTAGTTTTCAGAGAGTCCTGTATTTCACCTGATGTTATTTGTGGGTTTTTCTTTGCATACTGAAAAATTTTCCTGGCAGTTGTGGAAGACATTTTTGTTGGTCTACCTGACCGTGGTTTTGTTTTTACAGAGCCCCTGATTTTCCATTTGTTAATCACAGTTTGAACGCTGCTGACTGGCATTATCGATCTTTTTGTTATCTTTTTGTATCACTTTCCCGTTTTATACAGCTCAACTACCTTTATCTGTAGATCCGTTGACAATTCTTTTGCTTTCCCCATGACTCACAATGCAGAAACGTTGGTGGCTGGATGAAAGATGCAAGAGTCTGTCTGGATCCCAGAAACTAACTCAGCTTTTATGCACACACACTGATTACAAGCAAACAGGTCACAGGTGAGGATCTTACCTTTAGTAGCCTTTCAAACCCATTTGTGTCAACTTCTGTGCATGTTATCAGGCCAAAATCACCAGGGTATGTGAACTTTTGATTAGGGTCATTTGGTTGTTTCGGGTTGTCATTATGATTTAAAAAGAGAAAACACATTAGTTTGACAATAAATGGCTTCTAAGCAAGGAGATTCTAATCTCTGCAGAGGCACAATGGCATCACATGGCTGAGGACCCTTCACATCTATCACAGATACATGGTGATGTCATATCTTGCACCAAATGAGTCACAAAACTACTGATTAGCTGTTTAATCAGACACTCAACAATTTAGAACAATATACACCTATATATATATACAGTGGGGCAAAAAAGTATTTAGTCAGTCAGCAATACTGCAAGTTCCACCACTTAAAAAGATGAGAGGCGTCTGTAATTTACATCATAGGTAGACCTCAACTATGGGAGACAAACTGAGAACAAAAAATCCAGAAAATCACATTGTCTGTTTTTTTTATCATTTTATTTGCATATTATGGTGGAAAATAAGTATTTGGTCAGAAACAAAATTTCATCTCAATACTTTGTAATACATCCTTTGTTGGCAATGACAGAGGTCAAAGTTTTCTGTAAGTCTTCACAAGGTTGCCACACACTGTGGTTGGTATGTTGGCCCATTCCTCCATGCAGATCTCCTCTAGAGCAGTGATGTTTTTGGCTTTTCGCTTGGCAACACGGACTTTCAACTCCCTCCAAAGGTTTTCTATAGGGTTGAGATCTGGAGACTGGCTAGGCCACTCCAGGACCTTGAAATGCTTCTTACGAAGCCACTCCTTCGTTGCCATGGCGGTGTGCTTTGGATCATTGTCATGTTGAAAGACCCAGCCACGTTTCATCTTCAATGCCCTTGCTGATGGAAGGAGGTTTGCACTCAAAATCTCACGATACATGGCCCCATTCATTCTTTCATGTACCCGGATCAGTCGTCCTGGGCCGGCCCCTTTGCAGAGAAACAGCCCCAAAGCATCATGTTTCCACCACCATGCTTTACAGTAGGTATGGTGTTTGATGGATGCAACTCAGTATTCTTTTTCCTCCAAACACGACAAGTTGTGTTTCTACCAAACAGTTCCAGTTTGGTTTCATCAGACCAAAGGACATTCTCCCAAAACTCCTCTGGATCATCCAAATGCTCTCTAGCAAACTTCAGACGGGCCCGGACATGTACTGGCTTAAGCAGTGGGACACGTCTGGCACTGCAGGATCTGAGTCCATGGTGGCGTAGTGTGTTACTTATGGTAGGCCTTGTTACATTGGTCCCAGCTCTCTGCAGTTCATTCACTAGGTCCCCCCACGTGGTTCTGGGATTTTTGCTCACCGTTCTTGTGATCATTCTGACCCCACGGGGTGGGATTTTGCGTGGAGCCCCAGATCGAGGGAGATTATCTGTGGTCTTGAATGTCTTCCATTTTCTAATTATTGCTCCCACTGTTGATTTCTTCACTCCAAGCTGGTTGGCTATTGCAGATTCAGTCTTCCCAGCCTGGTGCAGGGCTACAATTTTGTTTCTGGTGTCCTTTGACAGCTCTTTGGTCTTCACCATAGTGGAGTTTGGAGTCAGACTGTTTGAGGGTGTGCACAGGTGTCTTTTTATACTGATAACAAGTTTAAACAGGTGCCATTACTACAGGTAATGAGTGGAGGAAAGAGGAGACTCTTAAAGAAGAAGTTACAGGTCTGTGAGAGCCAGAAATCTTGATTGTTTGTTTCTGACCAAATACTTATTTTCCACCATAATATGCAAATAAAATGATAAAAAAACAGACAATGTGATTTTCTGGATTTTTTTTCTCAGTTTGTCTCCCATAGTTGAGGTCTACCTATGATGTAAATTACAGACGCCTCTCATCTTTTTAAGTGGTGGAACTTGCACTATTGCTGACTGGCTAAATACTTTTTTGCCCCACTGTATATATATATATATATATATATATATATATATATATATATATATATATATATATATATATTTACCAATAACAACTGTGCAACTAATCCAAGTGTTATTTCTTAACAAACCTAAACTGTCATAACGGCAAAAGTAGTTGGGTTCTGATTTCCTGATAATTCATCATGCATCATAGGCTTAGATACATCAGATCATTAACAAAAGTATTCTTGGAAATGATTGCAAACTGTTGGCAGCTACGATATGACACCTGCTTGGATGGAAACATAACGACAAATACTTCATGCACTAATTCTGTGCAGTCATTAGCAGAGACACTAACTGGAGGAATTGACAGATCCAGATTCAGTGATCCAGATAAAGAGCAGATTGACATCTGTCTCTTTGAAAATATTTTAGCTCATTGAACCATATGTATCCTCAATATTTTGGTCATCAGCCCCAAGAAATATGGGTCATAAATGTCATTAGTCAGAAGGGGGATGGTGACCCCGTGTAATATCCAGATTGTGCTTACTGCAATGAAAGGTAGGGGAAGGGGACATCCCCACTCGGAGCAGCATAATGTAGGGGCAGAGACGCTGATTCCAGCAATGTGTCACCAAAACTGAGCTACTTACTGTCATTTTGCTAAAATCGCTCCATATATATAGCAGTTTTCTGAATGCTGAGCTCTGTATCTGTGTCCATACCACTGATGGACAGTTTTCTGCCCATGTACAATGTACACAGAAAACAACCAATCAGTGATGGGGACGGAGTTATATAGAGCTCATGAATATGGAGGACTACATAGCAGCAGGTTTACTAGTCCTCTAGTGATAATCTGCTGCTGATAAAATAGTGATTTTATCAAAACTACAGGAAGCAGCCTAGTAAATGACACATTGCTGGAATCAGGGTCCCTGTCTCTACATTGTGCTGCTCTCAGATTAGGTGGCAAAAACCTAGTGATAGATTCCCTTTAAGGACAACCCCTTGAATTCTTCATGGGCAGTTTCAAGATGGACGTTTCTTGTGGCAAGTGGAATAGCAAGGTCATTTACAAAAACATTAGTACGTAATAAGTGCACAGAAAAACGGTATTATTTCATTTTTACAAGCTATTAGATTTTCATTTTGTTTAACCAGCTGTGTATGACCTTGATTTCTCCAGACACTACTTCACTATCGTCTTGAAGATTTTTACAACTGAACAGGTGCAAAAGTACAAAAGACAAATTATGAATACAGAACAAAAGACTGAAATTCTGAAAGCGAATTGTGTAGTAGGGTTCGTATGTTGCTAATAACACCAGCATAAAAAATGAATCTTAACGTGAGGCAACAATCTTAAGTCTGATCCCATACATTGGGAAGACAGGGGAATAATGGTAAAGAATAAAGGATAGGTTGGCACCAAAAAGATCTTACATCAAAGAAGTCGACTAACGTGCTCTAGTATACTCATTTTTCACAAAAGAATAATCGATAAAAAGAACGTCTACTTAAAAATTATAATTATTTTTATTAAATGCCATTTTTATTTTGGTACAGTAAGGTATTACTCACACTTACATGTAAGGTCAATCAAAATGTGAATGAGAATAAAGAAGGAAAAAGAGAGAGAAAAAAGAAAAATCCTATCGTTCCATCAAATAGATCTAGAGGAAATACTGTATATTCCACAGGGCCCTTGTGGGATATGAATTAGAAATATTATTTAAAGGGGATGGCCACTTTCTCTTGTTAGTGCAGTTTTACAAACTGATCAAGACTTCTGTCCATAAAACAGACAAGCATGTGACAAGACCTGTCCATCAGCTTCCTCCCTTCCTCCGATTTTTGCGCAAATTTGATGACATTTTAGCAAACATGAGACTTTTTCCATCCTACAAAATGAAAATTAAGTTAAAGACAAAAATAAAGAGAATTTCGAAGAATATGGCAGAAAAACGTCAGCAAATACCTCAAGACAAAAAAAAGAAAAGGGAGTTAAAAAAAACGCAAATGATGAATCCAGCCCATAGTTCTGAAATTCTCAATTTCAGCTTGCATGAAAGACACAGACTCAAACTTGCATTATGGTATATATTGTATTATAATTATTGGGATTTTACAAGTTGTAGTGTGTTTTTATTGTCCAAAATGAGTTTTATTTTTTTTATAAAATCTGACATCTTTTCTTGCATACAAGGTTTTCAACATAAAAATATTTTTAAGGGTCATTTCACACAGCGTTTTTGTCCACGTTCGTTGGTCCTGTTAGGGCTTGCATCTGAAGGCTCCCACATAACAGGATTTGAGTGTATTTGCCGACGAGGCCATAAATTAGAAGGCCTCTTTCACACGTCCTGTTATTTCCGTTACCGGAAAAAACGGTACCGGAGATGTCAGTGTCTGTGTGTGTAATACTTGCGGCACACATGTGGCAACCGTGTGCCGCATCAGTACCACATGGACGGCCGCCGGGGAAGAAGCGCTACAGTAAGCGCTGTTCCCCTGCGTGTGGTGCTGAAGACGGCTCTCATCCTTCTCACACCACCACTGATCCACTACACTGCTGCGCGGCACCATTAGGCCACCAGGACCTTCATCCAAGCTTTTCCCCCGGCCTTGGGAACACTGTGGCAGCATCCCAGTCTACAGCAAAGCTCAGTCCCTACCTTGGGAGTATTAGTACTACATTCCAGCCTACAGTTAAGTATAGCGATGTTTGAAAAAGACCCGGATGAGGTCGAAACGTTACTCGCTACTTAACATAAATTTTGCTCATCAGACTTGCATTATTTTGATTGTGGTGTAATTTCTTGCACAAGAATTACTGTAAATTATTAATTTGACTTTTTCTAGCAGCTAGTAATAGGTGGCGGGGCTCTGGTGACATAAATTAGGGAAATTGTCCTTGGGTGGTGAGTAGCGCGAGTCCAGGAGGTAAGTATGCTGACATGGGACATTCAATTACATAGTAAAAAACTGTTGAAAGATTCCCTTTAAGGATGCAAAAGGGTTTTTTTTGTTGTTGTTTTCATCATTGTATTCCAAAAGCCACAACTTTTTAATTTTTCCATCACGTTACCTATAAATAAGATTTATTTTTCTCTGCAAAATAAATTGTATTTTCCAGTTGGCTCCATTTGAGATATGAATTAATTTTGAATCAACTTTTTCTAAGGGAAAATTTAAAAAACAGCAATTCCACAAATGTTTTTCAGTCATTGGTTAAAACAATTTGTTTTTATGCCATTCATCGCACAGTATAAACAGCAAGAGAACTTTATTTTGTGGGTCAGCACAATTACATTACCAAATTTAGACACTTTTTATTACATCTTACATATTTTGCTAACATAGCGAAATGAGGGCTTGGTTTTCCCCACGACTAGTTGTATTCTTTATTGTCACTATTTTGTGGTACATATAATGTATTGTATAACTTCTGCTTATTTTTTGTGACGGACTACAAAAAACACGTAATTTTGCCATTATCTTTTGGGTTCTGGTGTCACATAGTTCTTTAATAGTAACTCTAATAAATAGAAACATGCAAGCCATTAAAATCATAATGATTTTTTATTATATACATACTGTATATGTTCACAGACAATGTTAAAAAAAACATATAGGAAAAATGAGACACCACAGATAAAAAAATATAAGTTTTTTCATTTACACACTTTTTCACTGGCATTCACATTTTTGCACTTCCTTGTCACACTTGATTATTGATTTTTGTATGAGTTGTTTATATATGGGCCCATATATTTGTATGCATGTTGTATGTGTTGACATGTATGTATTGTTTCTACTATGAGTATATGTTTATGTATATATTTATGGCTGTATGTGTGTATGATATGTTATCGCCGACCTTTCTTTATACTTTCCATATATGTGCACAAATTGATGTATGTTCTGTCATTATGGATATCCTGCATGACTATGCGAATTTGTTTCGCATAACTAATGCAATAATTATTTCATATGGTGGTTATTGTATATTATATCATTTTTGTCTGGAATATTTATAGATATATTTCTGTATATTGTTTTTATGTCATTGATATAATTGTTCATGGTTATATAGTTTACCCTTGTACCCCAAAAATACTTTTGAATTATATATATTTTTGTTCTGATTTAATTGCTTATTTGTTCACTTCTTGTAGCTATGCAAATGAAATAGCTGTGAGGCATATTACGTATTTAAGGACCTTTTTAGTCACATGGGCAGCTTTGCGAACCGTCAGTTCAGGATCTTTCAGTCAAAGGTATGCAAACGTGATATAGCTGCTGTGGCAATTGCATGACGGACGCTGCGTCACTGTAAACCGCCCCTTTTCGACCCCTTGGTACGGTGTTTTAGAGGCGCACGCATGGCGGTCACATGTCTTTACCCAATCATGTGAGCAGTGACGCGTGTATGTTACCTCACGTTGGCTCACCCATTTCAAAGACGCAATCAAAGATGCCGAACAGTTGGCTTCCCTCACCAGTGTTTTGTAATAATGGTATGCTCCCATTGCTTAATTCCTGCTTAAATATGTTCCTTTCTAAAAACCCACCACCCCTGGACCAAGCATTCCTTGCGAAACGTGCGTCGGTTACGGCGGAACCCCTCTATTTACTTGCAGCATTTTTGGAGATATGTAGGTACTTACGATTTTATGTATTTCACGTCTATGTATTATTATTTTTTAAAGGAGACTTAGATTAAGATCAATTGCCCTACTTCCTACATTATTTATCTATATCTTACTTGTTAACCATACCTAATTATAATCCTTTACGCGTTGCATACATGTTTGCAAGATTCCTACTATTGATTAACTACTGCTTTATAGGTGTCCCCCGTTTTCTGTATTTTTTTATCTGTGGTGTCTCATTTTTCTTCTATGTTTTTTAATATTGTCTGTATAAATACATATAGTAAAAATTCATTATGATTTTAATGGCTTGCATTTTTCTATTTATTAGAGTTATTATTTGCTTATGTATTTAAGCTTTATTGCATGGATTGTAAATGTAGATGTTTCCTGTAGTTCTTTATTAAGTATTAATGTAAACCTTATTCTTTCAGTCACTTTACTACTTTTCCACGAAAATCACTTTGCAGTACCATTTTCGAATAGGCACGACTTTTTGATCGCTTTTTATTCTGATCTTTGTGAAGCGTCATGAAAAAAAACATTTAGAATTGAGAGTCCTCAGTGGTTGATACCTTTTAATGGCTAACTGAAAAGATGGTAACAAAGTGCAAGCTTTCGAGACTACACAGGTCTCTTCATCAGGCATGGTCTTTCACCATGCGGAATAAATAACATCGTATATTATATAGCATGGGTCATTATGATTGCGGGACAATAAGTTTTCATAGGTCATTTTTTCCATAATAAAATATTTTTTCTATTTTGAATGGGTGCTTATGCCGCGGTGTAAGGCAGTCCGTTTAACGGACTGCTAAAACGCTATGTATGCGCTGAGTGGAGGGGAGTATGTAGGGGGCACTGACTGGAGGGGAGTAGGGAGGGGCCAATTCATGGCCGGACTGTGCCTGTCGCTGATTGGTCGCGCCCAGCCGTCCGCGACCAATCAGCGACGTGGGATTTCCGTTACAGACGAACAGACGGAAGTGGACCTTAGACAATTATATATATAGATAATGGACGTTAATGGCATGCAAGATGTGTGGTATGTATTTGTACATAGTGGATTCCTTTCGTGTAGCATATGTCTTACTTTGGGCATCAATATGGTGTGAACAGAGCTTTGCAATTCCAAGATTATTTATTCTATAAAATCTCAGCAATCCACATAAATGATTGGCCGTTGTGGCATTCTCAAGCGAGAAGATTTGCACATCTTCAGAGAACACAACTTTTCTTCTTGTACCATGACATGTTACACTTGGAATATTTACCCATATGTTCCAAATCGTTCAAGTAGGATGTGTGAGGTGTGCAGGAATAAAACAGATACTGCTGAAAACACACACACATCACTTAAAGCAACCTTTCACCAGGAACAGCCCCCCAAATAGCAGACAGTACAATACACTCCATACATACAAATTAATCACTGATTATTCCAGGCACAAAAACTCAGCACCTCATCTGCAAACTAGAAATAGGGAAGAAGCTGTCTTCATATTAAGTACTTAGTCCTCTGCTGCTTCAGTGATTGACGTCCTCACTGTACTGGAGTCATCAGCAAAAATCTTTCTCAGGAACAGTCTTCTAAAATTTTGTCCATGAATAGGTATGCAAAATTATATTTCCTCTATGAGAAAGAAACCTGGCTCTCCAGTACCATCTATTGGAAGTAACTACCCTATAAGCCAAAGTCTGACGCTTAACAAGCCTTGCAACATGAACCAGAAAAGCAAATCCCTGCTCTGAACTGATGAGGGGCAAGAAGCCTGAAACAGATGTCTGTGATGGGTATCTTTTCATTTTGGGAAAGGCTTTTGGTGTTGCTGAATGTACTTAGTCAAGTTGAAAGTCTCACAAAAGGGGTTCTTATCTTCTTAACTGGGTAAAATTAGGGGTGGACACAGAGAGAAGAACAGTATATGTGCTCTTTACATTTCAATAGCTCATCACAGTGCACGATCCCACCCGTTTTGGAAGTGGAAGTGAGCTGTGCAGATGCACAAGTTGCACTAATAGTGTGTCTGCCCCGGGGAAAAAATTGTATAGTACTTGTAAAGATAAGCAAGTTTGCTTTTTATCATACTGTTTATGGAGAAATGGGGGCACAGCATACTGTGCATGGGGAACTAGGTGGACATCATAATTATATGTGGGGGCATCATACTGTGTGGGGGCAGAATAGCGGCATCAGACTGTTTGGGGGGTTATGGGGAATCATGCTGTGTATGTGGGATTGTGGTCAGGGGACTGTGGAGGCATTGGATTATGGGGACCATGGAGGCATCAGACTGTAGTGGCATCCTTCTGTGGGAGCATCATATAGTGTTGGGAAGGGACTATGGTAGACATCATACTGTTCAAAAGAGGGACTGTGGGGGCATTTTACTGTGTTGATGGGGCTGATTGGGAGCATCATACTGTATGCGAAGAGCTGTGGGGCCATCATACTAAATGTGAGGATATTATATTGTTTGTGAGAGGTCTGGTGTGGCATACTGTATTTGGGGGACTATTAAGGCATAATACTGCATGTATGGGACCTTGGGGCAATCATACTGTGTGTGGGTGGCTGTGGTGGTGTGAGAGAGGCCAGTAGTCGTGGCTTTCAATGGTGGTTGCTTTAGCGCACCCTGGCCCTCCGTCACATGCACACAATGTCCCAGCAGTAGTGTACCTTTTTGTCTGCTTTCCTGTCCATCTGGGTCCTCGCTGATTCACTGTGGGTTTCTTTCTTGAGATTCCATATAAAGAGAGATGGAGTCAAGTTCCAACTTAAGACAAACGATTTTACTTAGTTCCTTTCTCAGCTCGTCCAGTTCACTATTAGGTACAGCATAAGACACTTGACAAGACACTACATTTTCTGTCCCTGTGCTGTCCCTCTCTTCTTTAGGAATACCACCGGGTCACACCATTGTCCCCAGTACCACAGCATTCGGTCTGACCAGTCTAACTGTAGGAGTTCCCGGTCCATTTCGCCCCAGACACGCAGGCGTCTTCCTAAGTAGCTGACAGCCATCATGATAAAGCTGCCTTGTATTCCTCTGCTTCACCAGCAGTCATTGCTCCCAGGCCCTGGACGAGCTGGGCCCTTTGACTTGAGAAAAGTTACATGGATCAACTGCCCTGTATGGGCTCTGAGGCACTTCTGACCAAATGCAGGAAGCTCTCTACACCTTACACAGTTGGCCCCTCCTAATTTAATTAGTTCCTATTATCCTATCCTATTGCTGTCTTATACTATTGTGCCCCCCTCTAGTGGGCTAATCTGAACATTAATAATAATAATAATAATAATAATAATAATTTTTATTTATACAGCGCCAACATATTCCGCAGCACTTTACAATTAAGCGGGGACATGTACAAACAATGAATTCGGTATGAGTTAAGACATTACACTTTTCCCTACACAATTACATAAATACATGGCATTAGCAATCTTACTGTGCACATAACATTTAAAAGTCATAATGTATTAAATATAGCAGCTTGTCTGGGACGTAAGAACACGGGCAAGGGAGTGGACACAACTAGTCCTTGTACCCCCTTACATCCCTCCCTCCTTTAAATATGGTCGTCCCTGACCATATAGTGCTGGTAGGATATAACTTTAATATGTACAATATAATACTCCACACAAGAAGGCAAACAATTAAATGAAGTAGGACATCTTTCAGCTAAGCATAGGGTACTGGAGATCACCCGCAGAAAAAAGTCTTTTGGCCCATATAAGAGTCCATTAAAAAGCACGTAGTCCATTGTCATAGGAAAACTACTTGTGGTCAGAGAAAGTCTTTTTTTTTTTTTAAATTCGTTTATTAATTTCAGAATAAACAAATAATGCACACATTAGCATGTATCATCATCAATTATACCATCAGATACAAAGAGTCATAGAATATCATCATATCCAGAACTTACAGAGGTGATAAACTGTGCATGTTAAATCACTAGCATCTAAAATCTACCTACTATACAACTTTAACCGTAAACATTAAACAGTAAGTCGCCAAAAGGAAAAAAAAACAGAGTTGAATCCTACTCCACAAGCGATGTCCCAGAACCACAAGCCCATCCTCCCGTGCATGTATCTAATCAGCGCAGACTACAGAGTATGATGAGAGGAGTTCCATCTACCCCAGATTTTTTCGAATTTACCTGGGCATCCTCTATTTTGGTACAGTGTTTTCTCATATGGGACGACCGAATTCACCAAATCGATCCAAACTCTGAGAGACGGGGAGGAACCACCCATCCACCTCAGCGCCAGTACCTTCCGTGCCAAGAAGAGCGTCT